>NC_136812.1:51696843-52896843 GCF_951216825.1 Electrona antarctica | reverse complement strand
ATACAGGGGAAATACCCTACAATTGCACAATTTGCAGCAAAGGTTTTAATATTAATGGCAATCTGAAGACACACATGATGATTCATACAGGGGAAAGGCCATATAGTTGCAATGTTTGCACTAAAGGCTTTGTTCAAAATAAGGTTCTTAAGCTACACATGAGGATTCATACAGGGGAAAAGCCCTATAGTTGCACAGTTTGTGGCAGCTGCTTTATTACAAATAGTCAACTGAAAAAACACTTGAGGGGGCATGCAAGCCTGTGACAAGGGTTTTTGGTTGACCTTAAGAACGATCTTAAGGTCAAATGTAAATATATGTGCTATTTCAAATTGTTTTCACCCAAGTTACCTTGGTGGATTGTTAGGGGGTTGTGACACCTCATCTCAGATGTAATTCAGTCAGATAATCAGCTCATTGTAATTGAATTGTGTGATTTGCATGGTTTTGTCTTTATTCAACAGTAGTTTGTAATGATGGTGGGTAATTTTTTGCTTGGTTGCATCTCAACGGTTTACCATTGAGATGCAATTAAGTCAGTAAGTACTACAGTTTGTACAGAATGATAGTCACATGAATAGGCACGTGGATTAATGCAAGATAAACACCTATAGTTATGTAGACTGGCCAAGGTTTGGTCAAATGCATACTCTGTAAAATGTGATGATTGATACAATGATACAACTTATACAATGATACAAATAAAAACATCCTAAAAAAGAAACAGCCCATGCTTTGTTGTCTCCTATATTATCACACAAGTGATACTGAACTGAACGGTCTTCATTCCATACTCAATCCTCCTGTTGTACTGTTGTACCATAGTATTATTACATCATATTTGTAATTTGATTGTATACATTTAATAGTTGATAGTGGTTGACATGTTTGATTTTATACATGAGTTGCAATGCAATAGAAGACAAATCACAGTATGACTGACGATCCATCAGGCTGACAGGCCATGGTAAATGGTAAATGGTAAATGGTGCATTTATATAGCGCCTTTATCCAAGGCGCTTTACATAGATTGTGCATTACATTCACCCATTCAGACACACATTCATACACCGATGGCAGCGGAAACCATGCAAGGCACCAACCTGCACATCAGGAGCAATTAGGGGTTCAGTGTCTTGCTCAAGGACACTTCGAACTGGCGACCTTGTGGTTACCATCCGGAAACTCTACCCCTGAGCCACCGCCGCCCTCAACCTCAACCTGATGGGTCTGTTCAACAGTCTCATGAAGAAACGTCACACTCCTCCGTATGGAAAACTGATAATAACCTCACACGGTGACGTAATACCGTATGCGTATTACGGCATGGTGTGACTTAAATATAAAAAGGTCATGCTCTGACGTTTATTGTTAATGTTGCTCCAGCCTCCATTAGACATTGCTCTGTGACAACGTGCGTTAAACATGGTTGTGTTGAGATTAAGCCGCTCGTCGTAGTGTTTTTTTTAATCGATTTTGACATGTTCATATCTGCGAGAGTGCCCTGTGGTCAGTCACTGCAGGGACACCAGGGGACGCCCGTAATGCTCCATTACGAATGCAAAATATAATACAATGCCCTCTTGCCCCCAATGTTATAGAGGCATGAGGCGTGGTGCTTGTACAATGTATTAGTCCGTAATTTTCAATAAAGAAGTGTTTAAATTCCGTCTGTGACCGAATGCCACCCTTCCCTCATTTACTTCCTGTTTACATTGAGCGTAATTCCCGCTTTCACCTGATGCGCCCCCTCACCAGAGCCATGGTCTGGTGATGCGCTGTGCAGAGCCATATATGCGATGTTACTGAATAAATGATTGATCTAGTAACAATTTTATTCAGAATCATATTTATTGTCAAATCACAGGTGTATAAATGTAAAATAGATAAATGATAAAGTAACCCATTTGAATGATTTGATATTGCATCAGTTAGTTCAAACCCTGTGATCGAATATGCATTCCGTCAAAGGAGACAATTTTGTCCAACTCCAATTACTGTAATAACGTAATAATTATTATGATTTGATTATATTAGCACTATATTATATTGATAATGTTGCTCCCAGCTAACGCGTATGTTGCAGGATCTTGGATCCTATGAAAGACTGGGTCAATATCTGAAGCTTCAAAGTTCTTCAGTTGGTTTATCCTGCAATATCTCATGTAACAAATGTCCATTTGTCTCTTAAGTATTCAAGGTCAGAGCATTATTCTGGTAGTCTCATCTGTTGCAACCCACCACTCCACTTGGTCCAGATGTTGACAGCTTTATACTTTATTATAGATTTATTTAATCTAGCCTGGCTATCAATACCACAATCAAAACCTCTATAATATATTGCAATTGTAAAGGGCATCATCACTGCATGTCAGGACAGTAGAAAATCAGAAACTATTCCTAAAAAAACAATTGTTTTCAGTAGTGTGTTGTGTTTTTGCCATCTACTGGCTGAGAGAAGATAAGGATTTGCCTAAATGTACATTTGGCATTTTCCAGGATTCTCAGAAAGTGGTTCTCAAACGTATTACTTTTGGTTCCATTTGTACACTCAAGAGTTACATCCTCAGGAACCCGGATTCCACTTTGAGAACCACTACTCTTCTAAAACAGCTAAATATGGAATCATGCTATCTTTTGTCCTGTAAGATAGTTCTCTGCTGATTGGATAAACTTGGTATCACAGCCTGAAAATGCCCTTTCCTTTTACTAAAGAGCTGGAGAGAGGTCTCCCCATTACTGAACTAAAATGCTCTGATTGATTAGTTTACAAACACCTGCCAGAGATGACAGATGACTGGATTAATTTATATTCCTGCTCTACTACACCTCAGGGGAAAATATTGTACTACAATTGACAGGTTACTTTGCAGATTCAGATTATTACTCATCATTAAGATTAATATCACAAGCGCACAATGTGTCGCTTACCTTACTTAAGTCACTCAGGAAAATCACATTTCCGTAATGAGACCTTTGCTAGTTTGCTGCTTACATTGTCTGAGCACCTGGCAATTATCTCTGGTTGTCAACCCCAATTCAAAAACGTTACACCTCACTTTGTCCTCTGAGCAAAATGCCTTTAAATATTTGTATTATTTGCGCTTTAATCTCAGACATACGCAAGTCTAAGGTTTAGATTACTTACTTACTTACCTATACATCAGACATTTTAAGCCATATTTAGAGAAAAGTGCAAGAACTGGTCAAACATTAAAAGGCTGCAAATACAATAACACACATTTTAATGGGAATATAAAACAATGATTATTTACATATTTACACATTTATACAGGAATTTACACAATCTAGGTGAAAAAACATTTAAATAGATTTTTAAAAAATGGAACATTTAAGCATTATGTTATAGACCTACTTTAGCTATTTAAAAACAATCATGAATATAATGGCACAAATCTTTGAATATATATTCTTTCACAGCAAATGATTTTAACTCATATCTTTGCTTCTGGGGGGCCTGGAACAACATATGTTCAGATGGGGGTCTGCGGCCAAATAGGCTACAGATAATTCCAGGGGTCCTTGACATGGAAAAGGTTGAGAACCACTGACATAGGTTTTTCAGAAAACTGTTCGGCCTAAATGGGTTAAATAGATAAAGGGGCGAGGGTGGGACAGACATCTTCCTTCATGGAAGATGTCCAGTAGATGAGCAGCCAGGCTCTTCACTTTGGGCTTGTACAGTTCAAGAGCAGAGTGCAAGAGCAGAGGCGGGAGAGACACGACAGGCTCCAATCATTAGAAGCTGCAGGAGGATGGAGGATCGCGACACGATGAGGCCGAACCATAGGCCTTGGTTTTAGCTCAGCTCCTGCTCTACCGCTGCCAACCGCTCATAAAGTGCTGTAACCAATAAGGACCCATCGTTTATTTGTAAGCTTTGACCATGGGCAGATCTTCCACTCCCATGAAGTAGTAGCAATCCACTTTATAGACGGTGTCCAGTAGAGGAGCAGCCAGGCTCTTCAGTACAGGCGACTGCAGCTCGGGGGAGGAGGGCGATCCACATCTGCCTGCTCTGCGAGTACTTGCTCCTGACAGCCTAGGTGGAGGGTATCATGTAATTGGTTCGACCTCCCGTTAGATCGACCATTACTAACCCTATCTCTAACTCTAACCTAAACATAACCGCAAGCCCGGGAGCAACGCATCCCTCACCAACCTTAATCCGGTCGAACTAACGGGAGGTCGAACCATAGGGCAGCCCCCAGGTGGGTAGGCTACATTTGCAATTAGTATACATACAGCTTGTTTGACAACACCATCAGTGTTGTAAATACTTGGTTTTCTTCATCTTCACGTTTACTTGTGGATTTGACCACGATTTGACTTGAAAACTTGACGTTGGCTCTGAACTTTATCTGTTCTTTTTCCCCCGCTACACAAAACCTTTACCGAAAAAAATGATCCACAAGCTACCAACGCCTCGTAGCGGGAGGCTTTGTGAGCGTGTAGCTCATGCTACAGAGCAGAAGGGTCCACTTCTGGTACGGTAGGTAGAGTGGTGAGAGAGGAAGCAGAAGGGTCCACTTCTGGTACGGTAGGTAGAGTGGTGGGTGGGAGAGGAAGCAGAAGAGAGAGGTGTAGACACAGTGGGGTCAGGGAGAGGAGCAGAAGGGTCCACTTCTGGTACGGGAGGTAGAGTGGTGAGAGAGGAAGCAGAAGGGTCCACTTCTGGTACGGTAGGTAGAGTGGTGAGAGAGGAAGCAGAAGGGTCCACTTCTGGTACGGTAGGTAGAGTGGTGGGTGGGAGAGGAAGCAGAAGAGAGAGGTGTAGACACAGTGGGGTCAGGGAGAGGAGCAGAAGGGTCCACTTCTGGTACGGGAGGTAGAGTGGTGAGAGAGGAAGCAGAAGGGTCCACTTCTGGTACGGTAGGTAGAGTGGTGAGAGAGGAAGCAGAAGGGTCCACTTCTGGTACGGTAGGTAGAGTGGTGGGTGGGAGAGGAAGCAGAAGAGAGAGGTGTAGACACAGTGGGGCCAGGGAGAGGAGCAGAAGGGTCCACTTCTGGTACGGGAGGTAGAGTGGTGAGAGAGGAAGCAGAAGGGTCCACTTCTGGTACGGTAGGAATGGTGAGAGAGGAAGCAGAAGGGTCCACTTATGTTACGGTATAGTTGAGTCACAGACTAAGGTTCTGTGACCATCCTCTGGCAAGGATGGTTTGATGATTGATTTGACCTCTATGGACCCTTTATAAAAGATTTAGCCCCCAGGTCCATCGCAAAACTCCCGGCATTTTTTGCTAGAGGGCCAAATTCAAAATGGCGTCCGGCGTCATAGCCAAAAATGAACTTTTGATCTAGATGACCTAGAATCATGTATGAAGACACTTTTCCATACAAGTCAAGCATGAGGATTCCAAATCTGACACAATTTTAATCATAAGACCTCGTTTTGGCCCCAAAATTCAAGATGGCTGCCATCCAGTACAGTGAAAACATTACTTTTGAATCTATTTGGGGGCTGTAATTTTTACAGACACAAAACACATGTGTCAGATAGCATTCTGTCACTGGTTTCTGAATCATCAGATTCAGATGACTCCACCCTCCTCCTCTGTGCATCCTCCTCCACCTCCTCACTCTCAACTTCCTCGTCCTCTTCAACTGGTGCAGGTAGGTGTGTTGGGAGAGCAGGCCGCAGGTGGCAGACAGGACGACAGCGACCACCCACCAACTCCCAATCTGTCCGAGTGGTGAGGGGTGGTGCTTCAGTGTGGGGTGGAGCACTAGATACACCAAGTAGTTGGTGTGGAGGCAGTGTTGGCGTAGGCTATCTCCATCTGGAGGGAGACAGATTCATTATTTTTTTCTTCACTCTCTTCTACTTGGCAGCACAGGCTTCTTGTCTCCATAGATTACCTGTCCCGTATATGCAAAGAACTATTGTTCTACCTCCTTCTCAAGGACAAGGCTCCTCTCCACACCGTGAGAGCTGCTGCTGTGCCACAGAGCTCTTTCACCTTGTCATACACTGATGATTTTATTTTGCCATATAAGCCTGAGTTGGCATCACAGCCTGCATAAACAGTGAAGAGGATGGTGTCAGCTTCAGACTGCTCAATGCTGTAGTCTTCCATCGGTTGTTGTGTTGACAAGTTGATGCAATGTGGTCCAACAGCATAGCGTTGACAATCGCTGCATTCACATTCATTCACATTCATTTTTTCAACCACTCATTGTTACTGACACTACACAGTAGTGTTTTGAATGCCTTGGCAGAGGGGAAGGTGTCAGTCAATTTAATGTACGTGTTGGTAACATGTGCCTTACACTTACACGCAGGTCTCGCTCATCATCTTTAGTTGAGTATGCTGCATCGTATGGGTCATTCACACAGATGATATGGTGAGCATCACAATGGCGGGCAAGGATGATGGATTACACCTTGTGGACATAGTCCAACCACTTGTATGGGTTGCCTTCTTGATCTCGATCTTCCGCTGATGGAGTTGCCATCCTCCAGATCATGCCCATTCGGGCCACTTTCCGCGTGCTTCCTCTTGGCTTCTTTTCGGGTGGCAAGAATGTTGTGTCATCTCACTGACCTCTAATTGGGAGAAAAGGTTGCTGATGAGATTCTTGAGATCTGCATCATCCACCAGTGCTGCATGAGCAGCAGCAAGGGTTTCCTGGGAGAGACTTGTATTCCTCAGAATATCAAGATTCTCTCATCTCCTCTGTTAGGTTGGATATCAGCCTCTCCTTGGCCAGCTCAAAGTCAAAGTCGTACGATTAGTCACACACGTTACCGCAGTGAAATTTGTTCTCCGCATTTGACCCATCTCTTGGAGCGGTGAGCCGCAGCGTGCGCCGCGCTCGGGAATCATTAGTTGATTTGACCCCCAATCCAACCCATTGATGCTGAGTGCCAAGCAGGGAGGCATTGGGTCCCATTTTTACAGTCTTTGGTATGACCCGGCCGGGGATCGAACCCACAACCTCCCAGTTTCAGGGCGGACACTCTAACCACAAGGCCACTGTCTGCTGACTCATACGTGCCTCATACATCAGCCTCAAGAAACGCAGCCCCTCTTATAATGCTTGCCTTTCAGCGCACAATCAACAGATCCCTCAGCAATGACTCCTCCCGTGACAAGTATATCTCCTAGCTCACTCCCCTTCAGTCAGAAGCAGTGAGTGCATTCTACGGCAATGACACGTGGCGCTGCCGGGAGGAGGGCTGACAGCTGCCGGGGGTAGGTGGATGGATTATGACAGGTCCGTTCTGCTGCACTGTCGGTACATTCAGCAGCTGTGCTCCAGACGCCGCAACTGCCGGTAAACTGCTGGTAACAGCTGTGGCGCTGCCGGGGGGAGGGGCGGCATCTGCCGGGGAAACTGGGATGACACTAAACTGCGGCTCGCTTCCGTGGCTGTGCGTTGGTCCAACATGCGTTGCGTCATGCTTGTGGTTAGGGTTAGATTTAGGGTTTGGGGTAGAGTGTCGGACTGATGCCGCTGAGAAACACTACTGTAACTCCTGCCGCGGGTGCCGCTGATGCCGCTGCCAGAAAATGCACTCGCTCTCTCTCCCCCTTGTAGCGCTTGTTGGTGGCATTCATCATCACACACTGTGTATGGAAAGGACCAAGAAAGGACACGATGTCATGGTACTTGTCTGGGTTCTCTGCCTTGATCAGAGTGATGAGGACACAGGATGATCTCCCAGTAAAAAAGAGCATGCGTTTTGTGATACCTGCAACAGGGCCAGTTGAAGAGGACGAGGAAGTTGAGAGTGAGGAGGAGGAGGAGGATGAGGAGGTGGAGGAGGATGCACAGAGGAGGGTGGAGTCATCTGAATCTGATGATTCAGAAACCAGTGACACAGAATGCTCTGACACATGTGTTTTGTGTCTGTAAAAATTACAGACCCCACCCAAATAGATTCAAAAGTAATGTTTTCACTGTACTGGATGGCGGCCATCTTGAATTTCGTCTTATGATTAAAATGTTGTCAGATTTGGAATCCTCATGCTTGACTTGTATGGAAAAGTGTCTTCATACATGATTCTAGGTCATCTAGATCAAAAGTTAATTTTTGGCTATGGCGCCGGACGCCATTTTGAATTTGGCCCTCTAGCTAAAAATGCCGGGATTTTTGTGAGGGACCTGGGGGCTAAATCTTTTATAAAGTAAAATCAATCATCAAACCATCCTTGCCAGAGGATGGTCACAGAACCTTAGTCTGTGACCCAACTAGTAGGAGTGGTGAGAGAGGAAGCAGAAGGGTCCACTTCTGGTACGGTATAGGCGTGAATTCTGTTTGTGTCCGAGCATAGGCATGGTAACGCCCCACCTGCCTGTGATTGGCCTACTGACACTGTCCTCCGAGGTGGATATGCTGGATCATGATGCCTGGATAGTCTGATGCGAGGTGGTGGGAAATAATACAAGTAGTATGATACAAGAGAACGCTAACTTGTAAGTTTTATTTTTGTAGAAGAGGCAAAACTAATATTGTTTATTCCGTTTGCTTTGATGGAATAATTGATTGAACATGCACGCCATAATATGATTTGATTTTTGATTTTGCTTTTAGTAATTCAAATCTTTGTGATGTGTGTGGAAAAGCTTTTAGTAATTCAAATAATTAATATAAGTTCACAAGGTTGTACACACACAATTTAAAGTGTTCCCTTGTGGTCGGTGTGGAAAGAAGAGTACTAATTCACGTAATGAGTGCACACATATTAAAGATAAATCTGTAGTGTGAACAGTATGACAAGAGCTTCATTAGAGCGGATGAGAAACAAATCCACACAACCAAGTGTAGCATGATGATCCATTACAGCCTTTTTAAGCAATTGTTTAAGAACACAAGTTGATTTGTTGATTAATTTTAGGTTACATGTATTTTTTTTTATCTCAGAGTTTGTTCATGCTTTATAATATATCGATTACAAGTTATTTTAGTGTTACTCAACGACTAAATCAACTAAATAGACTACCTATATATTTAGTCATACAATGGATATTTAAAATAGCTATGATTCTTTTTTCTGATACTATATTTAGTATACTAAATAGTACATTTAGTATATCATTAAAATGACACGCAATTTTTTGTTTATTACTTTATGTCTTTGTTAAATGTAAATAATGGTTGTGCAGTCACAAATAAAGACAAACATTCAAAGTCAAGAGATGTTTTCTGAGCTTGTGTTTATAGGAGTACAGTGTGTGGTCATTTCAGTCAATCACATGAAATACCCTTTGGAAGGCAATAACACACCATGTAATGTAGGAGCACAACAGTTTTGCAAGACTAATTAAGATGCTGTTGTGAACAATCACTTAGGCCAAATTACTTCTGCAGTAAGTGACTGAGGCAAAATGTTTTTATTCCAATTATTTTGAATAGACCATGGTTTAGGGTCAGCCACAGAGTGTTTAAAATAATATCAGAGCACAAAGACATTTAATACTGAATGGGAGTGAATGGGACTGAATGGGAGTGAATGGGAGGTACTGTTATAAATATAAAATATAAATGGTGCATTTATATAGCGCCTTTATCCAAGGCGCTTTACATAGATTGTGCATTACATTCACCCATTCACACACACATTCATACACCGATTGCGGCGGAAGCCATGCAAGGTACCAACCAGCACATCGGGAGCAATTTGGGGTTCAGTGTCTTGCCCAAGGACACTTCGACATGTAGACAGGAGGAGCCGGGATTCGAACCGCCGACCCATGGATCATTGGACGACCTGCTCTACCTCTTGAGCCACAGTCGCCCCGACTGTTACTATGGGACTGATACTTTGGGAGTGAATGGGACTGAATGGGAGGGAATGGGACTGAATGGGACTGAATGGGAGGGAATGGGACTGAATGGGAGGTAGTTACTATGGGAGTGAATGGGAGTGAATGGGAGGTACTGTTACTATGGGACTGATACTATGGGAGTGAATTGGACTGAATGGGAGTGAATGGGAGTGAACGGGAGTGAATGGGAGTGAATGGGACTGAATGGGAGGTACTGTTACTATGGGACTGATACTATGGGAGTGAATGGGACTGAATGGGAGTGAATGGGATGCATGGGAGTGACAGTTCCATAGTAACAGTACCTACCATTCACTCCCATTCACTCCCTTTCACTCCCATGGTATCAGTCCCATAGTAACAGTACCTCCCATTCACTTCCATTCACTCCCATTCATTCCCATTCACTCCCATAGTATCAGTCCCATAGTAACAGTACCTCCCATTCACTCCCATTCACTCCCATAGTATCAGTCCCATAGTACAGTGCCTCCCATTCACTCCCATTCAGTCCCATTCATTCCCATTCACTCCCATTCATTCCCATTCACTCCCATTCAGTCCCATTCACTCCCATTCAGTCCCATTCACTCCCATAGTAACAGTACCTCCCATTCACTCCCATTCTATCAGTCCCATAGTAACAGTACCTCCCATTCAGTCCCATTCAGTCCCATTCGCTCCCATTCACTCCCATTCTATCAGTCCCATAGTAACAGTACCTCCCATTCACTCCCATAGTATCAGTCCCATAGTACAGTACCTCCCATTCAGTCCCATTCTGTCCCATTCTATCAGTCCCAAAGTAACAGTACCTCCCATTCACTTCCATTCACTCCCATTTTGAAAGGTGTGTTAAAATGGCCTAAGTCACATTTTATTATGACTTAGGCAAAATAAAATGGCCTAAGTCTCACTCTTGACATAGGCCATTTTTTTAATAGGGTGTAACAGGAAGGCCTTTTACGTTAGGGCTTAGGCGATTTTACCAGAGGTGGCCAGCATCACCAGGAGTTGATTTAGGCCAAAAACTCATTTTCGGCAAAAAATGACTTAGGCCATTAGTTTAATAAGGTGACGATAAGTAAGTTGTATGTTAAACGTTAACACTCAATGAGGAGACTGTAAAAAAATCTCCACAAATGCTTTATCAACTTTCTCATTAAGCTGTCCCTGCATGGCCACCCAGCAAGTAGGCTGACACAGACACAACCGCACATAGCAACCAATATCCTAATACATCTCAATAAAAAAGCTGATAATTAATTATTAAGACATTGTAAGTAGCCTGCACAGGCTGCACAAATTGTAATTAAGCTAAGTAATCTATTTGTGTAACATGGCTCCATGCCATTGTGTGTGAAATACATGTTTACACACTAGTCTGATTAAAAACTATGTTACACCTATATCCATGAATTAAAGCATAATGTGAGTGGCATTTCTGTATCTTTTATATTGAATAGACTTCAGATTATTTGAGGTCAGGTTACAGTTGGCTTTTCACAGAAACAGGGGAAAAATACGTTTTGCTTTTCAGAGCAGGCTGTGTGATTGCAATGTAATGTATACAGGGTCTGATAAAAATAACAGATCTATAAACTCACAATTTGCTTCACTGTGAGCTTGTAGGTCAGTGGGGGGTGAGAATGAG
This sequence comes from Electrona antarctica, assembly GCF_951216825.1. NCBI lineage: Eukaryota > Metazoa > Chordata > Actinopteri > Myctophiformes > Myctophidae > Electrona > Electrona antarctica. Next base: position 52,885,393 of record NC_136812.1, on the reverse strand, counting down.
GTATGTGTGGCGCACACAGGAGTAAGACACTCATTATTGCGCAGAACTGGAAATTGGGTGTAAATACCCTGGATGTTATATTAACATGAGATTCTGCATTTGGCAAAATCACCACAACAGTGAAGTTGGATTATAATCCAATTTATGTCCAACACCAACAACTACACAATGTATAAAATCACACATGTTAACAAGCAGAGGAATTGTGAAAATACCTGACAGTGTAAATAGCTTGTAGATCAGCTATTTTTGTATCAACTAAAAGGTATTGAATCTTGACTATACAGGATACTACAGGGCCTGTTGACAACAGTTTATAACAGAATCTTATGTAATGTTGTACTTTATCCTATATAGGCCTACTGTAATGTGATGTAATTGAATGATTGGTTGATTGAAGTATGTATTAACAGATTGGACTCAATACAAAACTGTAGACGACACCATACAGCATTGCACATGTTCAAATTCATCATAACATTTAGAGACATACAAATATACACAATACAATTACAATATAGCCTAAACATATTGTTGCGAGACGTCAACAAGGGGTAACTTCAGTGTCTACGTGCAGGAGGAAGGAATGTCCAGGACGAGGAATAACACATTAACGTCTTTATATATCAGAATGGCAGTAGTTATTACAGGCTTTTCCATGCGCTCTAGCTTCGGTGCAGAGGAACGTAGGTCCACACCAAAACCAGCAAGCGTCACAATCACTCTGAATGAACCGGAAAGGTAACTCTCTTTCCACATACATGTACCCGGCCCGCCCACACACAGATGTAATTCCGGTGCCAAGGTGAGATATAAGGAATATAGAGAATCACATATGCAATACTATAAGCTACATAATAAGAACATTATGAGGCATAGGAATAATATAGCACCTGTGTTACACTGCCCCCCTCTTTCAAGCATGCCGAGTCCCTTCGGTTCCAACTGAACAATAACATCAAACATGTCAATAAACATTCAAAATTGCAAAATCAATATGGATACTGCCTGTACTAGACTGAAATAAATCTTAGTGAAAATCACTCATAATGAACTGAACTACACTTCTTAAGTGTGTGTTGTTTCTTGCCTTTAGGCACTCACTTTAACTGTCTTTATATCGAGTAGGGGTCCGTATCTCACGTCCCCGTAGAGTCTTCCTTGTAGGTGGTCTGTTGCTGTCTTCGTCTGACTCAGAGTCATGGGCCTCTTCCTGTTGTTGACGTTGTGTGGCCTGTCTACGCCTGCGTGCTGAAACTTGTCGCTTGCCTTGACGTCTTTTAGGATCCAATCCAGCTGCATTAATTCCGTTGTCACTGCTGTTGTCAGCTGCCACAGGCTGTGGAGGGGGTTGTTCAGGTGGGGCAGCTGAGTCCTGGCACTGTGGTTGCTCAAGTGGTATGACTGGGTCTTGGCACTGTTGAAGGAGCGTGTGTCTCTGTCTCTTGATCCATGCAGGAATCACATCACTTGTGTAGGGCTTTAGCCGATCATGGTGCATGACTTTCCTTCCACGTGGAGTCAGGATCTCGTAGATTACAGGCCCACAGCGTGCTTTGACTAGACATGGGCCTTTCCAAGGAGCCTGCAACTTGGGACTGAATCCCTTCTTTTTCGTGCTGTCCCTTACGTAGATTAGATCTCCAACGTTGTAGTTGTGCTGTTGAGCTCGCAGGTCGTGAGTCCTCTTCTGCCTGCATTGAGCTGCACGAAGATGCTTCCTGGCCATGTCATGAACCTCATCAAGGCGCTTTCCCAGGTCTTGCACATACTCAGCAGGTTCCTTGTCCTCGTGTCTCATTTCCGCCACTCCTGACCAGATGTCATGTGGCTGATAAACTTCCCTCCCCAGCATTAGCATGTTGGGTGTGAAACCAGTTCCAGAATGCTGTGCACTGCGATATGCAGCTGTTAGTAGGGATAGATGTTCGTCCCAGTTCTTCTGATTTTGATCAACACAAAGCGTGAGATGAAGTCGTTGACCAGCTTCTTAGCTGTTGTCTCTGCTCCTTGGTCTGCGACTGGGTAAGCCTCCACCCACCGAGTGAATTGATCCATGATAACCAGGATGTACTTGTTCCCAGAGGCCGATGTAGGAAATGGACCTAAAACATCAAGGTGCAACCGGTCCATAGGTGCTCCAGCCTGGTAGGTCTGCAGCTCGGCTCTGTGTGTGGGACTACTCGATTTCTGGGCCTTGCATTGTGGGCATCTTTGAATGTATTTGCGAAGGTCACCTCCCATGCCGTACCAATGGTAATTTTGCTGGATACGTTGCAGGGTCTTTGCCTCTCCCAAATGTCCGGACTGGGGAGGGTCGTGGCAAGCCTGCATGACTCCAACTTGAAGCGAAGCAGGGACCAGTAACAACAGGGATGGAATGCTGTTGTCATTTTCCCAGCGGTAATGTAGAACTCCTTTGTGAAGCTCTATTTGTGGCCAGCAGAGCCAATACTTCCTCACTGCTGGGCTTTCCATGGTTACTTGCTCTCTAGTTGGAAGTATTCCTGATTCCTTCCAGTCATACAGGATGGAAAGTACTGGGTCCTCCTTTTGGGCTGTTACTAGCTGTTGAGAGCTCAGAGGTTGTAGCCAGTTTACTGTGGAAGTGTAAAAGTCAGCTTCTGCTGGCTGCTGCTCAGTGCTGTTCTCCTCCTGCCTCTTGGCGCTGTCTTCAACCTCCTGCACAATAATCTGCCTTATGACGAGCGGTATCACATCATCCACATCTTCCTCAAATCTGGCCCACTGCTTGTGCAATCTTTGACAATGTGGACACCCATGGCATGGCAGCTCTGTCACATCCCTGCCTGCTTGGTAGCAGTCACAGTCTGGGTCCTGTGTGTTGCACCTTGACAGTGCGTCAGCGTTCCCATGTCGCCGGCCAGCACGGTGTTCAATCTCAAAGTCATATTGACTTAGCTCTTCCAGCCAACGAGCTAACTGGCCTTCTGGGTGTTTGAAACGGAAAAGCCATGTTAGACTGCTGTGGTCCGTCCGGAGAAGGAACTTTCTGCCGAGGAGTAGGTGGCGGAAGTGTCTTGTATATTTGACGATGGCTAGCAGCTCTCGTCTGGTAACGCAGTATCGTTGTTGAGGAGGGGTGAGCTGAGCGCTGGCGTATGAGATAACCTTCTCTTCCCCCCACTGGAGCTGTGATAGCACTGCTCCAATGCTGTGGTTAGAGGCATCAGTGTCCAGGATGTATCGGCCAGTGGATGCTGGGTAAGCAAGGACCGGGGCAGATGTCAATCTCTCTTTGAGTTGCAGGAAGGCCTCCTGCTGCTGTTCACCCCACTGGAATTCTGTGTTCTTTTTTAGGAGATCATTGAGAGGATTAGCGAGCTCCGCAAAGGCATAAACATAGCGACGATAATAATTGCATAGGCCTAGAAAGGACTGCAACTGCCGAGTGGTGGTAGGAGGCTGCCACTCCTGTACGTCTTTGATCAGTTCCGGGTTGGGACTTATCCCTTCTCCACTGACGATGTGTCCCAGGAAAAGGACCTTGTCTCTCAGTAGCTGACACTTCTTGGGTTTCAGCTTTAGCCCATAGCTGTGCAAGCGTTCAAAGACTTCAGCCAGGCGCTGCAGGTTCTCCTCAATCCCTCTGCCCAGGATGATTATATCGTCCAAGTAGATGAGGAGAGTCTTCCACTGGAAGCCTCGGAGGACCAGTTCCATAGCTCTCTGAAATGTCCCAGGCGCATTACAGAGGCCAAATGGCATCCTGGTGTATTCGTAAAGGCCGTAGCGTGTTATGAATGCTGTTTTGTCACGGTCTTCAGGGCCCACAGCAATCTGCCAGTACCCACACTGAAGATCCAAGGTGGAGAACACAGTGGCTTCTCCCAGGACATCAAGACACTCATCTATTTTAGGCAGCGGATAAGCATCCCTCACTGTAAAGTTGTTCAGGCGCCGATAGTCGACACACCAACGAACACCACCATCCTTTTTACGTACGAGAACGACTGGTGATGCCCACTCTGAGGAAGACGGTACAACCACTCCTGCCTCCAGCATTTCTTTGAGGTGCTGTTCTTCTTCCCCCTGGAACCCCAGAGGTGTCCGTCGAACTGGCTGGCGTATCGGTCTGGCAGTCCCGGTGTCAATCTTATGGGTGACAGCAGATAGATGGCCAAGCTCTGTGTTACTGGCTGCAAATAGAGACCTGTACTGTAGGAGGAGCTCGATCAATGTCTCCTGAAGATCCCCACTGAGAGCCTCGCTTGATGATGTGTACAATGCCTGCAGGTGTTCTGGCAGATCCATTACATTTCTGGTTACTCGCCCCACCACTGGCACAGCTGTCTCGTCCTCTGACACACTTTCCTGCTGGTCAGTCTCTATGTCAGATAGGGGAAGGGGATCATCAGGGAAGGTCTCGATCACAATACCAACGCACACACCACGATGTAGGGATGCATTGGAACTTGAGAAGTTACAGAGTCTGACAGGAACCCTGGGGTCCATGTAGATGGCAACACTGCCCGATGACACAGTCTCTGTTATGTTCAGTGGTTCCAGAACTGCTGGGAGCCCTGGCTTTGGCTTATCAACTTTACCCCAGACAATGCACTCACTTTCCGGTGGTAGGGTAACGTTGTCTTCCAGGAGCACACGTGCAACAGAGTACTCTTCCCCTCCGCCTCCAACAACCTGGGAGGGCACTGGCTCTTGGCCTACGAACACCTGGCGACCAGCAACGACTGTCATGTCTGCAGCTTGCATTGCATCCAGGCCCAGGAGAAGTGGGTCATGAATCCGGCCCACAAAAACCTTCCAGTTGAGTTTCCGGCTCCCGATTTCTAGGGTCACCTCCAATCCACCCAGGGCAGACATTTTGCTTCCAACACCAGCATTCCGGAGAGATGTCTCACTGAGAGGTTTCTGGACTGCAATTGGGAGCCGATTATAGACCTCTTCAGATATCACTGTGGCTTCTGCACCAGTGTCAATGATTGCCTGGACAGGTAGGCCATTCACGGTGATTTCAATTTGTAAGCTGGGGCCCCTTTTTGTTGTGCGTCCAAGCTGTGGAGGGGGAAGTCTGTCTTCCTTGTTCGTAGGTCTCCCGGCAGTCTCTGGCTTACTTTGCATGTTGATGTCCCTATGGCGACCTGGACTAGGTGACCTTGAACACTCTCTCATAATGTGCCCTGCTTCTCCACATCGAAAACAGGTGATTCTGTTCCCTTGAGTTGGGCTGGGTGAGCGCCGTCTCCAGTTTTGAGGAGACGGCTCACGTTCATGTCTCCTTCCCCTCTCTTGTCCGTATGTTCTGTCGCCATATGATGCAGAGCGCTCCTTGGACCCTGGATCCTTGTTGGCCATGGGCTGCAGATGTTCAAATTTCAGGTGCAGCTGCTCCACTTTGTCCATCAGCATTTTGAATTGTTCTTCGGTAACATACTTGGGGCTTTGTAAACGTCTGGAGGCAAGGAACAGCTCCTCGGGGGGGTCACCTCCTTCATCTGCCCAGGAGATACGTCTAGCTTTTCCTAGTTTCAACTCAGCATCACGGCCCACAGTCGCCTTGAAATTATGTTCATGGGCTTCAGCCAGCTTCTGTGCCTCAGCCAGTGTGTGAGGGTCACGATTCATTACCTCATAGGCAACTTTTTGGTTCCACAATCCTTTTAGAAAGGCATCAGCAGCCAGCTGGTCCTGCAGTACTAGGTCGGTTCCAGGATAAGCCAGGCCCACAAGGCGTCGCACCTCCTCGGCAAACTCTGCAGAAGATTCTTTTCCCTGACGTAGTTCTCCCAGCTTCCTACGGACAGTGGTAGGGGGGTCTTTTACTCCAAACCGTTGCGTGAGATGTTCCTTAAGGAGAGTATAATCTTCACGGACATGTTCCGGCAAGGCGCAGACATAGCGAATAGCAACTCCACGCAGGCACTCATGCAGTCGATCAACTCGCTCTGCCCCAGTCCATCCATACTTGCGTGCCTGACGTTCAAAGGGCAACAGAAATGAATCCCAGTCGTCTTTGCCATCATACATTGCCAGCTTGACTCTCGGAGATTCATAGGGTGGTTGTTGGCCCAGGTCACGTCGATGGGATGGTTGTTGCCCAAGGTCACGTCGATTTCCAGTGCCATGCATGCCATATGATTCATGTGGAGCCATGTGCGCTGCGGCAGAAGGTTGAGGCACTCGTTCATCTCTGCGTCGCACAACTGGGTCATGTATGTTTGAGGGTGCAGAGGGCCCTGGATTGGTCGACCTCTGCCGAATCACCTCTAATTCTGCTGCGAAAGGGCCTATGCTGGGTGGTTCTGTAGTTGGTGCACCTTTCTCTGCCGTCACATGCTGTAAAATCGGTGTTAGCAGCTGTTGAAGCTGTTGTGACTGGTGCTCCAATAATGATTTCAGCCACGCTGGTGGCCCCGGATCCGCTGGCGCTGCTGCAGCTCCCAAAACCTCATCTTTGTCCATGTTTGGTTGGTGTCTTTTTTTTTTTTTTTTTTTTTTTAACTGCAGTTAGCAATCACTTTATCCATTTCACAATAAGCGTTTTGTTGATTCAATGTCCCTCTGTATTTTTCCAGCTTTTAGCAAGAGTTTTTGGCTGTAATTCGTCAAAGTTTTTTTTTACAGTGCAGTGCAGTCACACGTTGCAGTTGTTGTTGTTGCACAGTGTAACATTCCACAGGCTGACGAGCACGTTAGTTGGTTAGCGTCGCATCTACTGTTAGCTACAAGCATGCAGTCTGTCAGTGAATACTGAATGGTTGTACAGTTTGTTGCTTCGACTCCTTTTGAACAAATCCCTTTACCTTCGTCCTGCTGGACTGATTCATCCGACGTGGCGATGCTGCTCTCCGGTCAAAAATCACTTCTTGACACGGGAGTTCCAGATTCTGACACCAGTGTTGCGCGACGTCAACAAGGGGTAACTTCAGTGTCTACGTGCAGGAGGAAGGAATGTCCAGGACGAGGAATAACACATTAACGTCTTTATATATCAGAATGGCAGTAGTTATTACAGGCTTTTCCATGCGCTCTAGCTTCGGTGCAGAGGAACGTAGGTCCACACCAAAACCAGCAAGCGTCACAATCACTCTGAATGAACCGGAAAGGTAACATACTTTCCACATACATGTACCCGGCCCGCCCACACACAGATGTAATTCCGGTGCCAAGGTGAGATATAAGGAATATAGAGAATCACATATGCAATACTATAAGCTACATAATAAGAACATTATGAGGCATAGGAATAATATAGCACCTGTGTTACAATATGTAAACTATATTGTTATTAACTATACTAGTATTGAACTGTGTGTAAATCACACATACAATGGTGCATTGTAGATTAAAACATGTCTTTAGAATAACAAAACACAGTATGACTGATGGCCCATCAGGCTGACAGGCGATCACCCTGTGCTAGACACCCTATATGGGTATATAGCAGGGCTCCTTTTAGTTTGGTGCTATCACTTGAATGTGTACTTGAGCTGAGCTGGACTAAAGTTGAAGATATTCACTCAGCTGTAGATTGTGTTAGCTAGCTTTGAGACATGGCTTTACTACAAGCACTGAAGTCCCTGGTCAACAAGCAACTCAACAAGAGACTCTCTGCAGCTGCTGCTGAAGAAATATTTGAGATAGTTGGAAGAATCATAACAGAGTACGAGCATTACAGGTCTAACATGCACATTTGCATTGAGAATGCATTCATTAGGCCTAAATAAAACTCCAATAATAAATGAGTGAGATAGATTTGGGTGAGTTCCATCAAGGACTTCCATTAGTTTTACTTCAGTCAAAGTCCACTACCTATGTATGTAAATTGGAATGATTGCAGCTGGTAACTGTTTAGTGTACTTGATAAACAACAATTCCTTCTTCATTCAAAAGTGCATTCATAAAAAATGCATGGTATTGATAATCTAACATTAGTATGGCATCTTACACTCTTCTCACATAGACCAAAACAATGATTGTTGCAAACTCTCATGTCTTACTCTCATTTATCTTTTGTCTAGATGCCTTCCACCCCGCTATGTTAAAACAGGAGGTTTACCCTGAGCATCAGGAATGGAACTCCAGTCTGGTGCAAGAGGTACCAGAGCCTCCACACGTTAAAGAGGAAGAGGAGGATTTATACCAAAGACCAGTGGATGCTGATGGGTCACCACAGACATTACTAGCAGTGAAAAGTGAAGACGATGGTAAAAACATCTCCAAAGAAGAAGAAAGACAAGCTGATGTAGAGAACAGTGGAATATTACACCCAATGGGTGTAAATCAGCTCTCTCCACATTGTTCTGAATCTGACACTGAAAACTGTGATGAGTGGGAGGAGAATATGGAAGACCAGCCATACACGAGCCACACATCGTCAAAGGAATTAACATCCATTATGAGTCACAATGGGGAGGATCCCTTTAGCTGTAACGTTTGTGGCAAGGGCTTTATTTTAAATTGTAACTTGAAGAGACATATGATGATTCATATAGGGAAAAGCCCTTTAGTTGTAATGACGGGGTCCAGGGACCCCCATCTCCTCGCCACATGGACCAGGGACCCCCAGACCCTACCCTGAGGGCAGCGGGACGACTGGTCAGCGGTTTATGGTTTGAGTCCCCGGACTCCAGGCTCCCCCCGGGTCACCATCATTAATTCAAACGTTATTCAAGACACTCACATGGCCAGGGGGGCAGAACACATAAAACATAAAAACACAAAAGTAAACAAACTATAAATGAACAAAGCACACAAAAGTAAACAAATTATAAATGAACAAAGCATAAAGAAACAAGGGCTTAGATGACACCCAATCAACCTAGATTAAAGATGGACCCTATTAATGGACCTCTGGAATTTGTTCTTTAATACAAGAAAAAGAGGGATTTTTATTATGCATAGTTTCATTATATAGATATCCCATTGCTGTTTGGTATGTATTTGATGTATTACCATCTGTTTGTTTGCACTAAAGGCTTTGTTCAAAAGAACGATCTTAAGGTCAAATGTAAATATATGTGCTATTTCACATTTGTTTGACCCACTTTACCCTGGTGGATTGTTAGGGGGTTGTAACACCTTATCTTAGATGTAATTCAGTCAAAAACCATGCAAATCACACATTCAATTACAAGCTGATTATCTGTCTTTATTCAACAGTAGTGTGTAATGGTGGTGGGTCATGTATTGCTTTCTTGCATCTCAACGGTTTACCATTGAGATGCAATTAAGTCGGTAAGTACTACAGTTTGTACAGAATGATAGTGACATGAATAGGCATGTGGATTAATGCAAGATAAACCCCTATAGTTATGTAGACTGTGGACATTATTACATAATATTTGTAATTTGATTTTATACATTTAATAGTTGTTAGTGGTTGACATGTTTGATTTTATACATCTATATTGACCTGTCGGACCTGTACAGAAACCAGACCACTATCTTCTACACTAAAGTGGAAACAAATTGAACTTACATTGTAACTTAAAAAAGAGATACAAATACGACATCGTAAAATATGTGAAGGCCTTCACAGTGTGCCTACAATTTATGAAGACTGTCAAATTGATCTTGCATTGCAACTTAAAAAAATGATAGTACAGGAGATGCTGTAGTATAATTATACATAAAGACAATATGTGAAGGCTTGTGTACTATTTATGAAGACTGGCTGCAATCATTTAAGGGGTGGGTGGCAGTTTGTGTTTTGGAAAACAAATAGGCTGTTTTGGAAAACTGTTTTCCTTTGTAAGATGCTGGGATGTAAATCACAGTATGAGCAGTTGTTTCTTCACCAGAGCTGGTTCTACTTGGTTCTGGTGTTACTGAAAGAATGTGGTGCAATCCTCTTTGACTCTGCTGCATTAATTAATATCCACTTATATTATTCAATACTGTTAGACTGTACATATATTATCCAGATACTCATTGCATGTACATAATATCCTTGCCATACACAGTTTGTGAACATCAGTCTCCAGTAGGAGTCCCAATGGAGAGTGTTTGGTAGGAACTACTCCTTTGAGGTTTTTAAAGTGTATTATTAACCAGCAGTTTATATGCACCACATATGGAAAAACTCCCAGAAAACAGCAGGTATGTTAAATCGCAATACTGTTCTGTTTCTCACTGCATTTGATTGAGTTTTTCTCTTTCTGTCTTCTGCACTGTAATGTTTTGTTATTTTTATTTATTTTGTTTCAGTTATTTGTTTCCTGATTTACCAATAACTAAATAATCGTGTTTTCTATATTATATGCTTTGACTCTGACAATATCTGTTATTTGGATGTGATCAGTGTGGACAACACTTCTCTAATTTGTCCAACCTTAAAAGACACCAGAGAATTCACACTGGGGAGAAAAACAAATAATTGTGATGTGTTATTGTAGTAAATTGGCCCCCATTTATTAGAGATGTTCAAAGTATGTAAGCAATAGCCCAAGAGTCACCCTTCCCTCTTGGAGAGAGAACAAGGTATACATTATACATTTAATAGTTGTTAGTGGTTGACATGTTTGATTTTATACATCTATATTGACCTGTCCTGTACAGACACCAGACCACTGTCTTCTACACTAAAGTGGAAACAAATTGAACTTACATTGTAACTTAAAAAAGAGATACAAATATGACATCGTAAAAGATGTGAAGGCCTTCACAGTGTGCCTACAATGTATGAAGACTGTCAAATTGATCTTGCATTGCAACTTAAAAAAAGATAGTACAGGAGTTGCTGTAGTATAATTATACATAAAGACAATATGTGAAGGCTTGTGTACTATTTATGAAGACTGGCTGCAATCATTTAGGGGGTGGGTGGCAGTTTGTGTTTTGGAAAACAAATAGGCTGTTTTGGAAAACTGTTTTCCTTTGTAAGATGCTGGGATGTAAATCGCACTATGAGCAGTTGTTTCTTCACCAGAAGAACCATCTGTTTGTTTGCACTAAAGGCTTTGTTCAAAAGAACGATCTTAAGGTCAAATGTAAATATATGTGCTATTTCACAGTTGTTTGACCCACGTTACCCTGGTGGATTGTTAGGGGGTTGTAACACCTTATCTTAGATGTAATTCAGTCAGATAATCAGCTTGTAATTGAATGTGTGATTTGCATGGTTTTTGTCTTTATTCAACAGTAGTGTGTAATGATGGTGGGTCATTTATTGCTTGCTTGCATCTCAAAGGTTTACCATTGAGATGCAATTAAGTCGGTAAGTACTACAGTTTGTACAGAATGATAGTGACATGAATAGGCATGTGGATTAATGCGAGATAAACCCCTATAGTTATGTAGACTGTGGACAAATGCATAATCTGTAAAATGTGATGATTAATACAATGATACAAATTATACAATGATACAAATAAATAAATCCTAAAAAGAAATAGCTCATGCTTTATTGTCCCCTATATTATGACACAAGTAACGTTGTTTCATTAACTGTCTTCACTCCATACTCAATCCTCCTGTTGTACTGTTGTACCATAGTATTATTACATAATATTTGTAATTTGATCTTATACATGTAATAGTTGTTAGTGGTTGACATGTTTGATTTTATACATCTATATTGACCTGTCCTGTACAGAAACCAGACCACTGTCTTCTATACATCTATATTGACCTGTCCTGTACAGAAACCAGACCACTGTCTTCTACACTAAGGTGGAAACAAATTGAATTTACATTGTAACTTAAAAAAGAGATACAAATATGACATCGTAAAAGATGTGAAGGCCTTCACAGTGTGCCTACAATTTATGAAGACTGTCTTCAAATTGATCTTGCATTGCAACTTAAAAAAAGATAGTACAGGAGATGCTGTAGTATAATTATACATAAAGACAATATGTGAAGGCTTGTGTACTATTTATGAAGACTGGCTGCAATAATTTAGGGGTGGGTGGCCGTTTGTGTTTTGGAAAACAAATAGGCTGTTTTGGAAAACTGTTTTCCTTTGTAAGATGCTGGGATGTAAATCACACTATGAGCAGTTGTTTCTTCACCAGAGCTGGTTCTACTTGGTTCTGATGTTACTGAAATAATGTGGAGCAATCCTCTTTGACTCTGCTGCATTAATTCATATCCACTTATATTATTCAATACTGTTATACTGTACATAATATACTTACCATACACAGTTTGTGAACATCAGTCTCCAGTAGGAGTCCCAATGGGGAGTGTTTGGTAGGAACTACTCCTTTTTAAGGTTTATTATTAACCATCCGTTTGTATGCACCACATATGGAAAAACTCCCAGAAAACAGCAGGTATGCTGGCACTCTTATTTATGTTAAATCACAATTAAAGACTGTTCTGTTTCCCACTGCATTTGATTGAGTTTTTCTCTTTCTTTCTCTTCTGCGCTGTAATGTTTTTTTATTTGTTTCCTGATTTACCAATAACGAAATAATAATGTTTCTATATTATATGCTGACTCCTGCATTTACTTTACTTTATGTTCATACATCAATGTATTATAATTTGGATATACTGTAGTTTAGATTCATTAAATAGGAAGCTTGCAAAGCAATCTCACAGTTTATCTCTAGAATGTTGCATAGCGCATGGCCTGGGGGAGGAGCTACAGAGGGGTGGAGCACATGCGGCAGTTTGTTAGGTTGTGATTGGTGCAGCTATGATTTTATTGTTCTCCTCTTTGGCCAATCAACACCAAGCAGTTAGTGGTTCCACCTCAGGCTCTCTAGTATAAGAAGAGTTTGTAGTTGTCAGTTCTCCACAACTCCTCCAGGATATCAATCATTTCTGATCACATCTGACTGTGGACTCCAGACTTCAGCTGAAGATGAACTCTACCAATGCCACCATGAACAGTTCTGCTCAACAGGGAGGACCCAATGATCACCAAGACCTCTGTAAGTTACAAGTAAGACGCGCAAACGCGGGAAGCGAACGCAGCTCGTAAATTGCAATAACAACAATTAGAATAAATTACGTACTTTTTAAGGTTTTTTTTAAGTTAAGTTTTTTTTAAATTAAATGTTTTTTCAAGTTTTTTTTTAGTGTGTGTATGTGTGCGTGCGTGCGTGTTTCTTTTTTAGGTTTTTTTTTTGTAAAGTTTTTTGTTTACGTTTTTTTTTGTGTGTGTGCGTTTTTCCTTTTTAAGTTTTTTGTGTGTGTGCGTTTTTCCTTTTTAAGTTTTTTTTTTAAGTTAAGTTTTTTGTGCGTTTTTACTTTTTTTTTAAAGTTAAGTTTTGTGTGTGTGCGTTTTTCCTTTTTAAGTTTTTTTTTAAGTTAAGTTTTTGTTTAAGTTAAGTTTTTTTTTAAGTTAAGTTTTGTGTGTGTGCGTTTTTCCTTTTTAAGTTTATTTTTTAAGTAAAGTTTTTTTTTAAGTTAAGTTTTGTTTTAAGTTAAGTTTTTTGTGTGTGTGCGTTTTTCCTTTAAGTTTTTTTTTTAAGTTACGTTTTTTTTTAAGTTAAGTTTTTTTTTAAGTTAAGTTTTGTGTGTGTGTGTGTGTGTGTGTGTGTGTGTGTGTGTGTGTGTGTGTGTGTGTGTGTGTGTGTGTGTGTGCGTGTGTGTGTGTGTGTTATACAGCTGCGCCCTCTGGTGGTGGGCGGGTGGTGTTACAGCGTGACACACACACAGACACACACACACACACACAGACGTGATCTGCTGGGTCTCATAGTAAATGCTCACTGCGTTCGCAACTAACTGTCTATATGGATATACACTATGTCATTAATAGTCATGTGTATTTGTTTTATTTTAATATTAGCATTGACTTAAAATACCTCTTTCTAAAACATATCGTCGAATCTAACTATAAATGGATGCTAATGTAAAATTGTGTACATTAATCAAAATTTTAAGTCTATGAAGTACAAATAAGCAATGTTTCATGTGTCTTTGTCTCCAATTCAGTGTTGCATCATCAGCCTGGTTTACCTGTTCTACCAGAGGTGAATGAACAAAGAAGCTTGGCTACGCAGAAACACCACTGCTGTGATCAGTGTGGTAAACGCTTCCCTACAATGTCCAGACTTAAAATACACCAGAGAATTCACACTGGAGAGAAACCATATGGATGTGATCAATGTGGACAACACTTCTCTCAAATGGCAGACCTTAAACGCCACCAGAAAATTCACACTGGAGAGAAAGCCTATGGATGTGATCAGTGTGGACAACACTTCTCTCACAAGTCCACCCTGAAAAAACACCAGAGAATTCACACTGGAGAGAAACCCTATGGATGTGATCAGTGTGGACAACACTTCTCTCACAAGTCCACCCTGAAAAACCACCAGAGAATTCACACTGGAGAGAAACCATATGGGTGTGATCTGTGTGGACAACACTTCTCTGACAAGTCCACCCTGAAAAGCCACCAGAGAATTCACACTGGAGAGAAACCATATGGATGTGATCTGTGTGGACAACACTTCTCTCAAATGGCACACCTCAAAAGCCACCAGAGAATTCACACTGGAGAGAAACCATATGGATGTGATCAGTGTGGACAACACTTCTCTCAAATGGCAGACCTTAAACGCCACCAGAAAATGCACACTGGAGAGAAAGCCTATGGATGTGATCAGTGTGGACAACACTTCTCTGACAAGTCCGCCCTGAAAAAACACCAGAGAATTCACACTGGAGAGAAACCATATGGATGTGATCAGTGTGGACAACACTTCTCTCAAATGGCACACCTCAAAAGCCACCAGAGAATTCACACTGGAGAGAAACCATATGGATGTGATCAGTGTGGACAACACTTCTCTCAAATGGCACACCTCAAAAGCCACCAGAGAATTCACACTGGAGAGAAACCATATGGATGTGACCAGTGTGGACAACACTTCTCTCAAATTGCAAACCTTAAAACCCACCGGAAAATTCATACTGGAGAGAAACCCTATGGATGTGATCAGTGTGGGAAACACTTCTCTCAAATGTCCAACCTTAAAAGACACCAGAGAATTCACACTGGAGAGAAAAACAAATCTTTGTGATGTGTGTGGAAAAGCTTTTAGTAATTCAAATAATTAATATAAGTTCACAAGGTTGTACACACAAAATTTAAAGTGTTCCCTTGTGGTCGGTGTGGAAAGAAGAGTACTAATTCACGTAATGAGTGCACACATATTAAAGATAAATCTGTAGTGTGAACAGTATGACAAGAGCTTCATTAGAGCGGATGAGAAACAAATCCACACAACCAAGTGTAGCATGATGATCCATTACAGCCTTTTTAAGCAATTGTTTAAGAACACAAGTTGATTTGTTGATTAATTTTAGGTTACATATATTTTTTTATCTCAGTTTGTTCATGCTTTATAATATATCGATTACAAGTTATTTTAGTGTTACTCAACGACTAAATCAACTAAATCAGACTACCTATATATTTAGTCATACAATGGATATTTAAAATAGCTATGATTCTTTTTTCTGATACTATATTTAGTATACTAAATAGTACATTTAGTATATCATTAAAATGACACGCATTTTTTTGTTTATTACTTTATGTCTTTGTTAAATGTAAATAATGGTTGTGCAGTCCAAATAAAGACAAACATTCAAAGTCAAGAGATGTTTTCTGAGCTTGTGTTTATAGGAGTACAGTGTGTGGTCATTTCAGTCAATCACATGAAATACCCTTTGGAAGGCAATAACACACCATGTAATGTAGGAGCACAACAGTTTTGCAAGACTAATTAAGATGCTGTTGTGAACAATCACATGCTATTAACACAATATCACAAACAGCTGTTCCTCCACTAAAGCTGGAAGGATTTGGAGCAATCATGGGCAAATTAGGTTTCTATAGGGACTTGATTGGCCCATCTATCTAATGTTTCTGCTTGAATAACAAGAGGGAGAGAGACTCACGTCATGAGTGCACACATATGAGAGATACATCTGTTAGTGTGAACAGTGTGACAGAAATATGTCATGTTGTTATGTATATATTATATATATATATATTATATATATATATATGCTACTGTAGGTGTTCGGTCTGAATCAGTGCAGGATTCATGAGAAATTTAATTACAGAGGTATGATAAGTATGATATGGAGTAAAGCTGCCAGCTTGTCCTGGATGCCTCAACAGAACACACTGCAAGCAACATGTCGCATATGCAGGTGAAAGAAACACAAGATAGATAGCATAAGTAAGTTGTATGTTAAACGTTAACACTCAATGAGGAGACTGTAAAACAATCTCCACAAATGCTTTATCAACTTTCTCAATAAGCTGTCCCTGCATGGCCACCCAGCAAGTAGGCTGACACAGACGCAACCGCACATAGCAACCAATATCCTAATAAATCTCAATAAAAAAGCTGATAATTAATTATTAATACATTATAAGTAGCCTGCACAGGATGCACAAATTGTAATTAAGCTAAGTAATCTATTTGTGCAACATGGCTCCATGCCATTGTGTGTGAAATACATGTTTACACACTAGTCTGATTAAAAACTATGTTACACCTATATCCATGAATTTAAGCATAATGTGAGTGGCATTTCTGTATCTTTTATATTGAATAGACTTCAGATTATTTGAGGTGAGGTTACAGTTGGCGTTTCACAGAAACATCAGGGGAAAAATACGTTTTGCTTTTCAGAGCTTGAACTTTTTTACTTTTACTTGAATAATTTAATGATAATCAATGATAATTGAATGAGCACATAACAGTTTTGCTAGATTAGTTAATATGCTATTATGAACAATCACATTATATTAACACAATATCACAAACAGCTGTTCCTTCACCAAAGCTGGAAGGATTTTCATGTAGGAATCATGTGTAAATTAGGTTTCTATAGGGACTTGTCCAATCTTTCTGCTTGAATAGTGGGATACATGACATTAATATAGATTTCTGGGTTTTAAATGTAATGCAAATGTAAACACAGCACATGCAGAATAGTTAGAAACGCTCACTGTGCCTTTATTGATTTTGTTGCAATATGATCACAGCATAACCAACCATTTGTGCAAAAATAAAGAAATAAAACAATAAGATGCTGCCCCCACTGCACCAGGTTGTATTGTTCTGAAGGAATTTGGGGCAATCATGTACAAATTAAGTTTATATAGGAACTTGAATGACCATTAGTGGCACACACACACACACACACACACACACAAACACACGCGCGCGCACCGGCCCATCGACACCTATGTATTGAAATGCAAAGTATGACCAACAGTCCTGTACAGAAACCAGACCACTGTCTTCTAGGCTCTGAAGTTAAAATGTATTAATTTAAAGATTTAATTTACATTGCATCCCAATTCTAAAAATGTACAGAGGTTATTATACATTTACAAGTCCAAATGTGAAGCATTACTGTGTGTTCATGACCATTTCAGACAGTGGTAATTATTAAGACATTATAAGTAGCCTGCACAGGATGCACAAATTGTAATTAAGCTAAGTAATCTATTTGTGTAACATGGCTCCATGCCATTGTGTGTGAAATACATATTTACACACTAGTCTGATTAAAAACTATGTTACACCTATATCCATGAATTAAAGCATGTGAGTGGCATTTCTGTATCTTTTATATTGAATAGACTTCAGATTATTTGAGGTGAGGTTACAGTTGACTTTTCACAGAAACATCAGGGGAAAAATAAGTTATATATAGTCAAAAGTAGCTGATCTACAAGCTCAAAACGTGTCGCAGTGCGATGCATTTTGGGTCATGTTTGCATGTTTGCATGTTTGTTATTGTAACAGCTGAAATCAATAACATATCAGAACAGCTGAAATCAATAACATATCAGTATTCTGATATTAACCTGCAGACCGCATCAAGTGAACTGAGTCTGTGCTCAGAGAATACATTCTTCAGCGTGTCCACAATAGTCCACAGCCCACGTTGCCACTTGCTCTGATCCACTGCATCAATAGCACCCCTCCCCCCCAATGGCAGACAATCATATGTCAGACACATACATTCAGTTGATCCGAATTAACATGTGTTAAATTCCTGTGCCTCAGGAATGTCGTACTTCCTGTTCTTTCCAGATGGGAGATGGCCATGACGCATGTTAGATGTTCCTTGTATGCCTGTACAATACATGTTTTTGTTTGTAGCAGCATGTTTCGAGTTGTTATAACCAGTGCTGCTAGTGAATATCACTGCCAAATATCACTAAAAAACCAATCCAGCACAAAAGGTAGTTTTATATTTTATTATTGACATTATTAAAAAAAAAAAATAGGGGTCAAGGAGGTCGGGTTGAGGGGTCAAGTACTCCCTTTGACCCCTCGTGGCGCCGGGCCTGGTTACATTCCTTTGTCTAGGGAGCACACATTGTTTAGCAAAAAGTAGCCTAGAGTGGGTGGGTAGGGTGGCAAAGCAATCTCATACATTGTGGCTACCGGTAGTGATCTGATAGTTTTAGTGTATGTGACTGTTACTGTAGTTCATCTTGTTTTATATAGGCTACTATGCGATGGTGAGTTCATTTATATTTTATATAGATGAAGAGGCTGAGAGGCCTTCTACATCTACATCTGCACCTACCTGTGCCCGTCATGGAGGTAAGAACAGCATGTTCTCTCTCTCACCCTGCATGGTATTGATCATGTTTACTGAGACACTACACTGTCTCTCTGCATTTAGCTCAAACTAAATTGTGTTGCACCCTGGTCTGTGTTGTTGTGAGCTTGTAGATCAACTATTTTGTAGGGCCCTGCTGGCTGCTATGCCCAGTCAGATACAGAACTGGTTCAAGAACCGCCGGGTTAAAGAGAGGAAAGTCCCCGGACTCCAGGCTCCCCCCGGGTCACCATCATTAATTCAAACGTTATTCAAGACACTCACATGGCCAGGGGGGCAGAACACATAAAACATAAAAACACAAAAGTAAACAAACTATAAATAAACAAAGCATAAACAAACAAGGGCTTAGATGACACCCAATGAACCTAGATTAAAGATGGACCCTATTAATGGACCTCTGGAATTTGTTCTTTAATACAAGAAAAAGAGGGATTTTTATTACGCATAGTTTCATTATATAGATATACCATTGTTGTTTGGTATGTATTTGATGTATTACCATATGTTGTAATTGAATGTGTGATTTGCATGGTTTTTGTCTTTATTCAACAGTAGTGTGTAATGATGGTGGGTCATTTATTGCTTGCTTGCATCTCAAAGGTTTACCATTGAGATGCAATTAAGTCGGTAAGTACTACAGTTTGTACAGAATGATAGTGACATGAATAGGCATGTGGATTAATGCGAGATAAACCCCTATAGTTATGTAGACTGTGGACAAATGCATAATCTGTAAAATGTGATGATTAATCCAATGATACAAATTATACAATGATACAAATAAAGAAATAGCTCATGCTTTATTGTCCCCTATATTATGACACAAGTAACGTTGTTTCATTAACTGTCTTCACTCCATACTCAATCCTCCTGTTGTACTGTTGTACCATAGTATTAACTGTCTTCACTCCATACTCAATCCTCCTGTTGTACTGTTGTACCATAGTATTATTACATAATATTTGTAATTTGATCTTATACATGTAATAGTTGTTAGTGGTTGACATGTTTGATTTTATACATCTATATTGACCTGTCCTGTACAGAAACCAGACCACTGTCTTCTATACATCTATATTGACCTGTCCTGTACAAAAACCAGACCACTGTCTTCTACACTAAGGTGGAAACAAATTGAACTTACATTGTAACTTAAAAAAGAGATACAAATATGACATGGGGAGTGTTTGGTAGGAACTACTCCTTTTTAAGGTTTATTATTAACCATCCGTTTTTATGCACCACATATGGAAAAACTCCCAGAAAACAGCAGGTATGCTGGCACTCTTATTTATGTTAAATCACAATTAAAGACTGTTCTGTTTCCCACTGCATTTGATTGAGTTTTTCTCTTTCTTTCTCTTCTGCGCTGTAATGTTTTTTTATTTGTTTCCTGATTTACCAATAACTAAATAATAATGTTTCTATATTATATGCTGACTCCTGCATTTACTTTACTTTATGTTCATACATCAATGTATTATAATTTGGATATACTGTAGTTTATATTCATTAAATAGGAAGCTTGCAAAGCAATCTCACAGTTAGCAGTTTATCTCTAGAATGTTGCATAGCGCATGGCCTGGGGGAGGAGCTACAGAGGGGTGGAGCACATGCGGCAGTTTGTTAGGTTGTGATTGGTGCAGCTATGGTTTTATTGTTCTCCTCTTTGGCCAATCAACACCAAGCAGTTAGTGGTTCCACCTCAGACTCTCTAGTATAAGAAGAGTTTGTAGTTGTCAGTTCTCCACAACTCCTCCAGGATATCAATCATTTCTGATCACATCTGACTGTGGACTCCAGACTTCAGCTGAAGATGAACTCTACCAATGCCACCATGAACAGTTCTGCTCAACAGGGAGGACCCAATGATCACCAAGACCTCTGTAAGTTACTAACTGTCTATATGAATATACACTATGTCATAAATAGTCATGTGTATTTGTTTTATTTTAATATTAGCATTGACTTAAAATACCTCTTTTTCTAAAACATATCGTCGAATCGAACTATAAATGGATGCTAATGTAAAATTGTGTACATTAATCAAAATTTTAAGTCTATGAAGTACAAATAAGCAATGTTTCATGTGTCTTTGTCTCCAATTCAGTGTTGCATCATCAGCCTGGTTTACCTGTTCTACCAGAGGTGAATGAACAAAGAAGCTTGGCTACGCAGAAACACCACTGCTGTGATCAGTGTGGTAAACGCTTCCCTACAATGTCCAGACTTAAAATACACCAGAGAATTCACACTGGAGAGAAACCATATGGATGTGATCAATGTGGACAACACTTCTCTCAAATGGCAGACCTTAAACGCCACCAGAAAATTCACACTGGAGAGAAAGCCTATGGATGTGATCAGTGTGGACAACACTTCTCTCACAAGTCCACCCTGAAAAAACACCAGAGAATTCACACTGGAGAGAAACCCTATGGATGTGATCAGTGTGGACAACACTTCTCTCACACGTCCACCCTGAGAAACCACCAGAGAATTCACACTGGAGAGAAACCATATGGGTGTGATCTGTGTGGACAACACTTCTCTGACAAGTCCACCCTGAAAAGCCACCAGAGAATTCACACTGGAGAGAAACCATATGGATGTGATCTGTGTGGACAACACTTCTCTCAAATGGCACACCTCAAAAGCCACCAGAGAATTCACACTGGAGAGAAACCATATGGATGTGATCAGTGTGGACAACACTTCTCTCAAATGGCACACCTCAAAAGCCACCAGAGAATTCACACTGGAGAGAAACCATATGGATGTGACCAGTGTGGACAACACTTCTCTCAAATTGCAAACCTTAAAACCCACCGGAAAATTCATACTGGAGAGAAACCCTATGGATGTGATCAGTGTGGGAAACACTTCTCTCAAATGTCCAACCTTAAAAGACACCAGAGAATTCACACTGGAGAGAAAAACAAATCTTTGTGATGTGTGTGGAAAAGCTTTTAGTAATTCAAATCTTTGTGATGTGTGTAGAAAAGCTTTTAGTAATTCAAATAATTAATATAAGTTCACAAGGTTGTACACACACAATTTAAAGTGTTCCCTTGTGGTCGGTGTGGAAAGAAGAGTACTAATTCACGTAATGAGTGCACACATATTAAAGATAAATCTGTAGTGTGAACAGTATGACAAGAGCTTCATTAGAGCGGATGAGAAACAAATCCACACAACCAAGTGTAGCATGATGATCCATTACAGCCTTTTTAAGCAATTGTTTAAGAACACAAGTTGATTTGTTGATTCATTTTAGGTTAGGCCTACATATATTTTTTTTTGTTCATGCTTTATAATATATCGATTACAAGTTATTTTAGTGTTACTCAACGACTAAATCAACTAAATCAGACTACCTATATATTTAGTCATACAATGGATATTTAAAATAGCTGATTCTTTTTTCTGATGCTATATTTAGTATACTAAATAGTACATTTAGTATATCATTAAAATGACACGCATTTTTTTGTTTATTACTTTATGTCTTTGTTAAATGTAAATAATGGTTGTGCAGTCACAAATAAAGACAAACATTCAAAGTCAAGAGATGTTTTCTGAGCTTGTGTTTATAGGAGTACAGTGTGTGGTCATTTCAGTCAATCACATGAAATACCCTTTGGAAGGCAACACACCATGTAATGTAGGAGCACAACAGTTTTGCAAGACTAATTAAGATGCTGTTGTGAACAATCACATGCTATTAACACAATATCACAAACAGCTGTTCCTCCACTAAAGCTGGAAGGATTTGGAGCAATCATGGGCAAATTAGGTTTCTATAGGGACTTGATTGGCCCATCTATCTAATGTTTCTGCTTGAATAACAAGAGGGAGAGAGACTCACGTCATGAGTGCACACATATGAGAGATACATCTGTTTAGTGTGAACAGTGTGACAGAAATATGTCATGTTGTTATGTATATATTATATATATATATATATTATATATATATATATATGCTACTGTAGGCGTTCTGTCTGAATCAGTGCAGGATTCATGAGAAATTTAATTACAGAGGTATGATAAGTATGATATGGAGTAAAGCTGCCAGCTTGTCCTGGATGCCTCAACAGAACACACTGCAAGCAACATGTCGCATATGCAGGTGAAAGAAACACAAGATAGATAGCATAAGTAAGTTGTATGTTAAACGTTAACACTCAATGAGGAGACTGTAAAAAAATCTCCACAAATGCTTTATCAACTTTCTCAATAAGCTGTCCCTGCATGGCCACCCAGCAAGTAGGCTGACACAGACGCAACCACACATAGCAACCAATATCCTAAATCTCAATAAAAAAGCTGATAATTAATTATTAAGACATTGTAAGTAGCCTGCACAGGATGCACAAATTTTAATTAAGCTAAGTAATCTATTTGTGCAACATGGCTCCATGCCATTGTGTGTGAAATACATGTTTACACACTAGTCTGATTAAAAACACCTATATCCATGAATTAAAGCATAATGTGAGTGGCATTTCTGTATCTTTTATATTGAATAGACTTCAGATTATTTGAGGTCAGGTTACAGCTGGCTTTTCAAAGAAACATTAGGGGAATTTTTTTTTCAGAGCTTGTACTTTTTTACTTTTACTTGAATAATTGAATGATAATCAATGATAATTTAATTATTTGAATGAGCACATGACAGTTTTGCTAGATTAGTTAATATGCTATTATAAACAATCACATTATATTAACACAATATCACAAACAGCTGTTCCTTCACCAAAGCTGGAAGGATTTTCATGTAGGAATCATGTGTAAATTAGGTTTCTATAGGGCCTTGTCCAATCTTTCTGCTTGAATAGTGGGATACATGACATTAATATAGATTTCTGGGTTTTAAATGTAATGCAAATGTAAACACAGCACATGCAGAATAGTTAGAAACGCTCACTGTGCCTTTGTTGATTTTGTTGCAATATGATCACAGCATAACCAACCATTTGTGCAAAAATAAAGAAATAAAACAATAAGATGCTGCCCCCACTGCACCAGGTTGTATTGTTCTGAAGGAATTTGGGGCAATCATGTACAAATTAAGTTTATATAGGAACTTGAATGACCATTAGTGGCACACACACACACTCACACATGCACCGGCCCATCGACACCTATGTATTGAAATGCACATTAGTGGCACACACACACACTCACACATGCACCGGCCCATCGACACCTATGTATTGAAATGCAAAGTATGACCAACAGTCCTGTACAGAAACCAGACCACTGTCTTCTAGGCTCTGAAGTGAAATTAATTTAAAGATTGAATTTACATTGCATCCCAATTCTAAAAATGTACAGAGGTTATTATACATTTACAAGTCCAGATGTGAAGCATTACTGTGTGTGCATGACCATTTCAGACAGTGGTAATTATTAAGACATTATAAGTAGCCTGCACAGGATGCCATTGTGTGTGAAATACATGTTTACACACTAGTCTGATTAAAAACTATGTTACACCTATATCCATGAATTAAAGCATAATGTGAGTGGCATTTCTGTATCTTTTATATTGAATAGACTTCAGATTATTTGAGGTGAGGTTACAGTTGGCTTTTCACAGAAACATCAGGGGAAAAATACGTTTTACTTTTCAGAGCTTGTACTTTTTTACTTTTACTTGAATAATTGAATGATAATATGCAATATTGGAATGATAGCACTGCCCCGCCAGGGGGTTGAGATAAAAATGAAGAGGCTAGATCTATAAAGAACTACACACATCATATTAGATTATATCATCATATTAGATTATATCATCTTTACTGTGCTATTATTGCCATTTGCCAACATCACAGTAGGCTACAAAACAACATTGGATAGGGCAGGGGTGGGCAACTTTGATGATGGAGAGGGCCACTATATTTCAAACTCACTCCAGAGGGCCACAATGCATATAGTAAAAAGTAGCTGATCTACAAGCTCAAAACGTGTCGCAGTGCGATGCATTTTGAGCTTGTAGATCTGCTTTTTTAAAATTGGAATCCTGAATTATTTTTCACCTATTTTTTTAATTGGAATCCGGAAAAGTAATATTTTTTATTTAATTTCAAATACATTTATATGTTATGTTAACTTTATGATTATGAACTGAAATGCAAATATTGGACATAAAAAAGGCTAGTACTAGTCATTAAGCTACTAATATAGACTGAAGTAATTAAAGTGGGTCATGTTTGCATGTTTGTTATTGTAACAGCTGAAATCAATAACATATCAGTATTCTGATATTAACCTGCAGACCGCATTAAGTGAACTGAGTCTGTGCTCAGAGAATACATTCTTCAGAGTGTCCACAATAGTCCACAGCCCACTTTGCCACTTGCTCTGATCCACTGCATCAATAGCACCCCTCCCCCCCAATGGCAGACAATCATATGTCAGACACATACATTCAGTTGATCCGAATTAACATGTGTTAAATTCCTGTGCCTCAGGAATGTCGTACTTCCTGTTCTTTCCAGATGGGAGATGGCCATGACGCATGTTAGATGTTCCTTGCATGCCTGTACAATACATGTTTTTGTTTGTAGCAGCATGTTTCGAGTTGTTATAACCAGTGCTGCTAGTGAATATCACTGCCAAATATCACTAGAAAACCAATCCAGCACAAAAGGTAGTTTTATATTTTATTATTGACATTAAGTTATTTTATTTATTTTATTATTATTATTTTCTGAGGGGTCAAGGAGGTCGTGTTGAGGGGTCAAGTACTCCCTTTGACCCCTTGTGGCGCCGGGCCTGGTTACATTCCTTTGTCTGGAGAGCACACATTGTTTAGCAAAAAGTAGCCTAGAGTGGGTGGGTAGGGTGGCAAAGCAATCTCATACATTGTGGCTACCGGTAGTGATCTGATAGTTTTAGTGTATGTGACTGTTACTGTAGTTCATCTTGTTTTATATAGGCTACTATGCGATGTTTATGTTCATTTATATTTGATATAGATGAAGAGGCCTTCTACATCTACATCTGCACCTGTGCCCAGTCATGGAGGTAAGAACAGCATGTTCTCTCTCTCACCCTGCATGGTATTGTTTTTCTCTGCATCATGTGATCATGTTTACTGAGACACTACACTGTCTCTCTGCATTTAGCTCAAACTAAATTGTGTTGCACCCTGGTCTGTGTTGTTGTGAGCTTGTAGATCAACTATTTTGTAGGGCCCTGCTGGCTGCTATGCCCAGCTTTGTATGTTGGACAGAATGTTTTTATTTGACTGGCTGAGCATGGAATGTGTGATATATGATGTTAGCGCCCCTCACTTCACACAAGTGTTTTTATTTTGTACTGGGGAAAATTGCCTATATTCTGTGATGTTTACAGTCTCTATGCAAAGCTTGCATAGCAGCCAGCAGGGCCCTAAAAATAGTTGATCTACAAGCTCACAACAACACAGACCAGGGTGCAACACAATTTAGTTTGAGCTAAATGCAGAGAGACTGTAAACATCATAGAATATAGGCAATTTCCCCCAGTACAAAATAAAAACACTTGTGTGAAGTGAGGGGCGCTAACATCATATATCACACATTCCATGCTCAGCCAGTCAATTAAAAACATTCTGTCCAACATACAAAGCTGTGCATAACAGCCAGCAGGGCCCTAAAAAATAGTTTATCTACAAGCTCAGGGTGCAATGTTACTCACTCAACTCTCCTATGTATGTATTTTACATTCGATTATAATGTGACAGCATATGCAGGCTAATTCTTTGCATTGGCACTGGATAAGGGCTACATCATGCCTACATGTCAGGACATCAGGATTTCAAGAAGTCCTCCTGAGTCCTGACGTCAGACACCATTTCACCGCACCTGCATCACAAACTTTTCAACTTCACTTCACCGTTTTTCCACGTTTAAGTCTTCTCGACCGACCCACCCACCCCACCCAGCCAGCTGACGTCCACTGCAGCCTGGACTGGAGTGGTTCACCATCACAAAGTCACACAGGCTTCTCGACCGACCGACCCACCCACCCCACCCCACCCAGCCAGCTGGCGTCCACTGCAGCCTGGGCTGGAGTGGTTCACAGTCACACAGGCTTCTCGACCGACCCACCCACCCACCCACCCCACCCCACCCAGCCAGCAGACGTCCGCTGCAGCCTGGACTGGAGTGGTCACCATCACCAAGTCACACAGGCTGACCGACCGACCCACCCACCCCACCCAGCCAGCTGACGTCCACTGCAGCCTGGAGTGGTCACCTGCACCAAGTCACAGAAGCAAGTCGCAGCTGTCGCACAGGACCACAGCATTGAGTCTTGTAGAGAAGCTGTCATTAGAGTCCTCATTGTCTTCCTTGGGGAAAAGACGGAGGAGTTGATCAAGGATTACAAGGTATTTGATGACGATGATGCTGCAGCTGTCCAAGAGGCCATCTCTTCTAGTGTCCTGAGCATCTTCGAGTACAGCAGAGGTGGTGGTCTCGACAGAACGGCCAGGGGATCCGCAACCCATCTAGAGAAGCACAATCACCACCATGCCTCCACTTACCGGATCATCCAACTGCGTTGACTGCCATCGCTCCGCGAGACCACTGGGCCCGCATGGGAGCTAAGCCCAAACCCCGACCCCAGTCTTGCTCCACTCCTGGTCCATGGTCAGTTGTCCAAACCAAAAAAGGGAAAAAATTATACTCCTGTCCCAACAAGTCGAGTCTTGTTCCCCCGATCACCACCAGCAACAGCTATGTTTTGCTGGGCTAGCAGGACTTCCCCACGCTCCCTGAGCAAACCTTTCCCCCTGTCCCTGAAGAAACGGCCTCTCCTCTCGCTCCGGTCATCGATCGCCGCTCTGAGGGGCTCTCTCCATTCCCACACCTCGGCTCCATGCTGGCTCCTGCGCCGACACGGGCCACCAGCGGGACGGGGGTTAAGCCTATTTCTGCTCGGCGTAAAATGCTGCTGTCTGCCGTAAATAGACAGCAGGGGGTCTCCCCCCGCTCCATCCACCAAACGCACCCCCCCCCCCCCCCCCCCCCCGGCCCCATCAATCAATCCTCACGCCGAGCCATCATCTGTATCCACGCAGCCCCCCCGGCCACTTTTCAACCCAACCACTCTGCTCATTGGTGACAGTGTGATTAAACGGGTCCGTTACTTTAATGCATCCACGGTTTGCCTTCCTGGTGCCATGGTAAACTCACTCTCCAAAGCTCTCCAAGATCTGTTTCCATCTCTTCCTCCCTCCATCAAATGCATCATAGTACACGTTGGGACTAACGACACTGCACGTCGCCAATTGGAGATGCTAAAATAAAGTTTTTTACAACTTAATAACCTTTGCTCGTCTGCCCTAGATTCAGTTGCCCCCATTAAAAAAAAAAATACACTGGTGCAGCCAACCCATCCCCTTGGATAAATTAAGACATCCGTACCCTTAAACGGGACTGTAGAAAAGTAGAGCGGCTGTGGAAAAAATCCAAAGAG
Source organism: Electrona antarctica (assembly GCF_951216825.1). Classification (NCBI taxonomy): domain Eukaryota; kingdom Metazoa; phylum Chordata; class Actinopteri; order Myctophiformes; family Myctophidae; genus Electrona; species Electrona antarctica. Next base: position 52,857,365 of record NC_136812.1, on the reverse strand, counting down.
ACAGCCCATTTCACTCGCATGAAGGTACTCATGACTACTTTCAATCAGAAGGTTGAAGATGCAAGAACTGCATATTTTTCTAACCTAATTAACATCAACAAGAACAAACCAAAAGCACTCTTTTCTGTCATTAACACTCTGGTTAACCGAGCCCCGCCCCCAGTCCCTATTTTCTCCAATAACGACTGTGAACAATTCCTATCATTTTTCATAGATAAAGTCGAAACCATAAGGTCCAATATAACACCTCCCACCATCACCATAGCTATCCATCCTCCTCCAGTTCCCTCTCTCTCCCAGTTTAACTTGATCACCTTAAACGAGCTTGCACCAATTGTATCACTTATGCACCCCTCCTCCAGTCCTGTCGACATCATCCCCACCGCCCTTTTAAAAGATGTTTTTAGCAGTCTCAGTCCCTTTATTGTGTTAATCATAAACAGCTCCCTCTCCTCTGGTTGCGTTCCCGTCCATGTTAAACATCATAAACAGCTCCCTCTCCTCTGGTTGCGTTCCCGTCCATGTTAAACATGCAATCATCCAACCACTCTTAAAAAAACCAAGCCTCGACCCCTCAGTTCTCAGTAATTACCGACCAATCTCAAAACTCACCTTCATCTCAAAACTCTTGGAAAAGGTGGTCTGTAATCAACTCCTGCATTTTCTAAATTCCAACAATACCTTTGATAAATTTCAGTCCGGCTTCCGCCAAAAGCACAGCACAGAGACGGCACTCCTCAGGGTTTCTAGCGACATTCTCTTGAGGGCAGACACCGGGGAATGTTCTGTGCTGCTGCTGTTAGATTTAAGCGTGGCATTCGATACAATCGACCACTCCATACTCCTCAATCGGCTCCATCAGTTAGTTTGATGCTTTGTTGTCGGTACATATTTTTCTCTTTTGTGTGACGTCCCACCCCCCTCCCCTCCCCCTCCCCCCCGCAGGCGAGAGGACGTTCAAGTGCGATCAGTGCGACTCCACCTTCAAGCGGAAGGACACTCTCAACGTGCACATCCAGGTGGTGCACGACGGACACAAGAAGTACAAGTGTGACCTGTGTGAGAAGGCCTTCGTCACGCCCTCCGTCCTCAAGAGCCACAAGAAGGTAACTAAACCTGAACCTAAACCTAGCCCTATACCCAACCCTACGTCAAAAAGGTCACCAGTCCTGCTTTTATCATCTACGCAACATCGCTAAAATAAAGCTAATTATCACGCCCCCGGATCTAGAGAAAATCATGCATGCATTCGTATCTTCCCGCTTTGATTACTGTAACGGACTCTACACAATGCTAAGCCACTCTTCATTATCCAGACTCCAATTAGTACAGAACACTGCAGCCAGAATCCTCACTAACACTAACCGTAGAGCATACATAACCCCGGTATTAGCTGGACTGCATTGGTTACCCATCAAGGCAAAAATCCTTTTAACCACTTTTAAGGCACTTAATGGACTGGCCCCACTTTATATCCTCGACCTTTTAACCCCTAAGAATAATGTGAGACCCCTCAGGTCCTCGGATAAAGAACTCCTAAAAATCCCAGTGACTAGGTTAAAGACAAAAGGTGATAGGGCCTTTGCAGTGGTTGCTCCTCTCTGCCCTTGACTTTGAGAAATTCCACGTCAGTTGACATTTTTAAAAGCAGTTTAAAAACGTTTTTGTTCCGTAAATACTTTTCCCCTGCAGGTCTGTTGGTTTTGTCTCCATGTTACATCTTTGAGTATCGATTATGATGCATTTATGTATGTATGTGTATATATATATGTGTGTGTATATATGTGTGTTTTTATATGTATATATATATTTCATGCATTATGTTACTACTATGTTGTTTAACCTGATTGTTTTATATTGTGTCACTGTTCAGCACTTTGTAACCTTGTTTCGAAAGGTGCTTTATAAATAAAATGTACTTACTTACTTACTTACTTACATTGATTGAAATGGTTGTCTATTTACAGATGGTGATCAGCCCATCAGCTCTGCTGCTGCTGCTGCTGCTGAATCCGTTTCCATGGAAATGGGTAAGAATATAATGCAAATCACAACATGTTGTATATACACAAATAAATGTATTGTATTGTGTATTTCTGTCATTTAGATGGTGACCAGTCAGATGAGAGTCCTGACCAGGAGGAAGGGTGGTTTGATGCTGGGTCGTGGGAGCCGTTTGAGATCCCGTTCACTGGAGAGCAGGGGCCTACTCCAGAGACTGAGGGGATGGGTGCGGATAGCAGTCCTGCTGCCTTCTTCCAGGTGTTCCTCACTGATGAGCTGCTCCAGCACGTCGTGGATGAGACCAACAAATATGCAGAGCAGTGCATCAGCAAGGCGTTTCTTTTTTTTGTGCATAGTCCACGTTGTTGTTTTTCCAAATTGATGACACTGTTGTAATTTTATAACTGCCAATAAATCTATATCTATCTATCTAGGTCAGGGACCAGCTTCCTCCACACTACAGAAAGCGGCAGTGGAGAGAGACAGACATCCATGAGATGAAAAACTTCTTGGGCCTCTTCTTCCTCACTGGTGTGGTGGTCCTCCCAAGGCTCGGCATGTACTGGACAAGGCGTCAGCCAGTGGAAACACCCCATTTTCCCCGCACCATGTCACGAAACAGGTTCCAGCTGTTGCTGAGGTTCCTCCATTTCACTGACAACGAGACTGCTGACCGTAGTAACAAACTGTATAAGGTGAGGCATGTCCTCGACTACCTCGTGGCCCGCTTCAAAAAGGTGTACACACCAGGGAAGAACATTAACATAGACGAAGGTGTAATGGCATGGAAAGGCAGATTATCCTTCAAAGTTTACAACCCATGCAAGCCGGTAAGGTGGGGCCTGAAGTCGTTTGCGCTATGTGAAAGTTCGACTGCGTACGCCTATGCGCTGGTGCCGTACTGTGGAGAACGCACTCCCCTGGATGTGACTGTACCTGGCCTCCTGGGGGACTTGAAAGGTCAGGGTCGCCATGTCTACAACTTTTATAATTCTGTGTCCAGGGCTACACTGCTGCAGGGGTTGGGGACTCAGTGCTGTGGTACTATCAGAAGGTTCAGGGGTGAACCATTGGTGCTGAAGAAGCTCAGCCAAGTGAAACACCTGAAGAAAGGTGAGAGAGTTGTCCGCCATAACGGCGATGGTGTCCTGACCCTTGTGTGGAGGGACAAGAAACTGGTGAGAATGGTCACAACGATTCACCAGGACACCATGCAGACGGTAGTGGAGAGGGGCCCTGCCAACACTGCCAGTACTTTGAAGAAGCCAGACTGTGTGGTAGACTACAATAAGTACATGAATGGGGTGGACAAGATGGACCACCTCATCAGCTACTATCCATTTCCCCGGAAGACCCACAGGTGGAACTTCAAGTTCACAATGTACTTGTTCCAGCTGTGCTTTGCCAAAGCCCTGACCGTGTACAAGGCCAAAGGAGGGAAGAAGACTGCAACGATGCTGGAGTTCATTCTGAGCGTGGTCGAGGCGTGGACCGCAGTTTGGGCGCCGGGGGGTGTTGGTGAGGAGGGGGCAGTCGGTGGTGCCGAGGGGGCAGTCTGTGGTGCCGAGGGGGCAGTCCGTGGTGCGGGGGCAGATGGTGGTGATGAGGAGGGGTGGGAGTCGGACGAGGACGTCGTGCCGGCTGGGGTGCCTGCTGCCCCTGGATATGATCCAGAGTGCAGGAAGAGCGTCCGACTGGAGGGCCATGACCTGCGTATGTTCCCTGAAGGGGTAGGGGGCAAAAAGAGGCTGTGTAAACCATGCAGGTGGTGCAAGGTGAAACACAAGGTCCGCCGTGAGACACGGTATTATTGTAAGGCCTGTAGCTATCAGCCCCTTTGTGTTGATTGTTTTTTTGATTACCACAAACCCTAAGCGTTTGTGGTAACCTAACCGTTTATAGTGTACCCTGTTTATACCATATACCCTGTTTTTAGCACCCTGTTTATACCATATACCCTGTTTTTAGCACCCTGTTTAGCACCCTGTTTATACCATATACCCTGTTTTTAGCACCCTGTTTAGCACCCTGTTTATACCATATACCCTGTTTTTAGCACCCTGTTTAGCACACTGTTTATACCATGTTCCCTTGTACACAGAAATGTCTCTTGATTATTTGGCTGAGCATCCAATGATGTATGATGAGAGCGCCCCTCACTTCACACAAGTGTGATTTTTTTTCTTTTTTACTGAGACGGTAACCTTGATCTCTGTGTTTAGCACCCTGTTTATACCATGTACCCCGTTTTTAGCACCCTGTTTAGCACACTGTTTATACCATGTTCCCTTGTACACAGAAATGTCTCTTGATTATTTGATTGGCTGAGCATCCAATGTGATGTTTGATGATAAGAGCGCCCCTCACTTCACACAAGTGTGATTTATTGTTGATTGTGTTACTGAGACTGTAACCTTGATCTCTGGTCTGTGTGTGTGTGCATTAACGGCTTGTAGATCTGCTATTTTGGAGGGCCCTCCTATACACAGCTTTGTGTCCATGGCACACAATGCACTTATTTGATTGGCTGAGCATGGGGTGTTATGTATGACACAAGTGTGAATTTCTTCTTTATTTTTTTTTACTGAGACAAGACACATTGTAATTGTAATTTTATAACTGCCAATACATCTATATCTATCTATCTAGGTCAGGGACCAGCTTCCTCCACACTACAGAAAGCAGCAGTGGAGAGAGACAGACATCCATGAGATGAAAAACGTCTTGGGCCTCTTCTTCCTCACTGGTGTGGTGGTCCTCCCAAGGCTCGGCATGTACTGGACAAGGCGTTGTTACATACTCGAGGATTGTATATTTATATGTATTATATATGATACCGTGACTGTATTTCTATATATGGTATATTATACAAGGGGTATTTATATATATATATATATTATGTTATACGGTGATTATATTGATACATATAGATATTATAGTATACAGTGATGTGGCATAGTATGGAGTGCTGATTGCAGTTCTCAGTCACAGGTCTGGCTGGTGCTCGGAGGCGGAGACTTACCTTCCACCTGCCCACCTCGTCAACGGGAGCCTGTCATCATCAGACGGCCAGGCAGAGGAAGACTACTTAAGAGCAGCTGTGATGCCAGCTCGTTGGCACTGTGACTCAGTCTGACATACTGAGAGCACCTTGTCCAGGGAGCTGTGTAAAGAGTCTAACATTCACGAGGGACTCCAGTGTGGAGCGCTCTGCGTGATTACCGTGATTACCAAAACCTAACCCACCTTGCTGTGGTACCGTTACAAGAAGTTATACTGTGTTGTAATAATCGGGAGTGTGGGAGCTTGATTTTTGTAAACAGTTTGTATTTTGGTTAGGACTAGAAAGAGTAGAGAGTTTAGATAGGTTGATAATTTGTAACCTTTCTTTTTCTGTTGATGGTTAGGATTAGCTAGAGGGTTCTGTTTCCATTAGGATAGGTTTAGTCTGTTTTGTTGTTTTCCCTGGTTTGCCCCATACCGCCTTTTGGTTTCTTTATATAAATTAAATAGTATTTAAGTTTATCCTTGTAACTCGACTTAGTTCGAGAGGGCTCAGCCCCAAACTTTAAGTTGGTTGGAAACCCAGAAAATACCGTTATTAGTCGCTTACAGGTTGTCTAGACAGGGGGTTATATATATATATATATATATATGTGCCGTATTATATATATACCATTGTATTAATTGTATATATATACCCTCTGTCTATTATAAAGCCTTATTGAAAATGGTGTAAATAAACACAAATTCCCTTGCCAGCCTTGTTGCGTCCTTTAAGTACCCCTAGATTTATGAAGGAAACGTAACAAGTGGGGGCTCGTGGAAAACGGCTGGCTGAGTGAGTTTGGTGTTGTTTACGCTACTTGAATAAGGCAGTGGAGATGGCAACCTTTGATCTCAATGCGTTCGTGGCCGATCCCTCCATAGGTGAGTTTGACATTTGTCGTAAAGAAGACTTGATAAAAATTGCGGAGCACTATAGGATCACGGTAAAAAGTGGCGATGCCAAAGCTAAAATCAAAGACCTGGTGTTCACGAGACTGGTGGAGATGGGTGTCATTCCTGGTTTGGTTCCTGATGTTCCAACTAGCTTGCCTCAGTTCCCTGCCGAAGAGTTAAAAGTGGATGGGCTTACAACTGCATTTGTAGGGGGGACCGACGGGGCCATAGGAGGTAGTGGGGTTGATGGGTCCGAAAAGGGGGAGGACAAGGGCACGGCACCCCCGGTGGGACTGCCTCCGGTGGTGAGTTCTAAGAACTCTCTCGACCCCCCACGACCACGCCTGGGTTCGGGATCCTCCTCGGGTTCAGCTGGGTCTACTAAGTCCGTATTGGAAGGTTCTCAGGTAAAGGTGCGCATAGCGCGCATGAAAAAGAAAGAGCGAGAACAAGAGAGGGAACGTGACAGAGAGTTCCAATTGAAAATCACAAAAATGAATGTGGATAAGGAAATCCACATACAGATTTCCATACGGCAGATGGAGTTGGAATGGGAGGAAAAGGCAAAGGCAAGGGCCGCAGCGGCATCGGCAGGTCAACAGGCACCCCAGCTATGGTCCGGTCCCAGTCTCGGTGACACACCAGGTACGTCAAAATTTGACATTGCACGGCATATTGGATTAGTCCCCATTTTTCGTGAGTCTGAGGTGGATTCCTACTTTAGTTCATTTGAGCGTGTGGCTACTGCTCTCGCGTGGCCCAAGGACGTTTGGTCCATTTTGCTCCAGTGTAAGCTGCTGGGTAAAGCACAGGAGGTCATGGCCGCGCTCTCTGTTCAGGATAGTATGAATTATGACACTGTCAAAGCAAGCATTCTACGGGCATTTGAAAAAGTCCCCGAAGCGTATCGTCAGCAGTTTAGGCAGCATACTAAAAATGCTAGCCAAACTTTTGTCGAGTTCGCTCGGGAGGAAGAGGCGCTGTTCGACAGGTGGTGCGCGGCAAGCAAAGTAACGGATTGTAAATCACTGCGCGCACTGCTGTTGATGGAACAGTTTAAAAGGGGCTTGCCCGACAGTATATGCATGCACTTGAATGAACAGAGAGTGGCGTCATTGGGGGATGCTGCTATCTTCGCTGATGAGTTTGTTCTGACGCATAAGAATGTGTTTCATGCTCCAGAGTCAAGTCTAAACAAAGCTCGCAAGTCTGGTGACGCGCGTAATTACGCACAGACTCAGCGTTCGCCTGAGCGGGGTGGTGCTAAACAGAGGGAGGATCGCACTTGTCATTATTGCAAAAAAGGTGGGGCATTTGATCGCCCAGTGCAGAGCAAAACAACGGCAAGATCACAATGGTACTAAGAGTGTGGGATTGATCAGAACGGAGAAAAGTGTGTACGGCCTGCGGGTCGAGTGTAGTGATACGAGGGATGGATATGGGATATATTTCTGTGCCCTTGCACACGCTGTATGTACATTCTGCTCTGGTCTCTGGGTACTTTAATGTGGCGGTGCGTGATGAATTGCCAATTGAGGGGATTTCATTTATCATGGGGAATGATATCGCAGGTGGGAAACTGCGATATCATCCTGTGTTGGAAGTGATAAACTGTCCTGTGGTGGAATGTGTTACTGCCAACGACCCCCTGTGTATGAAATATCCTAAGGCTTTTCCAGCTTGTGTGATCACCCGTGCACAGTCACGTAAAGCGGGGAAGGATTCTGATTTAGCTGACTCTATTGTCATGCGCGCTCTCGCAAGTGACAAAATGTTGTCTGCCGCTCCTGAAGCGTTGACACAACTGCAGAGTGTTAATGCCAGGGGGAGGGAGGTAACTGGGGGTGGGAAAAATCATTTGATTTTGCCTGTAACCAGGGAAAGCCTTATCCAAGCACAAGGTGAGGATCCCACACTGAAGAAATGTCTAGCGGCTGTGTTGAGCCAAGAGGAAATTAAAACAAAGGGCACGGGTTACTTTAGTGACCAAGGGTTGTTAATGCGCAAATGGTGTCCAAATGGTGAACAGGAATCAGATTGGAGCGCAGTGGTCCAAATTGTGGTCCCAACTGCATACCGACAGCAGGTTCTCTCGTTAGCTCACGATCATGATTGGGCGGGGCATTTGGGAATTACAAAAACATATTCCCGAATCCTAAAACACTTCTTTTGGCCGGGGTTGAAACAAAGTGTTTCCCAATATTGTCGCACTTGTGCGATCTGTCAGCTGACGGGCAAACCTAACCAAACCATTCCTGCTGCACCGCTCTGTCCGATTCCTGCCGTTGGAGAACCATTTGAAAAGGTTATTGTGGATTGTGTGGGGCCTTTGCCTCGTACGAAGGCTGGGAATCAGTTACTGACTATTATGTGTGCTGCTACTAGATTTCCCGAAGCTATTCCTCTGCGCAACATAACTGCCACCTCAGTGTTAAAAGCTCTAACCAGGTTCTTTACTACGTGGGGCTTTTGCAAGGTTATCCAAACGGATCAGGGTACTAATTTCTTGTCAAAAGTATTTAAGCAAGTGATGGAAACACTGTCTGTCCACCATGTGATCTCAAGTGCCTATCACCCGGAGTCTCAGGGGGCGCTAGAACGGTGGCATCAGACATTGAAATCCATGTTGCGTAAATACTGCTTTGAGGCTAAAAGAAGTTGGGATGACGGGATTCCATTTGTGTTGTTTGCGGCTCGTGACGCAGTACAGGAATCTCTAGGGTTTGCTCCTAATGAGTTGGTGTTCGGACATACGGTCCGCGGCCCCCTTAAGGTCCTGAAGGACAAGCTGATGGCCGCTGACGTGACTCCTGACACCAATGTGTTAGACTTTGTTAAAAAACTTAAAGGTCGGCTCGAGAAAGCGTGTTCTCTGGCTAGAGAGTGGCTGAAGGCTTCTCAGACAGACATGAAGAGGCGTCATGATAAAGTTGCGGTTAAACGCATCTTTAAGGCAGGTGATCAAGTCCTAGCCTTACTGCCTGTTCAGGGCTCTGCTCTATCAGCCCGGTTTTCAGGTCCTTTTATGGTTCTGAAAAAAATCAGCGACACGAACTATGTGATTGGAACTCCCGACAGGAGGCGTAAGAGCCGTGTCTGTCACGTTAACATGTTGAAGGAATTCCATGTGAGGGGAGTAGGGCTAATGGTGGCTGAGCCACATTCTTCTCATACAGAGAGTGTGGATGGCCAGGGTGATCCTATGGATCTACAGGCTGCGGAGGACGATGGGTTGGTGCTGCGAGCATCACCTGCACCCGAGGGTCGCCTCTGTAATTCAGAAATGCTGATTAAGTTGCCTGAGACTCTCACTCACCTACGCACTGAACAACAACGTGACGTCATGAGGTTAGTGAAGGATTTCCCTATTCTATTCGGGGATATTCCCACTCGCACCACTGTGCTCGAGCATGATATTGATGTGCAGGCTGCACGGCCCATTAAGCAACACGCTTATCGCGTAAACCCAACTAAGCGTGCGCTCTTGAGGAAGGAGGCGGAGTATCTCCTTGAGCATAACCTGGCACGGCCAAGTTCTAGTCCATGGAGTAGCCCGTGTTTGCTGCAGCTTAAAAGCGATGGTAGTCCTAGATTTTGTACGGATTATAGGACGGTGAATGCGGTGACGGTCCAAGACGCTTTTCCTTTGCCGAGGATGGAAGACTGCGTGGATAACTTGGGGTCTGCTGCTTTTGTTACTAAACTGGACTTATTAAAGGGTTATTGGCAAATCCCCTTAACCCGTCGTGCCTCTGAAATTTCTGCTTTTGTCACACCGGACCATTTTCTCCAGTATAGTGTCATGGCATTTGGCATGTGCAATGCGCCCGCTACCTTTCAGCGAATGGTTAATATTGTGTTGGAGGGGGTGCCTAATTGCAATGCATACCTAGATGATTTGATCGTCTACTCAGGGAGTTGGGACGAGCATATTGAACGCTTGTACACAGTGTTCACTCGTTTAGCTAAAGCCGCGCTGACTTTGAATCTAGCCAAATGTGAATTCGGCAAAGCTACCGTGACGTATTTGGGACGGCAAGTAGGCCAGGGGCAGGTGCGGCCTATTGAGGCTAAAGTCGCTGCCATCACCGCCTACCCCGCTCCCACTACGGTTCGAGAGTTGCGCCGGTTCCTTGGCATGGCTGGTTACTACAGAGGGTTTTGCAAAAACTTCTCGACTGTTGCTTATCCCCTCACCAATGTATTGAGTCCTACGAAACCCTTTATCTGGTCTCTCGAGTGTCGTTATGCATTTGAAACTGTTAAATCTCTCCTGTGTAGTGTGCCGGTCTTGGCTGCTCCCGACTTCAGTCGCCCGTTTACCCTGGAGGTGGACGCGAGTGGTGTGGGTGCTGGAGCTGTCCTGCAGCAGGAGGACGTGAGTGGACTTGTCCATCCCGTTTGCTATTTCTCCCGGAAATTCAACAAATACCAGGTGAAATATGCAACCGTGGAGAAAGAGGCCTTGGCTGTATTGTTTGCGTTGCAGTTCTTTGAAGTGTACGTGGGGTCGAGTCCGTTGCCGGTGGTCTGTTACACGGACCACAACCCCTTGGTATTCTTGCAGCGCATGCGCAATCACAACCAGCGGCTCATGAGATGGGCAATTCTCATTCAGGATTACAATTTGGAAATTCGACACAAAAAGGGGGCAGATAACGTAATGGCAGACGCCCTGTCTAGAGGGTGGTAGAGATAGGGTCAAACTTTGTTTGATTTTGGGGGTGGGGGTGTTACATACTCGAGGATTGTATATTTATATGTATTATATATGATACCGTGACTGTATTTCTATATATGGTATATTATACAAGGGGTATTTATATATATATATATATATATTATGTTATACGGTGATTATATTGATACATATAGATATTATAGTATACAGTGATGTGGCATAGTATGGAGTGCTGATTGCAGTTCTCAGTCACAGGTCTGGCTGGTGCTCGGAGGCGGAGACTTACCTTCCACCTGCCCACCTCGTCAACGGGAGCCTATCATCATCAGAAGGCCAGCCAGAGGAAGACTACTTAAGAGCAGCTGTGATGCCAGCTCGTTGGCACTGTGACTCAGTCTGACATACTGAGAGCACCTTGTCCAGGGAGCTGTGTAAAGAGTCTAACATTCACGAGGGACTCCAGTGTGGAGCGCTCTGCGTGATTACCGTGATTACCAAAACCTAACCCACCTTGCTGTGGTACCGTTACAAGAAGTTATACTGTGTTGTAATAATCGGGAGTTTAGGTTGATAATTTGTAACCTTTCTTTTTCTGTTGATGGTTAGGATTAGCTAGAGGGTTCTGTTTCCATTAGGATAGGTTTAGTCTGTTTTGTTGTTTTCCCTGGTTTGCCCCATACCGCCTTTTGGTTTCATTATATAAATTAAATAGTATTTAAGTTTATCCTTGTAACTCGACTTAGTTCGAGAGGGCTCAGCCCCAAACTTTAAGTTGGTTGGAAACCCAGAAAATACCGTTATTAGTCGCTTACAGGTTGTCTAGACAGGGGGTTATATATATATATATGTGCCGTATTATATATATATATCCTAGATATACCATTGTATTAATTGTATATATATACCCTCTGTCTATTATAAAGCCTTATTGAAATGGTGTAAATAAACACAAATTCCCTTGCCAGCCTTGTTGCGTCCTTTAAGTACCCCTAGATTTATGAAGGAAACGTAACAGCGTCAGCCAGTGGAAACACCCCATTTCCCCCGCACCATGTCACAAACAGGTTCCAGCTGCTGCTGAGGTTCCTCCATTTCACTGACAACGAGACTGCTGACCATAGTGACAAACTGTATAAGGTGAGGCATGTCCTCGACTACCTTGTGGCCCGCTTCAAAAAGGTGTACACACCAGGGAAGAACATTAGCATAGACAAAGGTGTAATGGCATGGAAAGGCAGATTATCCTTCAAAGTTTACAACCCATGCAAGCCGGTTAGGTGGGGCCTGAAGTCGTTTGTGCTATGTGAAAGTTCGACTGCGTACGCCTATGTGCTGGTGCCGTACTGTGGAGAATGCACTCCCCTGGATGTGACTGTACCTGGCCTCCTGGGGGACTTAAAAGGTCAGGGTCGCCATGTCTACATGGACAACTTTTATAATTCTGTGTCCAGGGCTACACTGCTGCAGGGGTTGGGGACTCAGTGCTGTGGCACTATCAGAAGGTTCAGGGGTGAACCATTGGTGCTGAAGAAGCTCAGCCAAGTGAAACACCTGAAGAAAGGTGATAGAGTTGTCCGCCATAACGGCGATGGTGTCCTGACCCTTGTGTGGAGGGACAAGAAACTGGTGAGAATGGTCACAATGATTCACCAGGACACCATGCAGACGGTAGTGGAGAGGGGCCCTGCCAACACTGCCAGTACTTTGAAGAAGCCAGACTGTGTGGTAGACTACAATAAGTACATGAATGGGGTGGATAAGATGGACCAACTCATCAGCTACTATCCATTTCCCCGGAAGACCCACAGGTGGAACTTCAAGTTCACAATGTACTTGTTCCAGCTGTGCTTTGCCAACGCCCTGACCGTGTACAAGGCCAAAGGAGGGAAGAAGACTGCAACGATGCTGGAGTTCATTCTGAGCGTGGTCGAGGCGTGGACCGCAGTTTGGGCGCCGGGGGGTGTTGGTGACCAGGAGGCAGAGGAGGGGGCAGTCGGTGGTGCCGAGGCGGCAGTCGGTGGTGCCGAGGGGGCAGTCCGTGGTGCGGGGGCAGATGGTGGTGATGAGGAGGGGTGGGAGTCGGACGAGGACGTTGTGCCGGCTGGGGTGCCTGCTGCCCCTGGATATGATCCAGAGTGCAGGAAGAGCGTCCGACTGGAGGGCCATGACCTGCGTATGTTCCCTGAAGGGGTAGGGGGCAAAAAGAGGCTGTGTAAACCATGCAGGTGGTGCAAGGTGAAACACAAGGTCCGCCGTGAGACACGGTATTATTGTAAGGCCTGTAGCTATCAGCCCGTGTGTTGATTGTTTTTTTGATTACCACAAACCCTAAGCGTTTGAGGTAACTAGTGTTGTAGTCGAGACCACCTAAAGCGAGACCAAGACCAAGACCTAGAGGGGTCGAGACCAAAGACGAGACCGAGACCGCCGCGACCCTAGGGGGCCGAGACCAAGACAAGACCAAGACCTAGAGGGGTCGAGACCAAAGACGAGACAGAGACCGACGCGACCCTAGGGGGCCGAGACCAAGACAAGACCAAGACCTAGAGGGGTCGAGACCAAAGACGAGACCGAGACCGCCGCGACCCTAGGGGGCCGAGACCAAGACAAGACCAAGACCTAGAGGGGTCGAGACCGAGACGAGACCAAGACCGCCGCAAGGCGAGACCGAGTTAAGACCAAGACCTTGTTTTATTGGATAGGCACAGAAAATAATCTTGATCTGAAACACTGCAGTGCAAATAGATTTTACAAAATTAGGTATAGGCCTACTACAGCATGATTCATTCAAATATTTATTTTAAATATCAATTAATGAATAACAATGAGGCATGCACATCAGAGCCGCCTGGGAAAAACATTTTTGTGGTAATTAATTCATCAATATCCAAAACTATACAAAATCTATAAGGCCAAACCTTATTAGAAAAAAATATTAATATATGAAAGCCTTTTCAAATGTCCTATTGGAATTGCAGGTGCTGCCAAATAAGTAATTACCCTCATGCCAGTCAGTTGCGCAAATATATAGGTCAGATCAATTAGCAGAGCGGAGCAGGCTGAGCAGCTTCTCACTGACTGCAGCACAATGACCAGCGCTTCTTAAAGTTTACTTACTTTAATAATATGACATAGTGTTGGATCTCCAGACAAACAAACCTTGGATTATATAATTATTGGATTATAATTATTCAAATGACTAGCATGAGCCACAAGGTAAGAAACTAGAATGATTCACTGTTCAAAGTCAAACCCAGCAGCGGGTGTTCTTCATTCCCATCAAAGTAGCCTGCCGATACCCACACTAACTTTGTGATCAACCTTAATTTGCTTATTTTATTTGTAAAAAGCAACACTGTATTAAGACATGGTAGTATAATATTGGTGCAAAATGGAAATATATAATTAAATAGTTAATATCGAGAGAGAGAGAGAGAGAGAGAGGCAGACGGAGAGAGAGAGAGAGACACAGACACACAGACGGGGAGAGAGAGAGAGAGACACACAGACGGGGAGAGAGAGAGAGAGAGAGACAGACAGGCAGACAGAGAGAGAGAGAGAGAGACACAGACAGACAGACACACAGACGGGGAGAGCGAGAGAGAGAGAGAGAGAGAGAGAGAGAGCTTAAAGCCCCGTTCCCATTTCAAAGAATTAAAAAAAGCTGTCTAGCGCGAGGCCTCGCAAGCCGCACCGACGCCGTTCGCACTATACCTAAAAAGTCAGGCTGTGGCGCTGTGTAACTCTCCGCCACCCGGCCGACACTTTATTTATGCCAGCCTGATATCATTTCATACAATCAGAACATGTTCTAACCCAATTTCGATAGACTTAAGATTACGTGTGCTCTTCTTCAGCGCTGCGCTGCGCTCCTACAGCTGTCTTTAATGTTAATATGAATGGGATCAGTCCTTGCGATCGGGTTGATAGAACGTTTTGCATTGTCTCGTCTCGAGTGGTCTCGGTGGGGGAAGAGACCCGAGACAATTGGTCCGAGACCGAGACGAGACCAAGACAAATGAAGGGCGAGACCAAGACGAGACCGCAAGACAAAAAAGGTGAGAAGCGCGAGACCGAGACAAGACCAAGACAAATGAGGGGCGAGACCAAGACGAGACCGCAAGACAAAAAAGGCGAGAGGTGCGAGACCGAGACAAGACCGAGACAACGAAAATGTGGTCTCGAGACGAGACCATGTCTCGAGAACTACAACACTAGTGGTAACCAATGTTCCCTCTAATTTTTTTTCGGTCTGAGCAAACACTCAAACCTCCTGAGCAGACATCAGCAACTACTGAGCAAACATTACGTCACCTTGACACCAACTATCTAAACGTTAGATAATGCTAAGTGAGCGCCCCTCACTTCACACAGGTGGGATTTTTTTCTTTTTTCCAAATGGATTTTGGTATACGAGTGAATCAATGTATAGTTACATAAAGTTACACAAGTTACATTTTTATTTTATATCAAGGTGGTAGGCTACCAATTTTAGGAATATTCAGTTAGTCTATATCAGTGGTTCTCAACCTTTTCAGGCTGTGACCCCAGACAAGCAACAGAATGGTTCCACAGATAAATATTGTGAAAATAGCCGATCTACAAGCTCGTTGTGAACTTGTAGATCGGCTATTTTCACAATTGTTGCCTCTTTCTTTATCATTTAATAATCTGGCCAATGTTTGACCAGTTTTTATAGCATGGTTTGCTGATTACTTTTGATGCAGTAATGGTATTTTTTTCTTTTAGAGCCTTTGAGGTATTATAAAAGTCTTAAAAGTCCTTAAATTGTCACTTCACTGTCATCTGGGGTCCCCCACCCCCAAATCATGTGGGGACCCACAGGTTGAGAACGACTGGTAGGCTATTTGAATACTCAATATTGCTTTACATGGGGGGGCATGAGAAAATGGAAATAATGTATTGGGACACACGCTCACACACACACACCCAAGTTTGTTGGTTTGTGTTTTTGAACTCCTAGTTTCTCAGATTGTCTAACGTCAGCAGCCCCTTTTGAAGAAAGCTGTATTAACAGATTGGAGAATTACAGAGAGGTTCCATATGGGGCTAGACCGCTAGAGATTAACGTTAGCTTCCACATGTTTCATTCACAAGCACACCGGACTGTCTGGAGGCTTGTTGTGCTGTAGTGATAACAACGTTAGCTAACCAGCTAACGAGAAGCTAACGTTAGTCCCCCTCTCTTGTTGTTGCGCACAGCCGTGCTTTTATCCACACTTCCATCCGTTCGCCTTTTAAATCTAAATGTCCCATCAACGCACGGGTCCAAGCAACGCCAGCTTATCTGGTTCTTGGGGTTTCATTAACACTGACTGCTGCTGCTGCTGCTGTTACGTCTCCACCTCTAAGGACTCGCGCGCAGTCACACACAGGAGGAGTAGCCTCGGTCCCAGGCAGGAGGAGAGGAGAGGAGAGGAGACCATAGAGTAATAAAAGGAGGGGAGGAGACCTATCTGTCGCGGTCGCCTCGCCTGTGTAAAGTAAATAAAAAATAAAGTGTGGGCAAATGTCGACTCGGGATAGGTAGCCTATTATTACTGTAGTGATACTCGGGGCAATTTCTTTTTTAAATAAAAACTTTTTTTTTTTTTTACACCAGCGTCTGTGTCTGTGCACGACAGATTTCAGTTGTGCGCGGGGGCATTTGGCCATGTGCGCGCGCGCGCACGGGCGCACCTTAAGGGGAACACTGGTGGTAACCTAACCGTTTATAGTGTACCCTTTTTAGCACCCTGTTTATACCATATACTCTGTTTTTAGCACCCTGTTTAGCACCCTATTTATACCATATACCCTGTTTTTAGCACCCTGTTTAGCACCCTGTTTATACCATATACCCTGTTTTTAGCACCCTGTTTATACCATATACCCTGTTTTTAGCACGCTGTTTAGCACACTGTTTATACCATGTTCCCTTGTACACAGAAATGTCTCTTGATTATTTGGCTGAGCATCCAATGATGTATGATGAGAGCGCCCCTCACTTCACACAAGTGTGATTTTTTTCTTTTTTACTGAGACGGTAACCTTGATCTCTGTGTTTAGCACCCTGTTTATACCATGTACCCCGTTTTTAGCACCCTGTTTAGCACACTGTTTATACCATGTTCCCTTGTACACAGAAATGTCTCTTGATTATTTGATTGGCTGAGCATCCAATGTGATGTTTGATGATAAGAGCGCCCCTCACTTCACACAAGTGTGATTTATTTTTGATCGTGTTACTGAGACTGTAACCTTGATCTCTGGTCTGTGTTGTGTGTGTGTGCATTAACGGCTTGTAGATCTGCTATTTTGGAGGGCCCTCCTATACACAGCTTTGTGTCCATGGCACACAATGCACTTATTTGATTGGCTGAGCATGGGATGTTATGTATGATGATAAGAGCACCCCTCACTTCACACAAGTGTGAATTTCTTCTTTTTTCTTTTTACTGAGACAAGACACATGATTGAAATTGCACTTTTGAAATTGCACTTACTATTGCACTAGTAGATGAATAACTGTGTGTGGAGATATGTATCTCCTCCTCCGCCAGATTGAGATGACAGAACGACCACACCCAAATCAACAATCAGCCACAGCCGCAGTATAAGAAGAGGTTCTCACTTCTGAGTCTGACAGCGGCTGGTTCACACGCTCACAGAGGCACGCACAGAGAGTACCGTCGGGGGGGTAAGATTCACACACGCTCCCTCCGCAGCCCATTCATCTATGTGTCTCCATTCATGCATGTGTTGACTGTCACTCTCATTCTACCACAGGCTTTCAGGAACGGTCCAGGAAACGTCCGAGGGACGGAGGAATAGGCATGCCACGGTATGGGATTTTACAGTACGGTACGGTGCCGGTATTGATAACCTATACCTCGGTATTCCACGGTATTTATATATATTTAAAAAAAAAAAAGATTGCCCCCCCACCTATGTCTAGTGACTACCCCCACCTCCTTATAAGCCCTTCTTTGTTCCCCAACCTGTAGGCCTACATATCTTATTTTTTTATTTTTACCTTTTATGATAATTTGAATTTTGTTATTTGTCATGTGACTTGTCATGATTATGAATTGAAACCGAATGGAAACAAGACAGCAAGGACTTTTTTCAGTGATCCCTTTGGACATGTGTTTGACTGTACCCTATACTGATTACATTTCTGCCAATAAAGTATTCAATCAATTAATCAATAGCTATTCCCCACTGTATTTCACTGTACTATGGCTCCCCCTAATGGCCGTTTTGTACCCTGCACGCTGGATCTAGTGGTCTACGCTGGAGGTAGTGCAATCTGCGCATGCTCACAACTGCATGCCTCTGTGTTGACAGTTCACACTTTTAGTTTAGTACATGTGGAAATATGGAATATACAATTGGATCTGGGTGTCTTTCAGCAACACTAACTCAAAGGTAGGAAGCAACTTTTCAATCTACTGCAGCTGTGTGGTGAAAATAAATGTTTTGCCTTAGTCTGCGAGTGGAGTTGCACTGCATGCGCGCAGCATGCGCCGCCCACCAACGCTGTATTAAAATACCGTAAGCTCGGAAATCTCACGGTATCAACACCGTGGCTGTTCCTGTCGCGGTATTACCGAAATTCGGTAAACCGCGGCATGCCTACGGAGGAAACAACCGGACTATACGAGTAAAAAAGGGAAGAGGATTCCCATTCCACGCACCACGCTGTGGGAGGAGCGCAGCGACGGTGACGCGGAGCAAATAAGGTCGGAAAGAAGCCTGTTATTATTATATTATCCTGAGCACTGCCCGGAGGGCAGTAGCTCATTTGAGTTGCCGAGTTCGGCTCATAGCTATACGCTCTAGCTGAGCTGAACCCCTGTTAACAGGGAGAGAGGGACTGCTAACGATAAGATTGATGACGTCACTCGAAGAAAGGGAACTCCTGTCAAACTAACCCGCGCCTCCAGTGAGGAGCGCACTCGGAAACAGACTGTATAACTTTAATACAAAACTAATACCCTGCTCTCATCCTCTCCAGGCAGAGGAAACGCCTGAGGAACAGAGCCGGCATTGTTTGTGGACTGTAAACCTGTGAAGGGGACCTATGTTGGGTTTCTCCTGTCCGACTCCTGTATGATTTCAAGTTTGGTCAAAATAAACAGCCGTTAAACTGCTGCACTTCCCTGTCCTGCCTTGCTTCTTGGTCACAGACATTCTACAATGTATTTATATATAATTGTAACCAAATGGAGTCACACAGTACTCCTAATATCACAGTTACTACGCCACTCCCAATTACAGGGTGGGAGACCCGAAAGGTAAGTGTTCAGTTGAGTGAACAATGGTGAATAATGATGGTCGGTTGCTCATGTACATAGAACTTTATTTAGAAAAGTACACAGTATTGGCATTTAATCAAAACACCTTTCCAAATGTCACCAATATAGATTGCAAAAGGCTTAATTAGTCAGATCATAACTTGGGTAAATAGCTGTACTGAGATGTCTTATTTGATTAGTTCCATACACACAGGTAACACTGCAAATGAGCAAATCGAAGCCACTCAGAGCCAAAGGTAATAGGCATTAAACGCTTTAAACACAGCAAAGATCACTGCAAAACAATATCAAAAGGCTAAAAGCCATAAACACAGCAAAAGGGGCAGTAATCAAGCGCCAGTCTGCAGCATAACCATTAACCAAGTATATGTCTGTCTTTGATGCCTATTAAAGCAAGTGTGGTAAAGACGACAATGAAGGACTCGTTTAAAGCCACATGGGCTATTTCCAGTACAGTATAAAAGAATAAAAATGTAGCAGCATAGAATTTAAAACCAAAATAAAAGGTAAAAAAGAACAGCGGTTCAACAGTACACGATCCTGTAATAGAGCAAACATTGAATTAGCCTCACAATTTATCCTGGGTCTAAAGTGCGTGCCATAGTCATAGTACTTAGAATACAAGAGAGAGAGAAAAAGATGATGTGATGTGTGGGTAAAATAAAAGAGCTGTGAAATACCAGTTAAAATCTAGTTAGGCCTGTTACATCTCTTCTTTTCACTTCTACTCCCAGGTTTTGTACGTTTGTTTGTTTGTTTGTTTGTTTCAAACACCTCTAGTCTAGGTCTAAGGGATGCATCTTTCTCAAAAATCTGTTTCTCTCATAAACAGATTTTTGAGAAACATGCATCCCTAGACATTGTACTGCTATTGCTATGTGAACATAATGTATATCCAAATGCAGCCTGGAACGTCCACTTCCAGCCAAATAAATAATAATCTTCTACCATGTGCCATTTCAGAGTTCTCAGCAGTCAAAAGCGGATTGGGACCACAAAATACTGCAGTATGTTGACATGCATGCTGCATTGTAGAGGCTGATATTTTGATAATGCCATTTTTGTTTTTGAAATATTTTTTTTTACAATTACACTCGACAACCTCAGGTTTAATTTGATATATGGCATGAATATGTCGCTATAGTAGAACCTAGACTAGGTGTTTGAAACTTCAACTGCGTCTCACGCAAATAGTAGTTTTCAGACAAGGGTACACATGGAGAACAAGCTTTATTCATCTTTTGATCTACATAACAAAACATGTTATCAACTCAGTTTATTTTTTCCATGAATCCAGACATTCTAAAGTTTATTTTGATATATTCCGTGTTCATATAGGTGAAGAAATAGGGCCTCATATTCATTTTATTGATGGTTGTATGGATTTTTTCCCTCCCTCTCTCCTTCTATCTATCTCTCTCTTCTCACCTACTCACCTCTCTATTTCTATTTTCCTTTATGTTTATTAAATTATTAATTTACACCGGGTTGGTTCTTCCTCTTTTCATAATTATATGGTATTTTATAATTTATATCTTTGATATGTACACACCTATAACAGCATATCCCCTTTAGGCCTGTGCGTTTCACAAAGTATTCTGTCAAAATGTATTAGACACTAATGGGCATTAATACACATTATATTTCATTTGAAAACTATTTTACAGCCGCACCACCAGAGAGGCTGTGGCTGTCCTCCCAGAGGGAATGCTGGACTCTCAGCTTCAGAGCAAAGTTGTACACCATGCTGGGGCAACAACACAACGCAGATGCTGCGATCATACCTGCCAACCCTCCTGCAGTTTGCAGGACACTGCTTTTATTGCAACATATTGATTTGTATTGGAAACAAAGTCAAACCTCCACTTAATAATATAATATCTAATATCTAGATTTTGCTATAAAAAAACAACAATAAATAACCTGACCTCCTGACTAGTCCTTTGACACTGTCCGTAGGTAGACACATGATGATGCAGTCTGGAACCGTAGGGCTCCTCAGTGAGCCTGAGGGAGAGGAATTCACCCAGACAGCAAATGGCAAAATAGAATAAAAACTTAATGCAGTTTAAAAAATGCAAATTCCTCAATAGAATTTTTTACTAGCAACTGCCTCCGAGCGACATCGAGAGATTAAATGGTAAATGGTGCATTTATATAGCGCCTTTATCCAAGGCGCTTTACATAGATGCGGCGGAAGCCATGCAAGGTACCAACCAGCACATCGGGAGCAATTTGGGGTTCAGTGTCTTGCCCAAGGACACTTCGACATGTAGACAGGAGGAGCCGGGATTCGAACCGCCGACCCATGGATCATTGGACGACCTGCTCTACCTCTTGAGCCACGCTTATATCTGAAACCAGAGTAGAATTGTTGAAATTCATGCTAACAACTCAGCTTCTAATATACGATTACGTGCTTAACTACTATATTCATTCAACCTTCAGCTGCCGATAGCCTTCTGGCTACGGATAGGGAATCTAGGTTCGCTCAAATATCAACATCCTTTCGAACAGAAGGCTAACAACGACTCCACTATGGCTAACGCAGCCTCGCCTGTACCGAATAGCTACACAAGCTCTAAGGATGCCACCAATAGGTGGAAGGTACCACAACACTTTACACTAGACTTCGGTCGAGTACAATCTGACTATACAGTTTCACAAGTGACCGTGAATATCGATAATCAAGACACTTTGTCTGAATCGGTTTACGATCAAATTGAACAATTAAGTCGAGTCGCACTCCCAGTAACGAAGCCTGAGTTCATTCGACAATGGAAGACCTTGATATTAAAGAGAACACAAGATGTATTCGAGTCTGCCACACGAGTCCGAGCCTGTGACTATGTGTACACCTCCAACCTTATATCTTGCCCCGCGCCCCTCGCGGACCTCCTCTCATCCCTGGGAAATTACGATTGTAAGGAAAATGGCGTGCAATACCAATTGCTGCCTCTTAACAGGCCTAACAATAATGCTCCCGACTGGTGGGACATCGATCCGGCTATTCTAACACACTGGATCCAACTGATGAACAGAACCAAACGTTTGTTCGCGGTTAAGGAGTTCCCGTCACTGCGCGATTGTGATGGACGAGCAATGGTCTTGACGTCAATTAATGACGCTAATGCCTTTCGTACTGTCAAAGCCTATCTCCAAGGACCAACTCCGGCCGATGCCATGATTCGTTTCGTAAACGATCCGATCTATGGACTGAATGCTATGGTGGCAGCTCACTGCCATTTGAGTTTGACTAATCCGATAGACCGAGTCTCTATGACACAGACCTATTTAGAAGAGTTCTGCTTAGATACCAACTCATAAACTGTCTTTTAAAGACAACCGCTTTGTACAACGTCCCAATTTCCCCCTCCCTTTCTATGATCCTAACCTTTAGGATCGTGCGAATATTTTAGTTATACTTCTTGATGAAGTAATCTAATAATTGTATTGATTATATCAATATCCGTGTAGATTGGGGAACAGTTTTTGGTGTGTGTTTTGTTTCATTGCTCATCTTATCACTTATATTAAGTGGGTACATCACTTTTAGTTATGTTATCCTCACCTATTTATGTGTGGTTCTTTAAGTTCTGAATATTAAATCATCCCCCAACAACCTTTGTAGTACTGTCTACTTTCTGCTAGCACTTTAGCAGTGCAGCTAGCCACACATGTGCCTTGTCAAGACAATTCAGTGACTGCAATGTTATTTATACTGAATGGTATTATTGATATATAGTATTACTGTAAATTACTGTAAATAGTATCTCTTCACTGAGATGTGAAGAGAAAACATGGATTATGCTGTAGAATAAGAATAGTGTTATGGAATGAGAATGTATTGCAATGACAACATGAATGTTATATTGTATGATTATTGTTGAAAAGACAAAATATGAACATTGAAAATACAATGGAAAAATAGAAAAGAAAGAAAGACAGAAAACAGTTTGTGAGTAAATAAATTATCTGATGGATCTTGCCAAGAGACGACAAGTTTTTGTTGTTTATTCTTGTGTCCTGTATTCCAGGGTAAACATATAAACTGCACCTCGGGTACCCAAACCTGGGACCTGTAACAGTTTCTTGGACAATTTGTTTTTGGAAGCCTGTGTGAGCATATTATCCCCCCCCCCCCAAAAAAAAATAAAATAATAATATTAATGGCATCAGTCATCCTCCATCTCACAGTTCCACTATAAATAACACACCAATTAAGGAACAAACAGAGACTCAGCATATGCAGGATAAGTTGGGATAAGGACAAGCAGGATAAGGACAAGCAGGATAAGGATAAGCAGGATAAGGACAATGGTGACATCGGCCAAACAAGCAAAATATGACAGAGACGACAGCCAAGCCACCGGATTCATCTTCAACACCACACCAATCAAACTCAGCCAAAATAACAATAAGTACTTAAATTTCACTCTACAGACGGGACCAGATGATTACATAGATTGTGTATATTTTTCCATATCCCACCATCCAACAATAAAACAACTGGACCAGGACCAAACCCCATCAAAACTGACCAACATTCAAAAGACTACCAACAAATGTAAGTTGAATTGCTACATTCACTCATTTAACATTTGCTATTTTATATGCCTACAGTAAAATAACTACCAAATATTACCATAATAAATAAATGTGTGCATTTTGTCTTAGTTACCAACTAATTCAACATACAACTCTCCAGCAGCAGCAAAATACAGTTCACCTCAGCCCCCCTCTTCCCAAGAAAATACCCAACAGACCTCCATCTCAAAAACCGGCAGAAAGTAAGTACTGAGTATATTTTTCATTCTAACTACCGCAATATAGAATACGCAGAAGCCACCGGATTCATTCACAATACAACCCAAATCAAACTCAGCCAAAATAACCATAAATACTTCAATTTTATACTACAGACGGGACCAGATCAGTACATAGATTGCGTTTCATTTTCCACATCCCACCATCAAACTATAACCAAACTGGACCAGGAGCAAACCCCTTCAAAGCTCACCAATATCCAAAGGAGTACCAACAAATGTAAGTTGAATTGCCTACATTCACTCTTAACATTTGCTATTTTATATGCCTATAGACCTACAGTAAAATAACTACCAAATATTACCATAATAAATAAATGTGTGCATTTTGTCTTACAGATACCAACTAATTCAACATCAAATTAAACAGCAGCAGCAATATCCAATTCACCTCAGCCCCCCTCTTCCCAAGAAAATCCCCAACAGACCTCCAGGAAATAAAACTTAAGGACATAAAAAATCTCTCAAACCGACATAATTAAGTTTAATTCTGAAGGTGGATTCTAACAATAGTTTTTATAGAGTAGGCCTATAGTCCAGGCAAAAGACAAAAATGCCAATCAAAAATAAAATGGGGGTAACTATAAGCAGACAATTATTATTATTGTATATAAGGATTGGGCTGTCGTGGAAGACGATGATGCACTCGGCTGCCGGGTATGGTTTTATGCAGTGTGATACAGCAACTACCCACCAGCCACCTACATCTCATCAAACAGTTCCCTCACTCTGACAACACTGTCTCTACTTGTATCTCCTATAACCCCTTATCAGCATGGCTGCACTGTCCAAAATGATATGGAAAAGGATTACATCCCAAATTCCCAATGCCCTTAGCCTGAATTGTAGCAAACTTGGAATGTATCGAGGACCACACGTTGCCTTACCACGAGCTTTACATCAAATATTGTGAGCACTTTGCCACCCGGCTGTTGCGGTACGGAGATGGATTCGCCGCACAGACTGGTGTGATTCTTTCATAAAATCTAAGTGTACTCTAGAGCAGGGGTTCTCAACCCGTGGGTCGCAACCCCTCAAGGTCGCCAAATTATTATTATTATTATTTTTTTTTGTTTTTTGCAACTGAATGGCTGTAAAGTGGAAATGAAGAGTTTACATATAGTACACATAGTACATGCATACACCTTCCCTAATGATGATGGTTTCAGTATTTATTTATGGTGTATTGTCTCTATTATTAAGGTTATTGTAGCAGTCAATTTATATTGGGGGTCGGGAGGGGGCGGGGCGGGGGTCCCGAGACGTTGCCAAAGCATTTTCGGGGGTCCCCGGCCAAAAAGGTTGAGAACCCCTGCTCTAGAGCCACTTAAATACCCATTATCTGAGATACATTATGACACACAACAGGTGTGCACATGTCACATGTCAACCGAGTAGTCTACTTGCTTGCTATTTATTTATTGTTCAACAGTCCCCCGTCCCCCCTAGGAAAAGAAAATTAAGTAGGTTTACTTTGGCACGTTGTATAATTTGATGCCAATACTTTTGTACTTCACCTCAAGTTACATTTTGCATGCAGGACTTTTACTTGTGACAGTGTTTTCTACATTGTGGTTTTGATACGTTTTACACAAATTAGCACTTTTTGGCCCCTCAAAGTATGGCTTTTGAAATGCCATATGGCAGCCAAGTTTGTTTGTTTAAGGCACTTTTGACAAACAGACTGGAAGCTAAGTGGTATGGACTTTTAATGTTTGTTTACATTTCCCCTCACTTCACGAGTGTGATTTTCCACACCTAAACAACCTCAAACTAAAGATTGAGACCTGACACACTGAGCAGCAAGCAGCATTGAACCAAGACTAACACTGAGCCTAGCACACTGAGCAGCAAGCAGCATTGATTGAACCAACAGAGGCAGAGCTCTCAGGCAGCCTTTATAGTGTCTCAGCTCGTTGGCAGACCAGTCTCAGCTGGTCATCACAGGTGAGTCCACTGCAAGTTATCAGGGAGTGTAGCCCCCTTTCTGAAACCAGCTCCTCGCCACTCGCGCTACACACTTGCCCTCGATATGCGCGTTCACGCGAGGCTGCGCCATATTAAGTGTCGTCCGAAACCAAGCAGCCTTGAATGGAAGTGGCTTATAAAGCCCTCAAGAGCGAGTCTGTGCCGATCTAGACTCGGTTGCCTTGTGCAGCCCTGCTCTGTGTCCACATGGAAACCGCAACCTACAAATGTAAGAACCACCACAAATAAATGATAAATAAACTCCTCCTAAACAATCTTCATCTGATGCAGAATAGACAATGCTCCAACTGATGTTCACAAGGGCTCTTTATTTACCCCACCGTGAAAAAACTATAAATG
Organism: Electrona antarctica; assembly: GCF_951216825.1. Classification (NCBI taxonomy): domain Eukaryota; kingdom Metazoa; phylum Chordata; class Actinopteri; order Myctophiformes; family Myctophidae; genus Electrona; species Electrona antarctica. Next base: position 52,831,263 of record NC_136812.1, on the reverse strand, counting down.
AAACCACACAAACAAAACAACTTTTAACACAATGATTTATAAACACCATGGATGTATATGACATGTCATTTTTGACAGTCACGCTGTATTTCCTTTTTCCATATTAATAAAATCCACGTCACAAACGTAACTGTACAAACAAAATAACAGGTAACACAATTGCGTGATGGTAACCATGGCAACGAATGGTGTCTGTTTCCTTTTTCTGCACAAGGAGGGCGAGTGTATTTCCAAACAGTTTTTTTATACCCAGCACCCTAATCAAGGGAACTTGATTCAGCTGGAGGGGCACTTTCTGACGAGGGAACCTCCTGAGAGCACTTCAAGTCAAGGGACTGGTTTCAGAAAGGGCCTAGGAGAGGACTCAAGGCAGTAATTAAGGGCACAGCTGTGGTTGGTGGTAATAGGAGGGGGAATAACACAGTGTGTCACAACATGGGGTCCAGGGACCTCCATGGGCCCTTGAAGCCCTTATTTTAAGACACGCACACACACGTACACACACATTATTAATAATAATAATATAACAATAATGATATATGATATGCTTTATGATTTATTGGCCTGTTTCATATAACCCATTAAGTCTTTGCGTTTTGTGTTCCTCTTCCTCTTGCTGTGTTGCCAGTTTTGCAAGAGAAACAAGTGGCCAGGTCTATAAAAAATCACACCCGTGTGAACTACTCAGTTCAGAACTACCTCCTCTCTCTCTCTCTCTCTCTCATTAGCAGGCAGCAGTGCAGCACTATCTCTCTCTCTGTTTGGTAGTCATTGGTACTCGTGCTCATAGTGACATAGTCACATAGGTGGGTGGGTGAACACATGGGTGAACACATAGGTGAACACGGACATTGCTGTTCCTTGGAGTGGTTGCACCACTCAAAAACAAGCACAAATTAAGATAGCAGATCTGCAAGCTCACAGCGACACATTGTGAGGTTGTACATATGTTATTTAAAACGATATTGAGAATAAATGGAAATATTTTGAATATATATATATATATATTTATTTTTACAAGTGAAGATAGACAGGAAAGAGTATATGTGGCATGCGCCTGGACCACTAGGCTAGCGGGCGCCCCTATTTTGAATATATTTTCTTATATATTTTAACAAAAATGGCACAACTTATTTTCGGATGGATGTCCGTGGACAATTATATATGGGGGTCTTTGACGTGAAGAAATGTGGGAATTACTGGTTTAAACAACATTAGGAAGCGAGCCCAAATAAGAAACTACTGAACACTTTAGAAACAAGCCCAAAAAACCACAACCAACAACTACCAATATTTTATTTACAAGCGAGTCAAAGTCAAAGGTCACTTATAATAAGCAGACTTATAATGGCTGAAGGAAGTGAAGCCCACACACAAGGCGCCCCAATACATTCCCGCCAAAACAGGTGAATAACTGGTGATGATTATTACACCCATCATTGTATTTTATTTGATATAAAGTGGGTTGGCCATCTCTCGCAGTACGTAGAGAGCGACATTGTATTGTATGTATTTATAAGACCATGTGTGGTAAGCTTCCTCTGTACCTATCCACAGTTTTAGATCAAAATGTTTGTCTGACGGGTCTGTGAGGCGTGGGGTGATTGTGTAGCTTCTCTGTAGAAGCTTAAGAGCTCATGGAGGACTGCAGGTGAACAGCCTTGTGGAACAGTTGCTGATCATCACCACCAAGGAAAACAGACGCAGCTGGAAAGGGTACATCTTTGTCGGGGCCTCTGCCTCATTGGCGCTAATAATGAACAGAGGGAATAGCGTGGAGAACAAGGAGCCGCTGATGATATATGAGGACGGAAAAGCTGTCAATACAGCCATGGGCAAACCAAAGCCAAAATAGTACGGCCAGTTCCTCTCTATGTTGGCCAGTCTCTGGTGCATCTCGATGCCCCGGTTGAACCAGCGATACTCGAAGCAGTACAGGGAGTAGAGCAGAGACATGTGGAGGAGGCTAACCAGCTGACCAATGGCAACGATGGGGAAGAGGCTAACGATCACGCCCTGAACAAGGAAGAGAACCTGGAGTAGCAGATTGAAGAGCATATCGGCGATGATCTTTCCGACGCTCGGGAAGGGTGTCCGCCGCGCCTCACGGCCGGACGCCTCAAAGGCCAGGTCGGCGATGTCCTGGAACCAGATGGCATTGACTATCTTGCTGAGAACAAACAGAGGAAGCACCCAGAGAGCCGCGAACACCGAGGCGAGGACGAACTCCAACCAGGACCACACGCTGCCGTGGAGCGACGGGTCGCTCATGATCCGCGCCGTGAGAGACCGCAGCAGTGGGATGAGCGCCCAATGGAACAGGAACAGACTGAGCCAGAGCACTCCTCCGTTCCACGCACAGCACCGGAAAATCCTACCGGCTAGTTTGGTGTGTTCACCGTCAGGTTTGCGTTTCTCCTCCTCGCTCCGTGTCCGTCTCTGTGCCAGGGCTCCGCTGGTGACCCTTCTCCTCCGCTGCTCTTCCCTTTTCTGCTGGATGCGGGCGTCCAGCTTAGAGATGGTTCCGATCCCCAAAATGGAGTCCTTGATCCCTGCGGCGACTTCGCTGAGGAAGGCCCTGCCGTTGTCTGTCATCTCTGGGCCAGCGGCAGATCCACTGCAGAAGGAATGGGGGTGACCTGGTGGTCAAGTCAACGTCAACTTTGCCAAATCGTTCTTTTCCACCCTTATATATCAAAACAAAACCAACCAAACCATGAAACAACCATGACCATTTATGGAACATTGGGGTTGACCATTTGCCCAAATATGAAGATCGTGTGGTCACACACACTGAGAGCTTGAGTAACCAGGGTGATGGCATGAAATAATCTCTAACAGTCACAGTGCCGGGAAGTAACACGACCTGGCTAGCGAGGTCACTTCATCTTGTAGTCTTCGGGCGGTGTCCACAGCATGGGGAAAGCATCTATCTCCTCTTGCGTGTATTCATTCAGCTTCCTGGGTATCTTCCTGGGCTGAGGCAGCTCCTCCGTGAGGTTAGCCAGGATGTGATCTGGAACGACGTCGTCGGCAAAGAGGTGCAGGCGTTGCATCATGGTGCGCCTGTGCAGGTTCCTGGGCAGCATCCCGTAAACCGCCAACTTCACCACAGCCTTTGGGTCTTTGAGGTGGAGCTGGGCGGCCGTGACCTGTTTGAACCCGCCCGGGTAGCCACTGTGCGACGAGTAAACCTTCTGTTCCCACTTGTTCCCGGAGAAGGCAACGTGTCTGGTGTTCGTCACCACCACGTGGTCGCCGCAGTCGCTCAGGGCGTGGTAGATGGGTTTGTGTTTCCCTTGCAGTCTGACGGAACACATGGAGGCGATCTTCCCCGGCGGCTGCATGTTGGCGTCGATCAGGAACCACGAGCGGGCGAAGGTCGCCCACTGCTGGGCAGATCTGGAGAAACTGGACATTATTTATCTGGCTATATCTTCTCCTTGGTTTCAAGGTTGACGTCAGTCGTTAATTCAACTTAGCTAATTTACCTCATCAACGGGTTCCTAACGCCAATTCAAATGGGTTCAGACCTGAGCCAAATTTCCTGAGGAGGCACATCTGAAGCCTGTCCTGGACTTGGGAATCTCGTCTTATTTTATTATCTGATGATGATACTGCCGCAGAGAACCTATGACACAGCCAACCTGTAGAGGTAGAGGTCACTGCTGGTTGAGTCAAGACTGCAGTGCTGTTCAATTAGAACTTAATGGAACGGACGTCTTTCCGGTGATAACTAGAGACGGTTTCGATAAGTGATCAACTTGAAAGGGCTGAGGTCGGTTCTGTACTTCTTCATGATCGAGCATCGGTTGATGTGCTGTTGAGCTCGCTGGTCACGTCAGTCATCTCACTATGACATGACTGATCATGCGATCATGTCACAATGACTCCGCCGTAACCATCACATAGTGTTCCCACTGCAGCCACGCCCAAATATGGTGTGCATCTTCTAGAGTTACGCAAACTGCGTTCACTTCATGGGGCCAGTCCAATGGAAGCTCTCCTACATAGACTTCTATTGAGAATGGGGACAACCAACTGGGACAAGTCCTGGACCGGAAGTAGGCAGACATTCATTGAACTCAGGCAACAGCCCAGCTTTAATGATCTTAAATCCCTTTATTTTAGATTGTTTTGTAGTAATAGTACAACATAAACATTAAAGAGACTTTAGTTGTTACTGTACAATACTTTAAAACAGTTGTCATGTTGCACACATGCTTAAAATAGCTCTTATTTGCACTGCCCTTGTTGAAAACAATGTATTTCCAACTCCAGCTTGTCTCAGTTCAGGCTGCATGAACAGCGCTCGAGCGCTCGGTTTCCACCCCCTCAATATCGTAACTCTTGTGACATCAGACACAAACAGCTGGCTCCATACAGTTGGGATTGAAATCCTATTTAATGGAGGATCGGCCGTACCCCTCTCATGTGCTAGCATGTTCATGTTAGCATGTTCATGCAAGCATGGATGATGTGAACGTTAGCACAGTGCACACTCGTGTAGGAGAAATAACATGGCAAATGTCATGATTCCCATTTCTCAAATCAGCCCCATCAACAAAGGGTCTAAGACACTTATGGAAAATATTATTAAGCATTGGAACACACATTTTATTTCACTTTTATGTCCATTCATTTCACGTTATAATATTCTCGTATATAATGTCAATTTAAATATGGGGCCAGAGCACTCTATGTGTCATCCGTCAGACTGCTATTTCCCTCTTGGACGAACTAGCACCTCTGCTGGAACACTCCATCATCGAGCACCGAAGTCTGACGTCAATATCGGTAGAGGGTGCAAATTCACGGGTTCATGTACTTTTTATTTGCATTGTAATCCCCATAGGGGGATTTTAGATTGCCTCATATAAGAACTGTTTGAAAAATAAAAAAATCATCCAGGCCGCTTCAATCATAATGGATATGAAGAATCAACTCACTGAGAGAAAACGCTATTGTTACTGCTACTGAATTAGTTTCATTTTCGCTAGAAACAGACTGTATCATATGGAGTGACTGACTGTCGCAAACGATACAGAGACAGCTCCCTGACAATAATGCAGAGACAGCTTGTTTATTTTTGGACCACAATGCTTATATGAAACGATTTTAACACATTGATTGCTACAGAATCTAGCCAGGCCTGTACTTCTGGTGCTATAGGCTTAACATTGAAGGAAGGACACTGTCCGGGGGGCCACAGCAAAATGTTCTCTTATAGCGAGAATCATACGCATACATCAAAAGAAAGCTGAACTTTCAATTTAAAAAATACATTTTGATTTTACCATCTTCCATTCTGGAGATATTGACCTTTTTGCAACACCTGCTTTTGCCTGGAAGTGGTTATCTTGAACAGCGAGCAGAGTTATGGATGGTTTAAAGTCAGAGACATTGACAGGCAGATATAAAAATGAACACAATAAATATCCTATACACCGAATGAAAGCCCTGAATGTGTACTTTTACGAGGAAAACAGTACACATTGATCCCAGTTTGACAGTAATTGGTTATTGAATGCAGCTTGTGCCCACCAGATAACTTCAGAGAAGACATGGACCTGAACTCCTCAATATTCACAAAATAAGGCCTATAGCGACATATACATACTATATACCGTATGAAACAGAAGACTCTCTGCTTTCATAAGGAAAAAAATCACACCCGTGTGAACTGAGTGGTGTAAGGTCTTATATAGACTATATATAGATCAGCTGTGGTCTGACGTAATGTCTGACGTAATTAAATCACACCCGGGTGAACTGGGTGACCATAGCGACCGTGCTCATTTTTTGGTACGAACAGACAGACAGACAGACAGACAGACACGTAACCTAACAAAGCCAGTTGTAGGAGTGGTTTACACCACTCAAAAATTCTACTGTAATAATAAAAACCACACCCCTGTGAAGTGAGCGGTGCAACTCTACTTCTCTACTTATTCACTACAGCTCGCTATATACGGACTGAGACAGAAAGTCATGTAAACCTTTTATTTACAGTTTGGTCTGTAAACTTCTACTGTAATAATAAAAATCACACCCCTGTGAAGTGAGTGGTGCAACTGTCCCATATTCTGTTCTCTACTTATTCAATACAGCTCGCTATATACGGACTGAGGCAGCAAGTCATGTAAACCTTTTATTTACAGTTTGGTCTGTAAACTTCTACTGTAATAATAAAAATCACACCCCTGTGAAGTGAGTGGTGCAACTCTGTCCCATATTCTGTTCTCTACTTATTCAATACAGCTCGCTATATACGGACTGAGGCAGAAAGTCATGTAAACCTTTTTATTACAGTTTGGTCTGTGGTGCCCACATTATCAGTGGCTTTTACTAAAAGCCACTGATAACAGAATATAGGACAGTTGCACCACTCACTTCACAGGGGTGTGATTTGTATTATTACAGTAGAAGTTTACAGACCAAACTGTAAATAAAAGGTTTACATGACGTGCTGCCTCAGTCCGTATATAGCGAGCTATATTGAAAAAGTAAAGAACAGAATATGGGACAGTTGCACCACTCACTTCACAGGGGTGTGATTTGTATTATTACAGTAGAAGTTTACAGACCAAACTGTAAATAAAAGGTTTACATGACTTGCTGCCTCAGTCCGTATATAGCGAGCTGTATTGAATAAGTAGAGAACAGAATATGGGACAGTTGCACCATTCACTTCACAGGGGTGTGATTTCTATTATTATTACAGTAGAAGTTTTTTTCTTATGAAAGCAGAGTCTTCTGTTTCATACGGTATATAGTATTTATATGTCGCTATAGGCCTTATTTTGCAAATCTTGGTGAGTTCAGGTCCCTCCATAGGGCCGGGGGTCCGCCGGGGGTCCGCGGAGTCTCTGGTGGGCGCAAGCTGCAATCAATAACCAATTTCTGACAAACTGTACATGGGATCAATGTGTACTGTTTTCCTCGTAAAAGTACACATTCAGGGCTTTCATTTGGTGTATAGGATGTATACATGGATGTAACTTGGATGGATGTATACGGATGTAACTTTTCATCGCTCCCCCGTAGGAGCGATGGAAAAAAGCTTCACCATCTCCTTGTAGATAGATCGCTCGCCGTCCGGGGGCCGCTCTACAGCCCCCGAACGGTGAGCGAAGCCCGGCTGTGATGTCGACAAGATGACAACTCGACAAGGAAAAAAAGGGCTTCCACAGAACACAAAGTTCGTTATACATTACAACCGGGTCGATGACGTCCCCGACGCGTTCATTGCGGTCTTATCACTGCAATTATAATGAATAAAAAAGCGTTACAATCACACGTTCGAGCGATCGCCGATTATGACGGCTCTGCATGGTGATCGGTGATCCCCCAACGGAAGACCTGTAACCCGGACAGATGCATGTTGTCATGGCGGTCCCTCGATACTGTGGTTTGTTTGTTAGTTTGTAGTATGAAGAAGGAAACATGCATCTGTCCATGTGTGTTGCAGACGTTATGCAATGCCGATCCGGTGCAGATTATTCTTATTCTTCGTGGGGTTTTATGGCGGTTGACATCCATACGGTGCAGATTGGTGTTTACTAAACACCAACTGTTTAGGCAGCGTTCATCATGTTTTTTCCGAGAGACAGACCCCCCCATCTCGCAAGGTCCTCCTCCTCGGGAGAAACAGGAGGGGAGGGGGGAATCGAGTGTTATGGTTTTGGGTGAAATGTGATTATTCTATTCACACACTGACTAGATCATGGGTGCGTCCATTTTAGATACCCTGGCTTCTACACGTAAAGCGGCCCGCCGTCCTGTTTTCAGGAGGGGGAGGCTTTTTTTTTTCTGATCACGTGAGCGGGACTAAGTAGCAATGACAGGGGGATGGTTCATTGTCCGGGTGGGTAAAAAGATGAATGAAAGTATTCAATAAAAAACGTATGGATACGTGGTCCGCACCGGACCGGACGCATGGCTAATTAAAGACGTACGGATACGTGGTTAGCAAATTATGTGTTAAGATGACCCCATGTTATTCTCCATAGAGAAATTACTTCCGTGAACCAGGGGAATCGAGGGGATGAGCGAGTGACGTCAGGACTTTGGCGCTCTATCGCAGTTCCAGTTTACACTGCGCATGTGCAAACCTCCCGCAGGAGACCGTGCCACACCCCCGTGAGTATTGTTCCTAGACCAACGTGCTAGCATGCATGTTCATGTTAGCATGTTCATGTTAGCATGCTATCATGTTAGCATGCTAGCATGTTGGCATGCTAATCTTGTTGAGTCCACTGAAGTACTTCTCTCTGAAGGCATTGTGTCCCTGATAAGGCTTAAAGCCGGGGTCTGACAGGTGGACCCGAGTGTCTGACTCCTCAGGTATCTTGATTTTCTCCATGGTGATGAGGCGTCGGGAGGTGTGACTGGAGAGGGTCTGTTCACAGTTACTGATCAGCCTGAGACAGGGATGGAAGGGGACCATCTCCTCACAGTAACTCTGGCCGGTAGATGGGCAGCCAATAAACCAGCCTTCCACCCATGACCAGGTGGTGGGCAGAGAAGTTTAGCAGGTCTGAGAAGATGTCGCTCAGATGGTACGCCATAGAGACGGGAACATGGCTCTCTCCGGAGTATTCATCTGACGGTCTAGTCACATCCCTGTTGGATCCTGTTTCTCCTCGTGGACTCACGGATACCATATGGAGGGTCAGTGATAATGGCATCAAACAGCATGCCATCTCTCCAGACGGGTATGGACGCATCACTCACCATGACGTCTATGTAGGACTTCTCTGTTCCATACTGACGCAGGTTGGCTCTGATGTTCTCATCAGGACCTCGCCACTTGTGGTCTTTCCGACTGAACTCCCTTTTCCATGAATTGTGTTGTAGTCAATATCTGTTCCACAGACATAGGCTCCAAAATGAGAGCATGCAACCAACAAGCTGCCAGTGCCAACAAATGGGTCAAAGACAAGGTCATGTTCTTTGACCTTTGCATGGTTTTGCCATGATGAACGAGAGGCCAGCGTCCATACTGGTGTTGCCGATGAAGTGTCTGTTCTTCATACTGTGAGAGCGAATGAGCTCGCGCTGCCCATTCGCTATCCATCGGCCAAAGTAAACATAGAAAGGAGAGCCCTGATTCCCGGTAACCTAAAGTCAAGATTAACTTGAGCAAGATGTAGTAAATATTGTACGCATGACCGAACACCTTGTGCTGCCATGTTTGATGCTCAAAAATATGTCCTTGTCAGTCCTCGACACTTTTAAATCAGTACATGCCCATATATGGACATGTTTTTTTGTGCCTGATGCCATGACGACACATTGAAGTTTGACAACTCATGGCTGCATTTGGAACCCCATATATCAAACAGTGGGTCGGGACCCATTTGTGGGTCACTGATCTTTTTTTGAGGCCCCTCCTATATACAGCTATAGTGTAGATTTTTGTCCTAGCACAAACATTAAAAGGACAAAAATACCGATTTGCTCAGAAACATAAATAGCCGGCTCGTCCACATATGAAGTAAATTCTCTGTTCATTGTCAATGGGAATTGAATGTTTGTAAGACGAAAATCTACACTAATAGCTGAATATAGGACAAAAATCACACCCGTGTGAAATGAGGGGTGCTCTTGTCATCGTACATCAATGGTAGATAAGGTGGTCCAGTATTGGCCAAGCTCTACCACCAACATGTGATTGGTTAGCCGATTTGCTCGTTTACATATGACGGAAGTTTTCCTTTCAATGCCAATGGCGTTTAATGTTTTGATGTTTAATTTACGTCATATTTAGCGGAATTATCAGCTCTTATCATCATACATCATCATGGATCATCTCATACTGGCCAATTAGAATGCCTGTTGCCTGTGATTGGTTAGCTGATTTGCTCGTTTACACATGACGTACATTTTCCCTTCAATGTCAATGGATTTAATGTTTTGATTTACGTCATATTTAGTGGAATTCTGTCGTAATTTCTCCGTTCATTGTCAATGGCAAATACTGACACATGTGGGGACAAGATTTAGAGGACATTTGACCTGAATTCCCCTTTAATTGTCAATGGCAAATCTTTGAGACGTGTGAGGACAAAAGCCGTTTATAGAAGGGGCCCTTAGAAATACAGATTTGCTCAGACACATATGACGTACATTCTCTATTCATTAGCAATGGGAATTTCATCTTTGTATAGGACAAAAAGCTGATTTGCTCGGAAAAAATATGACAAATTATCCATTCATTGTCAATGGGAATTTGCATATGCATAATGCATTGTATATTTGTATGCTACATTTTGACATGGCAGAATTAGGCTGTTCTTGTTTTCTGACGGCTCTACTCGGATGGGTCCCTCCCGGTTCGGGTCAGTCATTAAAAAGAAATCTCGCAACCATTTGAGTCTTTGAACACATTTCAATGACCCATTAAGGTGCGGCAGTGTCAAGGGAGCTAGGATAAGATAGCTAGGATAAGACTTGCTCTTCAGAATACAAGTACCGCTAAAGTAAACAAAAATGAGAAAAAGAGAAAAGAGTAAAAAAAAAGAGAGAAAAGGAAAAGACGGAGTTACAATTCGTTAGCAACACGCGTAGTTTCCGAGAAAACAGCGAGCCCATGGTAGGCGTCGGGGAGAGCCTCCACCATCAATTTGCTCCAGTTCTGGCTGCCATTTTCCCATAAGGGGCGAGCTCCAAAAGTGGTCGGGGAGAACATGCAAACTCCACACTGAAAGGCCCTTTCGCCAACCCCGCCTCCGGTATGGGCACTGATGACGCGGAGAACACGGCCCCTTAGACCCTGTTGTGGCGGTTCTGGACAACTGTGAGTCCGACTGACTCGACACCGGGCACTGAGCTCCGTGCGGGTGTGGAATGCACATGTTACCCACACGTTTAGCTGTGTTGCTCATTCCAGGAATGCCCGATCCTTACAAGATATACCTCATTGTAAAGGTGACTAATCAAATGATAAAAACAATATAAAATTCAATACCATTTGGTATTATTAAAGGGGAGAAACAACGGACTAAAGTTACATTTCTGAATTTTTTTTGAGGAGTTTTATTTGAAAATGTCAGTTTTGTTTGACATCACACACCTAACATTACCATTTGGTTAAATGATCATATGAACATTAATGCATGAGTTTGATTGATTTAAATGTATTTATTCTTGCAAACATGTACCGTGTTGATAGATAGAGAAAACTCATGTGTATGTCTCGTATTTATAATAATAATATATAAATGCATCAAATAGTATTGTTGTAAGTAGACATATTGACATTGCAATATGATATTGTTGATTATCAATGCTCCCGTGATACTATAGTTCATATAGTGAGATTATAGTTCTGATTCTCATTGAATATCCATCCATCCATCCATCTTCAACCACTTATCCGTAGTCGGGTCGCGGGGGCAACAGCTCCACCAGAGTGCTCCAGACTTCCCTCTCCACAGCAACATTAGTGACTTCCTCCTGGGGGATTCCAAGACGTTCCAAGGCCAGTGAGTCGATGTGTTTCCTCCATCTGCGTCTTGGTCTGCCCCGGGGTCTCCTCCCAGTGGGACGTGCATCGAGGACCTCCCTAGGGAGGCGCCCGAGAGGCATCCTAACCAGATGCCGAACCACCTCAGCTGGCTCCTTTCCAGGCGTAGGAGCAGCGGTTCTACTCTGAGTCCCTCTCGTGTGACAGAACTTCTCACCCTATCTCTAAGGGAGATGCCAGCCACCCGTCGAAGAAAACTCATTTTGGCTGCTTGTATTCGCGACCTTATTATTTCGGTCATGACCCACACTTCATGACCATAGGTGAGAGTAGGAACGAAGATTGCTCGGTAGACAGAGAGCTTTGCCTTCTGGCTCAACTCTCTTTTCGTCACAACAGAGCGGTACAGCGTCTGGAATACAGCCCCTTGAATATCATTGAATATCACAAGTTTATATGAATGATGATGTAATCAGCAGAATGCACCATTTTTGAGGGGTGCCACACAAACATTGTCCTAACACAAACATTGAAGGGGGAGGGGAGGGGCAGCGCCTCACAGGAGAGACAGGGAACAAACACACGCATGCACACACACACACACACACACACACACACACACACACACACACACACACACACACACACACACACACACGCACACACACACACAGTGGTGAAAAGTAAAAGTACATGCACTCAAGTTAATTACTGTACTTAAGTACAAATTTGAGAAATTCTAACTTGGCTGGAGTATTTGACATGTTCAGTACTTTTACTTCTACTCACATAACACTCCACTACAATGATTAGAACACTTTAGTCACTTACTTTGTAGATTTAAGTATTATTCTAAAACGTGTATTAAATACTTTGAAAATAGTCCCCAAGTTAACAGTGTGTCACAAACGGTCTGCTATTTTCAAAAACATGTTTTCTACATTTGAAACCCTGTAAAATGGCACATTCTGCATAATGGACACACATGGACGCACGCCACGCACGCCAACTTTCAGCAGCTGTCACAAAGTTTCCCAAGGGAGTTGGATTGGAACATTCAATTCAGAAGTGATGGTACAGTAGGCACCTTTATGAGCACATTTTGTGAAGAAAAGCTATTTGTATGAAGCATTAATTTTCCAGATTGGTCCAACATTCGGCAAATTTTCCTTAACTAGGTCACAGCCAAAATAAAACCCTCCTGGAGCCAGGAGGTCACTGGGTGGCATTTACGCATTGGTGTTGAAAAGAATCACACCTGTGTGAAGTGAGGGGCGATGATGAGAGCATCATCGTACATCATCACGTACATGTCAATTTGCTCGTCCACATATGAGGTAAATTCTCCATTCATTGTCAATGGGAATTTAATGTTTGTGTAAGATGAAAATCTACACTAATAGCTAGGGATGGAGCTCGTTAATTGTTATTGATAACGATCACCTTATCGAGCAGGCTTATCGAGTCGGGTCCTTATCGAGCCCACTAACGAGCATTTGCTATTATTTTGTGGAAAGACGGGAGACAATTCATTCTGAACAGAACCTTATTTTTATTGGCCAGTTGTGATAGTTTGTCTGCCAATAAACAGTTCTAAGGTGTACACACACACACACATACACACACAGAAGCAGAATATGCATATTCTTTATCTTATATTTTATTAATCTCTTTATTTTAAGTTTTTAACCAACCAAGACATCCCTTTGCACAACATTTTACTAGGGCCGTATACAGTACCTTTCTAACAGACAGGGAGAACTGTTAATTGTGTACCGTCACTTTAAATGCGTAATGTATACCATCATCGTACGGCGGTGTCACGCACCAAAAATAGCCAGTCTACAAGCTCACACCGCGTCACGTATTTATGTATTAATATCTATTCAATCGATCCGCGGGAGATATTATAACTACGCTTCCTCCGCAAATATATATCATATGCAGGGAGGAAGCGTCAGTGAATCCTCGCTATATGAGTCTGGCCGCGCTAGGCTAGCAGCTGACGGCTCCAGTGTTGTTTCGACTCGGTGCAGACATGCAAAGGTATCACATTTGGGTTTAATACAATGCATTATGGACAGATGTCTATGCATTGTCGAAATGCTCCCTTTCGTGCATGCAACAACTGTGGTAGGCTACATTATTGCATTTAGCTCCCCTCGTCTTTTTTTAATGTTACCAAACTTTTTCACCCGTTCCACCATACTTCCACGGCAAAACGATGACGCACCACGCAACCACCCGTCGCGTCCCAGCCCCCTTATACCCAATAACAGACTCGACAAGCCAAAAGCTTATTGATACTCGGGTCTCGATAAATGCCGAATCGGGTTTGTAATGGACCCGATTTTCGGGCTCCATCCCTACTAATAGCTGAATATAGGAGGGGTTGGCGCCCCTCAAACATCACACAGGTGTGAAGCAGGGCAGGAATTTCACGGCGGCCATGGCCGTCGTTGCCCCTCTCCTTGGCCGTGTGCCCCTTGAAAAATTATATGCCCAGACGGCCCATGTGTCCCGACCGGTGCCCACAGCAGTTCATTTTACCGTTTTTCCTCTGCGCAATTTTCCAGTCATTCCGGTAACCTTCCCCAAACGTCTCACGCATACTTGTATTGTCTGTATTGTAGTTGTGTTGCCATTTGCCAAGTGGTTTGATTATTTTGCGTTACTTTGCCTCCTCCCTCCTCCTCCGCGCCACGCATACTCGCACTGACTGAGTAAACAGTGGGCATTTAGCCCACACGCTGCCTACTAGAGTGCACGCAGCTCTCACTCACTGACACTCATGCCGGCTGGCGCGGTGCTTCAAGATTATTATCACACAGAGCCTGTGTGTTAAGACCAACATGACTCGTCTACATGGACATATAAACTCACAAAACAACACTGTTACTGCAGCCATGTCAAGGTTTTCATTTTTCTGTATTTGTCCTTTTGGGGGCGCTCTAAGTGTGTTCTATGTTTTGAGGGTTCTCAATTATGTGTCTTTGTTGCATCTGTGCTTCTGGTAATTAAGCTGGTTGGTTACACCTGTTTGTGAGTGAGAGAGGGCAGAAGTCTCATTACATTGAAGGAGAGTGTACTGTGCAGATCACATGAGAGAGAGCTCTGTGCAGAAGGAAGAAAGCAAAGTAGACCAGAAGAAGTAAAGTAAACTAGCAGAAGTAAAGTGAACGAAGTAAAGTGAACTATAATATGTAAAGCAGAAGAAAGTAAAGTTAAGTATAAGAAATTAAGTAAAGTAAATAGAGAAAAGAAGAGAAAACAAAAGGTTTTTCAAGAAAGACTGAAGGTTCCAAGTCGACCCCCCCCCCCCATTCATGTGCAAGCAGGCAAAGTGGTCAGTATTGTATTTGTTTGTGAATCTTATTGTGAAGGTTTATGTATTATCGTGAATGTAATTGTATGAACGTCCAAGTTAATGTTTTGTTTGTTTTGTTTTGTATGTCAGTTCTACGGTGTTTTACAGCATGGTGTTTTAAGAACATGGTGTTGAATAAACAGCAGTAAAAATAATTCTGAGTCTCGTGCGATGGATGGGCGGCACAGTAGAACTCTACACTGCGTTGGTGAAGGCTCCAAGATGTCGACAGAACGCCTGGAAGACAAAGTTACAAAGCACACACTGTGAATGAGGAGGTACAGTTTGGACTGGTTGCGATTACTACAAGCCAATTAAGGAGCAAGTGGACAATGCTAAACAAGCAAGCTCGTTGAAGAAAGCGTCTTGAAAGTAGCACAAGGTTTCACTGCCATTTAAGTTTCTACCGCACCAAAGTTTAATCTGTTTCTCCTAAAGCAACAGTGGACATTTTCCTCTTGCCAATTGAGACAAAAGGACAATGAATATAGTCTGAATGAAGAGACTCAAGTGAAAGCACTATTTTGAAGTTGACAAGAAAGGTCTAAGATATTTTTGAAGTTTATTATTTTCATTATTGTGTTCAAGCTCATAAATGTGTGTTTTGCATATTTAGACTTTAAGAAGATTGCTACCGTTTTATTCATTGGGATTTAAGTGATTGATGCCACACTGTTTTTGATGTGCATTTTATACAAGGTTAAATATTTCTAAATATTTCTGTACATTTACATTTCATATTTATTTACATTTCAACAACTTTTCACTACATAAGCACCTAACATGTCACACACAAATGAAAGTGCTTTACTACCAGCTGACGTCAGCCCTGCAGAAGACGGTGAAGCAGAGAAGATTACTCCACCACAGCAAACTGACACTGGTAAGCAAGACAAAGCGACACCACAAGACACAACCTCTGTCTGGTGCAGATGGCACACAACACCCAGTCAGAAGGAAAAGCCAGTGGGTAAGAACCCCCTCTGAGAAGGGAAAGGCTCTACTAGAAGATAAATTGAACAATTTGAGAATGCACTTTGTAAAGGTGTATACAAGATGGAAGTACCACATGAATGGCTTGAAACACTCCATTAAGAGCCATGAGGCTACTGATTTGATTGAAGAAGTGATGAGTGCAATCAACGCCAGTCAAGCTGATGTTGACAGTATTTATCTACAGATGATGTCCATCTCAACTCCTGAACCTGAAATCTGGAGAATGAATGACACATGCCATGCACTAACTAAAACTGCAAATTTGAATGCTCAACACTACTTTGGATGGAATGATGAAGCCATACACTGGCCTGACCATGAGTCTGTTTTTGATGTGTCCAGCGTTGCCTCGGCTACAGTGGAGCAGATTAAGTCAATATATCATAAGAATCGTTCACTTGATCATACAAGCACCAAAATTGGCACACACGTGCTTCAGAACCTACTCTCTCAGAAAAGTACGTTGTCCACTTGAAAAAACAAAATGGACACCATTTTTCAAGATGGCCGCCATTCGAGGTGGTTTTAAACAGTGTTTGAGCTATATTGAGTTCTAAAATCCTACTTTGATGGCCTTTACTTCAAAATATATGTTTTTGAGTATCCAATTCTGAATTAAAAAAAATATATATATATATTGATGATACAATGGTAATTAAACGATAAAATGGGTCAGATTAACTCAATATTCCATAATAATCCTTCACTTGGTGGTACAAGCACCAAATCTGGCACAAATGATGTCCAGGATGTACTTTCTAAGAAAAGTATGTTATCCAGCTGAAAATCCAAGATGGCCACCAGTTTTCAAGATGGCCGCCTCGTCAAATGCAAAAAGGTTTTCGATGTAGAACTTGAATGCACAGAAATGTGTTAATGATCCAAATATCAAAATGAATGTATTTTGATGTGGAAAAACTCAATGGTCAATTGAATTCCAATATGGCCGCCATTTTTCATGATGGCGCCCATTACGTGACTCAAATTTAGTGTTTTCAGAAGTTGTCTGATCACAGATATTGCAAAGGGCAACAGCCATGATCATTTATTCACTTTTTATACGAGTGATGTCAAAGCACAACCAGGGCATACTGGTAACGTTATATTATTGTAATCCATTGATTATTTAATGCACAATGAATTAATGAAACTGAACGGACCGATGGCATCCACACGATGCATGGCATAAATAGCCTATTGTCTTATTTTAATAGATTATAATTTTATACAAATACAATTAATTGTGGGGATGTGTAAATGTGTCCAAATGAAAATTGATTAGTATAATTAAATATTAACGATTAATCGAGAAAATAAATTGTCATGTTAAAAAAATGTACCATAAAAAAGCTTCAATTGCAATTGCACCTCAAAGACCACTGGTGGTTTTAAAACAGTCAACCAGTATGAGTTGGCATCACAGGTCAAAGTAGCAAATGAAGATATCAGGCATCATGAGCAGACCATACAGTCTCAGAAGTCCTTCACTGACATGGTCCAGAAGTTGTTTAGTGTGATGAAGGATCTGGGCAATCCTTTCCAGGAAGAGTCCAAAGATCTGCTCACATTGGACACAAAAAAATGTCGCACATCCCAGTGCTGCTGAGCTTGTAAGAACTCACTTTGAGAAAGGCCAAGTTGCCTTCAGAGACTTTTTCAATGGTCTGGGTGATGAGGCTTCCTTCTATAGACCCATTAAAAAGAACAAAGCTGACTTATTTCGCCAAGAGGCAGCTGCAGCTTCCAGTGAGGGGAAGAGGCAGGTACTCAAAGACAACTGTCGTCTGTTCTCGCAGCTCTTTATATCCTGCCAATCACGAGAGTGTGACCTGCTTGAGTTCTTTAAGCATGAGAATCAGTCTTTCCCTGCAGCACTGAGCGACACAGGTAAACTCCACTCTTGTCAAAAGTCTCAGCTTGCAAAAATTCTGGAAGATACCATTTCTCCTCCTGACAAACAACCAAAATGTGATGCTATTATCATTGATGGTTCCTCTCTTGTGTATTCATTGTCTCCAAAAGACATCAAAGACCTTTGAGGAATATGCTGTCCAATATCTAGTTCCAAAGATCCTGACATACTCATCAAAGTATGAGCGAACAGACATCATTTTTGATGTCTACTGGACTTCAAGCCTGAAGGCTGAAACAAGGACTAACATAGGTAAGGGAGGACGACGTAGAGTGACAGAAAAAAACAAACTACCACCCAACTGGAAAAGCTTCCTTCGAGACAACGACAACAAGACTGAGCTCTTCGGGTTCCTAGCTGACAAGATAGTGACCCTGTGTCCCGACAATGTCGTAGTTGTGACCAAGGCTCTTTCAAACAAACCCATCAGCCTTGAAGGCTTAAGTCCTTGCAACCATGAAGAAGCTGACTCCAGAATCTTCACACATGCTCTTCATGCAGCCAAGCAACAGATGAAGTCTGTGTTGATTGAAGGCATGCGACACAGATATTCTTGTTGTTGCAGTCAATGTTTTTGCGACTCTTCAGGATGCAGGTGTAGCATTGCGCGGAAAGCGGGGATTGAACCCAAAGGTCCGTGATCCGTCCTTGGAGGAGGGCCAGCTGGTGTATCTCCGGGACCTTAGCGTGAGAGGCCGCCACAAAATTCATGACCTATGGCATCCCGAGGTCTATAGGGTAATTAAAGCCCCCAAACCTGGGGGGGCCGTGTACACTATTGCACCTGTGAAGGAACCGAGCCAAGTGAAGCATATTCATCGCACTCTCCTCAAACCCCGGATTGGGAAAGAGTCTTCCACCAGTAACTCTCCAAGCGACCAACAGGTAGAGCAGTCACCCCATCAGGTGGGGGACGATCACAACGATGGCGACGTTTCTCCACATTGTTGTGTATTCTAGCGCCTGCCTTAGAAGTTGAACGTGACTGTGACCGCTTGTTTTGTTTCTAGCCTCGGGGCTACACAGTGAACATCTCCTTCTGGAGTTCTGTGTGGTGAACTGGCACAACGCCACCCCGGTACGTTATTGGTGGTTCTCCTTCTCTATATATATTCATTTGGTGTCGTTGATGCCAGCGGAATATAAACGGGATTTTGTTGTTTACAGTTCCTCTTTATCTACCTGGCTACCGCTGCGGTGAAGCACAACGGCAGTACGCCTTGGCCTAATTACAGCTGGTGAGTCCCATTGTGCGCCTCTCTGTTCTTGCCTCAGCGAACTATAGTAGTTAAGTAGTATCTTAATACGGCCGTTTGCGTTTCAGGGCCAGCACCACACCTGCTGCTTTGCTGATATTACCATTCCACCCATTCTCATGAGCCACCGAGTCTGAGAACAATCACACAGCCACGAATGGTCCCAGTGTTTGGATTGCTGCTCGCCTGAGTCTGGGCCTGGTTCATTGTAACCCTTCTCGTTTAATTCTATTCCTCTATTATATTGTATGCATGCAGTGTCTGGGCGTATATAGGTATATATAAGTATATTGTGTATTATATCATATGTATATATATGCACTTATATTTATTGCGAACGCAGTGAGCATTTACTATGAGACCCAGCAGATCACGTCTGTGTGTGTGTGTGTGTGTGTGTGTGTCTGTGTGTCACGCTGTAACACCACCCGCCCACCACCAGAGGGCGCAGCTGTATCACACACAAAAACACACACACATGCACGCACGCACACACACACACACACACACACATGCACGCACGCGCACACACACACAAAAAAAACTTAACTTAAAAAAAAACTTAACTTAAAAAAAAAACTTAAAAAGGAAAAACGCACACACAAAAAACTTAACTTAAAAAAAAACGTAACTTAAAAAAAAACTTAACTTAAAAAAAAAACTTAAAAAGGAAAAACGCACACACAAAAAACTTAACTTAAAAAAAAACTTAACTAAAAAAAAAACTTAAACAAAAAACTTTTTAAAAAAAAACCTAAAAAAGAAACACGCACGCACGCACACATACACACACTAAAAAAAAAACTTGAAAAAACATTTAATTTAAAAAAACTTAACTTAAAA
Source organism: Electrona antarctica (assembly GCF_951216825.1). Lineage (NCBI taxonomy): Eukaryota > Metazoa > Chordata > Actinopteri > Myctophiformes > Myctophidae > Electrona > Electrona antarctica. The sequence continues at coordinate 52,811,419 of NC_136812.1, read as the reverse complement.
AAAACCTTAAGTACGTAATTTATTCTAATTGTTGTTATTGCAATTTACGAGCTGCGTTCGCTTCCCGCGTTTGCGCGTCTCACTTGTATCTTATACTATATATACCATTGTGATTTAGATACGACCGGCTGAAGAGAATATTGTCATTGTAGAATACCTCCCACTGTGAAGTGCTGATATATATATTTATCCTCCTTATAGGTCCGGTGCTGGGGATAAGCTACGCTGGAGCAGCTGACGGTCGTCCAGTGGTGGTGGTAATGCCCCTTTTCCCTTTAGTTTACTCTTCCTTTGTGGTTTATTTTGAGTTGCTGTGTTGTGTTTTGTTTGTGTATTGCCACCACCCTGGACCGGTGAGCCTGCCCAGCTCCCCTCCTCCCCCCAGTACTGGCTTGTAGTGGTGTGATATCCCTAGCTCTAGGCACTTTATAGTCACTTGCACTTTCACCCTGTTGTTGGATATTGCTATATTTGCACCGTCTTATTGATAAATGAAATGTCTTCTTGCTATGCCATGTTTTAATTAATTATATATATTGCCAACCCTTTGGAATATTATACTAATACTGAACACCCGGAGCACGTAATGACTCCCCAACACAGATTCAGTAACAATAAAGGCAAGGCAGAAACGTGTGTAACCAATATACAAAACACTTTATTAAATAAAGGGTTGGCAATATATATAATTAATTAAAACATGGCATAGCAAGAAGACATTTCATTTATCAATAAGACGGTGCAAATATAGCAATATCCAACAACAGGGTTAAAGTGCAAGTGACTATAAAGTGCCTAGAGCTAGGGATATCACACCACTACAAGCCAGCACTGGGGGGAGGAGGGGAGCTGGGCAGGCTCACCGGTCCAGGGTGGTGGCAATACACAAACAAAACACAACACAGCAACTCAAAATAAACCACAAAGGAAGAGTAAACTAAGGGAAAAGGGGCATTACCACCACCACTGGATGGCCGTCAGCTGCTCCAGCGTAGCTTATCCCCAGCACCAGACCTATAAGGAGGATAAATATATATATATATATATATATATATCAGCACCTCACAGTGGGAGGTATTCTACAATGACAATATTCTCTAAATATCTAAATCGTATCTAAATCACAATGGTATATATAGTATAAGATATAAATATAAGTGCATATATATATACATATGATATAATACACAATATACTATATATACCTATATACGCCCAGACACTGCATGAATACAATATAATAGAGGAATAGAATTAAACGAGAAGGGTTACAATGAACCAGGCCCAGACTCAGGCGAGCAGCAATCCAAACACTGGGACCATTCGTGGCTGTGTGATTGTTCTCAGACTCGGTGGCTCATGAGACTGGGTGGAATGGTAATATCAGCAAAGCAGCAGGTGTGGTGCTGGCCCTGAAACGCAAACGGCCGTATTAAGATACTACTTAACTACTATAGTTCGCTGAGGCAAGAACAGAGAGGTGCACAATGGGACTCACCAGCTGTAATGAGGCCAAGGCGTACTGCCGTTGTGCTTCACCGCAGCGGTAGCCAGGTAGATAAAGAGGAACTGTAAACAACAAAAGCCTGTTTATATTCCTCTGGCATCAACGACACCAAATTAATATATATAGAGAAGGAGAACCACCAATAACGTACCGGGGTGGCGTTGTGCCAGTTCACCACACAGAACTCCAGAAGGAGATGTTCACTGTGTAGCCCCGAGGCTAGAAACAAAACAAGCGGTCACAGTCACGTTCAACTTCTAAGGCAGGCGCTAGAATACACAGCAATGTGGAGAAACGTACCTTCACAGATGTGTCAACTAAGCGCGCTGTTCCCCGACAGAACAGCCGCTTCAGAATGACCGCCTCAACTGAAGAGGAATGTCTCACGATCGTAGAGAGCGTTCCAAACAGAGCGGAGGAGAGACAGACAGCTAATCAATCCATTAAGCAGTGGGCGGAGGACGGGCCGTGACAGCGTGGGAACGCTCACGCCCATCCTGCCACACAGGCTTAGAAATGATTTGGGTAGAATTTGGTCAGGGTCAGTCCATTAGGTGGTTGCCAATTCATGATATGGTGGTGAATCTTGGCCCAGAGAAATCCAGTGGCATGCTGTTCTTTCACGCCTTCACTGGCTGTGATGTAGTTTCAGCTTTTCGCGGTAAAGGCAAGAAAACTGCATGGCAAGCATGGCAGGTTTGCCCTGAAGTGAGCCCTGTCTTCAAAAAGCTCAGTCAATACCCACCTATCATAGAAGATGCGGACCTCAACATCCTTGAGAAGTTTGTCATCACCATGTATGACAAGCACAGCACTACAGGCAAGGTTGATGAGGCAAGACTGGACTTGTTTGCTCGGAAGCAAAGGTCTTATGATGCCATTCCACCGACAAGCACATCCCTCGTTCAGCATGTGAAGCGGTCTGCCTTCCAAGCTGCCTGCATATGGGGCCAGGCAACAGTGTGCAAACTGAAAGCCCTGCCAACTGGGGCTGGCAAAAAGATGGTGAGGTCTGGCAGGTTCTCTGGACAACCCTTCCACCCATTGCTCAGTCTTGTGAGCAGTTGACAAAATGCGGCTGCAGAGGACGATGCAAATGCTATCGCTTCGGCCTGAAGTGTACACGGTTGTGTGCCTGCAAATGTGAGTAAAATAATTAACAAATAGTAACAAAAAAGATAAAAACAACAAAAAAATATATAAAAATATACAAAAAAATAAAAAAAATAACATTGGGGGAGACAAAGACAGCCTCTACGTGGCCTCCCCTACAAGTAGCTTACAGGTCCAAAAGCCGAAAGTGAAACTAATATCTTTAACGCATCTTTTAGAAAAATGCTCCATCATTAGTTATTTGTTTGCCATTTTGGAAAAGAAAATACATCTACGTCTTCTAGCACTGCTGAAATGCAATATGCACAGTTTACTGTCCTACCACATGTGTCTACATTGGGTGGTCACGTACCTAGACGTCACATCGGAAACATCACCAAGAGAGTGTTTTTTCGTTTAATTCCCATTGTATAGTCATAATATTCAATATTTTTTTATTTTCTAAATTCAGAATTGGATTTCTCATACTCAAGAACATATATTTTGAAGTATAGGCCATCAAAATAGGATTTTAGAGCTCAATATAGCTCAAACACTGTTTAAAACCACCTCGAATGGCGGCCATCTTGAAAAATGGCGTCCATTTAGTTTTTTTCAGCTGGACAACGTACCTTTCTGAAAGAGTAGGTTCTGAAGCACCTGTGTGCCAAATTTGGTGCTTGTATGATCAAGTGAACGATTGTTTCAGTAATCTGCTCCACTACTAGTACATGCAAGTCAAAAACCTCTTCTAAGAGTTCAAAGTACGACAAACAACAAGCAGCAGCTGAATTTGCAGCTTCAAAGGAAGTATTCAACATAATGAAGACACAACATCAACAAGAGGAAGAAATACAAAGACTCGAAGCAGAAGATCAAAAGTTGAAGGCTGAAAGAGAAGTGTTGGAAAGGGAATTTGAAGCAGAAAATGCTAGAAAAAGAGTTCACTTTGCTTCAGAAAGCGCTGCTATACGGATGAAGCTGGAAGAGAAAAGGAAAGAAGTGGAACGGTTGGAGGAACTAAAAAAGCACAACGCAGCACAAGCAAGACTGCAAGTGTATTCAGACAGCGATCACAGTGACGAAGAAGAGCATGTGTCAGCTGCTTCCCCTCAACAAGGCCAGCCAAGATCCCCAGTTGCTCCCTAGCTACCACTCACACTCCACCCTTTAAGTCAACCTTTTCATCCCCCTCAACAAGTACAGCTTTCCCAAACACACTCTGCTCAACAAGCAGCAGCCACTCAAGTCCAGTTCCCAAGTTAAAGTCACCACAACCTCTCCCCCAGGTCTTTCCGTGTTCACCTCAGTTTCCACCCCACAAGTCACTTTTAGTAAAGTTACTGCAAGTCATCAAGCCAACCCCATTCAACCTTGCACACCAAAACCACATGTTAACCAAGCTCCAATCACTCAATCAGCCACAACCACTACCTCTAATAAAGTTTCCAATGACCTTGTGAGAATGCTTGCTGAAGCTATCACAGCAAATCGGATTCCAATACCAGAACCGTCTGTTTTCACAGGAGATCCCCTCAATTATACTGATTGGAAACTTTCTTTCGCAACATTGATTGATCGCAATAACCTGCCAACTCAAGAGAGACTATTCTTCCTGCGCAAGTATGTTGGTGGCTCGGCCAAGAGAGCCATTGAAGGACATTTCCTAGCAGGAACAGAAGCTGCGTATCTTGCTGCATGGAATACACTTGAAGACAGATTTGGTAATCCATTCATAATTGGCAAATCATACCGTGACAAGATCCACTCATGGACCAAAATTGGCACAAAGGACAGTGAAGATCTTCATGATTTTGTGGATTTCCTGAGCAGCGTTGAATCAGCCATGCCCTATGTTCAAGGTTTACAAGCACTCAACGACTGCATGGAGAACCAAAAGATGGCTGCCAAATTACCTGACTGGTTGAGCTCAGGTTGGAATAGAAGAGTCACAAATTTTCAAGATGAACACCACATTTTCCCTGATTTCAGTTACTTCATACGGTTTCTTAACCTTGAGGCTCGAATTGCATGCAATCCTATTACGTCATTACAAGCATTGAAGCCAGCAGAACAAGGAAGATCTAAGCCAACAGAAAGAGACTATAAGTCTCAACAGGATCGCAAGTATCATGCTAACACTTTCACTACTAGCTCAAGTGAGAAGACAAGTATCATGTGCATGTTTTGTAAGAAGCAAGGCCACACTATAGGCCATAAGAATGAAAGTGTCGACCAAGAAAGGTTGGTGGTGAGTCATCATATCATCACAAAGCAAGTTATGCCATTTGACAAGAACCATGTCTCTCACAGGCCTACCACAAAGGAGTCAAGCTGCTTCACTGGGAAAAGGAAGCTCCCTAAAGAAGAAAATAAGTTTATGGTGGGAGAACTGAATGAAGACCCAGAACGGAAAGGAACCCAGGTTCAAACCACAGCAAAGGAGGATCGCCTACAGACATCTTCAGTTTGGATGAAAGTAAGGCCACAGCAAGATACAAGAGTCATGGAAAGAAGCAAAAGACATGAAATAAAGATCCAAGGAAGCTGAAGAAACACGCATGCACATGCACACGTGCGCACAGATCGCACACACACATACAATATGTTTTATTGAGACTGGAGAAAAGTGATGTAAATAAGTTTGTTGACTACAATGTACCCTTTTTCAAGTATCATCAATCATTTATTTGTGTGTGTGTGTGTGTGTGTGTGTGTGTGTGTGTGTGTGTGTGTGTGTGTGTGTGTGTGTGTGTGCAGTCCGGTTGGAGAATGAGTGTGCAGCTCTCTCTCTCTCTCTCTCCACAGCTGGCAGTACAACCCGCTGAGGTAACCAGGGCACGGATGACATTACTCATGGTGCGTTGCTTTTCTGTGCACCACCAGAGCAGCCTGGTTCCGGAAGGACTGGGTGCAGACGACACAGTCCACTCTGGGTGGGTAGGGTCCGACAATCGCCAGGAAAGGAGGAACGCCTGGATGCAGGCCCGCCATATGTATGAAGAGGCTGGGCAGGTTGGGGAAACTCATAAAACACGCGCTGCACCTGACCCGAGGCCCTGCGTGTATTGGTGCCTGGCGCAGGTGCCTCTGCATGGCATAATCTCCCTTCCCACAGACGCATGTATACTTTAGAGCCTGATGGCGTCTATCTTTTTTGTTGGTCTTGGTCGGCATCTTGTCTTGACTCTTCAACTTTACAATTTGCTTCGCTTAAGTTCGTCATGCAAAAAAGGAAGCTCCCTAAAGAAGAAAATAAGTTTATGGTGGGAGAACTGTATAATATGTAAAGCAGAAGAAAGTAAAGTTAAGTACAAGAAATGAAGTAAAGTAAATAGAGAAAAGAAGAGAAAACAAAAGGTTTTTCAAGAAAGACTGAAGGTTCCAAGTCGCCCCCCCCCCCCCCCCCCCCCCCCCCATTCATGTGCAAGCAGGCAAAGTGGTCAGTATTGTATTTGTTTGTGAATCTTATTGTGAAGTTTTATGTATTATCGTGAATGTAATTGTATGAACGTCCAAGTTAATGTTTTGTTTGTCGTCTTGTTTTGTATGTCAGTTCTACGGTGTTTTACAGCATGGTGTTTTAAAAACATGGTGTTGAATAAACAGCAGTAAAAACAATTCTGAGTCTCGTGCGATGGATGGGCGGCACAAACACCATGCAACAGCATAGACTGCAGGACTCCTCCACCATTTACCACGCTATCGTCTGCTACGTTAGTTGACAGAGTAAATTGTTTAAACAGCCAACGCTGGCCACGGCTAATATCGCTAGCCAAACGCTAGCCAAGCACCAGAGCGCTCTCACTGTACACCACACGTCGCTCGCTTAATAATCATTAATTAATTTCTGTATCAATGCGGACATAACGAGGTAAATGTTCATAAGCACACAAATGCTTTTTACACTTTGTGTTGATTTATCTCCAGAGTCCTCAGTCCTGCAGCCCCACAATGGAGAGATCTCATATAACTAACATATAACTAAACTCTCTACAATGCCATATGCCAGTCTAGCCTTAAAATCTACATTTATATGTTATTAAATATATTACTTTAGCACACAATATAGGCTTTTCTAAACCAAGCCCTCATTCAAAAGTTATGTAAGTAAGTAAGTACATTTTATTTATAAAGCACCTTTCGAAACAAAGTTACAAGGTGCTGAACAATTTACACAGTATAAACAATAGAAGCAAATTAAAAACAAGGAACATATCACACAGTTGTGACAATATAATACAGTGTGCAGTGAGCAGAACAAAAACAAACAAGGCAGAACAGAGACATAGGGCTATACAAATGAATGTAGGTTGTCTGTCATTGCATTTTCTGTGAATTAACTCACAGTTTAACCCAGTGATCCTCAGCCATTTTAATTTCAAGGACCCCCAAATTAAATTTATATGAATTAGCTTAGGGTGACAGGGTCCTAGGCCATTTCATTATGATTTTCATCTCTGGACTGGGACCCCATGTTACAGACATGTTTACAATATTTTACAACAGTAGCTACTTATATTTTGTTATTTAAAGCTGTGATTATTTATTTAAGAAGCACTGTTCTGAACCAATGCTCGCCTTGAAATCGCCTTGGAAAATAATAATAATGTAATCATCCTTAACCTTTAAGCTAAAATAATTATGACCGGGGACTTAAAATCATTGTTTTAATTGATGGCCTTCATGCCCTGGCAGTTGGCCTTGTGCCCTCAAAAGGTTGACCACACTAAACGCCAAGTGGCCTTGTCCCTAAAAGGATGAAATTCCAGGCCTGGTGTGAAGTGAGCGGTGGCTCTCAGCGTGATGATGATTTATGATGTATAAAAAGTGTTACAGAATAAAAGGGGGCGCTCACTAACTACATGACGTCATAGGAATTGTATTTTGCCATTGACTTGGCCTGAAAAGTTTATATGGAATAACAAGTTCCGTAAACAGTCCATAGACCTGACATGGAACCCTATGTTTGGGCATGACTGACTCGTGATCTCATTGTGACAAGTGTGAACCCCGCCAAACAGCATAAAAGCAGTGCGTTCTCTGTTTGAGGTTGAGATTGTCGTAGAATCGGGAATCGTAATTGTATCGTAAGCTCAACTAAAACCTTCAAGACGCTTCAGTTGATAACCGTACTCAGTACCCTTGCAGTAGTCACCGAAGCCATCACACCCGATCACAAGAGCAAGCGCTCTGATCGGACGTTACTACTGCAACGCCGGGCACTGAGCCCAATCAATAATCAATAATTTTCCTACCAAAACGGCAACAAGGATGGACCGCAAACTCAACGGCATGAAGGAGAGGATCCGCTCCATCACCGGGGAGAACGTCAAGGGCTTCCTCATGAGGAACCTCTTCGTTCTGTTCACCATCGCCGCGGTCATCGTGGGCGTGATCCTGGGATTCTCGCTGCGCCCGCTGAACCTCACGGCGATGCAGATCAAGTACTTCTCCTTCCCCGGGGAGATGCTGATGAGGCTGCTGCGCATGGTGATGATACCCCTGGTGGTCTCCAGCCTGGTGACGGGCATCGCCTCTCTGGACAGCACGGCGTCAGGCAAGATGGGCATGCGCGCCGTGGCCTACTACATGGTGACCACCCTCCTGGCCGTCTTCCTGGGCATCGTCCTGGTCGTGATCATCAAGCCGGGCACGGTGGCGGGCGACGACGACGGCCCCAAGATCTCTGGCGGCGGCATGGAGCCCGTGCACGCCGCCGACGCCATCCTGGACCTCATCCGGAACATGATCCCCCCCAACGTGGTGGAGGCCTGCTTCAAGCAGTACAAGACGGCGTACAAGAAGGTCGTCACCGCCGTGAACGTGACCGAGGGCAACGTCACCGTGCTGAAGAGCGTGGAGGAGCTGGTGCCCGTGGCGTCGTCCTCGTCCGGCGTCAACGTCCTGGGCCTGGTGGTGTTCTCCCTGTGCCTCGGGGTGGTTATCAGCAAGATGAAGCAGCAGGGCAAGGTGCTCCTGGACGTCTTCAACTGCCTCAACGACGCCATCATGATGCTGGTCGCCGCCATCATCTGGTACGCGCCCGTGGGCATCCTGTTCCTGATCGCGGGCAAGATCATGGAGATGAACGACCTGTCGGCGATGGGGACTCAGCTCGGGATGTACACGCTGACTGTCATCGTGGGCTTGCTCATCCACGGCATGTTTGTGCTGCCGCTGCTGTTTTTCGCCGTGACCAGGAAGAACCCGTACGTCTTCATCGGAGGACTGCTCCAGGCGCTCCTCACCGCGCTGGGCACCTCCTCCAGCTCCGCCACCCTGCCGATCACCTTCCGTTGTCTGGAGGAGAACAACCGCGTGGACAAGCGGGTGACACGCTTCGTCCTCCCCGTGGGCGCCACCATCAACATGGACGGCACTGCTCTCTACGAGGCCGTGGCGGCCATTTTCATCGCTCAGGTCTATAACATGGACCTCGACTTTGGCCAGATCATCACCATCAGTCTGACAGCAACCCTCGCCAGCATCGGAGCGGCAGGCATCCCTCAGGCTGGGCTGATTACCATGGTGATCGTGTTGGCGTCGGTGGGACTGCCAATGGAGGGCATATCGCTGATCCTCATCGTGGACTGGTTCCTGGACCGCGTGCGTACCACCGTCAACGTGCTGGGCGACTCTCTGGGCGCGGGCATCGTGGAGCATCTGTCCCGCGCGGAACTACGAAACGGAGATACCGAACTGGGCAACCCCGTCATCGAGGAGAACGGAGAAACACTGCTACCGACTCGTGTGTAAAATGACTAAAAAGAAAAATGGCTGCCAAACGCAGCAAAAGTGAGACCATCACGTGAGAGCCAAAGGCCCGGATACCATTTCCGAAGATGAAGACTGCATTGGTTCAGAACTTGGTGAAGTTGCAAAGCTGCTGATAGCAGTGTCTGAATAGGGCTCATGTATTTGCTGTACTGAACTGTGTCTGTACAACTAATCTAAGGGTTCATTGGCATGACACTTTGCATGCACATTCCCCAGCAGGCCTAGAAGAACCTCCACCCCGTTTTTCCAATGGTAGGACTAATCTAGCCTTTGTGGGGAAGGTGAACCTGGGACTTGTGTATCCGAAAGGCGCATACTTTACCAGTCGGCTAAAGAGCAGCAATGCAGCACCCTATAGCCTACAGTCGACCCCCTACCTGGAAGTGCTTACCTGGAAGCCGAGGAATGGACGGAGGAACCCACACTCAATTATGCACGACTAGATTTGCTTTTCTTTTTTTCCTCTCTCTCTCTGGTCAAACCATGCCCTTTTACGCCTACAGATTTTGTTAAGAACTCGCATAAATCGGCACATATCTCTGGAGTCATGTGATCAAATTTTTCTCAGTCTAATTTGTCACATTCCAACGTGAACGTAGTGTCCAATCTAGCCCAAACTTGAACTTTTTTAGTAGACCAGTTGAGAAACAATGTTCCTGATCGTGGGCAAGATAATGGAGATGAATGAGGTGTGGTGTACAGGGAGTGTGCATGCAACGTTTCAAGCCAGTCGGTCCAGTCGGTGTCTGATATTAGACACACAGACAAAAATACAAAGCAAGAACATTGTTATGGCTCCGGCCCATCGGGCCTGGAGGAGATCATCGCACATTGAGGGGACTCTTAAGTCTAAACAACGCAAAATAAATTTCAACTCGAGCACAAATATTGATGTTTTCCTTTAAAAACAAAACAAAAAATATATAAAAAATCACACCCGTGTGAACTGAGTGGTGTAAGGTTTTATATAGCATGATCAGCTGTGGTCTGACGTAATGAAATCACACCCGGATGTGATTTCACAACTGGCTTTTTCTGTGCAGAGAAAATGACCATGGTTGCTACGGTCATCCAGTTCACCCGGGTGTGATTTAATTACGTCAGAAATTATTTTGAACATAGCAACCATGCTCATTTTTTTCTGCACACAAAAGCCAGTTGTAGGAGTGGTTTACACCACTCAAAAATAGGGACAATTTATAGAAAAAAAACCCACTACTGTGACAATATTATCCACTACTTGAGACACCTCTTTGAAGACTATTCACAGTATGTATTTTTCCCCCCACTAACTCTAATGTAACTATCATTGGGTTGCTCCTAAAATCAGATGTGAAAGAGAGATCAAAGAGTATAGCCCATCATTGATCCTGTCTCCATTGCAATGTTCTTTTTTTTTTTAAATATAATTATAATTTTGTTTGGATGCATTACTTTGGTTCGATAGGCTAATCATTGCATCGTTGCTGTGGTTGTTTTTTTTAGTTTTTTTTTTTACCATTGCTATTGAACACACTTCACGCCTGGTGGTTAAAACAAATAGAACCAATGGAAAGTATTAAAAAGTGCTCCGGCGAAAACCTCCTAACTCCATTGGACCCTCAAAATCAAACCAGCTAACTCCACCCATTCACCCATCTTTTTTTTTCCTATAAATGAGTACTACTGAACACCCTTATGTCTGTTGGTTGGAAAAAAAAATGGAACCAATGAAAAGTATTAGATATAGCTGCAAGCAGCGATAAGACGGGACCTAGCAATAAGCCCTTTTAGGCTGCTCAACAGTGCCACTTCTGGGTACCCAGCGGTATTGCAGCTGTTCTTACCCCAAACATACATACAGCCATACAGACACGTACAAACTTATCTTCAACTGGGATTTCAGATAATGGTCCATAGATTGTGTAGAACATTCCACGCAAATTGCAAAAAAAAAAAAAAAAAGTCAAGTCAAGGAAAATAAATCTGGTTTAAGCATGTTTCTGCTTAAAATGGCGGAAAATCTGAGGGTGGAGTTTACTCGTCAAAGTGAGAGATGTGTTCCCCATGAGTCAAGGCACATGGCTTTTGGCCAAACAAGGCATGAGTTATGTCTGTTCAAAGTTTCATATTCAAATGATTGCTATAGTGCCCCCCTTTGACCAATTGGAGTAAGACTTCCAATGCTATTTGGCATGACCTACCATACTGTAAACATGTGACGCTGCATGCTGTGTATTAGAGGCAGAAGAAGAATTTTCATGAAACTGCAATTTTCATTGGCTCACTTTCATTTGTCCACTTAAAAAAAGTATTGTAGACATTTCCATGCGTTTTGATCAAAAACCCCGGGAGGAGATATAACTGTTTTTCATATAGGCCTAATTCAAAATTGTGGGTGATCTAAAGGTCAGAGGTCAAAAGTCAGAACACGAAAGTTTTATTGCTGACGGTCAAACGGTTCATGAGCTATGCCTGTTCAATGCAATTTCAATTTAGTGCTATAGTGCCACCCTTTGGCCAATGGTTGTGGGCTTTGCGTTTGGCATAGCCCTCTACCATATTGGCAAGTTTTGTGAAAGATTTTTTTTGGTGGAAGAATAAGGGACCAAAAGTCCCTTCACAAATGTGATGAGGTCAGCACATTTGGGCACATTTGGGCAAGTGGCTATGGCCGAATTTAGCCCAAGGAGTATTTTCGAGCAAAACTAATGCTTGGAATGGATTCAGCATCATGAAAACCACCTAGTTTGACATGTCACATGCTACTTAAAGTATAATGAAATTTATTTGACCTGGATGACAAAGATGCAAGGTTTCACATGGGCATAGGTATTGCATACGTTTTTGGCAGCTTTTACATTCCCTCATAGCTTTTCACCCACCTCCAAAGATTACCATATTAGCAGTCCATGGCCAGCTGTCTAAAAGATTTGGAATAAGCGCAAGACCTCAGCATGTGTGATCTTTTCACTTTGGAGACCAATACTTGCTAGGTTTATGAGGGAAAACGTGATTGCGTGGTTGCCTAGAAATACTCTCAGAAGAATAATAATAAATCATGTTTCAGTAAAAATTATCAGAAATATTTGTCCAAAGGCCAAAACACTTAAGAAAGCGATCACAAACATTCAGCAACTACAAACATCATAACGCTTACAAATTATTATATTGTATTGCCCCCAATGGTTATGTGATGTTCACATCAAAACTATTTGGTGAAAGGGCCACAAAGAACAGTGGTCTTCTGGAACTTCTGATTCCTGGTGATCAAATCTTAGCAGACCGTGGGTTCACCATCTCAGATGTGTTGCCTCCAGGGGTGACTCTGGCTCTCCCAGCTTTTACTCGCGGCCTCAAAGAACTTCCTGGGCATGAAGTTGTGGCAACACGGCTCTTAGCAAATGTCAGAATCCATGTTGAGCGTGCAATTAGAAGGTTCAAAGGTTTTAAAATGGTCAGTTATGTAATTCAAGGTAGTCTAAAACATGTTGATGACATTGTGAGTATTTGTGCTGGGATATGTAATTTACAACGTAAGTTAATTCAGACTGAAACTGAGCAACAAGAAACATCTGATATTGAGGAAGAAGAGGAATGTGATTTGGATGAGGATGTAAGCCTAGATGAGCATGACATGACTTGATCCTCTTTACCCCATCGAGGGGCATAGGGCGTCCACCAGAGCACCAAATTTGACATAGGCGTTCCACACCACAACAGGGAGTGCAGTGCTCGTCCTTGAGTCGGTGGCATGCACCGTTGTCCAGAAACACCACAAAAGGCTCTGGTCAGGCTCTGCCAGTGGACCTAATGAGGCCAAGTCCCCTCACCTGTGCAATTTCCAGCCTCAACCTCAACCAATTGATTGACATGACAATCCCACACCTGCCAATTGATTACTTAACCAGTCCACTTTTCACAGTCTGTCTGTCTGCCTGTGTCTGAAGAGTGCAAACTGATACAGAGATCTCCATGTGTGAAATGGGTGCTATGACAACCGATATTGCATACTACAGCGATCTCCATATACAGTATGGGCACAAAAGGGACACAGACAGATAGCTAAAACAGGTGCTATGACAACGGGTATTATTAGGTTCCAAAGTTGCATCATTCCCAAGTAGGCCGGTGGCCAACGGGCACGTACAGGTCTAGTACTATTTTATTTGCTGATGGTTTAATGACAAAGACATGACAAAAACGTCACTAACACACTTTTAGAGCATAGCTGTAGTCGCCATGAGGATATAACTATAGATAGATGAAACAAAAAAACACACGTGTGTGAAGTGAGGGGCACTCTCTTCATCATACTGTACATCACATTCCATGCTCAGCCAAATCACCTGAGCACATTCCGTGCTACAAACACATTCCATGCTCATACACACAAAGCTGTGCATAGGAGTGGCTAGCAATGGAAATATGTCAGTGTATTGTGTTTATATCTTTGATGTGTTAGCTCAGTGGAGGGCCTGCATCTCATGTACTTTTTTGTCATCTAAATTGATCGTTGAATTAATCAATTTGTAACTGTATAATATGATGGATGAAAAAGACTAGGCCTAGTCCAATTTGAAGATACAGGACGTAGTGTGAGGTGCTTATGAAATGCTTATAAAATTTGAATGTTATTCATGTTAGTCCTAATATAATATATATTTAAAAAGCAAGTCTCTTGCACATCGAAAGGCGACAGTTGCGTCAAACAAGGGTCTGACACTGACGAAAAATTTAATAAAAGTTCAGCCAGAACTATCTACTCAAACGTCACCAGAGATGCTACGCAGAAGAGAAGCCCTTTCACTGTGACCGATGTGGGAAAAAGTTCAGCATGAGCAGCAATCTCATATGTCATCAGAGATTTCACAGTGAAAGTGAACTGTGGCCAGTGTGGGAAAAGTTTCAGCCGGAGCAGTCAACTCAAAAGTCACCAGAGATTCTATACAGGAGAGAAGCCATACCATTGCGACGAATGTGGGAAAAGGTTCAGAACAACCGGTAATCTCAAAAGTCACCAGGTAATTCACACAGGAGAGAAGCCCTACAACTGTGACCAATGTGGTAAAAGGTTCACCACAAACAGTAATCTCAAAATTCACCAGAGGATTCACACAGGAGAGAAGCCCTTCCAGTGCAGCGAATGTGGGGCAAGCTTCCATCTTCTAAATACGTTCAAGTACCATCAGATAATTCACATACAGGGATGATTTCTTTTCCACCATATAAAACTACCACAAACAAAAATCTAAGACGAATCCAGTATAAACTATTGACAAGAATGTACTACCCTAGAGATAAGATTAATACGTTTGATCCCACATCCTCCAAACAGTTGCACACGAATGGTAGCCTGGCTAATAAGCCAGACTCAAATCACACTGTCGTGTGGTATTTGAGTCTGGAGATGCTGTGTATGGATCTTGTTCCCCGGGGGGCGGGTTCAAACATATGAAACCACAGAATGTAAGCTTTCATATGATGTATTGTTCATTTAAATTGGAAAATATTTGATGAATATATGACCCTTTGAAACTTGTTAAACAAAAAAAAACTAAGTAGAGAAATTGCCTTGACAAGATTTCAATGTTTTAGCACCTCTGAGCTGAGAGGAGTGGGTATCACAATAGCTACTTTTCTCCACCCCTAATGGCTTGCATAATCACTCCCCTGTCAACTGACACTTACTTACAAGTAGGCTGTGGAAAGGTACTCACATTTTTTACTTAAGTTAAAGTATCAATACTGCAATATATAAATATAGGACTGAAGTGGTTAGTGTATGCTATGTAATACTCATCTAATTCTACAAAATAACTAGTAACTAACATTTTCAAATAAATGTAGTGGAGTAAAAGTGCAATGTTGCAAAACTGCAAGTAGACTACAATTTATTCCATGAAGTTACTTGTGGTTGCTGAGTAGGCTAATACAACCCACATTTGCAAACCTGGTTCTCACTTCATCAGCAGGTCTGATGAAACAAACCTGCTTTTAATTGCTACATTTACAGTAAAAACAGTACAATTGTATCTGTATGTGGCAGCTGGACATCAATTCACAAGGACAAAATGCACAAAGGGAATAATAAAGTAATCTAGCTAACATAGTCGTCTACTTCTTCTTCGCTTTTATGAAGAACACTGCGTCTGCGTCGTCCGTTCCAACGTCCTGGTCCTCTGGCATCGGGTGAACCTCCAACCTTATCAGCTTGAAGCCGTTCTCCTTCAGGCTGCTGCACAGCTCCGACGCCTCGATGGGAAACACGTCGATCTTCACCCCGGAACCCCCCATGTAGTACCTGGAGGGGTGATACGAAAACATCACAGCCATACGATACGTATCACCAATGCATGCATGGTTGACAATGCGATACATGGACGATATTAGTTCATTATGGCGATATACTAGCCTGACACTCTCTGACAGTCTGAATTTTCATTTTCTTTCACTTCATTATTCAGACTTAAAGCCCTTCCCATGGCAGCAGTTTCTGGGATGGGCGTTGTCAAAGTGGCAGTCTTTGGCGGGAAAGCAGATGACGTTGTTGTCAATCATGTGGCTATGGCTAACCCGGTTGCTAACCAAACAAACACAGTCAACGAGCGCTACTAGCATGTAAACAAAAGCGGTAAAATATGTCGGATGATGACGTTTATAAAACATGTCGTTTCTGTAAAGAAACTATTTGGTCAATTTAATAGCCAGATTGATACGGTTGCCAGTCACCACAGTGGGGGGAGCCATGTTTGTTGTTTGACGCTGCCGAGTGACGGGGCTGATGGCCAATCAGCTGCTGCATATTTGTTTTAATGGTAGCGATTCAGGGCTCGAGCCAGGCTAGTGATATACGATTCAATGACCTACAATCGAGGTAGTACTTACAATTTACAATTTAGGCATTTAGCAGACGCTCTTAATCCAGAGCGATTTACAGTAAGCAAGAACAACACATTGTAATACATCAAATACATAAGAAATAGTCATCATGAATCACAACATCTGTCTAACAGTGGAATATCTGTACAATGGAACTGGGTATACACTATAGAGTGCTATGTCTACATGAAACAATCAATGTAATTAGTACTTCATTCCCAGCGTCCCGATGAGCAGTATGTGTCCACCGGATCGCAGGAGGCTCCCGATGTTTGCCAGGGCTCTGGTTGGTTGGTTGGTTGGTTGGTTGGTTGGTTGGTAGGTAGGTAGGTAGATAGATAGGTAGGTAGATAGATAGATAGATAGATAGATAGATAGATAGATAGATAGATAGATAGATAGATAGATAGATAGATAGATAGATAGATACTTTATTAATCCTGAAGGAAATGTGTTTGGTCCAACAGCTCCAGTGCAATACATACATACAGAATAACAGAGAAGCCTGATGAACATAAAAACAATAGCTATAAGTTAAAAAGCTATAACTTAACACCCGACTACTTGAACAATGGGCTGTATGGAGGTGTGAAGTTCACTCCCGTGGGGGAGAAAGGGTGACAGGGGTCAGTTTGACCGAAAACGAACAGGCAGAGATGGCATAAGTATCGGTAGCCTATGCCTAAATTCATATTTAGAAAATGTTTCAGATGGGGAAAAAAAAACAACAACAAAGATTTGAATCGATTATTTTGGAAAAGTCATGGAAGGGGATCCTTCTGAGAGCTTCATGGGCAAAGATAATCAACTTCACAGACACTCAAGTGTTAATAACCTGGTGAATGTCACAGGTGTGTTAATAACAGGTGTGTTAATAGAAGGTGTGTTAATAACCTGGTGAAGGTCACAGGTGTGTTAATAACCTTACTTTGTGAATTGGTCCAGGTCGAAGCTGACGCTCTCCAGACAGAAGCAGGACACCAGGCAGTCTGCGCCGGCCGGGGGGATCGGGGAGTCGGGGCCTAGCGGCTGCGGGCTGTGCACGTCCACGGGGAGAACGTCGGAGACCACCGCTCGGAGCCGGGCCGCTTTCTCTGCCACCGCCGACGAGCTAAGAACAACAACGACGGTAACAATACAATAATATACAATTACCGGTACAATACAAACTAACTTTACGAATACAATACAGGCGCCTGAGGGCAAGGTCAAAGGCAAGGTGAGTTTGAATGGACAGGTGGGCCTGTTGAGAACTCTAGTTTTCGCCGGTTGCCGGGCGCGGCTGCACTAATAACTTTGGGGCAGGCTTGTCTAGAGTTTGAATGGACAGGTATCAGTTAAAACGGAGACATCGAAGAGGAAGGATGGATGTGGAAGGATCAAAATATGGATACTTCACAACTATACAAAATAGAAAGGTAGGTGTTGCCAGAAGTTGAGAACCAATAAACGTCCTCAGTAGGGTCCTCAGACGCTCTGTTCTAGGCAGGTATATAAAGGTAGAAAAGTGGGCAGATACACATAATCACTGATAATCACATCGCCCAATTTGGGATTGAACTTGGCAACAGCCTACCCTAGTGTGTACGAGTACGCACGCACGCGCGCGCACACGGCCCCTTTAAGAAAACCCATAGCTGATAAACCCTATCTACACCACTGCTGCCAGTCACAATGTGGCAGGGTCTCAATTTGAACCCTGATGCCTGCCAGTCACAATATGGAACTCAATTTACAATTTAGGCATTTAGCAGACGCTCTTTAGCATTAATGAATCCCTCGATCGCGTACTGCCAGGGATTTATCGCGCGTAACACTTACTTTGAAGTGCCAAATATCCTTAATTCCATGTTCCTGTGACAAACTGCTGTGTGTGGTGTCTTCACCGGTTGTTGTTCTCTCGGTCGATGGTGCATAAAGCCGACCGTGAGTATCACAGCGCCTGCTACAGGCCGTTGAAAACGCTTGTCTGGCCCAGAAACTGCCCCTAAATGTCGTATCTGAGATACAGGGCTTGGAGGGCAGGGCTTAGGATGGAAGTGGATGCGCACGCATCTTCAAAATGGCCGCGCCATTGTGTGTTTTGTGTCGCAGAGTAATGTTTGTGGTAGCAACATCAGCTAGCCATCGAAACCGATCAAAAAGCGATTAAACAATTCGAACACGAGAAATTTGCGTTTGGCGGAGCAGTTAGAAAGAGTAGGTTCTCGTGTTCCATGTGTTCGGCAGGCAGCCGGTTAATCCAGAGCGATTTACAGTAAGCAAGAAGAAAAAAACATGGTAATACATAAAAACATAAAAAATAGTCATCATGAATCATAAGTAAGCTTAAGAACAGTGGAATATCTAAGGAAACTATATGTGTATACACTATAGTGCTATGTATACGTAAAGTGCTATTTAAATTACATAAATTGAGCCTATGCATACGCCTGTAGAAGGTCGAGGCTAGGGCACGTACTACCGCAAGTGCTATGGGCTGTGGGATGCCTGAAAAGTCATGGAAATGAGGGACTGTCCCACTCCCACGCAAAAGGGGACATCTGGTCACCCTACCTACCCTACCCCACGCATCCCTCCAGCTTGCAGACATATTGAAGGAAGGATAATGCAGGAGAATGCAGGATAACCTACCCCACACGTCCCTCCAGCTTGCAGACATATTGAAGGAAGGGAGTCCAGTCCAGGCTGCATTCCTCCGGGTTCTGGAGCCATCGTTTCAGCTCAGCCCGGTTCACATCCAGAAAGTCGCTGAGGATTACCTTGCCGAACACCTAATAAATGAATAATACATTGTATAATTTGTAAAATGCATACATTTGAAACAAATCTCAAAGTCAAGAGAAAAATAAAAAATCACACCCGTGTGAACTGAGTGGTGCAAGGTCTTATATAGCCTGATCAGCTGTGGTCTGACGTAATGCCAGTGACCATAGTAACCATGCTCATTTTTTGTGGGGCCACGTACAGGTACACACAAACACGGATACACACAAAGCTGGTTATTGGAGTGGTTTGCACCACTCAAAAAGCAGACTAAGCAGGATAATGAATGCATGTTAACCCATTTAGACCTGAGGACGCATGTGTGTCATATTATAGCTTTAAACCCATTTTGGACGGGAACCCCTTTTGGTGTTATAACTAAGCATTATGTCTTACTTTAGCTATTGGAAAATAGCAGATCTACAAGCTCATAGCGCGCCACAGAGTGGCGCGCTATGAACTTGTAGGTCTGCTATTTTTGAAAAATCGTAAAAATGCGGCACAAATCTTGGAATATATATTCTTTCAGAGCGAACGTTTTTTTTATTTCGACGTCAGGCCTGAATGGGTTAAGTCTCTGCACGTCCCTGAGCATAGCGGCCCAGGACGTCATGTTTAAACAATCAAGACAATTAGAGGCGATCAAGAAATAAATGTAATCATCCATACTGGCACAAACATGTCGGTCTAAAAGTGTATTGATACCTGCCAACCAGCGCTGCCCGGGTAAATTAAATTACGCTTACATTACGGTACACATATTAACCAGTTAACAGTTCCTTTAATATTATTGTATTGGTTCAAAAGTTCAATTGCCTTGCGTCTGTTATAAAAGTACTGTATTTGAAGGCCCTAGTAAAAGATACTTGTTCTGTTCAGATTTTATTGTCTCCCGTCTAACAGAAAATGCTCGATAGTGGTCTCGATAAGCCTGATCGATAAGGTGCTCGTTATCAATAAAAATGTACGAGCGTCATCCTTAGTGGTCAGTAGTGGTTACCTATACTACCAGTGGTGGAAAAAGTACTCAATTGTTTTACTTAAGTAAAGGTACCAATACTGCAATTTAGAACGGAGTACGGAATTGAAAATGTACTTGAGTAAAAGTACAAAAGTATCAGCATCCAAATGTACTTAAAGTACTAAAAGTAAAAGTACTCATTGTGCACAATGTGCACAATGAGTACTGTGCCATTTCAAGTTCAAAATGTGTACAAAATCTATTGAAAATAGCAGATCTACACAATGCGTCGAGCTTGTAGATCGGCAATTTTCAAATGGCCGAAATGTATAGGGTTGAAGTGGTTAATGTATGTTTTCTAATCAAAATTAAAATCTCTAAAGTAACTAGTAACTAAAGTTTTCAAATAATTGTAGTGGAGTAAAAGTAAAACTTTTCGGCTCCGAGATGTAGTGGAGTAGAAGTAAAAGTACTGGAAATTGGAAATACTCAAGTACAATTTTGAGGTATTTGTACTTTACTTAAAGGGGCATTCCACTCATTTTCAACATTTTACTATGTCATTAATATACCTTAGAGCTGTTGTGTGGAAATAATAAAAAAGTCCCCCTATTCTGTGTTTCCTAGAACTGGAGGTCTGAAAAAAACCATTAACATGGTGAAACACATCTTGATGATGTCATCAAGATGTGTTTCACCATGTTAATGATTTTTTTGTTAATGATTTTTCTAGGAAACACAGAACAGATGGACTTTTTAATTATTTCCACACAACACCTCTAAGGTATATTAATGACATAGTAAAATGTCGAAAATGAGTGGTATTCCCCTTTAAGTACACTACTTAAGTAAAAAATACTTAGTTACTTTCCACCACTGTATAGTACACACATCTAAAAGGTTATAAAAGCACACAGGGCATTAATAAGTCCATTTAGGCTCGTTAAAAAGGAAGCTCTTTAGTCCGGTTTGTAAAAGCCTGTAGACTGTGGTGCTCTCAGGTGGTCTGGGAGGGCATTCATTCCACAGCTGAGGAGCAGCTGAGCAGAAAGCCCGTTCGGTCCCCCATAGTGCGGGCATGAGTCTTTTTGCCTTTACCTCGCAGCCGCTCAGCACCTGGTACAGCGTGGGCCCCGAGCCCACATCTACCAACACCTCACTGCCGATGTCACCTAGATTCAAGAAACATACGGAGAACAACTTTATTATACAGGTATTTATTTACAATTCATAATTTAGGCATTTAGCAGACGCTCTTAATCCAGAGTGATTTACAGTAAGCAAGAACAACACATGGTAATTCATCATTTATCAGACGCTCTTAATCCAGAGCGATTTACAGTAAGCAGAGATTAAAATAGGGTGCATTTTTGCATCCCAAAACGCAGTTAATAGTTAAGGAACGCAAATAAACAACGACCTCTGCATCCACGGAATGCACTACTGTACTACTGTACTGTTTTTATTCTAGTTTATTTTGCCAGCTTTAGTTATACTAATCATTTCTTCTTCTGTTTTCTACATGCATATAACCACATTATAACCATTATAAAATGAAACGGGAGTTAAATGCTGCAATTTGTAAAAATGGCAAAATATGACTCCTAACGTTGTTGAAGTGGGACTCATAAAATGTCCCTGGGACTCATCTAAAAGACCATCCCTGCATCCCGGGACTCATTACATTGAAAACCTATTCACATCATGCGTAAGCAAGAACAACACATGGTAATACATCAAATACATTAAAAAAAATAGTCATCAAGAATCATACGTGAACAGTGGAAGCAAGTTCTACAGGCTATTTGAACTGTGCTCTGCTCTGCCTTCCTTTACAGTTCTGTCTATACTTCTGGGCGACTGACATCCACAGTTTATTTGATCTCATTTTATTACCTGCTTCGAACAATAAGGTGATAATTTGTCATCAACATTGAGAGGCATGCATATAAACCAGGATGGTAACAGAAGATATTAAAGTGGGCCATGAAATAGAAACAGGACTATCATGAAGTTCCTCTGTGTGACTGCAGACAACCGACAAAATGTCAAAAAATGTCTAAGGGTGCACTCACACGGTTCATGCAATTCTCTGTGCTCGTTGGGTGTTGTGTCATGGCCGCCCAGCGGCCCAATGCATTTCCAATGGAGCACAGAGAATTGCATGAAAGGTGTGAGCTCAGCCTAAGGCTGAGCTCACACCTTTCATGCAATTCTCTGCTCGTTGGGTGCTCGTTGGGTAGTGTCATGGCCGCCCAATGTATTTCCAATGGAGGTCACATGGTTTGACCCAACATTGTGTTGTGTGAGGGGGAGGGGCGCAGTCGTGCGCCCCTCCCCCTCACACAACACAATGTTGGGTCAAACCATGTGACCTCCATTGGCAATGCATTGGGCGGCCATGACACAACACAACATGCATCCAACGAGCACCCAACGAGCAGAGAATTGCATGAAAGGTGTGAGCTCAGCCTAAGGCTGAGCTCACACCTTTAATGCAATTCTCGTGCTCGTTGGATGCATGTTGTGTAGTGTCATGGCCGCCCAATGTATTTCCAATGGAGGTCACATGGTTTGACACAACATTGTGTTGTGTGAGGGGGAGGGGTGCATTCGCTGCGCCCCTCCCCCTCACACAACACAATGTTGTGTCAAACCATGTGACCTCCATTGGAAATACATTGGGCGGCCATGACACAACACAGCATTGATCCAACGAGCACGAGAATTGCATTAAAGGTGTGAGCTCAGCCTAAGACATTTAGACAAAATATAACCTACTGTGAGGCTCACCTAACTGTGCTACTACAGGGAAAACATGCACATGCACACATGATACTATTTTAAAACAAGCACATGTGATACTACTCCTTGTTTGCTCTTTCTTGCACTCCAAACGTTTTCATGTCAAGGACCCCCTAATTGACACTAATTAGCCCTGCGGACCCCCATTTGAAAAGGTATGCCAGGGACCCGGGATTCTCATCCCATTAAATTTCAAGGACCCCCGGTTTAAAATAGAAAGGAGAGGTCGCACAGCTCGTAGTCACGATGCCAAAAATAGTTTTTACTGGGCTACCAACGTTGCCTTCTTCAGGGTAGCAGTGATTCTCAACCTGTTTAATGTCAATCGAGGACACCCAGTTTGACATGCATTAGTCTACGGACCCCCATTTAACCCCCATTTAATGCGTGTCTATCTCTGGGACCCCCATATATATTGTAAAATCAATGTTAATTTAACAAATGGAACCAAATGGACCCGCATTTGTACACTCTGTTAGTAACCAAATGGACCCTTATGGGTTTGTAACTCTATCATTTAGCTGGAGACCCCCTGGAACTCCCTCAAGGACCCCATGGGGGTATGAATGTTGTAAGTGTCATGGACGCCCCAATGCATTTCCAATGGAAGTCACATGGTTTGATACAACATTTTGGACTACAAGCTGTTGTATGGCTTTCGGCTGTGTTTCGAATTTTTCCAACGTTTCGGCAACAAGTTGCCTTCTTCAGGGAATGACATACAAGGAGTTACACCAGATATTTATAAAGATGGTTGCTGGCAACAATAACTTTATTTGTACATTATATAGAACAATATGCAAAATGCAAAAAACGACATCAAAATGTAATGGGTCAGTCAATAGAAAAATATGTAATTATGTATAGAACTGCTTAACAGTGAGAAGCCTACATTAAAAACATATAGAGTATAGAATACAAAAAATAGTCTCATAGACAGTATGCAACCCAGATCCTGTTCCCTGGTTGCATGACCAATAAAAGGAGGGGTAAGTACACCAGCAAACTATTACACTTTTACTCCACTACAATCATTTGAAAACGTTAGTTACTAGTTACTTTGGAGATTTAAATTTTGATTAGAAAACATACATTAACCACTTCAACCCTATACTGTACATTTCGGCCATTTGAAAATAGCCGATCTGCATTGTGAGCTTGTTGATCTGCTATTTTCAATAGATTTTGTACACATTTTTTTACTTACTTTTAGTACTTTAAGTACATTTTGATGCTGATACTTTTGTACTTTTACTCAAGTACATTTTCAATTCCATACTTTTACTTGTAACAAAGTAGTTTTAAATTGCAGTATTGGTACTTTTACTTAAAGGACCACTTCACCACTTTTCAACCTATAGGTCCTCACTAATAATCATGAAAAAATGGCGCAATTCTTTTCTACGCGGTCTGCGTCTCATAGGAGGGCTGTGGGCAGTTCAGAAACCGTCCTCCAGTGACATCATCGATGGGGAATACAAGCTAATAGAAACGGCAGGCTTTCTAGTCCTGAAAAGTTGCAATGCGAAAATGGAAGCCATCGTTCTGACGATAATGAAAACTTTTTTGTAAAAAAATATTGTTTAAAAAAATATCTGCCTAATGATGATGTCACTGGAGGACGGTTTCTGAACTGCCCACAGCCCTCCTATGAGACACAGACCACAGAAAAACCGTGCCATTTTATCATGATTATTAGTGAGGACCTATTATGTGAAGATAGGTTGAAAAGTGGTGAAGTGGTCCTTTAAGTAAAACAATTGAGTTATGTTTCCACCACTGGTGCAGCTAGACCACCTCACCTTCGGTGAAAGCTCGGTGCAGACACCTCAGCTTCCAGGGCACAATGGAGTCCTCTCGTGTGAAGTCGGCGCGTGGCGGAGTGTAGTTGTACTGCAGATACGCCACGGGGTCGAATCCCTGGTAGGAGGCGGCCATTCTCTCCACGGCGGTCGTCTTTCCATCAATCTCCGCCATCGCTTTCCAATATCTCTGTCTCTCTGTCTCTGTGTGTCTTCTGACAGCTATAGCTGCTGCAACTTCAGGTATACAGGTCAGCTCCCCTCTTTGCCTTTGGACTATATACTGAGTGTGTGTGTGCGTGTGCGTGTGCGTGTGTGTGTGTGTGTGTGTGTGGGCGTGCCTGCCTGCCTTTGCTTTGGGTAAGCAACCTTTATTGACAAAAGAGCATGTGAGATGGAGGATGACTGATTGAAGCAGTCACACCGGGCCTGAGTCAAACTAGAACTGGACTACAAAGCTACAAACTTTACCCATTAGACCTGAGGCCGATTCTAATAAAAAACAATTTAGACCTGAGGCCGATTCTAATAAAAATGGCTTCTAAATCCTAACAGTTTTCTAGGTGTTAGTGCGCGCGGGCGTGCCTTCCTTGCCGTTGCTTCAGGGCTGTAGTCAGATAGCACTGAATAAACATTAGACTAAACTGTTTGCAAGGGACTGGTGGACAAGAGATCCAGTATGAACAAAAGACAAGCCATTTTACACTTGGTTGCATGCTGAAAATGGCAAATCTACAAGCTCACAATGCGTTGCGCTGTGCAATTTTCAGCAAGCGTAAAATCAGCCATTACGATGGCATCAAGGCCCCCCAAAACACATTTAGTCGACCAAAACTAGACTAACACTAAAACATTCCAGGTGACTAAAATGTGACTAAAACTAAATGAAAACTATTCAAAAGACTATATGACTAAAACTAACTCCCTGTCCCTGCCCCAAGACCCATGGCGGCCCATCTATTTTATAATTTTATACTAAAAACAATCGTTTACAAATACAAAAAACACACCCGTGTGAAGTGAGGGGCGCTAATATATTAAAGTCCAACTCATGTTGATTAGTTGATGTAATGGTGATATAAAACAAACGGTGCCAACACAAACATTAAATGCCATTAACAATAAAGAGACAATATGACGTAACGAGGGACAATAGCCTATAACGTAAACATTGAACTACAAACACACATTAAACCAAAAACACATGCAAGAAAGTCTACACTCCCAAATTACAATTCAACATTTTAAAATGTGTTTACATATGGGCCAGTAAATTCTCACCATGAAGTGCCGTGTCTTAACCCATGTCGACAAACATACTGTTTGTGTATCTTTACCTCCAGAAAGGTCCTCGGGGAATGTGTGAACATGGGCTGTAATAACGTTCCAATGAAAACTGGTCCACATGTACACACATGTGTAAACATGGGCTGTATAATAAGATTCAAATTTAAACTGGCCCATATGTAAACACATTTTAAAATGTTGAATTGTAATTTGGGAGTAGACTTTCTTGCATGTATTTTTGGTTTAATGTGTGTTTGTAGTTCAATGTTTGTTTTAAAAAAGCCATTGACAATGAAGGGAACATATGTCAGTGGTGGTCAACTTTTTTCACGTCAAGGACCCCCAGAATTATCTGTATGTGGCTGTCGACCCCCATGTGAAAATATGTAGTTCCAGTCTCCCCCAGAAGCAAAGATTTGAGTTAAAAACATTCACCCTGAAAGAATATTCAAAGATTTGCACCACATTTTTACGATTTTTCAAAAATAGCAGACCTACAAGCTCGTAGCATGAGCGTGTAGATCTGCTATTTTTCAATAGCTAAAGTATAACATAACCAGACCTGCACACAGGCGGTGCGCCAGTGCGCATGCGTCGCACCGGGAAGCACTTCTGCGTACCAACTGCTGGGGCCGCCCAGAATGATTATTATGGCCAGAATACTAGTAAAATCTGTAGCGAGAGCATTTCCCACCAACTGCCACTCAAAGTAGCTATACTGGCCAATCACTACTGGCCAATCACAGCATGTCTTGCACAAGTGCACTGGCCATTGTGGTCAATCACAGCACATCCTTACTCAATGAGGGAGGATTCCATTTCCATGCTGCTCGCTGCTGGGAGGAGGGCGGTTGACAGGAGGACAGGAGTTTACTACTGAGAAAACCTGACACAAATGGTTCGGCTTCTCCGTTTCAGATGTGTTGCAAACTAAAAAGTAAAAGTTGTAAAAGGGGATGCTTTGCACTCTTCCCATTCGCCGCTGTGCTTGTGTTTGTTTTCCGGGTGCTGGAGCAAGTTGCTCGTGTGCGATGCCGTCTCTCACAGCCTAGGCATCGGCCACTGACTTTTTACGGGTACAGGTTTTAGTTCCGACAGTGGGAAGAGTGCAAAGCATTGCGGACTGGCACTGCTGCTGCACAACATGAAGCTTATCAACATGACAACACTGTGTCCCTTATTATCGTAAAGTCGGGTAGTGTACACTGTTTATTTTTGCACCGAGGAGTCATGTGTGTCAAACTGTCTGACTGTACGTTGCCTCGGTAAAAACAAAAGGGAAGCCTGACGTATGCTTCGCTGTGCGACGTGTCCTAAATGTTAAACAAATAGCTGATCTGCAAGCTCACAACGTGTCGCCTCCGCAACACGTTGTGAGCTAGTAGATCGGCTATTTAAATATATATATATTAAAAAAAAGTACCTAAATATTGCTTTGATGCTCATATTATCCTTAGGAAGTATTAAGTTGTTTTTATTAGAATATGCATTTAGGGCTGGACACACATGGACCTAGCTGCAATTTGCAATTTATTTTGTATAATGGTATGAATCTAGAGTTGCAATACCCTCCATTGACTCCCCAGTCCCCACCTATCCAATAAATATAGTTTTTCTATAAGTTATTCATGCTTCCCTCTTTTATCCATCCGGCGAGACGGGTCGCCGCATTTTGGAGCACCAA
The DNA here is from genome assembly GCF_951216825.1 of Electrona antarctica. NCBI lineage: Eukaryota > Metazoa > Chordata > Actinopteri > Myctophiformes > Myctophidae > Electrona > Electrona antarctica. The sequence goes on along the minus strand of NC_136812.1, from coordinate 52,783,874 downwards.
GTAACTTCTCCAGGTGCTCCTCTGAGTACTAGACCAAAAAAGTTGTGTGCAGCCCTGAACATAACGCTTAAAACACAGGGGTTCCCGCCCAGAATTGGTTAATTTTCTTGATAGGCGGCGTGCCATATCAACGTTTTAGGGGGGGGCAGTTTAGAGACCAGGATTACTGCATGTTTTTTTTTGTGTGAAGGTACCTCCCCTATGTACGTATATCATACAAGAGGAAGCGATCTGGTAGCAGCCACTTTCAAAACAAACATGGGCAAATTCCCCTTCTACAGCACTGCCACCAAGCCCCCAGAAAGGCTATCCAACGTTGAAGCTGCCACTACCTACTGGCGAAAAGTGGAACTGCAGCACTTTCATGGAGGTGGACGGACGTATAACGTAATGTGCGTGACGTGCGTCATCCCAGGACCTCAAATTTGAGGCTTTACCTTTTATGATGATTTGAATTTTGTTTTTATGTCATGATTATGAATTAATACAAGACTGCAAGGACTTTTTTTCGGTGATCCCATTGGACGTATCTTTGATTGTACCCTGTACCGATTACATTTCTGACAACTTGAGTATTCAATCAATCAAACAATGATCCTAGATGACCCCATAGTCATCTAGGATCATACGTACAGTAGAATATCTGTACAATGAAACTACGAGTATACACTAGAGTGCTATGTCTACAAAAAAATCACACCCGTGTGAACTGAGTGGTGTAAGGTCTTATATAGACTGATCAGCTGTGGTCTGACGTAATGTCTGACGTAATTAAATCACACCCGTGTGAACTGGGTGACCATGCTCATTTTTGAGTGGTGTAAACCACTCCTACAACTGGCTTTGTTAGTCTGTGCAGAAAAAAATAGCATGGTTGCTATGTTCACCCTGTTCACCCGGGTGTGATTTCATTACGTCAGACATGATTTCATTACGTCAGACAGGCTATATAAGACCTTACACCACTCAGTTCACACGGGTGTGATTTTTTTTGGTACGAACAGACACGGGTAAAAATTTTTAGTGGTGTAAACCACTCCTACAACTGGCTTTGTTAGTCTGTGCAGAAAAAATGAGCATGGTTGCTATGTTCACCCTGTTCACCCGGGTGTGATTTCATTACGTCAGACATGATTTCATTACGTCAGACAGGCTATATAAGACCTTACACCACTCAGTTCACACGGGTGTGATTTTTTTTGGTACGAACAGACACGGTACATTTTTTGAGTGGTGTAAACCACTCCTACAACTGGCTTTGTTAGTCTGTGCAGAAAAAATGAGCATGGTTGCTATGTTCACCCTGTTCACCCGGGTGTGATTTCATTACGTCAGACATGATTTCATTACGTCAGACAGGCCTTACACCACTCAGTTCACACGGGTGTGATTTATTTTGTTACGAACAGACACGGGTACAAAGCCAGTTGTTGGAGTGGTTTACACCACTCAAACATTGTCGTCGAGGCTACGGCAAGTGCTGCGGGCTTCTCATACTGAGCACGCATTGACTTGAATCTAACTCAATAAACACAGCATGTGTGTTTTAGCCTCAGGAAGATCCTGCAGGTTGTTTGAACACACAGTTTATAATCTTTAACCGTTTGACGTGGCCTAACCCTATCTAAGTACATCATGACAGTTTTCTGAGAAACCTATGTTTCTTTATTACATGGCTTGGTTCTGATTGGTCAATCGCTTAATTCAGCGGTGAATTATGTGTCGATAATGACCGCTGCCTTATCAAACCCTCTGAGCACCAGCTGCGTGTCTGCACCCCCTTGATTTACTGCTGTTTCCAACATGACAACCATGTAAACACACACACACTAGTGACACACAATGTCATTTACAGCTAAACATTGCTCTTACAAATGTTTTTGAAAACATTTGAGCGAGAAATAGACGAAGCAGGACCCGAAAATGGATTCTATTTGATCAACTCACTTCCTTGTTTTCCGACAGTGCTTCAGCCCTGCAGCTGCAGACGCTGCCAGCGCAAACTTATGGAATACTTTTTTTGTTCTGTTTTGGGTCAATGTATTAATTTATGTTAGTTAGCCATGTAATAAGCGGGATAATATCTGGCTAGGTGGTCATTGTCGGGATATAATTCACCTTCAGGGAGTGTAACCACCTCGGCTTCGCCTCGGTGGTTAAACTCCCTGTCGGTGAATTATCTCCCGATAATGACCACCTAGCCAGATATTATCCCTTACATATCAGTGGTTCTCAAATTATTTCATGTGAAGGAGCCCCAGAATTATATGTGATTGGCAGCTGACCCCCATCTGAAAATATCCCCCCCCCCCTCCCCCAAAAGCAAAGATTTGAGTTATAAAACATTTGCTAAGATGTGCACGCAGTGACGACGACTACGTGGGGGCTGCGGGGCTCGAGCCCCCTTGATGATTTTAGGGGATTTCTAGTTTTTCTACATTCATAACACCTCCCCCCGCCCCTGGGCATGCTCGGCCGGTCTGGTGGCGGGGGGTTGCCGGTCCTCCCTCAGATCAAGCATTCAAATGCTACTAGCAAGGGTGGCGTTTGTTTTCACCTGGCCAGGTAGTACTGTGATCTGCTTGTTCAGTGTTGTTCACAATGAAACCAGCAGCCAAGAGGAAGAGGTTCACCCAGTGGACGCTACAATTCGCCGCCCTGGCGCCGCCGCCGCTGACAGCGACAGAACCTGCCAGTACTACAACGGCTCTTTTAAGAGCCAACAATTCCGACATATCTAAATGTAGCAGTAGCCAGCAGCAGGCAGCATGCTGAAATGTTGAAACAAGATGCTGAAACAATTCAATTATTTACATTTCAATTATTTACTGTTGATTATTGCATGCTGAAATGTTGAAACAAGATGCTGAAACAATGGGGCAGCAGAGAGTACACAGGTTTCCCCCCCTCCTGCTCCCATCTGGGAACTCTCAGGCAGAGTCGATGAACCGGCCACCAAACGGCCTGGCCAATCAGCGGCAGCTAGAGGCGGGATCAAGGCACACACAGTCCTGCCTTGATCCCGCCTCTAGCTACCAGTGATACGAAATAATAAGCAATACATCCCCCCCATTCTGATCCACTTGCATTGGCCAAAAATCTGCTTACAGAGATGTGATCGGTTGGTGATCACACCCAAACGGGATGCCATGGGGAAGTTACCACCAAACCGCCTATCCAAATCTCCCACACCGGACGGTGCCTTGGCCGTCCCACGGCGCTCCGGCCGAATACGGTTTAGGCCGACTTTATACTGTTGCCCTGACCCTAACTGGTTCATCCCAATCGAGGATGAGCCTACTGGATGAAAGATAGGTTTCCCTTCTCAATATGGGAGTTGTACAGACGCACGCACATCCCTCACCATAATTTAATAATAACAAAATATACTTATATGTGTGGCCGGGTGGGAGCAGTGTGGGGTAGTGACGAGTAGTGTGGGCGTGTCTCTGGTGTGCACTCAAACTTCAGTGGCGCCAGAGGAGAGCGGGACCAAACATTTTTGTGACAAGGCTGCAGCAAGCTGTGTTACTCGTAACGAGAGAGTTGCAAGCAGGGCTTCGATGCTAAAGTGTTCGGGAATGACAGTCCGTTCCGACGAGGAAAGGAGAGCAGGCAGGGAGTTAGCAACTCGCATTGAAAAGGTATTGCTGTTGTTCCGGTTATTTGCACTGTGTGTAATGTGTAATGTTTGTATCGTAATTTGTTAAGTAATGAAGGCAACGTGTCATGGTTTCCACAGAGGGATGCAATGAGAGCGTGCCATTGTAATTCGTTTGGGGCGTCGCCCACGCTGAGGGTAGTGCGGTCATGAATTAAAGTGTAAGTTCGCTCTCTCTCTCTTTAGCATTGATGTGTTTATTTGTGTTTTTGAGATGTGTATGATTAATCCAAACTAAAAGGTAATTTAAATGTGGTTATTTCTACTGAGGAACATGCTGGTTGAGAACTCACATCTATGTATTAATTGACGTGTGCTCAGCTGTAGCAGTTTGTCTTTGGTGAGTCCTTAGTTTATATATTGATAGCCCAGCTATATGTATTCATTTTGTATGGTAACAGGGGTTCATGGTGTATATGTGAGCCGGTGGAAATTTAGATGTGTTGTGGTTTTGGTTTTGCTTGATTATGTGATTTTGTGTTTGCTGTGTTTTTCTATATTTTGCATGCTTTAGAATACGATTATTGTCTAGTGGTTTTACTTACAATTTACAATTTACAATTTAGGCATTTAGCAGACGCTCTTAATCCAGAGCGACTTACAATAGGCAAGAACAAAAAGCATGGGAATACATCACATATGTAACAAAATGCATTTATCGCGAAACATGCGTAAGCTAAGACCGTGACTAGAACATATCTATATAATGGCACTATACATATAAACTATAACTAGAACATATCTATATAATGACACTATACATATAAACTACACATATGTGCTATACTATGCTGTACATATATACTATGAAGTGCTATGACTACATACAATGCACTTATTGTGCTGTCTACATGACATGCTATAAGTCTGTTTCAAATGCTATATAAGTCTAAGAAGTGCTGTCTAAGGGGGTAGGGTAAGTGCTATGGGCCATGATGGAGTCTGAAAAGGTGGGTTTTCAGACTACGGCGGAAGATCGGGAGTGATGCTGCAGTTCTGATTGCAACGGGAAGTGCATTCCACAGTTTTGGGGCCAGAAGGGAGAAGAGTTTGGGACGTGTGGAGCGTTGTCCCGGCGTTTTTAGTGAGGGTACTTCCAGCTTCCCTGCGTTGGCTGATCTGAGTGCGCGGGATGGTTTGTAGGGTTCAATCATGCTGGCAAGATATGGGGGAGCCATACCTTTGGTTGCTTTAAATGCCAACATCAGAGTTTTGTATTCTGTGCGGGCAGCGACCGGGAGCCAGTGCAGGGAGCGGAGCAGGGGGGAGACATGTGAGAATTTTGGCTGGTTGAAGACCAAGCGAGCTGCGGCATTTTGGATCAGTTGGAGAGGCTTCAGTGCACATGCCGGTAGGCCAGTAAGGAGAGAGTTACAATAGTCAAGTTTTGACAGGACTGTTGTCTGGATTAGGAGCTGGGATGATTCCTGGGTGAGGAACGGTCTAATTCGTCGTATGTTATAGAGTGTGAACCTACAGGATCGAGTGACAGCTGTGATGTGAGTTTTGAACGAGAGCTGACTGTCCAGGACAACACCAAGGTTCCTGGCTGTTGGGACAGACGTTACCAGGGCGTTGTCTACGGAAATAGTTAGCTCCCGCATCGGGCAGGACTTAGCTGGGAAGAAGAGAAGCTCAGTCTTGTCTGGGTTCAGCTTGAGGTGGTTGGAGGACATCCACTGTGAGATGTCAGCCAGGCAAGCAGTGATGCGCTCTTCCACCTGGGTGGCAGAGGGGGGGAAGGATAGAAACAGTTGTGTGTCATCGGCATAACAGTGATAGGATATATTGTGGGCAGAGATGATAGTGCCAAGGGATTTAGTGTACAGTGAGAAAAGGAGGGGACCAAGTACAGATCCCTGTGGGACCCCAGTTTGGAGGGTTCGGGGGGATGATAACAGACCTTTCCAGGAGACCTGGTAGGTCCGGTCGGTGAGGTAAGAGGAGAACCACTTTAGTGCCGTCCCGCCGATGCCTAGATCCGCTAGGGTGTCTAGGAGCAGCTGGTGGTTCACTGTGTCAAATGCTGCTGATAGGTCTAGGAGAATCAGGACTGCAGAGTGGGAAGCAGCCTGGGCAGCATGTAGTGCTTCTGTGACTGCCAGCAGGGCAGTTTCTGTGGAGTGGGCTTTTTTGAATCCGGACTGGTTGGGATCTAGCAGGTTGTTATGTGAGAGATGGAGAGAGAGCTGGTTGGAGACAACACGTTCAATGCTTTTTGATAGAAATGAAAGGAGTGATACCGGTCTGTAGTTCTTGACATCTGAGGGGTCAAGGGTTGGTTTCTTGAGGAGTGGTGTTACTCTGGCTGACTTGAGGGCAGATGGGACGCAGCCTGAGGTTACTGAGGTGTTGATGATGGAGGTGATGAAGGGGAGCAGATCAGGTGCGATGGTCTGGAAGATTGGAGACGGGACAGGGTCGAGAGGACAGGTGGTAGGTCTAGTGGAAGTCACTAGTTGTAGGACCTCGTCTGGGGAAAGAGGAGAGAAGGAGGACATGCGTGGTGTGTTGGGGTTAGTGTTGGTTGAGTCAGATGCCACTTTATGGGGGAGGGGGGGGAAGGAGCTGCTGATATCGTCAACCTTCTTCTCGAAGTAGTTGACAAAAACATCAGCAGTGAGGGATGAAGGTTGGGTGGGGGGAGGGGGCTTAAGGAGGGAGGAGAAAGTGGAGAAGAGCTTCCTTGGGTTAGAACTTACTTAATTGTTTTGCTTAATATTTCCTTTTTGTTGAGTTTCATGATTTGGTATAACCATATTTTCTTTCCACTGACTGGCTAAATATCCCACTAAGTAATGAGGACCTGCAGCTGATGATTTGCACATGGGTGTGGCCACTAATGAGGAGGCCTATATAACAGACTTGGAGTGTTTGGAGAGAGAAAGCAGGGAAGAGAGCTGCAGAACCAGAAGGAAGGTTGAAGGAGGGTGTGAAGAGGGCAGTGACCATGGCTGGGGGCCAAGATGCAGCCGGGGGCCAGTGGTAGCCATGTCCCTCGACTCTATAAGCACCACAACCTCCAGAGTGTGCGCCCCTTGCCGTGGGGGGGCTGCCCTGATGCGAAAGGAGGAGATGAGATGACTCCTCAGAGGTCAAGTTCAGCCAGGTGAACTTGGCCTAGGAACGGAGGAGATGGTACAGAGGCCGCAACACTACATGCCATCATCAGATTACTATCATCGTCTTGTTGACGGAAAGAAGTAGAAGCCTGATGGTCTCCGCACCCCGAGTAATTCCCCCTGCTACTTTGCACATGCAGTGAAATTATGTTTTAACAGTTATTGATTGCTTTGTTTTATTTTGGGTAATGGTTTTGTTTTTAGGGTTTAGTTAGTCATTTTAGGATTTTATTAGGGCTTTAGAGTTGGGTACAAATGTATTTTATGATGGCGTATAGATGCCCCATTGTATTTTAGTATAATAAACTATTTTGTGAACTTGTACTATTTGTTCAAATCTGTTTTAAGTTTGCCTTTTTAATATTAAGTTGTCCCACGAACCTGAGTGCCACAAAGGTGGCATAGTCGTATTTTAAAGCTAAGCACCCTGCACTTTATCACTTGTATTTTATTGGTAATTGTATAAGTATATTGTTAGTGCATTGGTGTTTTTAGCTGGTGCCACATATATTCATTGTTTTCATTTCCATTGCCTGTACAGATGTGATCACGAGTCACGAGTGGTCACTGCTTTAGCCATACTGAATTAAGCTGTAGGTTTTATTGGTAATAGGGAAAGCTAATGTTCTTGTATGATTTAATCTGTCTCTACTTTTATTGTTAACTTTGGTATAAATTGCTCGTAATAAAGTCCATATTTTATATATTGCATTTTTCTGTAAGTCTGTGGTCGGTCTAGTATGTACCTATAGCCTCTGGTTACAGTTGTTAATATAGTACGTCTGTGTTGCCATTGTTCTTGCACTTCCTTTCTGCTGTTTATTTTCCCTCCTATATTGTTTTAACTATGGACACCTTTGCTAAGATTATTTTCTGGTTGTGGTTATTTTACCATAATGCCCTTATCTCCCTTGCACCTTCCTTACTATTGCTCTATCATTGTTATTGTTTTCTGTTTGTCTCCAATTCTGGTTTTCATTTTCATTCTAGTTCCTTAGTTTCTGGGCTCTGGTGTCCATTACAACCTTGAGGTTATTACTAGCACGCCACATAGACTTTGTGCTTTTGATTGATCGGACTCTGCCCTGTGAGGCTACCCTGGAGTAGAGGACTTCTCATCAGTCATACGGATATTTTCCCACCGTCCATAGCGGTGAGTCACGACTCAGTGAGTCACTCCGTGAGTCACGACCGGATAAGCGTCTAGCTGCATCACTCTTGGTCGACCGGCCAGGACGGGAGTTTGTTTAGGAGGTGTCAATATGGTGCGACTCAAGACCGAATGGTTTTTGGTGGCCTTCATCGTCGCGGCGGGGCTTGCCTTTGTGATGAAATCTCCCCAGGTGAAGATCCCACTACATGCTTCCGACATCCTTGTTGAAGCACCATCTAAACGTTGCTACGAATGGACACTGCCATCTACTATGCCAGAGGTAGCCAGAATTGACCCCGTAACGGACACCGACGAAGCCTGCTCCCAGAGAGCTGTCCTCAAAATCTTCTCCACCCAGCGTACCAAAATGAGTTCAGTATCTATACAGTACAATCAGTACCTAACAGCCATCACTTGACATCAATCATGTGATTGTTTAAAAACCCTCTGTACTCTCATTCTAGCAACCACGATGATGAATCACCTGTTTGACTACTTCGAAAGTAAGCGCAAATTGGAGAGCATCTACCTGTGAGTGATAGTACCCACTAATTAAAGAGTTATTTTCACCTTTCATTTTGCTGTAACTAATTCTCAATCCCATTTCCCCTACCCTGCAGACATGTCGCCATAGAAAACACGCAGGCCCAGAACTTCTACAATGTCATGGGATTTGAGGTGGAACACCAAGTGGATGACTATTATGAAAAAGGAAAGCATGCCTACCTGTACATAAAAAGGAGACAGAAAAAATAGGTAGCTTGAAAAACAAGTTATCCTCGTATAGTAGTGGGGCTGCAATGCGTTGTCTTTGTGGCCGCCATCAGTCATATTGACATCGAGTCCAACACCAAGGCCGTCTATTTGGAAGACTATCCCCTTCATATGGACGGCCTTGTTCCTTCCCTCAGTCACTTGGTGACATTATCCGGACATTATAACGGATTTGGAGATGATTATTACAATAACAGGACTCATTGTTGGATTCTGTTTTCACTACAGCCCCCCTGTGCTATGCTAACAACAACAACAAAGTCGCCACCATTGCTGTAAGATCCAACACCCGTTTTGTTTTACTGTAGGCCTATATGCCTGTGTAGCCCCCAGCCAAGACCCAGCCCGCAACAGCCCTGCCAATCGGGCTCAGCCCTATTGGCACGACAGGTTGCGCGTTGGTCTGGCGAGTGGGAGGCCCGGGTTCAATCCCTGCTTTCCGCACAATGCTACAATCTGGCGTAGTCGGCAGGATACTAATCGTCAGAGACCCTCCAACTACTCTTGCTTCCCAGGCTCCTGGGGTCCTGGGGATGAACGTCATGTTTCGGCGCTATCGGGAGCTCTTTGGCCAGCACGGGGCTGCACTCTTCAAATCATTGTCAGTATTGCAGGCCCCCAGTCCCATCGTAGAGGCTTTACAACGATGCCATAGGGCGGAAACTCAACCAGCTAGGTTTGACCTGGGGAAGGTAAAGGTTCGTGGCAGGAGTGCATGGCGCATCCCGGGGGGCATGATGAGGCTGGTGGCGGCGACATGTACAGACCACGAAGTTCCCACCTCGGTCCTCTTCGAACCCCCGGAGTCGGGTCTACCTGCTGGTTTGTTGGCTTCTCCAGCCTTACTTACAGTTACTCGGGGCACGGTCTATGTCCCAGTAGTCAATGTGGGAACCACTGACGTGTTGCTTTACCCACGGGTTGTCTTGGGCCAAGTGAGCAGCACTCAGGTGGTTACCTTGCCGTCGGGCGTCATCGAAGATGGATCAGTCACAGTGACCATCTCTTCTCAAACCGGGTGTACTTCCATATCAGACCAGATTGAGGCTCTGGATCTGGGCGCTCTGTCGAGTGAAGACCAAGGGCCGGCTAGAGCCCTGCTGCGGAAGTACAGCGGAGTGTTCTCTGCTCATGAAGGGGACTTGGGCTGCACGGACTTGATTTCCCACGAGATCCCGCTGCTGGACGATGCGCCAGTTCGCCAGAGGCATCGGCGCATACCTCCCTCTGAATACGAAGTTGCAAAGGCCCATATAAATCAGTTACTAGAGTCACATATTATCAGGGAGAGTAGCAGTCCATACGCATCCCCCATCGTCTTGGTAAAGAAGAAAGATGGTCGTGGCATGTCATATTACAATTATGGGCAAGGTAAGAAGTGCTTTCGACACCCCGTGGCGTGCGCAAAACGGCCTTGAATTAGTCATGGGAGTGTTTAGGGCGTTTTCTCCTTCCAGCCAATCATGCCATTCCCTTTAAAAGACAGCTGATCACCTGCGGTCTGTGCAAAGCTATTATGATGGCGGAGATTCCAGAACGACGCCGGGCTATTCGTTTCTCTCCAGAGGAAATAAGGGTGCTCGTGCATGAGGTCAAAGCACGTCAACGGGCCATATATGGGACACCTTCCCAGCCTCCCAGCCTCGGACCGATAAACCAGGCGTGGGCTGCGGTGCGGGCGGCCGTGTGTGCATCCTCCCGAGTCAGCCGCACTGTGGCACAAATCAAGAAGAGGTTTGCTGATCTCCGGAGGACGGGCAAACACAAGGTATGTTGAGTTGACTGTATAGAATCTATACAGTCAACTCAACATACCTTGTGTTTGCCTATACTATAGATGGTGTCATGGGGAATATTGACATTGACCAGAATGGCTTGGGGATTAATAGAGGTGGCTCTCCATGGCCTATTGCCTTATATTGAAATTGACAATAGAATATTCAATCCAAAGGTCGCCCAAAACCGACGGCAGCAGTTGGCCACGGGAGGAGGAACAGCTACGCTGGAGGTTCTCACACCAGCCGAGGACCTCGCCGCCTCTACCCTCTGCGCCGAAAGCATAGAGGGCTTCAGTGGGGTTGAGGTCGGCGGGGTATCTGGTAATTAAATTTGTCAATTTGGGGGTCCTTGACATGGAAAAGTTTGGGAACCACTTCTAGTCAATGTAACTGTTTAACCCGATTATAGGTGAGTAACCCAACCCTTTGTTCCCTCTCATCTAGATTGTCCCAGCGGACTACCTGACCGGTCTACCCATAGCCCAGGTAAGCAGAAAAAATAAAAAATAATAAGACCAGTCTGAAGCGAGTGGTGCAACAGCACCCCCTATTGGTACTCTAAACATCAGGACATAGTCACATAGATTAGGACATAGGGACCAAGCTGTTCCTTGGAGTGGTTGCACCACACTCAAAAAACAATTTGTCATTGTCCTCTATAGAATGGGTGGGCCGTTGATCGACTTCTCGAACCAAATATTTAATAGTAAAAGTTGGTAGATGCCTTGGAAGACCAACAAGAAAGACAGACGAAGCATTCCTGTGTCTGTGGGCAGGGATTTGGCACCCAGCAAGATAGGCACAAACCACCAGTTCTCAAACATTTTTGGCTCAGAGAGAAATAACTTTTTCATACTGCTCCCTTCAATGCAGTCAGTGGTCCTATACTGCCATCTACTGTAGTCGTTATAGTTTTGTAGGCTACAGTCTATGAACGTGAACAGTCAACAGTGTATCAGTAGAAGAAGAAAGAAACGAAAGTAACTTCTCAAGTTCTCTCTTCCGCCAACAAAACACAATAGGCGTCACTTTGGAAAGTACTGTGCTATTATTGTTCGTTCGTTCGGTCGTATACAGTATTTCCCGTATGCTCCCCAGATCAGATCTGGCGTCCACCAGCATTGACTCATTTTCTAACAGCAACATGATCGTTTTCTCAGCCAAAGAAGTTCCCATTGTTTTGAATTTCATATTATTGTCTTGTATATGGTGAGTAACGATTCTTATACACACTTCTTAGTTCTTATGCTGTACAACTTACAAGTTCGTTTATATTCTAAACTAAAGGCGAGCTATGGCTGTGATTTTAACGGAAGAAAATAAGACGGACTCTTTTTTATCGAGTCTGACTTTTTAAGTATATAGGCCTATTATTTGCAGGCAATCCAGTTTTGTGGAAAACATTTCTTCTCATGCAGTTTAATTTTCGTTCTCCCTTTTTGTCTGTCTCTGTTTGGCAAGAACAAGAACAAGAAAGATCTTGTTCTTTCCTATAATCCTAATATGATATAGTGTCATAGTAGTGTCTATGACACAACGCCACAAAGTGCCTCGGTTCGTGTGCACCCTGTGCCACAGGAGCTTTTCCACCGTGCTGCTGATGTTAGCCCACATCACGACCCATCCAGGCGCTGTTATTGGAATGGCGCTCCCCGCACCTGGGTTTGTTTACCCACCCAGAGTGGACTGTGTGGTCTGCTCTGACTCCTTTGTCAACCAAGCTGCTCTGGTGGCGCACAGACGTGTCACCAACCATCAGTAATGTCATCAGTGCAGCTGTTGCCCTCTGTTGCCCCCTGGTTACCTCAGCGAGCAGCGGGTTGTACTGCCAGCTGTGGGCAGTGGGCTGTGGAGAGAGAGAGAGAGAGAGCTGCACACTCACTTTCTCCAACCGGACTGTCCACCACACACACACACACACAATTGGAAGCTGGAGCTTGATGAGAAACGGCTGCTCCTGGCTGAGGCCCGGTTTATTCAGGGCGGAGCCAAAGGATCCAGATCCACCCAGCAAGATATGGTGAGGCACCAGCGGCAGGCACAACGCCACAAAGTGCCTCGGTTCGTGTGCACCCTGTGCCACAGGAGCTTTTCCACCGTGCTGCTGATGTTAGCCCACATCACGACCCATCCAGGCGCTGTTATTGGAATGGCGCTCCCCGCACCTGGGTTCGTTTACCCACCCAGAGTGAACTGTGTGGTCTGCTCTGACTCCTTTGTCAACCAGGCTGCTCTGGTGGCGCACAGACGCGTCACCAACCATCAGTAATGTCATCAGTGCAGCTGTTGCCCTCTGTGTGGCCCTGGTTACCTCAGCGAGCAGCGGGTTGTACTGCCAGCTGTGGGCAGTGGGCTGTGGAGAGAGAGAAAGAGAGAGAGAGAGAGAGCTGCACACTCACAAGAGCTGCACACTCACTTTCTCCAACCGGACTGTCCACCACACACACACACCCACACAACAATAAACACTCAAAAGAAAATAACACTAGTTTAACAGCTACAGTACATACTGTAACCTATGTGTCTTACATTTACACTTACTTACCTCTACATTTTATAAGCAACACTAAAGTAGCCTAATTGTTATTTTGTGTGTTGTTGTTACGGACCACGGTCCTGTTGGTGATTTGATTATATTTGTTTTAGTATAATTATTATTTATGGTGACTATTTAACTGGGATAATAATTATACGTTGTATTATATGGCATATTACAAGTTGTGTTTCTTTTGTTCCCTAATTATGAATGAGACGATGAAACTATGAGACTGCTGGCTACAGCTCTCATATGACTGAATACAGACATGGCTGTGAGTGACAGGTCCCTGATTGGACCTGCCCCTCTCTTCCTTATTGGCTCTCCCCGACAACACCAGTTTCCTGTTGCTCTATAAAAGCTCAGTTGAACTTGGACTTCACCGGGGAACGACAGCATATTCGCAGCAGAGACTCGATCCCTCTGTCCTCCGCTCGTTTGCCTGCCTTTTGTTTTGTTTGTTCTTTATTAATTCGTTCTGTTCTGCCGTAAGTTATGCCTTAGATATATTTTTGTTTTGGTTTGTTCATGCCCAGTGATTTAAGTTAAAGCCTTCCGCCATTTAGTTATTTAATATATATATATTCACTCATATATATATAATTGTTATTATTCAGTCTGTAAATTGCTATTTCTTCCTATGTGAAGGTTCCTACTCCACCATGTAGGGGTGCCAGGTATTTTTATTTTCTCCTGATTTATTGTAATTTTGGTTAGTTAGGTTAGTTAGGGATTTAGAATTGTATTTTTGTTTAACTCTGTTAGGGCCTTAGTTAGGGGTAAACTTTTGATTTCTAGTTAGAGCCGTTTTGCTTAGCATAGAACCTGCACCTTGAAGCCAATACTATACAGTTGTGAAAATGTGAACCCAAAGAACAACAAAATGTAAACTTTGTCTCTGCTAACGAAAAAAAGAGCTACAACAATAAAGTTATTTTTTCAACCCTGTCTCCTCTTGCATTATGTTATGTTCCTTCACGCTAGACGAAGGTGCGTAACAATTGTCTTTGCAGTTTCACTCCGTTTTCACAATGATGTACACCTTGAGTCTCCAATAAATGTTCGGAGCTCGGAGCATAATTCCTGACTCATGTCCTCTGTGAATGGAGTTTGGCTCGCTGTCTACTTGTGGTTGCCACACCTCAAGGAGGACAGTATAGTGAAAAGACAATGCTTGCCTAGCACTACAGGCAGAGATTAAAAATCTCCAAACCTGTAGTGCGGAGTTACAGAGTATGGTCCAGTGACGCATGTGAGCGACTCCGTGCCTGACTGGAGAGTGCTGGCTGTGACCAGGACTTTGTCGAGTGGGCGGGGCCTGAGGCTGGAAACAACCAGGATGAATACACAGACACTGTGACATCATTCATCAGCCTCGGTGAGGAGGTGTGTGTCCCACTCCGCTCCAGGATGGTTTACAACAATGACAAGCCCTGGTTCTCAGCCCAACTCAGGAGGCTAAGGACGGAGAAGGAGGTGGCAACGGAGACGTGGCTCTGTTCAGGCAAGCTTTGCCAAAGCGGTGAAGGAGGCGAAACATCGCTTCTCAGAGAAACTGCGGCAGCAGCTCTCTGAGGGGAATTCCTCCTCCGTCTGGAAAGGTCTCAAGACCATCACAAGCTACAAGCCAAGCGTGCTTCAAGGTCTCGACCATCATCCCCGTCCCCAAGAAGGCCAAGGTGTCGGGCCTTAATGACTACAGACCCGTCGCCCTGACCTCTGTCGTCATGAAGGTCCTGGAGCGCCTTGTCCTGGCTCACCTGAAGAGCATCACAGATCCTGTACTGGACCCACTGCAGTTCGCGTATAGAGCCAACAGATCCACGGAGGATTCCGTGAACATGGCTCTACACTCTACACCCTACAACATCTGGACACTGCAGGCGACCACGCCAGGATCCTGTTCGTGGACTTCAGCTCGGCCTTCAATACCATCCTGCCATCCATCCTAGAGCACCAGCTGTCCCTGCTGCAAGTGCCGGACTCGACTCGGGGGTGGATTACGAGCTTCCTGACCAACAGGTCGCAGCGGGTTAAGCTGGGGAAGAGCATTTCCAGCTCTAGGTCCACCCACACCGGTTCCCCGCAGGGCTGTGTCCTGTCCCCACTCCTGTTCTCCCTGTACACCAACAGCTGTGTTTCCCTCCACCCATCCGTCAAGCTCCTGAAGTTTGCGGATGACACCACCCTGGTGGGCCTCATCTCCAAAGGGGATGAGTCTTCCTACAGGAGGGAGATCGAGAGGCTGCGGAGTTGGTGCAGCATCAACAACTTAGAGCTAAATGCTCTAAAGACAGTGGAGATGGTGGTGGACTTCAGGAGGAACGCAGCCCCGCCCCCTCCCATCATGCTGGGAGGCACCCAGGTGACCCCAGTAGAGTCATGTCAGTTCCTAGGCATGATCCTCTGTCAGGACCTGAAGTGGGAACTCAACATCATGGCCCTCCTGAAGAAGTCCCAGAAGAGGCTGTACTTCCTCAGGCACCTGAGGAAGTTCAGACTATCAAGGACCATGATGGCTCAGTTTTACACAGCCATCATTGAGTCCATCCTCACACACTCCATCATCACCTGGTTCCCCGCTGCAGCGGGTGATACGCTCTGCGGAGAGGGTGATTGGCCGTCCTCTGCCCTCCCTCAAGTCCCTGCATGACTCCAGGGCTTTGAAGAGAGGGAGAAAGATCATGGCTGACCCCTCCCACCCTGGCCACGGCCTCCTCACCCTGCTCCCCTCTGGGAGACGGTTGCGGCTGCCGAAGGCTACAAAAGTCCGCCACAGACTGAGCTTTTTCCCCTTTGTTTCTAGCCTCGGGGCTACACAGTACGCGTTGGCCTCATTACAGCTGGTGAGTCCCATTGTGTGCCTCTCTGTTCTTGCCTCAGCGAACTATAGTAGTTAAGTAGTATCTTAATACGGCCGTTTGCGTTTCAGGGCCAGCACCACACCTGCTGCTTTGCTGATATTACCATTCCACCCATTCTCATGAGCCACCGAGTCTGAGAACAATCACACAGCCACGAATGGTCCCAGTGGTTGGATTGCTGCTCGCCTGAGTCTGGGCCTGGTTCATTGTAACCCTTCTCGTTTAATTATATTCCTCTATTATATTGTATTCATGCAGTGTCTGGGCTTATATATATATATATATATATGCACTTATATTTATATCTTATACTATATATACCATTGTGATTTAGATACGACCGGCTGAAGAGAATACTGTCATTGTAGAATACCTCCCACTGTGAAGTGCTGATATATATATTTATCCTCCTTATAGGTCCGATGCTGGGGAAAAGCTACGCTGGAGCAGCTGACGGCCGTCCAGTGGTGGTGGTAATGCCCCTTTCCCTTAGTTTACTTTTCCTTTGTGGTTTATTTTGAGTTGCTGTGTTGTGTTTTGTTTGTGTATTGCCACCACCCTGGACCGGTGAGCCTGCCCAGCTCCCCTCCTCCCCCCAGTACTGGCTTGTAGTGGTGTGATATCCCTAACTGTATGCACTTTATAGTCACTTGCACTTTAACCCTGTTGGATATTGCTATTGTTGCACAGTCATATTGATTAATGAAATATCTTCCTGCTTGATGCCATGTTTTAATGAATTATATATATTGCTGACCAAGTATTTTGTATATTGGTTACACACGTTTCTGCCTTGCCTCTATTGTTACTGAATCTGTGTTGGGGAGTCATTACGTGCTCCGGGTGTTCAGTATTCTTAGTAAAATATCTCCTGGGGTGCAATTCGCCAGGTGGCGTAGTTGGCTACCTTGATCAATACCACCCCGCCACATCAGGAAAGGCTGTAGATGCTCTGGTTTTGACTGAATAAACTGAGATAGACTGAGATATGACTCTATAACATTGCTTAGAATGTGATTCAAAAACGATATTTATTTCTTCTGCTTCCTGTCTAAAGGGGAAGTTGTGTCAGGACTGTACCATTACACAGGAACATTAGGGGGTGTCAAACACCACAACAACACACAGGGCTGTACCATTGCGCAGCAATAGAGTAGGGATGGCAAATTACATAACAAGGATACATTTGACTGGAAGGCAGAACACCTTTGTTTCTCCACCCAGTTCAAAATGCAGACGCTCCGCTCACATGCTCTGGTGCCGAGATGCTATGATTGCTGCATTATGGAAATTCCACTCTTTACTGCTGTCATATGGGCTCATAATAGTGGTTGTATTGTTTTGCTTTATACCAAGGAACGATCTCTAACCACCCACCGGACCCCCTGATCCCTGCCACGGTGTGCCTAGCATTGACTGGGCCTCTAGGAGCCTGCAGCCTTGGGTGCAGTACTTAGTTTAGACAGTACTTAGTTTAGACTAGTCATCATTGCGTTATTTGCTCGACGGTGCCAGGTGAGTCAATGCGATCTCTCGAGTGGATTCCTTATGACTAACAGCCCAAATGGGATTTGGCTTCCCCTGCATGGCCACACGCATGCCCTGCAGCCGCCTATTACACTGCCATTAACGTTGACTCACGCGGATGCATGCGGGACTCTCGCATGCAAAAAGTCATAATGTCCACATTATTATTTAATTATGACCACGGTGGTCAGCCTGTTGTTTAAAGCGGCCTTGTTGCAGCGAAGGTGCGACACGGAGGAGATGAAGAAGTGCCTGTGCCGACATTGAACATGACATTGGCGGATCCCAAGGTTGGGATGAGGCTGCAGTCTCAATTGTCCATGCTGAATCACTATATGTAAAAACATACAATAAGGTTTTTAACTTTGCTATTTCTATTCAGGTGGTGAACTTCAGGGTTGCACAAATTGTGTGTGAACGCAAGGAGATAGATTGTGGCTAGCAAACGTCTTATGCAGAAACTGGGGAACACTTCGTTCTTTGGGTAAATGTCTTTATTTATTAATTAACTAATCATAATTGCTCATTAGAAAAGAGTACTAAAAATGTGTAGAAGGACGTTGATAAATTTTTTTTTTGAATTAACATTTCTGAGAAAGTCTATGTTAAAGACTAATAAGCCATAATATATTAGTTTTAGGCTAATTGTTAAAATATTAAATATTTAATGTTATAAAAGAGGCCCGGGCCACTGGTGGTGGTGAAAGACTAAACTATAGAGATACAGCAGTGAGTGGTACACTAACCAGTGCCACACAAACTGAACTGAGTATTCAAGTTGTTGCCATCAGAACAAACTGAAAGATACAAAAACGAAAACAGAAGATTCATTGTTTTGATTGAGAGTTTTATTTTGCTTTTCATTAAGGTCTGGTTACACATTTTTTTCTGGTATTTAAAGGGTTTCAGATAGATAAACATCTACTCAAACCTTTAAAATGGATTTAGTGAAAGATTTAGCAGAAAACGTAAACGTCCCTAACTCTGTCATTATTAATGGCACGACACAGCCTAATCTGAGCAAAGAGCTTGAGGAAAAGTTAGTGACTTATGGTCCTATTAAACGCCACTTGATTATTGATGATATTTTCCAAATTTCACGACCATGTGATTATTGCATTTGATGAAAGCTCCGCCATGCTTGGACTACGGCCCCTACTGCCCTTTGATTTCATGAGCCCCCGTGACCCAAATGCCACACACTTGAGGACAGCAGTAGCGCCACCAAGTGCTACCTTGAAGCATTACAGAATATGGCAGAAGCAAGTGGAAGGTCCTTTCATGAGGTGCTCCAGGTTGAGCTAAGCAAGATGGGCTCGATGAGGCATAAGAGCCGGCCTGCAGAAGAAGCACAGAACAACAGAAACAGATAAGAGCCAAACAAGTGACATGTCTAATCAAGAGCTTGTCACAGCGACCACAACCACACACTCACCGTATGCTTCTCCATTGAGGAACCCTGAGCATCTTGAGACCCCCACAGCCCATCTTATCACAAAAGGTGGCAGGGCATTTGCAGTCCGGGCTCCCAAACTATGGAACGCCCTACCTATTCATTTAAGACTTGCAACATCTGTGTCATGTTTTAAATCCCTTCTAAAAACCCACCTTTACGTTAAGGCCTTTTCTTAATTTATTTTTATATACCTTATTCTATTTTTGTGTGTATGCTTTCATGCTGTGCTTGCTGTCACTTAATGTTATTGTGTTGTAGCTGTGACTACGTTGTTGTTTATTTTTTACCCTGTTTTGTAAAGCACTTTGTGACTATGTCTTGAAATGTGCTATATAAATAAATTCATTATCATTATCATTATCTAGACCCCAAAAACCCAGCCAAGGGAATTGACCCAACTGTCACACAGCACAGTTTAGGAGGCGCAGATAGTGTTGAAGCTCCTGTAATGGTCCATCCAGCACTCACTATGAGCAATATCAACCCCCCTAGCGTTCAAAAGATGGTCATCGAACACATTGTGAAGAATGATGCTGCCTTGTCACGTCACCAGACGGCTGAGTACACCCACGCTTTTTACTCTTTGTCTTGATTACTGCGTTGCTAGCCTAGTAGCTCTAAGAGAAGTGATGGATGAGATTTACAATATAACGAAGAACAAAAAGGCTGCGCCTAAAGGCAACGTGCTTTACACTCGGGGGCAGGGGCCAACCTTGCCAGCGTATTTTGGCAATGACGGATATTCCGAAATCGAGACCTTGAATGAACCGTTGTCGGAGGGAATGCTGATGACGTCAACATGGTGGACCGATGAAGGTGGACCGATGAAGGTGCTGATAAAAATAACTTCCCATGGAAAGGCAGCTTCAGGGTTTGCTGCAAAACTGTATCAACACGGACACGTCGTTCAGCACCTGATGCCATTTCAGCAAATTTTCACAACATCCAGGGTAAACAGGCTCCTTGGAAGTTCCTGTGCCCAGTGCTTCCCAGAGTCCAGAGCTTCCCACACATTAAGTAGAATGTATTTTATGGTGTTCGGCTCCAAATGGTCCCAGTTGCCAGTCCATGGAGAACGGAGCGCCGCAAGACGCTTGCATATATATATATAGGATCTATAGGATTCCTCAATCACGCCTAGTTCAAGCATTTGCTTGTGTATCAAGATCCGCAGGGCCTCCTTATGGTTGTGAAACCCTCCTCCGATCATCACTTTCACGTCGTCATATATATATATATATATATATATATATATATATATATATTTAAAAAAATAGGATGGTTAAATGTTGTTTTTATGTTATCTCTAACCTTTTAGCACTTCATGTGGCACTTTTGTAAAGAAATATTTTCATTATTTGCTTTTATTAGATTTCTTACCCCTATCCTGATATGTTGTTCTTTTGTACACTGTTTTGTCTTGTGAGACTACAAACCTTTTATGCTACATAGATTAAAATTGTTCCTTATAAAATAAAACGTATAATTTTACCTGGCGTTTTTCTCCATTTGTACAGTTAGTGTAGTTATTATTATAGTACATGAATGCAGTTGTAAGTCTACTAGAGACATGTAGGAATACAAACATTTTACGGTCACCTTAGGTGGAACCAAAATCTGTCTCGGCCTCTGGACTATATCAGAATCATCCTCTGCCGACTGCATTTCAAACCCTCCGTCGCCCTCACCCCACCACGTCTCAAACGTAAACCGTCCTGTAATGTATTCCACAACATTGTATTAAGTAACCATTGTTATTGAAATGGCGTCCACATGTTGTCATGCAGTGCTGTTGTGGTTACATTTATTTTTTATTCAGAAACATCATTTCATAAACGCCACGAGCGAGACTGCTTTCCTGATCGGGAAAAAACCCAGAAACATCAGCTGGACAATCCTCTACAGGAGAAAGTATAAGGGGCATCCCAAGGACGTAAGTTACATGCTGTGCAGCTTATATATTTGCCACAAAGTGTCATTACCTATACAGTCATCAACTCCTGGAAGCGGCTGCAGCCAGACGCTTGGAGCAGAGCAGAGAGCATGTTTTCAGCACGAGGACACACATGGCACGCCCTCAGTGAAGTGTTCAGGAGAGGGAGTCGGAGCGAGCGGCGCATACAGTATTCTTCTCTTCTCTTCATCATGGCGAATCATGTTACCTAACTGAAACTGAAAACGGCCATCAAAAGGGACGATGATGGTGACATTGAACTGCAAGACAATCAGACCGTACTGGACATTAGAGCTGTTGTTCATGGCTCTTTTCATCAAGCCAGCCAGGCTTTGACTACACTCAATTACCAGAGAAACCAGAAATGTCGAGGCTGTGTTTTTTCTGAGGACATTCCATGCCCATGTGATCCTGGTGACTTGGCCCCTGGACATAAATGGATATGCCATTCTATGGAACAACCAGGCAGTTAATGGCTACACCATCGGCAATATCTCAAGAGGTGATAAACCTAGAACCTATAAAGCTGACCGGACTGCCCAACAGACCAAACCCCCTTACATTTTTGGTCAACGGCGGTCTTTTTGGCGCAACCACTTTCCAAACTTTGAACAATATCCTGGAAAGCCAACCCTTCATGGTGGGACACAACCCAACCCAGACAGATGTCGACTGGTACAATGCGGTCATACTAATTACGAAGGACAAGGCCGCTGCCAAAGCCATTGTCCAATTTGGCCACCTTAATGGGTGTTTCAGCACATGACACAACTGATGGCCTGATCCGACGATGACTTACATGAAAGTCGTTCTATAAAGTGCATTACTTGAGTGTTTTTTTAACACTCAAGTAATGATATGGATGCTTTGAAGCAAGGCACACATTCACTATGAAGTGTTATTCTGAATTGTGTATTGAACATTTCTATTCCTCCCTCCATTAGCTCCATGAGCAATGCTGGTGTGGAATTGCTTTAACATAATTGAAGGCCACCTGATGGGTAATTTGGAATTATTAAGATTGAATTGTTAATTGTTCGTGGATTTGTTTACATGTCTCCAATGACTTAAATCTTATGCCCTATGGTCCCACTGATTTCGGTTCTCACTTCTCCCCAGCTGGCGTGAAGATAAAGTATAGTTGTTTCCCGTTTATCTGCTCCTCTCTGTGGAAAACATGTTATTTTGGCCTTGGTGCTTTGCCGTAGCAGACAAGCAGTCTCCAACTAACTTGACTAGAACCCAGTTATAAACTACAACTGCCCTTAAAGGACTACATATCCCATGCCTTATGCTTCCTGGTTTTGATAGGAAGTGACAGTGAATCATCTCTTGGTTGTTTGACACGTTGCTCTCTGTGCCTTCTCAAATCTTGATTAAAATGATATAAATACCGTGTACATTTTGTGGCACGGGAGAGAGACATTTTGTAATTGGCTGTATGAGGATCTGTTCTGTACTCTCCGAACTAAAATTAATTGACAAAACCATATATGCTCCTGACTGGACAATCATTTATTTCTGTGGACTCATCTTTTCTATTGGGTATTTAAAGGTATTTTTCTAAGAGTATGTCCTGCTTAAGGTAACATTTGGATATTGATCCTTCTCATTAAAAGTATTCCTGTTAAAGCTAATTATTAACTTTATAATCTAAAAGGTTTAAATCATTTTTTGTAAATTGTTAGAGGCTCTCTGCCTAGGTTTTTGGTGCAGAGTACTTATTTGTACTCTGATTACTTTCAAAAGTATTTTTATAGTTCCAGAGTTTCAGCTCTGGCTATCAAAGTAGTAATACGTAATACAGTCCTTTATATTAGCATTATTAATTAGGGTAATTAAATGTGTTCTATTACCACCTAAAAGACTTTATTTGTTTATGTATTTGTGTGAGAGGAAAAAAATGGTCTGGTCTGATTTTTTTGCTCAGACAATGTGGATGTTGGCTGCGTGCCGGCAGGGCGTGCCAGGTGTCACCAAACGCTCAAACTAAATGGTAGGACGTAAATAGAGAAAAGAGAATGACTTCAGTTGTATAGAAGAAGTCAGGTTCATGCACCTTACACAAGGGAAAACCTTAACAAACAACACAGCCAGCTCAGGCACACTGACTGTTTTGCTAAACTGAGCACACGGTCTGCTGCCCCCTTTATAGCAGAGGCCCCAATCAAGAGAGAACAGCTACAGGTGAGCCTCCCAGGTGAGACCAGGATCTAATCACTATACGGCCAACAGGGAGGGAGAGAGAGGAGGGTGGGGCAGTGGTGGGTGGACAGTAACAGAGTACATTTACTTGAGTACAGTGCACTTTATTAGAAAATGTAATATACCACAGGTCATTTACCACAGTATTTGTATACTTTTTAACAAAGAATAATTGAGGCACTATTCATCTCTACTTTGGACTATGGGGACATTATATACAGAAACACATCAGCTATCACACTTGGACCCAGTTTATCTTTCTGCCCTCAGATTTATAACAGGCGGCAGCTATAGCACCCATCACTGCATACTGTACAATAAGGTTGGAATTGGCGGCCCTCCCTTGCGACAAGGAGAGACCAACATTGTGTTTTATTTGTCTATAAAGTTCTAATTGGGAGTTCATGAGTTCAAGATTATTTGATGCTTGAGACCACACATGCCTCCACTAAGTCTGGAAATGTTTGAAATTCTTAAATTATATGGTATCCCCGACAAAATGATCAATGCCATAAAAGTTCTATATACAAATACCGGTACCTCAGCGATCATCCTTAGGCCTCACTCAGACCTTTAAAACATTGATGCATGCTTGTTGTATGAATGTTGTGAGTGTCAT
The DNA here is from genome assembly GCF_951216825.1 of Electrona antarctica. NCBI lineage: Eukaryota > Metazoa > Chordata > Actinopteri > Myctophiformes > Myctophidae > Electrona > Electrona antarctica. The sequence goes on along the minus strand of NC_136812.1, from coordinate 52,760,225 downwards.
GGACGCCCCAATGCATTTCCAATGGAAGTCACATGGTTTGTAGTCCACATTTTGGACTACACGCTGTTGTATGGCTTTCGGCTGTGTTTCGACTGCGCCCCTCCCCCTCATACAACACAAATGTTGTGTCAAACCATGTGACTCCCATTGGAAATGCATTGGGGCAAGCTGTGTCACACCCTTTGTATACAACAAGCATACAGCAATATGTTGCGACCGTGTGAGTGAGGCCTTAGGCTGAGCTCACACCTTTAATGCAATTCTCGTGCTCGTTGGATGCATGTTGTGTAGTGTCATGGCCGCCCAATGTATTTCCAATGGAGGTCACATGGTTTGACACAACATTGTGTTGTGTGAGGGGGAGGGGCGCAGTCGAAACGCCCCTCCCCCTCACACAACACAATAGGCACGTTTACATGTCACGTTCTAATCGGGTTAAAACAAGGTTTTAAATACACCCGATTTAAAATATCCATGTATACACCTAAATAAACCCGATCAAGTCCGACCCGATTTAAATTCTAATCGGGTGCAGAGGGGTGGTCTAGACTTTTTTTAGACCCGATCAAGAGGACATTTCTTCCATGTATACACCTTAACCCGATTAGAATCTGATATGTTCTTTCTGCACATCAAATCGTCGGCAATTTCTGTTGCTTAACCTCCTTGTTTTTGGCAGTGCGATGAGGCGGTATTCCTCTCTCGTTCCCTTCCCTCTCCCCCTCTCTCTCTGCAAGCGCACGTGCGCGCACACACACGGAACTATTGCCGAAAATCTCCCATGCAAATAAAAAGTATAAATAAATAAAAGTGTTGCAGCCACTGAGATAATGGATGATGAGAATCACTCGTAGGCTACCTGAAGTTGCATGCGCTGCCCCCCCCCCCCCCCCCCCCCACCCCTGCCTCTGTGATCGCAGATCTGTTTCTGTTTGTCTGAAGAAAGTTGATATCCAATACTATGCCTACATGCATTATGGTTTAAACTTGAAGCTGGTCAGTTTAGTGTGCTTCAAGTGAGTCAGAGTCGGACCAGCTCCGCTGCTTCAAGTCAGAGTTGGAACAGCTCCGCTGCAGCTACAGTAATTGATTTGACCTAGTTTCACGTCTTTTGCTAGTGATGTAATCAATTCATCATTTGGAACCACCTGCGTAAAATTCCACATTAGCCTATTTTACATTTTAAATGGCTTGCATGCCATGTAGCCTACTCTTAATATTTTTCATTGTATATAGATATTTAATATAATATTCTTTCCATTGCAACTATAGGGTAGGGTAAAATGTGAAAGCTGAATTAATAATAAATAGTATAAAGACGAGACGACTCAGACCATAAGGGTTATTAATTACTAGCCACAAAATAAACTGGAAATCAATCAACTCCGACGTCTGAAGGCTCTACCATTCAGTAGCCTACCATTGCTAAACAGACACAGTCCAAGTAGGCTAGTTGCATTCTCGACAGAGATGAGAGAGGAGAGATGGAACCCAGCCAGCACGCCCACTTGGGTCCCATGTGGTTTCAATGCGGGATACATGGGTACAAGTGGGAATGGGCTTGAACTGGGAACATGTAGTTCCAACATGGTCTACATGTGGGCTAACTTGCATGGGTTGGAAGTGGGCAAGCCTATATAGGTCCCACGTGGTCTACACAAGGGCTAACTGGCATGGGTTGGAAGTAGGCAAGCCCATATTGGTCCAACATGGTCTACATGTGGGCTACCTTGCATGGGTTGGAAGTGGGCAAGCCCATGTAGTTCCAACATGGTCTACATGTGGGCTAACTGGCATGGGTTGGAAGTGGGCAAGCCCATCTACAAGTAGGGCTGTAGCCTGTAGGCCTACACAAACAGCAGCGTTGTAACAGTAGGCCTATAGAGCGTCGCAGTCCCGCCCCCTACATGGCCCAGGAAATGATTCTCCGTTCATTTTCCTCATAGACATTTCAGAAAGTATTTATTTTATTTATTTACTTTTTGAAATGTCTATGGGAAAAATGCATTGGGATTCATTTCCTGGGCCATGGTAGGGGGCGGGACTGCGGCGCTCTATAGCCTATAGGTATTAGGTAGGCCTACCATTACAATCCCTTTGTTCTTCTGCTCATCTTCTCCACTCATTTCCCCCATCAGAAAAGTCAAACTGTTCTGCTGCTTCATTAACGAAACAAATCCAAATACATCCAGTGGCGGCCTTATATATGTTTCAATCGTTTCAATTGAAACAGGCCTCGAGCATTGGGGGCCTCCCGATTAAATTAACCCAAACTAAAAACAGTTCAGTGTGTGTAAAGGCGGGAGGGAAGAATTAGTAGGGGAGCCTATCACTTTCCGTGATTTTGGAATGTTAATTTTTGGAGACAGGTATATCTTGATTCTTGGGGTTACCAGAATGCCAAAAAAACATGTCTCCAATTTTTTATGTCAGGTTTAGCATGTTTAATTAGCATAATTAGCTAATAAATTGTCAAAAACGGAAATGGCAATAACTTTGCTTCTAGGTAACTTATAAAGGTGATCTAAGAGTCTGAGTCCATGTTTGTGATGTCCAGAAATGCATCTGTTACCATTGTGAAGTCATACAAGCTTTCCTAATTAGCATAATTCCCATAAATTATGCAAAAACGAGGTGAACATCAGCAAATTGCTGCATGTTATAGCTATATTTCGTTGCTTTAAATTAATTAATAAATGTGATCTTACAGACAGTAAGTCTGTTTGCATGTCTAGAAAATATTCTCTTTCCATAACTAGGATATGCAACCTTTCCATTATTAGCTTTATATATATATATATATATATATATATATATATATATCCCTCATAAAATAAAGAACAATATGAGAAATGGTCACAGAATTATCACATGATTTTTATTCTAATATTTACAGAAAGTTTTGAAAACACATTTAATTGAAGGGTCTTCGTCATCGTCAATCCCCAACAGATGTGCCTTGTTTACATTACCACACACCTCTAATCATCGGCCCTACACATGCACATCTCAGAGCAGTTCAAATTTTGAGATCGACAAGAACAATGTGATATGCACTGTGATTTCTTGCAGACACATTTTATCAGTTGGGTAATGGTGGCTGGGCCGTGGGTATCCCGTGTTGTGACTGGCACCAGTTGATCTCCCTCAGCCTCCCATCCATTTTTTGTTTCTGGTGGCATCTGTGGGTTAGGTACGTGGTCCTGATCCCATACCATTGCCTGATAATATGCATGGGTAATGGCTTGATTTAATGCTGCTTGTGTAGGTGGCAGCTTCTCGGCTTCTAATTGTTTCTTTGTGAATAACCTCCACCTGAGCTCATCAACATCCACAGGATTTGTACCGGGCTCGTACAGCTGGCAAACAAATGCTTCAATCTTTTTTGACAGTTGTACCCTTCCAGCTAAGAGTGTAACTGTCATAGATGGAATGGCATTGGTACAGGCAATGGGAAAGCCACCATGGATCAAGACATGTTCCCAGTAAGCTGACCACTCCATAGCCACACTGGACAGGAAGACCAAAGAACATAGTGAGATCCATGTAGTGTTTGACCGACGCCAGTGTGGAAAGCCCCGGGCCCCTACCACTTATCATGTGGAAGACAACACACCGATAGGGAAGTGTCAGAAAAACAGTTCTTGTCAGGTATCAGCACTAAAGATGAGCTGACTGTCTTATCTTGCTAAGAAAGCCCTCCAACACTTCCAGGTGAAACCCAATGTTTTTATAATCACGTCAAGGCAGGCTGTCCACTCAAACTCTATCGATGTAAAACATCTCCACAGCGTACAGGAAGAGGCTGACACAAGGATAATCCTGCACAGCCTGGATGCTGTCCGAAGAGGGGCAACACAGCTCTACATTGAGTCCCCTGACACTGATGTCTTTGTTCTTACAATACGACGGTACCATCAACTGTGCAAGGACATCTATTTCATCACCGGTGTGGGGAACAAAAAACGTATCATCGCTGGAGCCAGTAGTGCAGGCACTGGGTAAAACGAGGACTTCAGCCTTACCAGGGTTCCATGCCGTCTCTGGAGCTGATCAGACAGCTCCAGGGAATTTAACCTGTTGGCCAGGTCCAAACAGGTGTCCTGTGGAGGTGGTATCTGCAGTTGCTACTGTATATACTATGAGCTACAAAAAGGCTCAGTTCTGACGCAGCACGTACCTAACCCACAGATGCCACCAGCAACTGAATATGGATGGGAGGCTGAGGGAGCTCAACTGGTGCCAGTCACAACACGGGATACCCACGGGCCAGCCACCATTACCCAACTGATCAAATGTGTCTGCAAGAAATCACAGTGCATATCACATTGTTCTTGTCGATCTAAAATTTGAACTGCTCTGAGATGTGCATGTGTGGGGCAGATGATTAGAGGTGTGTGGTAAGCAAGGCACATCTGTTGGGGATTGACGATGACGACGAAGATGGAGACCCTTCAATTTTCAAAACTTTCTGTAAATATTAGAATAAACAATCTGATAATTCTGTGACCATTTCCCATATTGTTCTTTCTTGCGACTGCAGGTCGCCTTTAGGAAATTATGGACGGGCCTGCCCCAAAGTTATTAGTTCTCAACAGGCCCGAAAATTAAATTAGATCTCTATATGGAGCTGACCTGTTCTGACATTCCATATGTTGATCTGACCTCATCAAACCCTGTACACTCAAGACACGCTCCATATATGGCCAGTTCAGAATACATTCCATATGTTGATCTGACCCCCCATGCCAAAGCACCAGCACTCGCCCAGCAGTCTGTCATGACCCAGGCAGATATGTTGATCTGACCCCCCATTCCAAAGCACCAGCACTCGCCCAGCCCTTTAGTGCGAGGTCGCTTCTAATATTTTCTAGACATGCAAACAGACTTACACTGTCTGTAAGATCATGCGTATTTATTAACTTAAAGCAAAGAAATACAGCTATTTCTGGTTTTGGTGTGATTATTACATAGACAAAAGGTTGCATGATTTATTCATAGGATGATAATTATTCCTGGAGTTGTAAACATACACTTGAAGTCTGTGAGAAGCTTTCAAAGTTGACTAAAAGTAAAACATGCAGCAATAGGCCTATCTCACAGCCCGCTTTCCACGCCCACTTCCGGTAAATAGTGGTGTCTTTAACATTAGCATTTACACGTTTTTTTCTCTGGAGAATCTAAGTACATTTTCTAATGTAAAAATGTGACAGACCAATATTATTATGAAGCAAACAAGATGGTAAATCAGCTCGAACAGATAGAACAAACCTTACCTTGAGAAAACAAAAGTTGTAGACTTCTTAAATTACCTCTGTTAACATGTATCGTCTATGGAGTGACGTCACGCTATCACCACTAACCCCGAAAGGGGGCGTATTAAGGGGGGCGGGGAAATTCTGTGAGATAGGCTTATTTGCTGATGTTCACCTCGTTTTTGCATAATGTATGGCAATTATGCTAATTAGGAAAGGTTGTATGACTTCACAATGGTAACAGATGAATATCTGGACATCACAAACATGGACTCAGACTCTTAGATCACCTTTATAAGTTACCTAGAAGCAAAGCCATTGCCATTTCCGTTTTTGACAATTTATTAGCTAATTATGCTAATTAAACATGCTAAACCTGACATAAAAAATTGGAGACATGTTTTTTTGGCATTCTGGTAACCCCAATAATCAAGATATACCTGTCTCCAAAAATTAACATTCCAAAATCACGGGCATCAAAATTTGATTGATAGGCTCCCCTACTAAATGGGTAAAAGTGGGAAAACACATGTGGTGACCCATTTTATAGTAATACTAGGCCTATTAATAATAATATGGTTAGCTGTGTGTATAATAATAATAATGTATTATTGAGTGGTGCAGCCACTTAAGGAACGGCAATGTGTGTCCCTATGTCTGTCTGTCCGTTTAGGGTACCAACAGGTGACAAAGTGGCGCTGTCGAGCTTCACACCGTGCACAGGTGCATGATGGGAAGTTGAGATTTTTTTAGTGGAGTGTACTCTCAGCCTACTGTACTGTACTGTACTATACTTTTACATAATAGGTAGTTAAAACACCTTAGAAGCCCGGAACTATTTAATCCATTTCATCCAGGGTGCCCATCATTTGTAGCGCACGGACCACTTTTACCGGCGCACCGGAAGTTGGTGTGCATGTCTGTGTAGCAGCTAACAATAGCCACACCACTCTAGAGTCGTTCGACAACAACGGGAGGTCATAATAAATCTATCGCGACTAGCGACTGGACCGCGGAAGGCCGTCAAACACAGGATATTTTTTCAGAATTAGACGGGATGATTTAGATTGGGAGTTATGATCGTTTTAAGATTTTCGTTTTCGTCAGCTAAACAGGCAGGGGAGATTTTCGATGACGTGTCACTTTTTGACACGTCATCGGATCGGGCAACAAGCGCTCCAAGGCTCTAGAGCGATGCGAACGGTTTTGTTTTCATTAATCTCCGTCCTGTTTATCAATCTCCGTGTTGGGCACTTGACCATGACCTTGAACTTGGACGGAGAACTCTGACTTGGACATCCAAGGTGTTAATCAACTAGTCGACTAGTAAACTAGGCAACTAGTCAACTAGTAAAACTGACTAGAAGTGAATGCCCTACAGTACAATGTAGTACAATATGAGTACAGTATAGTACAAGTAAGTACAGTACGACTACAGTACAAGTGCATTACAGTACGAGTACAGTACAGTACAATGTAGTAGGCTACAGTACAAGTACGGTATCAGTACAGTACAATGTAGTAGGCTACAGTACAAGTACGGTATCAGTACAGTACAATGTAGTAGGCTACAGTACAATTACAGTATTAGTACAGTACGAGTACAGAACGAGTACAGTACATCCAGTGGCGGCCTTATATATGTCTCAATCATTTCAATTGAATTTAAAAATTATGTAATTATTATTATTATTATTATTATTATTATTATTATTATTTGTAGTAGTAGTAGTATTGCATTGCATCACATCCTTCCAATCAGCCTAGTCAATTATTCATCCTCCTCCTGTACGTCCACTTACCACTAGTTGGCATCAGCTAATAATTGCTGCAGGTTTTTTTGTTTTTTTGATAATAATTATTCATTATTAAAATTATGACGTCATGAACGGGGCCTCCCGCGTGCACTCACTGCACTAGCAGCGCTGAGACACTGACAAAAAAAGAGGGAAAAAAAACATTTTTATTTTGGATAATAATTATTAATTATTAAAATGATGACGTCATGAACGGGGCCTCCCGCGTGCACTCACTGCACTAGCAGCGCTGAGACACTGACAAAAAAGAGGGGGAAAAAAACATTTTCTTTTTTTTTTTAATAATAATTATTAATTATTAAAATTATGACGTCATGAACGGGGCCTCCCGATCTCTAAGGCCGCCCCTGAGTACATCACCACTCTGTTCAGATGGGTCTGATTTCATTATACAAACAGCAGCTAATCTGATTAAAAGTGGGCACATGTAAACACCTGATCGGATTGAACTTGCCCCATGTAAACACTTGATCCAAAACCTTCAATCGGGTTTATTTTAATCAGATTGGAAGAAAGGTGTCCATGTAAACGCACCTAATGTTGTGTGAAGTCTGGAAAATCTGCTTTCAAGTGCTCTGCCCCACACACTTGGAACACCTTACAGACTTCACTAAAGTACAGCTCTCTTCCTAATATATAACCAGTACGTTATAACCGCACGTCTGGGTGACCTGGGCGAACGCTGAAGCTTTGGCATGGGCGGTCAGATCAACATATGGAATGAATTCTGTACTGGGCATGGGCGGTCAGATCAACATATGGAATGAATTCTGTACTGGCCATATATGTAGCGTGTCTTTAGTGTACAGGCCAGGGTTTGATGTGGTCAGATCAACATATGGAATGTCAGAACAGGTCAGCTCCATATATGGAGATCTAAGGGTGGCAGCAGGGGGCAGTGTCTTGAGTGTACAGGGTTTGATGAGGGCCCTGTTAGGGCCGGTGATGTCAGCATGAGTCGAGTCAGCTATGACCTTATAAGGAGTGTGTGATGTCAGACGTAAATGTGTCATCAGCTCCATATATGTAGATGCAGGTGATGTAGTGGATAAGTTACAGTTTCGTTGGTGAAAGGTCTTTCTTCATTTGCATTGTTGCCATTGTTGTCTATGTCTAAGCAACCAAAACCAGTACAAGTCCAGTGAGTCAAGAGTGTTCTTGCCGGGAGGTTTGGAGCCTTGTGCCTGGTCTTCGTGGGGCATCCACTAGATGACATAAAAGTCTGTTTGCAGACTTACAAGTCGTACCATTTTTCCAAGCATGGCGTCGGGCCATTTGTCTAGGTTAACTCTGTCTACAAGATTGTTTAATGTCACTCAACTACGGCACTGGCAAACATGTTTCGTGCCAACTCTTCAAAAGGCAACCCTCAGTGGTCCTTCATTGGAAGATGTGAACTTCAAAGTGGAACTAGGTGTGACACAGGATGGGAAAACCATAGTGTGCTACCATCCCTCTGTCGATGTCCCGTACGAGCTCACACAGCCCATTGAGCGGCCGGACCCGGTGACTAGCCCGTTGGAGACGCACGACCAGGTACTGAAGGCCCAGCTCAGTGTGCAGGTGCTGAAGAAGAACCCAGGACTGACCGTAGAGGAGCTCAGCAAGATGTTCCACACCACGAAGCACCGCTGGTACCCCAGAGGACAGTACCGCACCAGACGGATGAAGAAGGATCCCCCAAAGGACAGATGATAATAGTTAATAATGCACTTGAGTCGTTTGTGTCATTTGCATGGGGACATCCCCATCCCCCTATGGGACATCCCCATACAAGGAGAAGGCCTAGAATCAAAATCAGAATCAGCTTTATTGTCACATCACAGTTTAAAGAGATTGTGACATTAAAAAAGTTTTTGTAATTTTTCTTAATGTTTTTTAGGTTTTCTGAGCTCAATTGCACCCTGAACTTTTAACATTCAGTAGATTTTATGTGGTCTGGGTGCTCTGCTTTTCCTGCTGTTTGTGATGTCACAGCCTGCAAATCCCATATATGTCAATGGGATTTGCAAGCAGATGTCACTGTTTTCACTATTTTGCCTGTTTTCATTGCAGCTCAACGGGCTTCCAAACCCCAGAGAACTGCAGACCACAGATTTTCCACTGAATGTTTAAAGTTCTGTTTTTTTGGGTGTAATTGAGGTCATAAAACCTAAATGAAAAACGAAAATAAATGAAAATTAATGTCATGAATGCTTTAACAAGTAAAACAATATATGTATATATCACACCTGTGTGAAGTGAGCGGCACACTTATCATCAAACATCCGTGCTCAGCCAATCAGCTGAGCACATTCCGTGCTTAAACGGACAGACAGACAGCATAGGAGAGGCTAGTGCTGCTCAAAAGTGGGTGAAATTAATCTTCCCATCGTGTCATTTTTTCCAAGAAAACAAAAAAGGGAAGAAGAGAGAGGGGAGGTAAGGAGATCAAGGCAGGAAAGAATAAAGTTTGAGCACGTTTACCACAAAAAGTAAAGGGTTTCAGATATTTAGAAGCTTGTTAGCCGCATGGTCTCCCTTAGCTTATTTACAGTACAAGTAAGGGGTTTCAGGGGTTTCAGATATTTAGAAGCTTGTTTTACAAACGGCACAATTGTAGGGTCTTATCTTATTTACAGGCTGTACAGCCATACAACCAAGGGGTCTCTTTTTACGCAAAATAAATGTACACAGTACCTGAGATAATAATATAACAGGAATTGCCTGCCATTGGCATTGGCATCGAGTTAGGTCATCCGAGACTGACGTCATAGAAGTTACCCATGCAGGCCTTCCCCTTTATGGGGATTTCGGACGGCCCCTTGTTCCTGACGATGGAACATGCCATCGTTCCATTGTCCCCATGCAAGGAGGAGGCCTGGCTCGACTTTGGTCACCCGAGGCTGATGTCATAGAAAATACGCAGAAATCACCACAGCTGAGTCGGACATCGCCATTTACAATTTAGGCATTTGGCAGACGTTCTTAATCCAGAGCGACTTCCACACATATAGCTCGACTCCCTAGTAATTATGCGGCATGACATTTAAATAGCATGACTTTGAAGAATCCTGGCTAGTATAGCTTGCTACTAGCATTGTTTATATGGGGAAGGCACTGATTGAGGTGACATAAAGTGTAGGCTATTAGCAGAATGCTTTTATACGCCATGTCAAATAGCAGCACCTTCCTGCTGAACCTCACCATGTTGGTTCACACACTTGGACTGACGCACGTTAGGAATAGATCAGCCTTGTTTGCGTCCAGATGTTCCGCAGCTGTGAGGTGGCCATCAGCGGCTGCTGCTCCTGGTAACATCAGAAATGTCACCACCACCTATGCACAGTGTGCCAAAGCCAGAGCAACCCCGAGAAAGAAAGAACTGTCTGAAAAGAATCTGAGCCGTTACTTTGTCGACTACCGCAATGTGAAGCTGCGCGCGGGGTCCGGCGGGAAGGGGGCTTGCACCTTCCACAGCGAGCCTCGTAAAGAGTGGGGCGGTCCCGACGGAGGTGACGGAGGCGACGGAGGCAACATCGTCATCAAAGTGGACCGGGCTGTGAAATCCCTGGCGCAGATCGCTCCAGTGTACAGCGGAGAAAGCGGCCAACCGGGGGGCCGCAAGAACTGCTACGGTCGCAACGGCCAGCCCACCTTCCTTTACGTGCCGCTCGGCACGGCGGTGAAGGAACAGGGAAAGATCGCAGCGGACCTCTCCGATCACGGCCAGGAGTTTGTGGCCGTGTTCGGAGGGGCCGGAGGGAAGGGGAACCGCTTCTTTCTGTCCAACGAAAACCGCGCTCCGAAAGCGGCCACGCCAGGAACGCCGGGCCAGGAGAGAGCCCTCCAGCTGGAGCTGCGCACCATGGCCCACGCCGGCCTGGTCGGCTTTCCCAATGCGGGGAAGTCGTCGCTGCTGAGGGCCATCTCCAACGCCAGACCCGCGGTGGCCGCGTATCCCTTCACAACCCTCAATCCCCACGTGGGGATGGTCGAGTACAGGGATCACGAACAGGTGGCGGTGGCGGACATCCCGGGCATAATCCGCGGGGCCCATCTGAACCGCGGCCTGGGCATCTCCTTCCTGAAGCACATCGAGCGCTGTCGTTTCCTGCTCTTCGTCCTGGACCTGTCCGCCCCGGAGCCCTGGACCCAGCTCCGGCACTTGCGCTACGAACTGGAGCAGTACGAGCGCGGTCTGTCTGAGCGGCCGCACGCCATCGTAGCCAACAAGATGGACCTGCCCGAGGCCCGCGCTCAACTGGAGACTCTCAGGAGTCGCGTCGCCCCCCAGAGGATTATTCCCGTGTCTGCGCTTACGGGACACAACACAGAGGAGTTGATCCTCCACCTTAGAGAGTTGTATGATGGCGACATCCAGGGTGTAACACAGGATAAACACAGATAGTGGGAATTGGATTTTTGGCTTCCATATAGGACCTCCGAAGTACTGTGGCACGCTCAAATTTAGAGCTAGACCAAAGATAGAGATACCATTTGATTCTGGACAACCTCAGGTTTCCAATAGGACCAACCCTGTCATGTCCAGTAGTGGGACAGATTAAATGCCCTGTACTTTCAATCAATCAATCAATCAATGAGGACCTGATGGTCAAGGCTCTTAGCTTACACCTTACATAAAGCTTACAACAAGTACAGGGTTTCAGATATTTACAAGCTAACCTACAACCTAACGGCACAACCGTAAGGTCTCTCTTATTTACATACAAACAATGTTATTTACAACATTACGTACAACCAAGGGGTCTCTTTTTCAACAAAATAAATGTAAACATATGGATGGTTGACGTGGAGCTCCACATATGGACGGTTGACATGGAGCTCCACATATGGAGCCACCCGAGTCATTTTGATTCTGACATCATACTGACACAGATTAGACAACATGCACCGTATGTTGGCGTAGCTGTGACAAGAACTCCATATATCGCTATGGCTGAGGCATTTTGACATGAGCGGGAGGGGAAAACGCCACACGTCACAGAGGAATCACACTGCTGATCTGATCACACAAAAATCCATTGTTGTTTCCATTGTAGCCCGTTGTTGTACTCAATTCATCAGTAAGACATACTGCACGAGACCAGACGCAGATTATATAAACCTCTGCTGATTGGCCAGGTCGGGTATCCCACTGACGTCCCCGAGGGACAATCACTGTCTGTCCATCAAGAAGTTCTGTGGACTAATCGCCATGCGGATCCACTGCAGGACCTCCCGTTTGCTCCTCCCCTTCCTAGAATCCCCGTCCCGCCATTGGCCACACGGCCGCTCGTCGTCGACCATCTCGGCCAATGGCAGAACGGCGCTGCCGCGCAAGCACGTTCTCCTCTCGTGTCGACGCCCGCAGAGCACAGACTCCGGCCCCGCCTCTCGGCCGCCCGCAACTGACCAGGTGACGGTGTTAGGCCACGCCTACCCCCGCGACGACTTCACCAACGTGACGGAGAAGATCCTGACCAAAGTGGGACGGAACCTCCACAACCAATCGCATCATCCCCTCTGGCTGGTCAAGGAGCGAATCAAAGCACACTTCTACGGTTGCTACGTTGGTCGCCACGGCAGCCCTCTGTTCTCCGCGCACGACAACCTCAGTCCCGTGGTCAGCGTGGAGCAGAACTTTGACAGTCTGCTGATCCCGGCCGATCACCCCGGCCGGAACCGAGGGGACAACTATTACATCAACAGGTCCACCATGCTGCGCGCTCACACGTCGGCCCACCAGGGGGAGCTGGTGAGGTCGGGGCTGGACGCGTTCCTGTTGGCCGGCGACGTCTACCGGCGGGACGAGATCGACGGCAGCCACTACCCCGTGTTCCACCAGATGGAAGGAGTCCGGCTGTTCTCCGACCGCCAGCTGTTCTCTGACGAGGTGGACAACGGGCGGCGGGCAGACCTGTTGCTGTTCGAGTCCGGGGGTCGCAGGACCCCTCACAAACAGGAAGCTCACACGCTGGAAGCCGCGAAGCTGGCGGAACACGACCTGAAGAAGACCCTCACGCGCCTGGTCGCGCACCTGTTCGGAGGAGAGCAGGAGGAGGAGGTGGAGGTCAGATGGACGGAGTCCTACTTTCCCTTCACCCATCCCTCCTTCGAGATGGAGGTGCGTTTCGGCAGTGACTGGCTGGAGGTGTTGGGGTGCGGCGTGATGGAGCAGGCGGTGCTCGACGCGGCGGGCGCGTCCGACAAGGTGGGCTGGGCGTTCGGGCTGGGTCTGGAGCGCCTGGCCATGGCACTGTTCCGCATACCCGACATCCGGCTGTTCTGGAGTCGGGACGAACGCTTCCTCGCGCAGTTCGTGCTGTCCGATGTCCACCAGCCCGTCTGCTTCCGGCCTTTCAGCAAGTACCCGCCGCTGCAAAACGACATTTCCTTCTGGCTGCCGGCGGTGGGGGAGGAGAGCGAGGGCGGGCGAGCCAGCTTCAGTCCGAATGACTTCTACGAGCTGGTCAGGACGGTGGGGGGGGACCTGGTGGAGAGTGTCACGCTGCTTGACGACTTCACGCACCCCCGGTCGGGTTGGAGGAGCCTGTGTTTCCGCGTGGTGTATCGCCACATGGAGCGAACTTTGACCCAGGAAGAGGTTTGCACGGTTCACCAGGAAATAGAGAGGCAGGCCGAGACACAGCTAGGAGTGCAGGGGAGGTACTGACCCCACCCCCACTACAACACACACGCGCGCTCGCACACACGCACATGCACACGCACGTGCACACGCACATGTCAGGAGCATCAGGTGTGGATCAGTACATTCCATGGCGAGTGACAGTGCCCCGTCATGTGGTGGATGTAGCGTGTGGCGTTGACCACACACACGGTGGCCCTGGTCAAGTCCCTTATCTTCCTACCATGGATGTCTGCACACTGCAGGGAGTGTGCTTGCCTTACGAGGCCCTGGGCTGGTTGTTAGAGCATGGAGGGATTTGATCTAGCTGTTCTCCACATGGCATAACATTTCTTCAACCAGTGATAACTAAACAAACTAGAAATGCACTCTGTCGAGGTGCCAACGTGCGCCTTGCACACAAGTAGTAAATGGTAAATGGTAAATGGTGCATTTATATAGCGCCTTTATCCAAGGCGCTTTACAGAGATTGTGCATTACATTCACCCATTCATACACCGATGGCAGCGGAAACCATGCAAGGCACCAACTAGCACATCGGGAGCAATTAGGGGTTCAGTGTCTTGCTCAAGGACACTTCGACAACTCTGGGGGAGCCCGGGTTCGAACTGGCAATACGTGGCCTACTTGTGTGTAAGCAGAGCGCGCAAGTACTGCTACTAACTAATACAACTGCTGTTCTAAAATGCTTTAGACCCGTTATTGACCTTATACCTTATACCAAAGTTGAAACATCAACAGCCAATAAGGGACCACCATTATTACCCTGACATACATACATATACATGTACGTACATACGTACGTACGTACGTATGTACATACATACATACGTATATACATACGGTACATACATACATACATACATAAATACATACATACATACATACATACATACATACATACATACATACATACATACATACATACACACACGCCCACAGGCAAGTGATAGGTCAAGTTTACATACCAAACTTCATACTATATTGGTTATTATTAAGATCTGAAGGAGCCTATGGTGTGCACACTAGAAACACGCCTCAAACAACACCTACAGTATATCACATCAAACGAGCAGACATACACACTACCCTGTACACACACTTTCAATCCCATCCCATCGCTAACCTCATCGTTTCAGTCAGAGTCCGATGGACCAGTGGACAGCGGAAACTAATGGAGCATAGATGGATTAAAAAATTGCAAACAGTAACACCCACTGGTCTAAATGAAAGAATCTGACTATCAAACACCTACATAGTACACTCACACCTCATTCATTTTTATGTTCATCTTGCTGTTCTATTAAATAAATTGTATCCAGGCCTTGCTGTGAACTTTTACTCTTTTAAGGTTTTTAGGTTGTTTTATTAATGTCCATTTTTTACCAAGTATATCCATTTTTACCATGGTGTTTTAGAGGATGGTTTCGGACCATGGCTTAGGTATGCGGTCTAGTCTAACTTGGACTCAGGGGGATGGACGCCTCTGCCTTGCATAGTCCCCAGTGAATAGGCAGGTTGCCCTTCACTGGTAACCTTACATTGGCTTTTAAATATATGAAGGTATTGTAGGCTGGGATTTTACAAAAAAGCCCCCCTTTTAAATACATACATACATACATACAGACATACAGACATACATACTTATAAGGTATGCCATCTGGTGGCTAATGAACCAAACACATTCTCAGAAGTTGAAGCAGTTTTAGAGGACCCACTTTTAGGCCAGTGCAACAGAGCATGCTTTTGCCTTTTTTTAAAACCTTACCCATTTTAACCAAATACATAAGGCCAGTGCCACTGGGGGTCTCTTTTTAACTGTTTTAACAAAACCTGTTTTATTGTATGGTAGCACTATTTTAGGGATGTGTTTCCGCTGTCCACTGGTCCTATAGTGGACCAGGGGCCCACTGAGGGAATCCTGGAGTCCCCCAGTTGGACACATAAGGCTGAGGATCAGCCGTCCTCACTGTACACACAGAGCATATTTGGGAGTGTCTCGAGTACCCCCTCTGTCATAACCCTAGATTTTGCCTGTCTCGTTGTCCTACAGGGGGCTCCTGTGATGGGGTGCCCTCCAATAACCCTCTCTCCAGGTCATAATAATACTCCTGTTCCATGGTTATATACCACTAACCCTCTGCCTTTCTCCATTCCTTCCCTTTATTTCATCCATTATTAATTGCTTTTATCATTATTTTATTTTATTATTATTTTATTATTTTATTATTTTATTATTTTATTATTTTATTATTTTATTTTATGTTATTTGTTGACTTTATCATCCTATCTTATCATTGGGATACAGTACAGCTATACTATAGCCCTTATATTATTTCTTCCCCCATAAACAAACCCCCACCACCCCCCCCCCCCCCCCCCCCCACTTTCATATCCACCCCATCCTCACTCCCAGACCAACCATACCATGGCACCACCACCTTGGACACCCCCACACTTAGCTCCACCCACAGAACACACCACCCTACTTCTAACTTCCTTAGGATGTTGGCTCTCTCTTTGCCCCAAATAGTCCAGAGGCTTAGTGCACTTTTTTAGGAGAATAGTGCACTTGCGGATAAAAGCGCCAAATTTTGTATGAGGCTTCTTTATGTCATGCTAAAGGATTTTAGCCTAGGAGCCCTTGTCAAATATCTATTTTAAATATCAAATTGCAAGACTATCAATATCAATGAAATATGTGAAATATGTGAAAATCCGCCTAGTATTTTTCAGACTATATACATCATAAAATGATCAGATTACTTCCAAATGTGATAAAGTTGACTTATTTTGACATTATTAAAGTCACAGAACATGAAATATCATCAATAACACCTTTATTGCAATGAAGAATACAAATTAATATGCATCATAGTGCGAAACATGTTATAGAGCTGTGCGCATTCTGCCTAGCTGTCACAATTGCATTTGCAAAGTGGGGAACAGTCCAAATTTGCATTGCTGCATTGGCAGGTATACATCACCTTTACAGGTGCATCTGATCAGCTCTCTGCAAGCTCTGGAAACCTTTGGAATGGTCAGTAAACTAGCACCCATGACCCTTCTTCCTTGGCCCATAGTTTTGTGGAGAAGGAATCATTTGATGGCTTTGTGTGCTGGTGGCCCAGATGCCTGCTTGGTAGACTGCCCGTTTCACATGTGAGTGCACCCTGGGTGGGAGGTAATTTCTCTATCGTTCGATTTTGTTCACAGAAGAGTTATTTTCTTTTTTCGTTGATGGAGCTCAAAGGACTGGATTTGTCGTACAAAATTACTGTCAGTCTTTCAAGCTCCCGGAAGTGCTGGCAGTCAACATCTAGTTGCTGGAAGGGATGCTTTGCCAGATTGACGAATGTTTCTGTCGCAGGCAGCATCATAGGCTTGCCAGGTCCGCCAAGCTGACTTCTTACCCTTTCCATTAATAGCCGGGGAGCGGGAATAGAGATGAACCTGTGATGTCATGACATACTTTTTATTTGTGTTTTTTCTATTAACTTGGTCATTAAGGAACACAGAATGAGAGGTCTGCTCTGACCAAATTAATAGAAAAAAAACACAAATAAAAAGTATGTCATGACATCACAGGTCCTCTCAAATTTTGGGTGACTGGCTCCCCGGCTATTAAGGCATATGTTGTGTCACAACCGGAATATGCGTGAAACATAGGCAGGGCTCGAGATTTGGGTTCCCCTAGGCTATTGCAGTCTACCAAGCGGGCATCTGGGCCACCAGCACACGAAGCCACCAAGTGATTCCTTCTCCACAGAACTATGGGTGGGTTAAGGAAGAAGGGTCATGGGTGCCAGTTTGGCTGACCATTCCAGAGGTTTCCAGAGCTTGCAGAGAGCTGATCAGATGCACCTGTAAAGGTGACTGTAGTGTAGTACCTGAAAATGCAGTAATACAAATTTGGACTGTTCCCCACTTTGCAAATGCAATTGTGACAGCTAGGCAGAAAGCACAGCTCTATAACATGTTTCACACTATGATGCATATCCTTGTACTATAATGGAAAGGGGGAGCAAACCAATATATTTATCCGTCCGGCTTCTCCTACGAAACTTGGCAATTCTGCTCAGCAAGCCATCCTGGGAAGCAGTATAGGGGAAGGCCTCTCGGAGGACATGAACACCCTTTCTTCATACCTGAAGGACTGCCGCCTCAAGCTCAGTGTTGAGAAGACTGTAGCAACAATGTTCCACCTCTACAAAAGGGAAGCAACTCGCCAAATCAACATCATGGTCGACGGTGCCCGGCTACAGTCCCAGTCCTCACCGACATACATGGAGTGAAGCTCGACAGAACACTGTCCTTTAAACAACACCTGGACAGTGTTAAGGGAAAGCCCGTGCCGCACTGATACAGCATCTAGCTGGCACCACGTGGGGAGTCACCACAAAGACACTGCGCATCTCCACCGAGGCCCTAGTTTTCCCTGCCGCTGAATACTGTGCCTCAGCCTGGAATCGCCCCAGCAGAGGTCAGGCGAGAAGCAGCCACACTGGCCCTCACTCGGAAGGCACAGTTGAGCAAATCTCATCTCCTCCACAAGGTCGTCACGGAGACACCACAGCGTATGCATCTCAAGTCCCGGCGGCCCTTTGCCACACAGGCCCAGGAACTGCTCGGCACAACACCAGCCGACACCTCCAAGGCTTCCTGGGTGAAGGCAAGATGGAGAGACCAGTGGAAGGCAGCAGATCCTTCCAGGCTTCACTACTACATCGAGGATCTCACAGATGTTCCTGGCCAGCGCCTCCCCCGCAGGGAGTGGACAACCCTCAACCGCCTGAGGACGGGTGTGGGACGCTTTGGTGCATCCATGCAGAAGTGGGGTCTCACAGACAGTGCCCACTGAGAATGTGGGGATCCATTACAGACTGTGGAACACGTGCTGACCAGCTGCCCCACATACCGGCCACCAAATAGTGATCAAGGCTTAATTGACCTAGACAATGACACACTGGACTGGCTTGCTGCAATGGAGCTGAAGGTCTAAGGACATATACGACAGAAGAAGCACAAACAAATTCTACATGCCACAGGAATCCATCTGCACTATATTGCCTCCGCTCACCTGTCATATGTATTGTACAAATTTGTGTGCCATACTGTTATTGTGCAACATTTAGCTGTGACGCAAATTATATCACAATTTCCACATTCACCGACCCCTCCCCTTTTCACTTCACACACACACGCACACACACACAGCAGCACGGTATGGTACAGTACAGTATGGTACGGTACGGTAACGTACAGTCTGGTACAGTACGGTACAGTAACATACAGTATGGTACAGTAACAAACAGTATGGTACATTGCAGTACAGTACAGTACAGTACAGTACAGTACAGTACAGTACAGTACAGTACAGTACAGTACAGTACAGTACAGTACAGTCTGGTACAGTACAGTATTGTACAGTACGGTACGCTACAGTATGGTTCAGTACCGCACCCAAAATGTAGTCTGACTGAACAAGTGGGCACCCGGACAACTGGCCACCTGGATGGTGTGGCGCGAGACCGTCCGATGGCCGGTCGAGTTATAGTTCATTTGTATGTATTCTTCATTGCAATAAAGGTGTTATTGATGATATTTCATGTTCTGTGACTTTAATAATAGTCAACTTTATCACATTTGGAAATAATCTGATCATTTTATGATGTATATAGTCTGAAAAATACTAGGCGGATTTTCACATATTTCACATATTGCATTGATAATAATGTCTTGCAATTTGATATTTAAAATAGATATTTGACAAGGGCTCCTAGGCTAAAATTCAATAACTGACCCTAACGAACCATCATGCAAAAAATTACGCTTTTATCCGCAATTGCACTATCCTTTCACTAAGCCTCCGGACTAAAACTCCTCTGAAGAAGCTGCAAGACAGCGAAACGTCAGGACCTTTTAGAGTAGACCCTTTTATTGTTTTCTTTGCTTTTAAGTCTTGGTTGCACCTTTTAATCGATAAATTTGATTTTAAATACAATTTTTATATGGGGGGCCCAACCTTGGTCCCAACTACATGCCGTAGTTGAGACGAACGGCTTACCATCTCCACCACTGAGCCCTCAGATCCAGCAGCCGTCAACACCTGCAGGAGCAGCTGTCCAACCCACAGAGGGAAAGGCTCTAGTGTCCAGGCGCATCCAGCAAAAGGTGGTAAGGGCCCAACCCTGGGCAGCACATACTACAGCTGCTCACCTCATATGGGATTGTGTTTTTAATTTTAATTTGTTGATTGAAGTGCTTCCACACTTAACCCCATTCCTTTTTGCTAGCCACCACCCTCACCATGCAACATCCCTCTGCACACAGATTTCCCCGTAGACCCACATATGCCCAAGTAGCTAGACCACCCTTCACCAACAGATATCCCCCTATACCCCTGTCTTCACATACCCCTACTACACGCCCCCATCACCCTGTACCTAACAGCCAGCCCCCCCTTGGTCACCCTCCCGATGAAGCCACCAGGCAGACAGCCAAACTGTATTTTAAATTAATTCAAGCTGTACACCATGGAGAGGTGACTGAGAGGGCGCTCCGGACAGGGTCCTTCCCTGTTGGGATGATGAGACAGGTGAACAAACTCACCACCTTCATCAAGCCTGCCTGCCCCACTGAGACCACCACCACGCAGGTGGCCCACAACACACACAACTGGATGAACACAAACATGCATATATTATAAACACACTACACAGACACCATAGACACACTCACACCAGACATACACCCACATAACCCTATGGCCTATACCATTGCCATAGGATGGGCACATAAACGATACACACAGAGACTGACAAATGCAACCCTAACCCGGGTTAGCAACATACTACAGATACAGACACCCACACAACACACACAGCCAACCACACAACACACACAACACACACAGCCAACCACACAACACACACAGCCAACCACACAACACACACAACACAGACAGCCAACCACACAACACACACAGCCAACCACACAACACACACAACACAGACAACATACACCGACACAACTCAATACACAGCAACATTTCACACACACAAACCGTTACAACATACATACACAAGCAAACACATTCTCAACAACACACACCGCCCCCCCTCCACCTCACTCGAGACCTCCCAGTAGCTCTGCTAGTGCTCGGCCTGGCCTTCTCCCACACCCTAGGACCCCAGCCCAAGTGTACCCCCCTCCTTTAGGCAGGAACACTTCGCCACCAGCCTTACTCCCAACGCCTTCCATCCCACCCCTTCTCACCATCCCTACAACCAGGCGGCCGGCCATTCCACCCCTCCTCAGGACCCCCCCAGACAAGCGACCTGTCATCCCCAGTGCCCCCCGCCCACTACCCAGACCCATATGCTCTCTGTCCCTGGGGAGACGTCCGGAGGCCTTTACTCTGGCGCCCCCCCAGCCACAGAGAGCAAAACCCATTAGGACCAGCTCCCAGTTTCCCCCCACAACCCCCCTCCCCCCCGGTCCCGGAGGACTCAACACTGCCTTCCTCTTCTGCACCCGGACCCCCTAACGGGGTTCGGGAGGTGGAGGTGGCGGGCAGCTCACCCTATCCCCTTCCTTCTGCCTCCTCGACACCCAAGCCTACTCACAGGACCACTGGAACCTCTCCCCGTTTCCAACCCATAGAGTACTCCACCTGTGAGGAGTCCACAGCCCCAAGCCCACTCCAACCCACCTCACTAGTCCTTCCCACCACACCCACCACTCCCCAGCACACCCCAGCATCAGTCATTGCATTAAATTCCATTTCCCTTTCCCCCACAGGAGGCGCCGGTGTGAAGCGCGGGATCGGTACCCTAGGATCCCGGGTAATGATGAGTAGGCCACTATACGGTAACAACCGTGACCAAACAGGCCCCTCTGAACCCTGTCAGAACCACCCGATCCCGCAGCCTCTCACTACTGGCGCCTCACAGCCACACACGTCACCACCCCCACCGGCCCCAGCACTTCCCTGCATACCTACATATCACAAGGCCAGGCCTAAGAGAAAGGTGCAGGACTGGAACATTGTGGTCCGAAAGCCGGTGGCCCTCTTGGGGGACTCCAATTTAAATAGAATCCCACCATCACACCACACTACTATGCAAATAGACAGCTACCCTGGGGCGACCTTCAACCACCTGACCAAGGTCTTTGAAAAGGCGGAGGTTCACCCCAGGGTAGAAGAAGTGATTCTCTCGGTGGGCATCAACTGCAAGGACAATGATACGGACCAGACCTCCTATAGGCAGCTGAATGGAATGCACAGGGAGGCACAACGGACTTTTCCGAACGCAACCATCCATATTCCCCTCATCAACTTCTCCCAGTTCCTAACAACCAACCAGAAAAAGAACATCACACTCATGAACCAGTACATATCAACACATTTCCCATACATTCCACCAGTTGACCCCGGCCAGTTTCACACAGAACCCGACAACATACACTGGACACACACCACAGCAGTCACAATTTTTAACCATTGGTGCACACAGTTAAATTTTCCCTAAACAGGAGCCGAAGCCTGTATTCCTGTCCTACCTCTCCTCTTCCTTTGGTACCTACCTTGTTCCCAACAGGCTCCCCTCCTCCTCCTCCTCCCCCTCTTTCTCCCCCCCTCGCCCCTCCCCCCTCTCCCACACCGCCCATCACCATTCTTCCCCCCTCTTCCTCCTCCTCTCAACCTCCAACAGCCATTCAGTCCCTCCGACTAGCACCTGAACCCCACTCCAATGTGTTGAACCTGTCCAGGTCTGTCCGTCTCACGGCCGCACAGGCCCAGTTGCTGGAGAGGGGCCTCGCCTACATTCCTCGACCCACAAAGACAGACTGGGAGGCACTTCGAAGGGACACCCACAGATACCATAGGAGACTTAAATTAATAGACTTTTTCAAAGACACACAGACAGACGGACATACACCTTTTGTTCTGCCCTCCACCTGGGAGCCAAAACTCTCCCAGGTGGACGGCAGGATACCTCATACAGCTAGATAACCATACACTCAATCAGTACCACCCATCACCAGACAGACCTGACAACCTGACCACAGACGAACGGAACAGCATCACAACACTGCGGAACAACACACAAATAGTTATTAAACCAGCTGACAAAGGCTCAAAAATAGTAATTTTAGATAATTTCCAATACACATATGAAGCCAACAGACAACTATCCAACACAAGATACTACACTCACATAGCAGCCAGCATACAGCCACAGACTCAGGTCAAACTCAGACAAATCATTACAACACTCTATCACCAAAACTACATCACATCCAAACAACGCGACTTCCTCTATGGACCTGATAACCCCAGACCTAAAATATTCTATCTACTACCCAAAATCCACAAGGATCCACAGACTTGGACTATTCCCTTCGAGGTGCCTCCCGGCAGACCTTTAGTGTCAGACTGTAGCAGTGAATCCTACCACATAGCACAATACATAGACCACTTCCTCAACCCCCTCTCCACTATACACGCCAGTTATTTAAGAGACACATATGATTTCTTAGAAAAAATCAAGCCCATAGCCGTGCCACCACACACATACATTTTCACCATAGACATTGACAGCCTTTACACCAACATACATACAGCCACTGGTTTACAGGCAGTTAGAAATCTTTTCCAGACACACCCGGACAACACTAGACCAGACAATGCCATTTTACATGATTTCACCTTTAATAACAAACACTACTTACAGATGGAGGACACGGCTATGGGCAAGAAATTTGCACCCGCTTATGCAAACATCTACATGAGTGAGTGGGAGAGAGAGAGAGGCCTTGGCAAAGTGTCCACTACAACCCACCATGTATTTCAGATTTTTAGATGACATCATAGGGCTCTGGCCACACACCTTACAACAGTTTGATGCATTTTTACAGATTTTTAACACACACCATGCTTCCATAACCATCAAACACATCATTCATCCAACAGAGATTAACTTCCTGGACACCACCGTATTTTTTCATACAATAGATCATACACATAAACGACTACTGACAAAAATATATTTTAAGGACACAGACACACACGCACTACTCCATAAACACAGCTACCACCCAAAGCACACCTTTGCAGGAATCATCAAATCACAAATCATTCGTTTTTTCAGGATTTCATCAAATAGGGAACATTTTAATCAGGCCACACACACACTTTTCACAGTCCTCCGTAGGAGAGGTTATAGCAAGAGGTTATTGCGGACAATCAAGAGCAATGCCCTGGCCTCTCTCTCCCCCACCTGGTCACGTTCCACCAACATACTGGACACTCTGCCGCCCACCCCTAACCCTCCCACCCCTAATTATAACCCTAACCTCAGCCCTAGCTTTCCTCCCCAGCAACATCAGAGCATGCAGCAGGAGCAGAGGCCTCTCTCTGGCGCGGGGACAGGGACGGACCTGGACGGGGCCCACGCATTACCCTCTCCTCTATGTCCTCCCTTCTCCAACTCTTCTTCTCACTCTATACAGTCCACCGGCTCCTCTACCACTACAACACTAGTCCCATTAATAACTACATTTTCACATACTCTCCAACCACTACACCATAAATTCAAACAGAACTTCGCCACTACACAACAATCCTACCCCCCATTACAAACACATCAGGTCATCTCTGCACTCAGAAGGAACAGGAACCTGGGAGACCTCCTTGTGCATTCCAGATTCTCCACTTTACCTCCCAAGCCCCCACAGCCACTTACACTCCATTTTAAGCCCCGCAAATTCATCAACAACCCCCATAGTCACACTTCCTCCCCCATTCAGGATCCCCTGTCTCTGACCACCCCCAATATAGTTTATATCATCACCTGCACACAATGTCATAAACATTACATAGGAGAAACCAGTCACACACTAGAAACACGCCTCAAACAACACCTATATCACATCAAACGAGCAGACATACACACTACCCTGTACACGCACTTTCAATCCCATCCCATCGCTAACTTCATCGTTTCAGGTCTGGAATGTGGAGTCCGATGGACCAGTGGACAGCGGAAACTAATGGAGCATAGATGGATTAAAAAATTGCAAACAGTAACACCCACTGGTCTAAATGAAAGAAGCTGACTATCAAACACCTACATAGTACCCTCACACCTCATTCATTTTTATGTTCATCTTTCTGTTTCTATTAAATAAATTGTATCCAGGCCTTGCTGTGAACTTTTACTCTTTTAAGGTTTTTAGGTTGTTTTATTAATGTCCATTTTTTACCAAGTATATCCATTTTTACCATGGTGTTTTAGAGGATGGTTTCGGACCATGGCTTAGGTATGCGGTCTAGTCTAACTTGGACTCAGGGGGGTGGACGCCTCTGCCTTGCATAGTCCCCAGTGAATAGGCAGGTTGCCCTTCACTGGTAACCTTACATTGGCTTTTAAATATATGAAGGGATTGTAGGCTGGGATTTTACAAAAAAGCCCCCCTTTTAAATACATACATACATACATACATACATACAGACATACAGACATACATACTTATAAGGTATGCCATCTGGTGGCTAATGAACCAAACACATTCTCAGAAGTTGAAGCAGTTTTAGAGGACCCACTTTTAGGCCAGTGCAACAGAGCATGCTTTTGCCTTTTTTTAAACCTTACCCATTTTAACCAAATACATACATACATACATACATACATACATACATACATTAGGAAAACCCCGACATAGCGAGTGCGTTGGAACCAACAACACTGTCCGCCACAGAGCACACATGAACGCAAGACACGCCCACAGGCAAGTGATAGGTCATACTCCACCAGTCAGAGATGATGCCGTTGATGCTGTTATATTGGTTATTATTAAGATCTGAAGGAGCCTATGGTGTGCACATCTCAGAATCCATGATGATGATTGAACATGCTGCTTTTTTGTACCCTTCTGCATACAGTATAACAGACAATGAGGTTATGCTCTAGCTGTAGCGACTAGTTTTATATAATGTACATTACTAACTAATTGTCTATTTTCCTTTTTTCCTTTTTTTTTAAGCCTTTTTTATGTACAGTAATATGTAAATGTGCCTTGTTTTCAGATAAAAGACACTTTTAAATGTTTTTGAAGCTTGCTCGTAACATTGTTGGCTTATAATACTTTGGATGCACTGTTGTTGTTCTGCTATATGCCTCTTGGCTAGGTAGAGTGACTTATCACCTTCAAAATGGTGCACCCCCCGAATTTGCATACCAAAGGTATGAGGTTTGCATGCCCTAATGGGGGGAAAAATTTAAAAGTCTTAAGACAAAAAATAGGCTCTAACAGACTCCAACCCAAGTCACCACCATACTTATCTGTTCTAATAATAGTCTCTGAAAACGATTGACACAGTGAATACGAAATAACACTAAAAAGAACAGGTCAATAGTATGTTGCAAGTGTACTTGCAATTATTCAACACATTAAAAAACGAGTAAATACAAGAAAACACTATACAACACTGTTATGTGGGTGTGCTTGTGTTTCTATAATGAAGCTCTTGTCATACTGTTCACAATAAACAGATTTATCTTTCATATGTGTGCGCTCATGACGTTTTTGGTTGCTTGAAGTAGTGAAACTCTTTCCACACTGACCACAAGAATGACATTGAATATTGAGACTTGTTTACTTCAATCTGCAGCATAATGTTGGTGTGACATGTTCCTCAAAGACAATACAGTATACACACAACTGTATCATAAGACACAAACGTCCACCCACCCCCTGGGAATTATGTTGAATTCATAAATAGTACACTAACACCAGCCTTCAAATATATACATTGAACATAGCCCACTATATATTATTATGCCCTGTAAAATGCACTTAAAATAAAGTTGCAATGTACAACATCTTCAACAGTTTAGCCATCCACAATCTATCATCATGCTACACCTGGTTATGTGGATATACATGTGCTGATGTTTCTCGTCAATTACAATTTACAATATAGGCATTTAGCAGACGCTCTTAATCCAGAGCGACTTACATTAAGAAAGAACAAAAAAGCATGGGAATACATCACATATATAAAATGCATTTATCATGAAACATGCGTAAGCTAAGACCGTAACTAGAACATATCTATATAATGACACTATACATATAAACTTTGCTATACATATGTACTATGAAGTGCTATGACTACATACCATGCAATTAGTGTGCTGTCTACATGACATGCTATAAGTCTGTTTCAAATGCTATCTAAAGGATATAATTAAGCTTTGTTATACTGTTCACACTAAACAGATGTATTGTTCACATGTGTGGGCTCATGACTTTTCAGTTGCTTGAAGTAGTAAAACTCTCCCACAAGGGAACAGGTTAAATCCAGTGTGTATGAGTCCTGAAGTGATGCTTATATTATTGGTATCTAGAAAATGCAAGTCACAGTATTCACCAGCACATTGTCTGTCCTGATGAAGGTCTAAGCGACCGAAACATCGACCTAATAAAGATCAACATTTTTGAGTGGTGTAAACCACTCCTACAACTGGCTTTGTTAGTTTACTGTCCGTACCAAAAAAAATCACACCTGTGTGAACTGAGTGGTGTAAGGTCTTATATAGCCTGATCAGCTGTGGTCTGACGTAATGTCTGACGTAATGAAATCACACCCGGGTGTACTGGGTGACCGTAGCAACCATGCTCATTTTTTGAGCACAGACAGACAGACACGTAAACTAACAAAGCCAGTCGTAGGAGTGGTTTATACCACTCAAAAATGAGCATGGTTGCTATGGTCACCCAGTTCACACGGGTGTGATTTCATTACGTCAGACATTACGTCAGACCACAGCTGATCAGTCTATATAAGACCTTACACCACTCAGTTCACACAGGTGTGATTTTTTGGCAAGTGTCTGACAGTGTCTGACAGTGTCTTCTTTGTCTTTCGTAGATACCCTTTTCACAGTATTCGCCCAGAAACGGATTTGGGAACTGGTAATGCAAATAGGAGTGACACAGATGTGAAATTGTGTTTCTTTTGGAATGTATTTTGGACATGGATTACAAAGAGAATGGTTATTGTATTTTACTTTGTATTTGGATGTGATTTTGAATGTTCTGAACAACATGAATGTACATGTCTAAACAAACAGTAAGAAAATATGCAGTAGGCCTATTGCTGGGTAAATCATGAATAAAAGGTCAGGAATATTGTGACTGTTGAGGGGCGCAAGCCCCTGCTATATTCAGCTATTAGTGTAGATGTCCGTCCTACACACACAATAATAACCCATGAATGGAGAATTTACGTCATGTGTCTGAGCAAATTGACATGTTACGTTATGATGATGTCAAATGATAAGATTGCCCCTCACTTCACACGGGTGTGATTTTGTTTGTGAATAAATCATAACCAGAGGAGACTCGGTGAAAGGAAGACTACATTTTCACTGGTTCCATGTATTCTAACATCTCTAACTGTTGTATAGTATTCTGTGCCATATCCTGGTACCTATTACATAATGATTTTCACGTTTTCATTACCAATACAATGATCTGGTGTGTGGTCATAGTTAAGGCCGACAAGGCCTGCTCTGCTGGAAACATTGGGAAAAAACGTTATGGCTATTATGTTGTATTATTTGACTGTGTGATATGTTTCAATTTCTCATCAGGACAGTAGGTTGTGTAGGCTGTCAATAAAAAAAATGAGACATTGGCTGATCTCATAACCCATGGCAAAGTTGATGTTTATTGAATTCTTTGTACAAAAATGGTTATACATCGTTTGGAAGGAAAGGTTTTGTGAGTGCATTCTTGACTTGGTGTTACTCACACGTGTTCTGTATATCGCGGAAGCATTTATTGACAGCCTAGGTGAGCCTACACAACCTACTGACGAGAAATCTAGTTCACATCACACAGTCAAACAGTTATACAAAATAGGCTATATACAAAAATAGACAGACAGACAGACATGTCTGTTTGTATAACTAGCCATGGAATTTATCTGACGGTGGGGATCGAACAAAGCAATGAGGGTTCAGAAGTAAAACCATTGGGAATTAAAATACAAAACAATCTATCATGGACAGCTCATACCACAGATCCCTCTGAAGATCAGAAGACTGCAGATCACACAAAATAATGCAGTAGAAATGGTCTTAAGATGTGGGTATGAAATATGGCTATAACCTTTTTCTATTTATGTTTCTGGCAGATAAGGCCTCTCATTATGTGGACCTCAATGACCGAATGAATAGAAACATCACAAACCAAAAGTATAATAGCGTTACATCACAGGTCCTCTCAAATGTTGGGTGACTGATCCCTGACTACTAACCTCTCTGTCTGCAGCGGCATCGGACTATTTCACCATGACAAGGAGACATATTCCTGATGCAGAGGTTCTTCGTCAAATCCTTGACTGACAGTGGTGTATACATTTCGGTCACTTGAAAATAGCTTGTAGATCTGCTATTTTCCAAAGTTGAAATGGGACATTCTGCACAATGAGTACTTTATACTTTTGGTACTTTAAAGTACATTTTGTTACCAATACTGTTGTACTTTTACTCAAGTCAATTTTAAATTTCAGGACTTTTGAGTTTTTTGCAGTGAGTGAGTTAAATGTTGAGTTCCCATGGGGGGAAGACAGGGTGAGGGGTGGGGGTCACACAGGGACATTGTATCCAAAATGTATCAAACTTTCTGCGAGAAAGTGTGTGTTCCACTGTTCCCAAGGGCGGGGGGGGGGGGGGGGGGGGGGGGGTGGAGTGGGGTGCTATGTCAGTGGCTTTCAACCAGTGGTCCTTGAGGGGGTTGTAAGTGGTCCCGAGCTATAAATGATGAAGAGTTGGTAAACAATATGAAAAGGGTTCAAAACTACTGTTGTATGTGTTCTCACTCAAATGTTTTTAATCACATTTACTTTATTTGGGGAACAAAGCAATGCGGTTTCAGAAGTCAAACTATAGGGAATTAAAAAACAAAACAATCTATCATGGACAGCTCATACCACAGATCCCTCTAATGCCACGAATGGTTGGGGCCAATTGCAGGGCTCCTGACTTCAGACGAAGTTAATAATAATAGTAGTTTAATTTATAGTCACGTAAACTATTGCTGTGCAGTATGAGGCAACGCAGCTCAGACTGATATGAGAAGACTGCAGATATGTTTGACCAAAAATAAAAACTAGTGTGGGAAGCCAATCTTTTATTTTTAGGGCAGTTAAATTGTGGAATTCGTCACTATAGCTGGGATTGCTTTTTAGATTCATTGTTATTTTGTGATTTATTGTTTTGCTTTTAGTTTTCAGTTTTGTTGGGGTTTGTATGCGGTCAGGCGTTGTGTATATTCTGTCGTGTGCTACGTTAATTGTCAAGTGTCTGTCTGGATATGACCGCTCCATTCTTTAGACTTTGTTTTGATTTACTTACTGACTGGCTCCATTTATTATTTTGTGTGTATTATGAACAGTAAATGGTTTTGGGGAAATGATTTAACAACATAGGTTACCATAGTACCAGGTAAATATGTTCATTCTGTACCGTTACTGGTTGTATGAGTCCTAAATAGGCATGCCACGGTATGAGATTTTACAGTACGGTACGGGGCCGGTATTGATAACCTATACCTCGGTATTCCACGGTATTTATATTAAAAAAATAAAAGATTGCCCCCCACCTATGTCTAGTGACTACCCCCACCTCCTTATAAGCCCTTCTTTGTTCC
Organism: Electrona antarctica; assembly: GCF_951216825.1. NCBI lineage: Eukaryota > Metazoa > Chordata > Actinopteri > Myctophiformes > Myctophidae > Electrona > Electrona antarctica. The sequence continues at coordinate 52,729,797 of NC_136812.1, read as the reverse complement.
CCAACCTGTAGGCCCACATTTTTTATTTTTACCTTTTATGATAATTTGAATTTTGTTATTTGTCATGTGACTTGTCATGATTATGAATTGATTACCCAGGACCTGAATGGAAACAAGACTGCAATAAAGTATTCAATTCAATTCAATAGCCTTTATTGTCTCCGAGGATACATTTGTCTTGGGCACCAAGAGACAGCGTTAAACATTAAATACATACATACATACATACACACACAGTTCATAGTACAACAAATACAGTTCATAGTACAAACATAGTTATCCTACCCACACTGTGCAAATATATCAAGGCAGTATTGCACTCTCCCAGTAGTTAGTTATCTGTTATTAAGTGTTTTGATTGACAGTGAAACAAAAGATAATTTATATCTGTTTAGCTTGCAGAATGGTGATCTGTACCGTCTGCCAGATGGCATCAACTCATATTCCTTATGGAGGATGTGGTTCGGGTCTTGGGTGATTTTGAGGCCCTGCTTCTTCACTGTACTCTCAAATATCTCTTACAATTACAATTACAATTTAGGCATTTAGCAGACGCTCTTAATCCAGAGCGATTTACGTTAAGCAATAACAAAAGCATGGCATACATCACATATATAAAAAGTAGTTATCATGAATCATGCGTAAACTAAGAACGTAACAGTGTATCTATGTAAACTATACATACTATACTATATAATATATTATACATAGTATAAGAGAACATGGGGGCTGCATGCCTATGATTTTCCCAGCCCTCTTGACTATCAATCAATGAATCAATAGCTATTCCCCACTGTATTTCACTGTACTATGGCTCCCCCTAATGGCCGTTTTGTAACCTGCACGCTGCAGCATAGCTAGTGCATAATCTGCATGCTCACAACTCTGTGTGCCGTGTTGACAGTTCACACTATGGAAATATGGAATATACAATTGGATCTGGGTGTCTTTCAGCAACACTAACTCAAAGGTAGGAAGCAACTTTTCAATCTACTGCAGCTGTGTGGTGAAAATAAATGTTTTGCCTTAGTCTGCGAGTGGAGTTGCACTGCATGCGCAGCATGCGCCGCACACCGACGCTGTATTAAAATACCGTAAGCTCGGAAATCTGACGGTATCAACACCGTGGCTTTTCCTGTCGCGGTATTACCGAAATTCGGTATGCCTAGTCCTGAAGTGATGCTTATTGGCATCTTTAGATAAAATGCACTTAAGACTCAAGTTACAGTATTCGCCAGCACATTGTCTGTCCTGATGAAGGTCTAAGCGACCGAAACGTCGACCTAATAAAGAGCAACGTTTTTTGGCAAGTGTCTGACAGTGTGCGGGACCTCTTATTTGTCTTTCAAAGATACCCTTTTCACAGTATTCGCCCAGAAACAGATTTGGGAAGTGGTAATAGGAGTGACACAGATGTGAAATTGTGTTTATTTTGGAATGCATTTTGGATATGGATGACAAATTGCAATATTGCATTTTACTTTGTATTTGGATGTGATTTTGAATCACACTTAAGGTCCACAGGGCATGCTCTGCCTGAAACAGTGGGGGAAAACTGTTTTTTGTGTTTTTGCACACCATTGACAATGAAGGGAACATTTACGTCATCTTGTCCCTAACACAAAAATCAAATGCCATTAACAATAAAGATAATTTAATGTGTGTTTTGTCACCGTTTGTTTTACATCACTGTTACATCACCTAATAAACATGAGTTAGACTTTAATATATTAGCGGCCCTCACTTCACACGGGTGTGATTTTTTTTGTCCTCACTTTTAGCTTCAATGTTTGTGTTTCCACAGACACCAAAAGCTGGGCACAGGGATGGGCTAGTGCCCCTCAAAAACCATATATCGCTGCTGCTCAGTGCTGAGGGAGGCATACTATGGTCCGACGGAGCATTGGTTCGACATGCGTCCGCACCTCGGACTAGCGCCTGCACCCGTGCTTGTAGTTATGGTTAGGTTAGGGTTTGAGGTGGGTTGTCGTGTTTCGGACCAATGACTAGTCGGACCAAACACATGCACTCCAGTGCTGAAGCCTCTAGAAGCTGAACCTCTGGCTGTTAGAGTGGCCAACTTTATCCAGATTGGGGTTGCAGGCAAACTGGATCATAGGAGGAGGGCCACACAAGAGGATGAGGGTGGCGTCGCTGGGTGGAGGCAGGTGGTCCCTCACCATCTCGTCACAGATAAAGCCTTGGCTGTATTCCCAGTCCTCGGGCGCCCGGTCCACGGTGAACCACAGCTTAAAGCGGTCAGGGTTGGCGGCCGCAATCTCCTCCAACTCCCGTCGAAGCAAGATGTCTTTCTCGGTCTGGTTGGCGAAGAGGAGGTGACACACGGTGGTGTCCCGAGGATCCTTCGCCACCGCTGTGATGATCTGCAGCATGGGAGTGATCCCCGTACCTCCAGCAATCAAGCCCACTCGTGTGGCTTTCTTTATCACAGCTGGTGACTTCCTATCCTTTTGGATAGCAAACGTGCCGTGGCCCCTGTAGACGATCGGGCCACCGGGCCCTCTGAAGTCGATCGTGTCGTTGATCTTGAGGCTCTCCAAATACTGACTCATCTTCCCACCTTCTGGGTACCTGGGATGGACATCCCTGAAGTAAATCTTCACCACCAGATCCACGTAGCCTTTGTCGTCGTCGCCGGACACGGGTGTGTACGGCCGACCGACCAGCTTCCCGTCTATTATGGCGGACAGATAAATGTGCTGCCCGACGGGCAGTCCAAGGACGTGCTCCGGAGAGGGCAGAGCAAAACGGAATTTCCTCGTGTCGTGGCTGACGACCTGTTTGTCTATCATCCGCAGTGCAACCTTAACGTCTGGGTCCTCTAACGTGAGGGCTGGCCTCCTCTTGGGGAAGAGCAGCCCAAATATGAGGCTGAGGATGGAGTCAAAGCCACCGCGGATCAGACCAACGATGTAAGACAGCATCTTCGCTTCGGAATCAGAACCTGCGGGTCCGTTTGTTTATCGGTGTGACAAAAAGCAAGCTATAGGCCTACTGTACAGTGTACACATGGAGGGAGCAGGTGAGCTGTCAGAATGTGTCGGTTAACTGGTGAACTTGATTTTGGAAAAAACATGCAAAGTATTTGAATACCACTGAACCACGTGAAAGTCGCTGTTGTCGTGTGATGTTTGACGTTTAAAATCAGTAATGTGGCTCCAAAGTAACGTGACGTTTTCTCACATCATTGCTGATGTCACTGTGGTGACATCAGAAATGTCAATTGGTTCAGATGTGTGCTTAGTTATTGGTTGTAGATATTTTTTGCCCTGTTCTGGAGAACAGCTGGCTCAAATCCCTCCGTGTTCTAAAAAAAACAGCCCAGGGCCTCGTAAGGCAAGCACACTCCTTGCAGTGTGCAAACTGAAAAACTGGACGCTCATCCAATTTCTCCCGTGATTTTGACATAGTAGTACCACCAACTGTTGCATAGCAACAACGCCCAAGTCCCACTCTTCTCCCGGGCAGGGTGCACAGTTGAAGACAGAGCAACGCCATCCTAACATGCACTACTGCTGTTCTCTTCATTATACGCCGGTTCGAATAAGCCTTATAAGGTGATGTGATGTCATACTGTGATGTCACTTTCATGCTGTGCCTCTTTTTCCTTGGCAACAGCCCAAGTTTGAATAAATCTGTGCATACAGCCTGTGTGCTTCACCAAACACTGTTGTACAGTAGCAGTACAGTCACTATGAACAGAAACAGCAGCTATTATAAATGACTGCTACATGAGATGTGTCTTGAAAAAGTAGAAAGCTGGCTCTGGACACGATTCTTCACTGCTGCCATATTGATTATGGTTGTATGACAAAGTATGATAATTAGTTTCTGCAAATTTGAGTTGAATATGTTTGACCAATAGTATTTTTCCCCTTTTTAGTCATACCTCCATTAGCCTCGGAAAGTTGGAAACCCAGACATTTTTTATTTCCAGGGAGAAATAAAAAGTCTTGGGCCGAGTCCACTTCAATTCGGCATACAGTAGCGCAAACGTTGCTCCCTCACCTTTGTTAAATTGACGCACCCACGTACAGTACACACACACTCCTCTCTCTCTCTCTCTGTCGCTCTAATTAATTAGTCTCATGTCGTGCAGCTGCGTCTAGTTTATCCGGGCGGATACTGCCGGGAGCTGCCTATGCCATAGAAAGCATTGGTGGGTTCCAGTCTATACCTCCATGTGTGTTAGTCCTAGCCGCAATTTGCAACTCTAGATTTTTTGTAAGAGTTGCAATGACAGCCCATTCATCCAATTTGCATCTGTGATCTGCTTTTATTAAACAACGTTAAACTGACCCAACATTGCAGCTGTAAGCCAAGCTTGAATTATCCTCTTTCAAATAGGGATGGAGTCCGGAAACCGGGGCCATTGCCAACCCGGTTCGGCATTTTTCGAGACCTGAGTATCAATAAGCTTTTGGCTTGTCGAGCCTGTTATCGGGTATAGCCGCAGCAGCTGACGCCATGGGCCGCTCACTATAATAAGGGGCAGGCGCGTAGCATGGATTAAATGGTTGACGGGGGTCATAGCGCATCTCCAGCCGATAGGTGTGAATGGTTTTGCCGACGTGCTAATGGGGGACAAGGACACTCATCCATGAAGGAAGCATGAGTTCAAGTCCGTTGCTCTCTGCAGGTTGGCGGAGGGTATAGAGCCCAGGATCACATTAGATAATTGACACACGGGTGAAAAATGGGTTACAAAATTGTGGGATAATTTTTTTTTAATCACACCCGTGTGAAGTGAGGGGCACTAATATATTAAAGTCTAACTCATGTTGTTTAGGTGATGTAATGGTGACGTAAATCAAACAGTGTCAAAACATTAAATTATCTTTATTGTTACGGCCGCTAATTGATTACTCCAGTGTTCCGCCGCTGCATAATATGACATTCCCGCTATTTGTTTAATGCGTTTAATTCTCTGTTTTAAAATAATTAAAAAGAAACAGCACATTTATCCGGGACCTGATGACGAGGCCGTTGCGTTATGATGACGAAACCGGAAATCAAGTCATCATCGTGGCTGCTAGGGCTTCTAGGAAGCCCAATGCAAGTGAACGGGGGGTTTGTTTGGACTGCAACTTGCTCTGCACTGTGGTTTCGTTTCGCATTGTCATGGCCGCTGGCTCGTCTCATCTTAACAAACCATCGAACCATTTTTCGCCGGATTTCCGTGGTTGAAAGCTGCAAATACTTCAGCGTATGCTCCAAAGGTAATAAAACAATCTCGGCAGCGTAGAATATTTGATTAAAATGCGGGTAAATCGTATTATGGAGTCAAACTGTTAATGTGATTAAATGTTTGTGTTAGTGACAAAGTCAATTAATTTCTCTTCATTGTCAATGGCATTTTTAAAACAAGCATTGACCTGAAGAAAAACATTAAACCTTTATATAGGAGGGGCTAGCGCTCCTCAAAATAATATAAAAATATTATAGAAAAAATATATAAATTCCCCTGTTCAATCAGTTCATTTAAACTCCTGTAGCCTGTCAGTGCATGTAGAATGGGTACAGTTCAAATTATAGCACAAGTCCATCATACAAAAACTGCTATGAGGATAAAGAACTAAGACTAGTTCACTACATCAGGGTCCTCCATTTTCAATTCAGAACTTTAAAGATTTACAAATATACACTTCTATGAAAAAAGTAAATCATCATACAGTAAAAGAGAAAAACATGTAGGCCTATACAGTATGGGGGGAAAAGGTTAGGTGAAGTGGACTACCTAATATTTGAGGGGACCTCCAAACAATGTCAGCCAAGTTTATAGCCTTTTACTGTTTGAAAAAAGAAACATGTTTGCTTTTAAGTGTTAAATGTCTACAGCAGATGGGGGGCCCTGAACCAATTGTCATTTTAAAACATCCATGGGTTATTGTCAAATTAAGCTGTGCCTTCAGTGAGGGGTGCTCACAGCGGGTGCATGTGTTTGGTCCGACTAGTCATTGGTCCGAAAAACGATAACCCACCTCAAACCCTAACCTAACCATAACCGCAAGCACGCGAGCAGGCGCTAGTCCGAGGTGCGATGAGCCATCTAATCCAGGGGTTTGAACTGAATGGCTGGAAAATGGAAATTAAGAGTTTACATAGTACGTGGTGCATGCATAAACTTTCCTTAATGATTATATCTGGTTTCAGTATTAATTTATGATATATTTTCTGGTTATTTTTTGTATTGGTGGTGGGGAGGGGGGCGGGGCGGGGGTCGCGAGACATGGCCAAAGCATTTCCGGGGGTCCCCGGCCAAAAACGTTGAGAACCCCTGATCTAATCCATGTCCACAACTATCAGTCCAGTACTACGTTAGTAGTCGACTACCATTACAATTCAGTAGTAGTGAATGTCCTAGTCTTGTTCGGTCATCCCTATTGTTTACCAATGGTGGAAAGTAGGCTAACTGTCGATTAACCCTAGACTAAAACCAACTTTCGTCAAACCACTATGATAGTATGCAGCACATTTGACATAACACAGAACGAAAAACACAATTGCATGCATAAAAACAAAGGCAAGAGACATGTCCACAGGTCAGTCCTGACCAAGCTCCTGATAAAAACTGAACAAAGTCGACTGATGGGACAAAGATGACTGATGGACAAAGATTATAGCCTGGCTAATAAGCCAGACCGAATCAGCCGTTGGCAAAAAAAAAATTGCCTGCCGGCGGATTACGGTCTGGAGAGGCTCAATTGTACGCCCATTTCCTACACCAGAGAACTGGTGTGGCCAATCGGGACACGGTATGCAATATGGGCGGGCTTTGGTACAGTGACGTTCAATGCTTGAGACCTTTGACTGACAGTAGCTCTGACCAATTGCGTCAAAGAGAAAATGTTTGAACCCGCTCCCCAGGAAACAAGATCCATACACAGCATCTCTCCAGACTCAAATACCACACGACAGTGTGATTTGAGTCTGGCTTATTAGCCAGGCTACAAAGATTATACAGTGTGTATTTACCCCAAAAATGTAATATCCTGGCAATTTGAGGTACTCTTCTTTATTCCATATTTCAACATGAAATCCCACAAAAAATGAATAGATAACCAGATGCAAAATCAGTGAAAATGTGCGTATTTTTTCAAACATTCCTAAAGAAAATGGATTTGGGAACAGCTCAACAAATGTCACAAAGCCACAAACAACCGAATCATTACATGAATGTCTTTTGTAAGCGAGCTAGCTGACTTTAAGCCCACGGTCGTTAATAAATGAAATAATGAATGAATAATTCATGCAGTGTAACTGCCTCTGTGTCAGTCAGCAGTATTTTTCAGTTATTTATTTAGGTAGGAACCAAAGTTCACTAAGGCGGAACCTTTGTTTTATATCGCTCGTTTCCATCAGGACATATATTAGCGTAACACATACCAAGAAAGTCCGCTGCGAGTACTCAGGAGCAGAGGAAGAGGCTGGGGCCGGGCTATCACGAGAGGAGTGACGTCGGACGCCGGTTTGACAGCTGTCAGAGAGCGAACGCTAAGTCGAATCCTTTCATGAACTGTATTCTGTCCGTTTACTATAACGGAGCTTCTATATTTGTAAAGGGTAGAAAAAAGCTGCATTGTAGGAGGAGGACAAGTGTGAGCACTGCTTATGGCTACGGCCAGGGGAGGGGAGGGGGGGGGGGTGAAAATTGGAAGTAAGCGAAGCGCCTCAGTAGAGAGTGTAACTGGGGGGAAAATGAGGAAGACTGACAGTGCCGAGTTTAAAGTAGTGTTTAAACTGATTGACCCAAAGGGAACGGGGGGATTTAGAGCAGTGCATCCTCTTAAAATTGCAGAATCCCTGAAGGGTGTTGGCGAAAATGCAAGAATACTAGCTAATGGCATGCTCATGGCGACGTGCACGAGCGCAGAAACGCAAAAGAAAGCCCTTTGTGTTAAAAAGATAGCCGGTCTAAAAGTAGAAGCTGCTATCTCAAACAGAATTGAGGGAATCAAAGGAGTGATCTATGGTGTCAGTGCGGCCATATCCGAGAAAGAAGTAAGGGAGCAAATCAAGGGGGGGGGGGGGGGGGGGGGGGGGGGGGCAATCAAAGATGTGAAGAGATTCAAAGCACGGATTGGTGGTAATCCGGACACTCCGGTTATGATAACTTTTAAAGGTGATAGCCTGCCGCCCAGAGTTTTCATTGGGTGCTTGTCGTTCCAAGTGAGAAAGTATGAGAGGCCCCCGCTTAGATGCTTCAAATGCCAGAGATTTGGCCACATTGCTGCGTCATGCCGCGGCAATCAGAGATGCTCAAAATGTGGGGGGGGACATGATCTATTAAAATGCAAAGCAACTGATGACGAGCAACTGCAGAGGCTCCCATATGGCATCCTTTCGGGGATGCCCTCACTCTGAGAGGGCAAAGCGAGTTCAGGACGTTAAAGAACAGCATAACATTTCGTATGCGGAGGCTCTAAAGAAAGTAGACGGGAAAAGTGACAAGTCTGTGTATGTTGGCTCTGCTCAGATGTTCCCGGCAGCAATCCCATGCTCCCCACACCCCTCGGTACCAGCGGATTCAATTGTGGTGAAAAAAGGAACCCTAATAGCATTTATAGCTGATGTGGTGGTCCAGGTGGTGGGTACAAGGAATAAGGAGTTAAACAAGTCTGACATCTTGAAGGCGGTGGTTGAGGCAGCGGGGAGGTACTTGGGAGGGGGACCATGTGATCCTGTAGCACTGCATAAGTACATGAAGGACACGGGGAGTCCTATGACAGAAAATAACTGCCGTAGCAGTCCTATGACAGGCAGCCAGCTGAGCCAGGCAAAGGCTCCGCCTAAGCCACGGCAGAGGGAGGAAACGGAAAGTGAGATTGTTCCAATGGGTGTTTGGAAGATTGGTGTTGATGATGATTAAGCTAATTATCATGTTTAGTATTTTGCAATGGAATGCAAGGAGCCTTATTGCAAATGGACAAGAGCTTAAGAAATGTGTGGACATTGGAGAAGATAAGCCTGATCTAATTTGTATACAAGAGACTTGGCTGAAGCCATGTCTAGACTTTGTAATGCCAGGTTATGAAGGTGTAAGGAAGGATAGGGAAGGACAAGGCAGTCGACATTCATTCTAGCCTCGAATGTGTTTTAACAGAGATATGGAGCTCTCAGGGGATAATCACGGTAGTCAACTTCTACAATCCATGCAAGGTGTTAACACTTGAGGAGCTAGATGCTATTATGGAGCAAGTCAGCTCCCCAGTCATTTGGGTGGGGGACTTCAACGCCCACAACCCGCTGTGGGGGAGTGAAAAGAGGGATAGGAATGGAAGCACTTTGGAGGAGTTTGTGTGGGGCAAAGAAAGCCAACCACTTTCACATTTTCTGGGGGTGCCCCAAGTTGAGGGAGTTTTGGAACAATATTCACCAATCACTGTGTTCAGTATTTAATACTCCAATACCTTTTAACTTCACAACCTTGTACCTGGGCCACATTGAATGTCTTAACCAGACGAGATACACAAAGCTACTGCAGGTGCTCTTGGCAGCCAGCAAAAAGTCAATAACAAGAAGATGGCTAACCCCAATCACACCCACAATGGACGATTGGCACGGAATAGTCCTGGATATTTTCAAAATGGAAAAATTAACATACATCCTAAGAACTAGACTAGACAATGTCTACCAAATTTGGAACAACTGGATAGTACACATTGCCCCTCTGAGAGCTGACTTTGTGTGATCTCACTGGTCCTGATAGCCTGCTTTATGATCTTTGTAGAAAATGTTTAAGACACCCTTCCTCTTCTCATGGTCGAAGTCCAAAGCTGTTTTGTTTTTGTCCCCCTCAGCAATATTGTAAATACTTTCGTTTCTTGGTTGTTGTTTTTTTTGTCTTTGTCTTTTTTTTGTCTGCCCGTTCTTTCTTCTTTTTCTCCTTCTGAAATGTACACTCTGAAGCGATATTGCCCTTTGTCCCTGTTAAGTGTTGACTTGATGCCATATGTGGTCCTGAAGAAAGCAAGGATGTTACAGAGACACTGGAGATGGAGTCACTTGGAGGGGGGAGGGAGGGAAGAGGGGGGGGGGGAAAATCCTGGGAACTGCACTTGTGTCCTATGTATGCATAGAAATGCTGTTTTTGTACTGCTTTTTCCAAATAAAATAAATATTGTAAAAAAAAAGTTTCCCTTATGAGTCATTAAGCGCAATGATATTTACGGCAGCACAAAACTCATATCCCCATAAGGCAGAGTCCTAAAGACAGAGTAGCTGTCCCGTGGTGGAATAAGGACTGTGATGTAGCCCTAAAGGACAGAAACAGGGCTTACCGAACGCTAAGGAGATTTCACTCACAAAGTAATGCAATTGATTACAAAAGACTAAGAACAGTTGCAAGAAAAACCATTAAAGGGATAGTTCAGATTTTTTTTAACTTAAGTTGTATGAAATACTTGCCATTGGTTGCCATTGGTTGCAACTGTATTAATTGATTGCCAGAGTCCCGTGGTGGGAGTTCTGCTCTGGTTTTGGTGAAATATTAAGTAGTTCCGGTCATTTTGTGGGGGGCACTGGGGGCCACGCAGTAAAAGTAAATTAATCCACTAAACTAACGTAATTTGTATTGTTGACCTATTTCTAAAATAATGTTTTTTGTGTCCATATCACTACGCCCAAAACATAGTTCCATGTGATGGAGGGGTCAAAGTTGAACGAAAGTCGCGCTAATATTTTAGAAATAGGTCAACAATACAAATTACGTTCATTTTGTGGATTAATTTACTTTTAATGCGTGGCCCCAGTGCCCCCCACAAAATGACCGGAACTACTTAATATTCACCAAAACCAAAGCAGAACTCCCACCACGGGACTCGGGCAGTCAATTAATACAGTTGCAACCACTATATTAATGGCAAGTATTTCATACAACTTAAGTTAAAAAAATCTGAACTATCCCTTTAAGGAAGCCGAGAGGAGTTGTTGGAGGAAGTATTGTGGCACAATAGGCCCTGACACCCCCCTTAGGGAAGTATGGTCAAGAGTCCACAGAATGGCAGGGAAATCTAGGAGGTACACAATGCCAGTTCTGAATGACGGGGTAAGGGAGGCTGTAAGCAGCGGAGAGAAGGCGAGCATGTGTGTCAAGAGTATTCAAGGCTGTGCACAACTCAACTGCCTTGGGAGAAGAAGGGGTGAGGAAAAGAGCAGAGGTGCTGAGGAACGAACAATGGAAGCTTAACCACTGCCATGAAAATAGTGACCCTTTTAATTTGTTTGTTTTTCACTCAAGGAACTGAGAGATGCCATTCAGGCCGGGGCCAACACTGCCCCAGGAAGAGATAGGCTGTGCTACGATATGTTTAAACATTTAAATGACCTTGTACTTGATGAGGTATTAGTGCTGTTTAATGTGGTATGGGAGGCAGGTAGCTTGCCAGCAGAATGGAAGCACGCAGTCATAATACCAATACTGAAGCCAGGTAAAAATGCATCAAGGCCTGATTCATATCGCCCTATAGCTTTGACGTCAGTAGTGTGCAAAATAATGGAACGCATGGTAACCAACAGGCTGGTGTACCTTTTAGAAACAAGAGGAGTGTTTGTTGACTACCAAAATGGGTTCAGAATAGGACGAGGCACAATGGACTCTGTAGCAGTCTTGGACTTGGAGATCAGAAAGGCTATAGCTAACAAGGAAGCCATGGTAGGAGTGTTTCTAGACATTGAAAAAGCCTACGACTCTATGTGGAAGGAAGGGGTACTAATTAAGTTGCATGATGCAGGGGTAAAGGGGAGGATGCTCAACTGGATCAAGGATTTTCTCATGGGTAGAACAATCCAGGTGAGAGTGGGCGGGGCTTTCTCCGAAACAGTCCATATAGAGAATGGCACCCCCCAGGGTTCAGTAATCAGCCCAGTACTATTTAATGGTATGATTAATGACATCTTTAAAAATATAGGGCAATGATTTGGCAGGTCTCTATTTGCGGATGATGGGGCCATCTGGAGGAGAGGCAGGAATGTGGAGTTCCTATTTAAGAAAATCCAAGAAGGGCTAAAGGCGATAGAAGAGTGGGCAGATAGGTGGAGCTTTAAAATGTCGATATCAAAGAGTAATTTCATGGTGTTTGGGCTAAAACGGAAAATACCACAAGTACAGCTAAAGCTATACGGGGCTCCCTTAGAGCGAGTCAAGGAATTCAAATTCCTTGGAATGTGGCTGGATGAAAGGCTAACATGGAAAATCCTCATAGGGGAAGTGAGAAACAAATCTGAAAAAGTAATAAACGTCCTCCGGAGCCTGGCTGGGTGTGAATGGGGAGCTGAGAGGGGGACAATGCTTATGATTTATCAGGCAATGGTCAGGTCAGCAATCGACTATGGGAGCTTTGTCTATGGATCCGCTGCAAAGTCCACTTTGGACAAATTAGATGCAGTGCAATCAAGAGCCTTAAGAACTTGCTGTGGGGCGTTTAGAACGACACCCATCCCAGCCCTGCTTGTGAGAGAGTGGCCACTTAGAATTAGATGCAGCAAGCTAGGACTGCACTATTGGGCCAAACTGAAAGGTTCTAGCCTGAGTCTGTCAGCCAAGTGTCTAATGAACAAAAGTTAGGAGTTTGCCGATGGGAAGAAGAAAGGAAACGTCCTAGCTGGTGCTGGAGAGTTGGCTAAGAGAGTGGGAGTAGATAGAGATAAAGTAGGCCTAGTGCATGCGTTCTGGTCAGCGGTGCCAGTGTGGCTACTCCCAGAGCCCACTGTAGATCTAACTCTGTTAGACTGGAAGCAGGAGGGAGACATCACAAGCTCCCAGGTAGAAGGATACCTGAATGTGGCATGGGGGACACACATGCAGGTCTTCACAGATGGGTCTAAGGACCCAGATAGCCAAAGGGCAGGGTGTGGAATCTACCTGGTGGGGCCTCAAGTCCAGCAAGGCTTGCGAGTCACAGACGGAGCATCTGTTTTTGCCACAGAGCTAATGGCAATCATTTGGGCACTCCTTGGTGGATTGAACAAGTTAAACCAAGCAAAGTTATAATCTGCTCTGACTCAGCTGCCGCCCTGATGGCCTTGAGGAGTGGGACATCTAGAGCCAGAGCCGACCTGGTGAACGAGGCCATGATAAGCATGTATAGGATACAGAAAGTGGGGGTTGATATAGGTTTCCTTTGGGTCCCAGGGCATGCAGGGGTAGAGGGGAACGAAATAGCTGATAAATTGGCCAGAATGTCACTCAAGAGGCAGCACATATATGTGGGCATCCTGCTGGGCAAACCTGAGTTTTACTGTGCCATAAAGGAGGGGCTTGAGAATCAGTGGCAAGAGGAGTGGAATAATGAAGAGAGAGGGAGGCTGTATTTCTCAGCGCAGGCATCTGTCAAAAGGAGGAGCGTGTGTACGGGAGGTGACAGAAGAGACTCAGTCAAACTGACTCGGCTAAGACTTGGGCACTGTGGGCTAGCCAGTTGCCTGATAATAGTGGGAAAACACCCGGACGGCCTGTGTGAATGTGGAAGAGCAGAGACTGTTGTCCACGCCCTATTTGAGTGTGAGATACAGGGCAGAAAGAGCTCAGCTATGTGAGGAACTAGCCAATATCGGGATACCCTCTGTGGAGTACAAGACCCTGTTCAGCCGGGGAAAGGAGCATCATGCTGTGGAGAGGAGCGTCCTGGCCTTCCTCCAGAATACAGACCTCTATAAGAGGATATAGAGCATTGAGCGGAGTATCATCCTGAACGGTGGAGGGCAGTAATACGCGAAAGCGTCTACACTGCCGGAAATCCCAACAGAAGAAGAAGAAGAAAGTCCGCTGGTTTCACATGTGTTTCAGTGTTGACAGTTTGTGTATCTGCAAGGTGGCTCATAGCGTCATTCCAAGAAATACCAAGCAAACAATTTCTTCATACAAGTACTGTGCAGCTACTAAGGTACAGTTTGTTGACGTTTTTTTGTTGTTTTTGTCCATTGATTTGTGTTTGAGTTTCACTTGCATGTAAACAGCTAAGGGCTACAAATGTTTGGCTGCAGTCAATTATGATTATTATTGTGGAGCTGTATGTCAGATGTAGTATTGGAGTTGATGTGTTTAATGTGAATTATGTAACCAAAGTTTATTTGTTTAATACGGTAATGAAAGTAATGACATTCAAGACAATGTTTAAGATATTGCTGTATGTTTTGTTTTATTATTTGACTAGTGATTATTGTATTTTGTATATTTGTTTTTACTTTATGCAGTTCTCACGGTCTGGATTGAACCCAATAAATCCTGCCAGTTTTATAAAGAAACTTGTTGCTGTCGTCTGTACTGAGGGAATTACATGCAGATAATCTTCAATGATCTTCAATGATTCATGGTGTTCATTGGGGCACACAAACCTCTCCACCACGGTATGGAGAGGATTTTATAGAAACTTAGAAACTAATTCAGTTAAGAGTGCCCCTCATTTCACACAGGTGTGATCTTTATTTATTTCACACCTACACAGCTGTGTAGGTGTGACATTGAACCTGTGTTACACAGGTTCACATATCGTCCAGGTCAAAGTCATCGTCACTAACATCCATCAGGTCCACTATATCATCTACCTGGTCCACTGCAGCTTCAGCAGTTGCTGTGTTTCAATATTTTGTATTAAGCAGAAAAAGACAATACATGGACAATACATGAACTTATGACACATGGGCACAACATACGACACTTAACCCATTCTGGGCGGGAACCCCCTTCTGTAACAGTTTTTGTTTTCTTTTTTCCTTTCTCTATTAAACACTTTGGGGTTCTCTGGGGGTTTAAATCAAGAACTATAAGACATTAATGAGATCAATAATCCCAAATGGGTTGACAGTACAATAACAGGACAAAAACAAAAAGTATATGCAAATCATAAAATAAATATGCCAAAGGGGCATAGGGACAGAAAGTATATTCAAATCATAAGTACCTATTTACAGTTTCACACCAAATTGAGTATATTAGACATCACAATATAGCTGCCATCATCATCTTTTAGATTATGTAAGTCTGACCCCTATACCTCCTCATTGGTATGTCGTCTAACTGGCCTCCTCGGTCCTTCCAATACACATAACATTTGACCACTCATCCCCTATATGAGGCGCCAGAGGCAGCCATGCTTCAACAAATTCGGCCAGGTTGCCCCGTAGGACACAGCTTCAGCAGTTGCTGCTGATGTTGATGCTGTGGCTGCGTGAGGAGGTGATTTGAAAGAGTACACTGCTGATGTGCCAAACTGCTTCAAAACGGTGTCAGGCAGCTTGTGCTGATAGCAAGCATCTCCAGACAGCTTCAGACCATATCTGATGTACAGGATTGAGTTCAGGGTCTGCAATGACATCCGATTCCTCAGTTTTGTCTTGACCACACTCATCAGGCTGAAAACCCTCTCAATTTCAGCATTTGAGTGTGGCATAGACAAAACGGACATGGCAGCCATGGCAAGCTCATTAAATGGGTTGATGCCAGCTGTATCCCTGAACTGCCACACTTCAACCCAAAAGCCCACGGTGTCCTGCAGTTCATTCCACTTTGAAAGGTGGATTGTACGCCATTGCTGCATGATCTTGTCAATGTCACTGGGAGAGTACCCAAGGAGCTTGGCAATGTTTAGGATTTCTCCAAAGCTCTTGGGCTGTAGAGCCCCAGCAACACTGAAGACAGACATGCCTTGAAGTGTTTTTATGTTTTCAGGCAAACAGCCTCAGCACTTTGGTCAGGGCGATGATGAATGCTTCTGATTTTGCACAGCAATTCTTCTGGCAAGCGGACATCATCTGCCTTGCTTCAAAAAGGTACCCAAGATAGGGTTTGGGGCTGATGAACCCATCTATGGGCTCATCAAGCCGCTTGACTGGGTCTGCCTTTTCCCCCTCAAAAGCCTTAATGGCCTGCTGTACCTCACCCAACACTGACTTCAGAAAGGTCAGGTATAGGACGTTCTGAGGGTCATTGTACATATTGTACAACACCTCAGCCATGTAGCAATGCTCAGTTGCTTTGGTGATGCTAAAATGCAACTTAAGCTCCTCCCACTGGTCCAAAATACGTGTGACAGCCGGTTCAACTGAAAGCCAGCGTGTGGCACACACCTTGGTGATCATGAGTGGTTTATTACCAAGGTTGATGGTTTCATATATGGCCTTGTAAGCCTCTCTTCGTTTGGGAGACACTGAAAACCAGATGTAGGTCTCCCGCACGAGGTATTCAATGCTGCGTGGAACAGTGTCCTTGCTGGCATGACTGCAGGGAGTGACACACACAACGGATGAGGACAAGCTCCTTCAACCCACACTCCTCCTTCAGCACCTTGTGGACCCCATTGTTGACCCCTGTCATTACAGAGGCATTGTCTGTTCCTAAGCCTAGGAGTTTCTCTTTTTTCAGTCCACATTTCTGCATGAAGGCCAAAACAGCTCTGGCTATATCCCTGGCATCCCCAGACTCCAACTCGACAAGCCCTAGAAATGCTGACACTGGTGTTTTTAGTCTCACTGAAGTAACGTATGACCACACCAAGGTACTTTGACACGCTGATTAAAACTGAGAGTAGACTGAAGCTGATTATGATTTATCAAACTACTGTGGAGAGCCGATCAGAGCTCTGTGGTTCAAAGATGAGGCTGGTGTTTCACATGAGTTGTTTTATTCCCTTAATGTTACAGGTGTGGTTCTGAAACAAATACAACAAATACAAAATCAAATATGCATGTATCAATTTAACTTATGCAAAAACATAGGACTTAACATGAAGCTAACATACACATGACTCACTTGCTTTTCCATGGACGCACACATGAACAGAAAAGGCTCAACACTGCACACCAAACTTTTCTCTTCTAGAGCTGTGGTCCAGCTGCCTTACATAGCAATCAGTGAGTTCTGTCCTATAATGATGATTGGCCCCACCTGGAGGGCCTTTTCAACATTGATGTCAGTGGACTCATCAAGTAGGAGGCTGAAACATTTATTACAGTGTCCTCACATAGCTTTCTCTTGTTGGCATTTTCTGTCATGGAATTTTCTGGCATGGAATTCTCTGGCATTTTCTGGCATGGTCATACACATCCGGCTCACACTAACCAACCACCTCTTCCTCCTTTCAGGTTTCAACTGGGAAGCCGTACAGTTTTGCTCCTTTCTCCGACCGGCTCTTGCATCCAACTGCCTCACAACCAATATTGCAACTGTCTACAAGGAAATAAGGAGCAGAGTGAACTACAGGAATGCCTACTTCGTCCATAGCCATGAGCAGTGTGTTGGACAGCCTGGGTGCTCTTGGTGTGGAAGAAGCTAGGCTCCTATTGGCTTTTTTGGTTTGACTCTTGCTGCCACGGTGTCCATCAGATTTGGGCTTTCTTTCAAAATGTTGTTTTTTTGGCCTCAATTCGCATTCGGAGTCGGATGAAACAATGTTATTTTTTGATGCACTCCATGGCATGGCGGAAGGTTGCTGGTCAAAGCCAGTGACTCTCTTTCCAAGACTGCCAATTCGTGCGCCTGAAGAGATGTTCCAATTGTTGTATTAACTCAAACACCTCTGGGGAGGGATGGCAAGAGGACAGCATGTCCTCCTCTGCATTACTGGCACACTCTCTGTCGGTCATTGCTGTTTCAGAGTCGTTACAGATGTTGCAGATGTTCATAATGCTGTGTGCAATGTAGCCCGCCAGGGTGTAAAGAATGTTCTTCTCGGTGGTTGTGAATTCAGGTGCAGTTGCAGCAGGTCCGTCTTCCATCAGCTCCTCTGACTGTGGTCTTTTTGTATTGGCTCCAGTGTCCAGGAAATGAACTACAAATTCGTTGTCGTCATCCTGGTAGCTCCCACTTTTCACTGACGGAGCTCTTTATAGCGTCCCTCCCGGGGAGCGCGACTGCCGCTGATTGCTGAATAGGGCGTGGCGCCGGCATCATTTCACACTGGTTGAGGAGGAGATTTTGTACATAGACGTGGCCTATCACACAGCCGAGGTAGTGTCTGAAGTTCAAGGCTGTGTTTGGTTTGACAGCGGGTCTGGTCACCATGGCAACGCACTCACCTTGTTGGGGGTTCCCAGCGAAATCCCACAATATATACATGGATCATTCTTATTTAGATATGGAATGACAACTTTCTAACAATTCACATTAATTTATCAAGGCAAATCACCATAACACCTCAACAGTGCCACAGTCTTATTACCTCCATGCCATGCCCCATTGATGAAATACATTTGTTTAAAAGTAGCCCAGACCACATATTGAGTGCATAAATTAACATGCATAATGGTCGACATTTCTGTATTATAAATATGTTTCTAGTGGTCTCATAAACTATTCTAATATTTTGAGATCTGATTTTTTTGATTTGCATGAGCTGTATGCCACAATCATCAAGATTAAAACAAAAAAAGGTTTTAAATATTTCACTTTATCCACATTGAATCTAGAATATATGAAGGTTTCACTTTTTGAATTATATTATGGAAGAAAATTAACTTTTCCACAATCAAATATTTTGAGAAGCACCTGTATACCTACCTATATTTCCTTTAGTGTAACTGTGCTCCCTAACAATCAAGTTAACATCAGGTGCTGTTCGAAGTGCAGGTGGCTTCCGTCGTTTAGTTGGTGCACGATGTGCAAATATACTAGGTATTGCATCGTCCCTTAGCCTTTTCTTGCCCTTTTAGTTATGAACTGATCCGCCTCAAAGTGTGCCTGTAGAGTAACGGTTGTTAATTTCGGTCGACATTATCGTACGACATGGCTATAGGCTACACTTCAGTGACTGAAAGAGTGAAAGGCAACTCTTGCTTTTGATGGTCTTAAATCCCTTTATTTTAGAGCGTTTTTAGTAATAGTAACATAAAGAGACTTTAGTTGTCACTGTACAATACTTTAAAACATGTCATTTTGCATACCTACCAGAAAATTGTGAAATCTGCGCGCTCGTTCATAACAATGTATTTCAACTCCATTCTGTCCCTAATCAGGCTCTCCAGTAAGTGCGCAGCTATGCGCTCGAGCGCTTCCGGGACCACGTGGCTCTGGTATGAACGACAAAGCGCGTGGACCTACTAAAATACCCGCATTAGGAGCTCCACATATGGAGCCACCCGAGTCATTTGAGTCTGACATCATACTGACACAGATTAGATGACATTCACTGCACCGTATGTGGCGAGAACTCCATATACTCTATGGTTATGGCTGAGCCATCGTGACCTGAGCTGGAGGGGGAAACGGAATCACACTTGTGGAGTAGCAACGTGACTGATTCTCTTCAGACATCGGGGGAAGTACAGGACCGTGAGTCTCTAGTTCTCATAGGTAAGACGATCGATTTGGATAAGTCCAATTGAACACCATCGCAGAGTGTCTTGAATCAACCAGCAAAATGATCTAAGCTATTTTTCAGTCAAATATAATGTCTATGCATGTCTACATTTGTGTTGGTGTACCTTCTACAGGTCCAGGCGGCACCTGGAGAGGTGA
Source organism: Electrona antarctica (assembly GCF_951216825.1). Classification (NCBI taxonomy): domain Eukaryota; kingdom Metazoa; phylum Chordata; class Actinopteri; order Myctophiformes; family Myctophidae; genus Electrona; species Electrona antarctica. The sequence continues at coordinate 52,710,326 of NC_136812.1, read as the reverse complement.
AATACTGTTCCAAACAGCTGGCATAGCTCTACACTCCTTCACACCACAATCGCAATGTTACGCAGGACGTTCATCATGAATGCTTTCAAGCTGCACAGCCGGACGCCGGGGAGACGACTACTGGGTTCATCTAGCGCAGAAAGCAAGACGAACGTGAAGATGGAGGAGTCTACGGAGGAGTATGCATCCGTGGAGCGACTGATCCCACGATCACGGGTCCCCGCCCCTCCGAAACACCACGGCCCTTCCCCGTCCGGTTGGGTCCCTCCGTCCGAGTCACCTCCAGACCTGCCTTACGTGATCCGTCGCTCTCGGATGCACAACATTCCCGTCTACACCGACGTCACCAACGGCAGCCGCAAGACGACCCTCGTGCGGAAGGTGGAAGGGGACATATGGGCCCTGGAGAAGGACATCAAGGAGTACTTGGAAGAAGTCACCGGCAGAGATTTACCGACGCAAGTCAACGAGGTGACCATGACTGTACGCGTCAAGGGCCATTTCGATGCAGAGTTGAAGGCCTGGCTATCGAAAAAGGGATTTTGATGATGATTTGTGGAGGAACCGATCCAGTTGTACAGTTCTTCTGATAGAACAGATGGCCTACTAAACAAATACAAAATTATACCAGCATATAGGAAGAACAAAAATTTGAAAGATTACCTTGTACACAGCAAACTAAAAGAGACAGACAGACCGATACGCAAGAAACCTGATTACTTCAAACCTAAACAACAGGTGAAAAATATAACCACAAATAGAATGGTGGGAATAAAACACTAGTAACTGTGTTTATCTAATTACATGTAACAAGTGCAACCTACAATATGTGTGTGAAACTAGAAACACAATAGCAGATAGACTAAACCAACATAGATAATAATATAAATAATGCAAAAGAAACAACATTACTAATTGTACAGCATTTCATGATACATGAATTAGTGCCTTGGAAGTTTGTGGATTAGAATCAAATCAAACCTGGACAGACTTGAAACGCATTAAACACCACATTTCCACAAGGCCTGAACAATACAAATATTAACTAGAAAGGTCGCAATTTAAAAAAATTGCAAAGTGTGGTTGCCACAGTCGCTTACATATGCCCCTCCCACTAATGTTGCTAGCCAATTACAATGTCACGTCACCCCTGTGATCATGCGTAAGTAATTCGGCCCCTCCTACTAACTTCGGACGACGATTACGGCCGAACGATACGCACTATCAAAATTCCGCCGATCGAGTTTTCATCGGAAAGGTCCGGAGATCATGTGTACAGATTTATGTGAGATTTGGACAAAATCTGTAGGAGGAAAAGCAAAAAGTGTGTTTTGGAGAAAATTCAAAAAGGCGGAAAATGTATCATGACGCAAATGGGCGTGGCCTATATGGGGAGATGCGTCATGACCCAAGAAATCCAGAGACAAATAATTTTGATTTTACGACCTACGGTTCAAGAGTTATACGCCAAAGCGTAAAGTGGGCTGTTATAGCGCCACCATGAGGCCGACCGATAACATAAGTTAATTCATTTTAGTAATTATTATGAACATACCCTCCAAGTTTTATGACTCTAGTGCTTACAGTCTCCGAGGAAAAAATACTTGAATGTGATTTTTCGCATTTTCCCATTCAAGTCAATGGGGAAATTTAATTCACTAATGAATTAATATCAATTAAACTATAGAACATTTCTCTTAACAAAATACAAGCACACCATTCCCGATGAAGCCGGTCAATTTGAGATATGGCTCAAGTGCGTACAGTCAAAACTGTAGTAGTCTGAAGTTTAGGGTTACTCTAGAAATAAGTGTTACAAGTACTATAGTATGGTTGCCCTTTGGGCAACCACACTAATTAAAATGGAAAACAGTGGAGGAACTAAATCAACCTTTAAAAAGCCATTGAACCTCCAAATTGCTCTCAATTACAGGAGATAGATACTCAAGGGCAATAGAATAAACACAAAGAGCCATTCAGATTCAAAATCAGACCATCACTGCCGATGGCCTGATATTGACACTAATGGGCTTGACACCAATGGGTGTAGGTACTAGGTAGACATGCTTAATCCCCTCAAACGTAATCACACTTTAAGCATTTGACTAGATTAAGCCAGACTCAATCTAAATGTAAGATTTAGAAACTTTTAGTCATTCTTGTAAAACATAATTGCCCAGACTCTTCTTCAACAAAGATGGCGAAAGCAAACATTCTTTGTTCTGTACTTACACATACAATTGTATGGTACAAAACACTGAAGTCCTTAAACCAGAAAACTAACCTCACAGGAAGCCACGTGTGATTTGTAACCCGCATAACGGGTGATTTATAACCCGCATACCGGGTGATTTGTAACCCGCAGCACGGGTGATTTGTATGGACTAACGGGAGGTGTGACTTGAGCGCAGTCCCCGAGAAAACCATGACATAATGTTCCTCATGGTGAGGAACCCGGCAGCTACAACTGTATTTGGTATTTTGGTGGATCTGTCCACAGACCCCCATCCCATCTGAAACTGCTTTATGCCAGGAACCCGCATACAAGATTTGTGTATTTAAAATATCTCCAAACATATTCCAAATATGTATGATACTGTATGTCTAGAGGGAAGTCGGTCAGATTGGCGGTTGTCCAAATCGAAGTGAGTCAATGGATCTCCACATATGGAGATCTCTGCAGTCCCTGTGTGAACCGCCAGAGCGACAGCGGTCTAGTACTATGACGTCATAAGGACGACATCGGGCATCTCCATATGCGGGCATACGAGGGACACGGAGGCTTGTAAAAGCCCCCTGTGGTCGGCCACCATAGTTGGTCGAAGAGTGCGTGGAGAGGCGGAGTCCCTCCCTCCACTCATGCCGTTGTTAGCCTACCTGAAGAGCCTGTTCCTCCCGCAGCTGCTGATCGGCTTCGTGTTCGTGGCGAGCGGCCTCGTCATCAACCTCGTCCAGCTGTGCACGTGCATCCTGTGGCCCGTCGACAAGCAGCTCTACCGCCGGATCAACTGCCGGCTCGCCTACTCCCTCTGGAGTCAGCTGGTGATGCTGCTGGAGTGGTGGTCGGGCACTGAGTGCACGCTCTACACCGACCGGGCCACGGCGGAGAGACTCGGCAAGGAGCACGCCGTCGTCATCCTCAACCACAGCTTCGAGATAGACTCCCTGTGCGGCTGGGCCATGTGCGAGCGCTACGGCGTCCTGGGGAGCTCCAAGGTGCTGGCCAAGCACGAGCTGCTGAAGGTCCCCCTGGTCGGCTGGACCTGGTACTTCCTGGAGATCGTCTTCTGCAAGAGGAGGTGGGAGGAGGACCGGGAGACGGTCGTCGGAGGCCTGACGCGGCTCCGGGACTACCCCGAGTTCATGTGGTTCCTGCTGTACTGCGAGGGCACTCGCTTCACGGAGACGAAGCACCGCATCAGCATGCAGGTGGCGGAGAGCAAAGGCCTGCCCAAGCTCAAGCACCACCTGCTGCCGCGCACCAAGGGCTTCACCACCACGCTGCGGTGCCTCCGGGGCACCGTGAGCGCCGTCTACGACGTGACGCTCAACTTCAAAGACAAGCAGACGCCCACGCTGCTGGGCGTCATCCAGGGCAAGAAGTACATGGCCGACATGAGCGTGCGGCGCTTCCCCGTGGAGGAGATCCCGGACGGGGAGAAGGAGTGCGCCGACTGGCTCCACGAGCTCTACCGGCAGAAGGACGCGCTGCAGGAGCACTACCAGAGGGAGGGCTCCTTCCCCGGGCCCGCCGTGGTCCCGGCCCGCCGGCCGTGGACAGCCCTCAACTTCCTGTTCTGGGCGACGCTGCTGGTGTCGCCACTCATCCGGTTGGCGTACGGCGCCGTTGCCAGCGGCTCTCCGCTCCCCGTCGCCGGCTTCCTGCTGTTCCTCGTCGTGGCCAACGTGGCGATGCGCCGCCTGATCGGCGTCACCGAGGTGAAGAAGACCGGCTCCAACTACGGCGACCAGGAGGCCGAGAAACTGAAGTAGTAACAGTAACACCGTGTCCTTCGAAACTCTATACCACTTGTGTGTCATTTTTTTTTGTTGGGTGGAAGTTGTGGGATTTGGGCGGAAGTACCGCTCAAGGAAATTACGTTGACGCTTTAATAATCTGTTTACATCTCCGTGAATGAAACAAGTGTTGTGATTGGTCGAAAAAATATCGTATGCGGGGGAAATACATCTGACGGATGTTCCGGCCCGACACTTCCGCCGATACCGTCTCTGCCTTAGGTTGTGACCAGGCTTTTCTCTTCGCAGATGAGTAAGCCTGGGACCGAGGCTAGGTGGCATTCAGGGCGAACGCTCTCGCCAGAACATGATTCACTATTCTCCTCTGCCTATCGGGTCGCAACTCCAACGGCTCCGAGTCGGCTCAATCGAACTTCGCAATGTTCGACACGGCAACTCGCTCGCTCGGTGGTGTCTCACGTGGCTCAAGTTCGCTTGAGACGGCGGTCGGGCCTCCGGACCCAACGTTGGGAACCTCTGCACTGAATGGCTTTTGGAGGGATGGGAATGAGGGTCTGGTGTGTGTTCCAACCTGACGGGAATGAGAGTCTGGTGTGTGTGCCAACCTGACGGGAATGAGAGTCTGGTGTGTGTTCCAACCTGACAGGAATGAGAGTCTGGTGTGTGTTCCAACCTGACAGGAATGAGAGTCTGGTGTGTGTTCCAACCTGACGGGAATGAGAGTCTGGTGTGTGTTCCAACCTGACGGGAATGAGAGTCTGGTGTGTGTTCTAACATGATGGGAATGAGGGTCTGGTTTGTGTTCTAGTCAATGGGCTGCTCTAAAAGCAATGACAACATCTAGTATTAGTTACAACCTACAGCACTGATGATGGCTCAAGTCATTTTTTTTCACTTCTTGTCTTTTTGTTTCAAATCCACTCATCTTTATTTGTATTCAACTTTTTTTTTTTTTCATCAACTCATCTGTGCTAGCTCCGTTGACAGTATCGGGGACAGTTTGTATCCGAGGTAATGGACATGCAACTATTTATCTTTTATTTGTCTTTTTTTCCCCTACCGTTTGCTCCAATAGAATAATTAGGCATGAATGGGACAGACACTGGGTACCGGCCTAACTGGAGGGGCATGCGTTCACAGTGGGCATCGGCTTAGTACAGTGAACTGATTAAATGTTTTTTTGGGCAGTGATATACAGTATCTGTCCATGTCCCTTTTTTGTCTATACATGAGATCGCTGATCGCTGTCAATGGTGTCAAAAATAATCGGCTGTGCACAATTCTGCACCGATGCCGCAATGTGACATGATCAATAATCGAAGCCTAAATGTTATCATGTATTAATATATAATTATACTATAATGATATTGTATAACATATTATAATATACATTTAAGTAAAATATGTTGTTCAGTATATCTGACTGTATAGTTCAGTATATCTTGTATTGACTGATTTGCCACGTTGTGCATTTGCATCGTATAATCAAATTGAATTGAATCGTTACCTGGTGAACCATAATTAAATTTCAAGGGAACTGGTTTTGGCTGTGTCAGAGTGACATCAGAGGTCAATTTAATGAATACGTGGGGCCACGTACAGGTACACTCATACATAGATACAGACAAAGCTGGTTATTGGAGTGGTTTGCACCACTCAAAAATGAAGGCGAGACATGGCAGGTGAAATGACGATTTTTCAATTTTGTGCTATTTTACTTCTTTCAAACTAAAGCAAAATACACATTCAAAATACACATTTAGATGTTTATTTTAGTAGTTTATTTTAGCCAATGACAGCTCATTTTTCTGGGTGAAAATCCACCCTCTCTATTTTCATGATTGGTTGCTGGTACAAAGGAAGTGACCTATTTGGATCAAGCCACAGTCAGCTCGAGGACCTTTCCAATGATATATGGCATGATATGTTGTTGCCAAGTATTGGATGAGAATGAGATATTTTGTCTCAAAATTGTGGCTTCAAAAACCATGTTTTGGAATTTTTTTACAATACAAATCTTTAAAGGTTGTTTTTTCTCAAAATGAGTTTTCCTCATACCTGGGACAAAGAATCTCCACTTCAGTTGCACTCACATACACCAACCCTTCCAGTTTTATTCATATCTATATCCTACATGAATTTACAGAAGGTTTTGTTGATATATCATTCATAGCCTGATTTCACATTGTATTCCTAAAAACATGGCAAAAATATGTCCATTGACAGTATTTTCTGATTTATGGAGTGATAAATTGAGATATCTAAAATCCCCTCCCCCTGTAATTTCCTTTGTCTCTAATATGTCAACAAAATGAAACAAAAAATGTTAACCTGGCTTTATCCGATCTTCAGATTTATCGTCCCGAAATGTATGCAAATTAGCGCATATAATGCTTAATTTGCATATTTGAACATAATTTCAGAAAACTTGTAATACAAAAAATCTCGACTGGAGAAGTTTCATTGTGATAGCTATTTTTCCCTATCCCCCCCCCCCCCCCCCCCCCGACACACACACACACACCGTGACGTCATGTGGCAGCCAAGTCTATGGACTTTTTTATGGAACAATTTATTCCCTACAAACTTCCAGTGGGTGAAGAAACCTTCATGTGAGGAAACTTGTTCTCGAGTAGAGCCATCTTTTTCCGGTCGTGGCTGAGCTTCCTGGCCCTCGCCCTGAGGTGTTTCTCTACGCGGAGCTGTATGTGCGGCTCGACGAACCGCGGCGTGAAGAACGTCTTCTTGGCGTGTGCTCTGTTCATGTACCAAGGAATCGCGTGCTCTCGGAACGTGTACCAGTTGACGCGTCCGAACACGTCCTTCCTCCAGGCGCCGGGCTGCGCTTTCTCCTGGCCCGTCTGCAACAAGCGCAGGGCCGTCTCCCTCTCCGTCACCACCGAGTCCAGCCTGGCCATGGAGCGCTCGACCTTCTTCAAACGTTCCGGGTTGGGCATCGGGACCCTCTGTCTCTTTGACTCCTGCTCGACGGTGAGGAGCATGTTGCGTTCCTTCAGGAGCACGTACCACAGTTTGTGCAGGTCTTCGTTGCTCTTCGTCCGCAGTTGTTTGGCGTCCCACGGCGCGCCCGACCTGACCGTGGTCTCCCCCCAGTTTTCGGGCGCGTCAAAGAACTCGTGCAGGGGTCTGCGTTGTTGCCCGATGGCGCCCGCGTGACGGTGCCGAGCCGGGGAGACGAATGAAGTCGATTGCCCGTTTAGATAGGAATGGCATTTGGCCGAGCCTTTAGCAGCGGCGAGCGGGTGACGAGCCGACGTCGCCGAGGAGATCCTAAACGCGTTTTGAAACTGCTTGCAAAGTGTCGAAACGTGCCCCGTCGAGGTCGCTGCCATCTTTGATGCTGTGCCAACTGCATCAACAGACGAACTGGGTCAGACACTCTGGATCCATATTCCGCGTTTGGAGTTAACCTGTTCAAACAAAGACGTACCGTACCACCGTATATCCTGTATGTACACGTTGTCACACTCATGTCACCATGACTCATGCCATAACCGTATAAGGAGTTCCCAATGCTGCTACGCCCAAATATGGAGTGTGTCGTCCCGGCATCAGGCGCACATAAATCTGTCAGCTCCACATATGGGTACAAAACAGGAGCATGCATTCACACCAATGTCACAGCATAAAAAAGCCTTTTAATGTCAGGTTAGACACATACAAATGTAATGCTTATATGGTTAGTTGTTTGTTTGTTTGATTGATTGGTTGATTGAATACTTTGGTACTACTGTATTTCGATGCCACTACTTTTGTATTATTATATCGCTACTTTTACTTAAGTATGAAATCAGATGGCTTCTTCCAGCACGGATCATATTTTGGGCCTATAGGCTACAATGCCGTCTGTTCTAGCCTTCATCATCAACAGCGTCGTGCGCAACGCGGCGGCACTGAGGACCGTTCCGCGGGGAACTCCCGCCGTCTCCGCGCTCCTCCTCGGACCTCCTCCCGTCGGAACGCCGTGGGTTTCCGCGGCGGGTAAAAAGGACCTGGTGAAGAAGGAGCACCTTCTGGTCCTGGACGAAGACGAGCTTCAGGAGCAGTTTGTGCGAGGCTCCGGCCCCGGCGGTCAGGCCACCAACAAGACCAGCAACTGTGTGGTGCTCAAACACGTCCCCACTGGCACCGTGGTGAAGGTATACGCTCTCTTCTCGTCATGAAATAAGCACTTAGGATTTGACCGGGTAGATCAATTTAATCTAATCTATTTTGACCTGAGATCAGATTCTAAAAATGTCTTCTACATCCTGACAGTTTTCTGAAAAAGCTATGTTTCCATGTCAGTCGTTCTTCGATTAAAAAAAAATAGCAGACCTATGAGCTTGTAGATCTGCTATTTTTCAATAGCTAAAGCATAACATAATGCTAACACCAAAAGGGGTTCCCGCCCAAAATGGTTAGATCAGTGATTTCCAAACTGTTTAATTTCAAGGACCCCCAGTTTTTTTTAATATAGCATACATTTGACTCGCTGACAAGACCCCCGTTTGTTTAATCTCATTGTTTATTTAACTCTGACCCTTACGGGTCCATTTGGTTCCATTTGTACACGGTCAGAGTTACAGACCTGCAAGGGTCCATTTGGTCCCCTGGTGGTCCCCGGGCCACATGTTGAGAAACAGAGGTGTTAACTATCCATATTAACCCATACATGGCTGAGACCAGATTCTACAACATTTCTAAATCTAAAACTATTTCATGTCAAGAACCCCAAAAGTTATATGTAATTGGCCGCCGACCCCCATCTGAAAATATGTTGTTCCAGGGACCTCCCCAGAAGTCAATATTTGAGTTAAAATGTTAGCTCTGAAATAATGTATGTTCAAAGATTTGCGGCACATTTTCACATTTTTTTTTACAAATGAGCTTGTAGATCAATAGCTAAACCAATGCTTAAAACACCAAAACGGGTTCCCGTTCTGAATGGTGTTTAACTGAATACATTGTTCTGCTTCCCCCCCCCCCCCCTCCCCCCCTCCCCTACAGTGTCATCAGACGAGATCACTGGCTCTAAACCGACAACGAGCGCGGGAGATCATGAGAGAGAAACTGGACGTTTTATTCAAAGGAGAGGAAAGTGATATCGTAAAGAGGAAAGACGAGTCCGTGCAGAGGAAGCACGAGAAGAGGAGGAAGGCAAACGAAACGTTGGAGAGGAAAAGACTGCTTAAAGAAACACTTGAAGCCGGTAGTAAACCAGGGAATGACACGGGCTGAAGATGCGTATATCTATTCTACGTCCGAGCAACGCCCCGCCTGCCTCTGATTGGCCTACCCCCTACCGACACTGCCCGTCTTGCCTGTCCTCCGAGATGCAAGTAGAAGAGGGCAAACTAATATTGCTTGTGCCGTTTGCTTCGATTGAATGATTGAACACGTATGTACTATGATTTGATTTGGCTGTGTTCTAAATTAAAGTGTTATTGTTGATTATCGTGTATTAATCTAATTATAGTAAACTAATACTATTATACTAAAAAAGATGAAGATCAAGGTATTAATCTAATTATAGTAAACTAATACTATTATACTAAAAAAGATAAAGATCAGGGGAAAAGAGATCAGGGGAAAAGAGAACAATAATGTTTCAAGTTTACACACATACAAATAAACAGGCCAACATGCATGTACAATATTAGTTTGCCTCTTCTACAAAAATAAAAGTTACTCGTACTTGTATTATTTATTTATTTCCCACCACGGAGTAACCTCGCGGCAGACTATCCAGCATGTATCTTCCACCTCGGAGGAAACTCTGGTAAGGCTGGCAGTGTCGGTATAGGCCAATCAGAGGCAGGCGGGGCGTTACCATGTCTATGCTCGGCAGTGTTGTAACTAACTCCCTTACATCACGTTACGTTACCTAACGGCGCTACTTTTTGCAGTAACTTCTAACGGAGGCTTTACATTTCCCTATTCCATAACGGCCTTATAGTTATTGTACGAGCGTTACCCGCGTTATAGCGTTATTATTTCAATGTATGATCCAAGTGAAAAGTTTCCCCAAACAGCGCCGTGAGTCTGTCATACAGGCTCTGTGCTGACTGCTGCTAAGAGAGCGCGCCGCTCTGTGTTGTACTGTGTTGACAGTTTCGTTTGTGCTCTCATACTAGCCTCTGAGCCCACATGGCTACGCACCCCAACTGAACAAAGCATGTCGCAGAAGAGGTCATTGATTGGCTAACGTAGGGCCAGATTTCAGGGTAAGCCAATCAGAGACAGTCTGACAGAGTAAGGCGGGTCTTACTCTTATGGCTGTGGCTGTGGCAGAGCCTTAGGGCGCGTTCAGGAATAGCCTTAGAGTATATAGGAATAGCGCACTGAACCCAATGTGCAATGCAAACTAATAGGCGAGTGCGCTGCGGTGTGGTATTTACCGTATTTCCGAACACGCCCTTAGTCACAGACTCACAGACAGACAAACCATTGTAACGCATACACAGAAAAGGCCGGTCGAACGTACATTATTACCACACGCTACAATGGCAAATGACAGCGAGATCGGATGCTTTGCGGGTTGGAAATACAATCATTATTTTGAGTTCTTGAGGGTAAAGGACGACAAAAACATTGAGGTGAAATGCAAATTATGCGGCGGACATAAAGCATTGTCTTCAGCCAAGAAGAGCAATGCAAATCTAGTAAAGCATCTCAAAACAGTCCATGAGGGTACGACACTTGTGGCCAAAGACCAAGACCCTACCACCACCCCAGGTACCAGTGTGGGCAGTGCCTCACAGTCAGATGGACCAACACCACCAAAACAGACAAAAATCGATTTTAAATTGCCACAGCAGCATGTCACCAAGAGTCAACTTGACAAAATGATTGCAAGGTATGTTGTTGAGGAAATGCTTCCCCTCTCAACGGTGGAATCTGTTCTTTTCAGAGCACTGGTCAGCAAAATACCAGTGAAAGCAGGGCCAATGTGCAGAAATACATTTTCAAAATACCTGAACAGTGAATATACCAAAATGGAAGATGAGCTCAAAAATAAATTTGAGAAATTAGAATATCTCTCTACCACTGCAGATATTTGGACTGCAAATAACAAAAGCTTCCTTGGTGTAACTGCACATTGGATAAATCCTGAGACCATGCAACGTGGGAAAGCAGCGCTGGCATGCAGAAGGTTCAGAGGTCGGCATACGTATGACAGTATTGCAACTGCACTTGAGAATATTCACTCATCTCATGGCATATCACAAAAAAATACAGCAACTGTTACAGATAATGGCTCCAATTTTGTCAAGGCCTTTAAAGTGTACAGACCACGTGATGAGGATGACGATGAAGATGATGCAGAGGATGATGAGGTGACCTTTATAGACATTGGAGATATACTGCTGACTGGTGCTGATGATGCTGAAGTGGATGATGTGATTGCTTTACCCCCACATCTGAGATGTGCATCACACACATTAAACCTCATTTCGTGCAATGATATGGATAAGTGGTTGCAATCAACACCTGCAACAAAAGCAGTCTACAGAAGCGCTACCGCAAAGTGTGCAGGGTTGTGGAACAAGACCAGCCGATCAACAGTGGCCTCGGAGCTCCTGGAGGACATCGTTGCAAAGAAGCTGCTGGTACCTTGCACAACCAGGTGGAATTCGTTTTACGATGCCCTGGCTCGAATCTCTGGGATATCGCTGGTGGATTTGAACACCCTCTCCTCCAGACTACAGCTTAAATCAATCAATGAAAGGGAACATCTATTTCTCAAAGAGTACTGTACCGTCATGAAGCCACTTTGTAGCGCACTGGACATTCTTCAGGGAGAAGAAAATTGCTATTATGGCACACTCCTACCCACACTGGAAACAGTGATGTCCAGGACTCTGGAAATGAAGAATGGACTGCAAATCCTTGTTGGCCTACCAGATGCAGTTGTGGAGGTGAGAACTGTGATTGTCATTTGCATTTTTCTTTAATTTAAATAAATCAGCCAATTGCATTTTATAAATGCACTCACATGGGTAGGCTGTGTGACAGCCTACATGTGGATGTGTGAGACAATAAATCTGCAAAGCATTTTAGCTCTAAAGTGTAAATGTTGTACACATTTTGTGGCCCTGAAATAAAATTAATTATGGAACTATGCATGTAATAAATGCATTTTCCTTTTCCCCCTTAAAAAAAGCTATGCTCATTATGTATAAATTATAATAAGTACTAAATAACTGAATAATGTTTTGTTTTTGTCTTGTTATACACATCATTTCAGGCAATCAAGAGAAGATTCACAACTGTTCTTGAGAGTGAAGATGCTGTCCTGGCTGCGGTGACACTGCCAAAGTTTAAGCTCCGCTGGTTGCATGACAGGGAGAGGAAAGACCAGGCGAAGGCAAGGCTTCTATCAGAATGCCGAAAACAGGTCCTTGAACAGGAGCAGCAACCAACCAACCAGTGTTGTTTTTGGCAGCAAATTTCGATTTTAGTTTAGTCATAGTCTTTGGACTGAAACCTAATTTAGTTGTAGTCACATTTTAGTCACCTGGAATGTCTTAGTGTTAGTCTAGTTTTAGTCGACTAAATGTCATAAGATTTTAGTCGACTAAATCTACAGTTGATTTAGTCGACTAAAATGTATTTTGGCAGGCCTTGATGCCGTCGTAATGAGTGTTATTACACTTGCTGAAAATAGCCGATCTACAAGCTCACAACGCGTCGCGTTGCGACGCGTTGTGAGCTTGTTGATCGGCTATTTTCAGCATGCAACCAAGTGTAAAATGACTTGTACTGGATCTCTTGTCCACTAGTCCCTTCCTAACATTTTAGTCTAGTTTTTATTTGTCGACGAAATTGTCAGTATATTTAGTCTTAGTTTTAGTCATCGTAGCTTAGTTTTCATTTAGTTTCCATTAGTTTTTGTCGGTGAAAAAAGGTAGTCGACGAACATTTTTCGTCTTAGTTTTAGTCGACGAAAACAACACTGCAACCAACCCAACACCAGAGCAGAGCACTGGGTCTGCCAAAGAGGGTGACTTCTTTACCCTTTCAGATGATGAGGACACCGCCTCTGCCCCTGCTGAAACTGAAGTAGCTGATTACCTCAAATCAGGAGCGACAGGGATTGACACTCTTAATAAATTTCCTTTGATAAAGAAAATATCTCTTAGATATAATGCAGCCACTCCATCCAGTGCCCCAGTAGAACGACTCTTTAGCCTGGGTAGCCTGATTTTAACTCCAAAGAGGAACAGGCTATCAGATCAAAAGTTTGAGAGGCTTCTCCTCATGAGATTCAACCATTGGTTTGAGAGCTAGGAAGGAAGAAATTAACAGATGGAGAGGAGATTTGGAGATGGATACAGAGAGAGAGAGAGAGAGAGAGAGAGAATACATTATATCACCAGTCACCACTAGTGCCCTCTGCTGGAGTGAAGAGTTTTGGAGTATTGTGTAAGGCTTAACTTATTATACTATTATACTCATTAACATAATTGTTTACCAGCTGCAACGTTAAAGTGATGAACACATTACGAATTGCAATACAATAATACAATTGTGAAAATATGGGACAATCTGCTTCTGCATAATAAAGTACTTTTCTCTTTGGTACTCAATATGATGACAACACTTTGGTACTTCCACTCTAGTAGAACTTTGAACGCAGGACTCTCACTTGTAAAAGAGTAGTTCTACATTGTGGCGCTGCTACTTTTATGCAATAAGTCGCAGTCCCTCTTCTCTCTTCTTGTTTTTAGGATTGATTTTAAAATTCTTGAACTTGTTTATAAAGCTCTCAATGGTCTCGCACCTTCCTACCTACACGACTGCCTGCCTAAATATGTCCCAAACCGCCCCCTCAGGTCTTCCACTGCTGGCCTGCTCGCTGTGCCTAAAAAAATGGCAACTAAAAAACACGGTGAAGCAGCTTTTTCTGCTTCTACGGGCTGACGCCGTGGAACAAACTCCCACTATACCTTCGACAGCCTCTGTAGACATTTTTAAAGCACAGCTCAAGACCTACTTCTACACTCTTGCTTTTAGTTGATCTTTAAAATTCCTTGTTATGTTATATATGTCCTCACTGTATTGCATTACTGCTATTATTTTTAATGTGTTATGCCTTTCTTTTCTTTTCTTTTTTTCTCCATTGCTCTGTAAAGCACTTTGACAAATAAAGTTGTATTATTATTCCATCACAAGCTCAATATGTCCTTGATATTAATATAAACTATAAAGTATGTTTCTGCAAACTTTCTTTTTTATTGTTTTTATTTTGTGTAGGCAGCCAAAGCATCAGCAGTGTCACAGATTGTCAACAAGTTGTCAGACAGCGTTTCCTGCTACGGTGTTCTTATACTTGGTCTGATCTGTCCTGATTTATGCTTAATTATGCATGCTCTGCCTGTTATTACCTCAGAGGAGGAGGAGGAGGAGGGCGGACATGAATACTAACAAGATGTTCTGAGATATCAGGCAGGCTGTTTGCAGCCTGAAAACTGACTGATAGTAGTGATTCTCATCACTGTGGATGACACTGGCCCTGAACAGGGGTCCTCATCACTGTGGATGACACTGGCCCTGAACAGGGGTCCTCACCGTGCATGCTGGCTTGTGGTGGGCATTTTTTTGTCAATATTCCATTTTTGGCCACGGACATACAAAAGGAGCGGTCAATAATATTACCAGAAACACATACAGATATAGCCCTGAATGACCATAACAGGTCTGTAACTCTGAGAGTGTTCAAATTGACCCGTATGGGTCCATTCGTCCATGTCGAGTTTCTGAATTTGAATCGTGAAAAGTAACAGTTTTGGAGAATACCAAACGACTTGCCCCTTTACCAACTCGCCCCCGCGAAAAGTGAAGAACGGTCGCCCCGGAATTTCAGAAAGTGAAGATAACTCGCCCCAAAGCCGTGGATAACTCACCCAGAAAGCGTGGATATCTCGCCCCGAAGCATGGATATCTCGCCCAGAAGCGTGGATATCTCGCCCCATGTTTATTTTACCATATGTCTCATATTTTAGAACATGTTACACACCACAATACAGTTTAGCCATTGCACTGAACATTGTTGTATACCATTCCCATAGATAGCTGTTGTTCTGGAAATTCTGGAAACTCTCTCTCTCTCTCTTTCTCTCTCTCTCTCTCTCTGTTCAAAAGTACAGGTACAAATCTCAAAGTACAGGTCAAATTCTTTCTCTCTCTGTTCAAAAGTACAGGTAAAAATCTCAAAGTACAGTAAAAATCTCTCTGGCGACTTGTCCGGACTTTTTGGTGCGACTTCGCCAGAGATTTTAGGACGACTTCGCTGGGCTTTGGGGCGACCGTACCGGATGGTGTGTGTGTGTGTGTGTGTGTGTGTGTGTGTGTGTGTGTGTGTGTGTGTGTGTGTGTGTGTGTGTGTGTGCGAGTGTGCGTGCATGCACGTGTGTGTGTGTGTGTGTGTGTGTGTGTGTGTGTGTGTGTGTGTGTGTGTGTGTGTGCGTGCGTGCGTGCGTGCGTGCGTGCGTGCGTGCGTGCGCGACTGCGCGTGCGTGCGTGCGTGCGTGCATGCCTTCCCTTCACAACATGAATAACAATGGGCTGTCTGGTGGAATGCCTTGTAAACAAGTGAACCTAATGAAAATCTCTCATCGGGGGAGGGGAGGGGAAGCTCGCCCGCCCGCCGGGGGGGACAGGCACCGCATAATGTGGCAATTAATTCCGGCAAATGAGTTATGAGAGACTTATGCGAGGCAATATTGGCCATTACAGCTGGGCTGATTGCATTAGGACTGGGAGATAATAGAGATGCTGCTATAGGGACATACACACACACACACAGAGAGAGAGAGAGAGAGAGAGAGAGAGAGAGAGAGAGACCCCGGTGCAGCACTACTGCATGCGACACACAGCAAGGTCCACCTAGTGCTTTTTGAATTCTATTTGTTCCACGTTTTGCCTGTTCAGCGCTTGTGAAATGTTTGCTTTTAATTCACAGCAGCAACGTGTAGTGAAGCATAATGCGGTATTGGTTGGTTAAAGGTTGGTTTAGAATCATATTGAACTTGTCAAACTGTACAGTTTGACATACATAGAATGTTTTGCCTTTATTTGTATTTATTTTTAATTCTTTTTTAAGATTTGTTTTGGGGCTTTATTGATAGTGAACAATAGTCAGGAAAGGGGGAGAGAGATTGGGAGTGACACGCGGCAAAGGCCGTCGGGCTCGGGAGTCGAACCCGCGGCACGCCGTCAGCTGGCTTGGCAGCCTATAGCCTATAGGTGCCCAGACGGTTGATCTAACCGTTCGGATGTTTTGCCTTAATATAGACTATGCATGCATAAAGTGAGTGGCAAAGTGAGTGAGCATTTAATGCAATCAGATAGGACTTTTCTGTTTGGATGTATGGGCTGTCAAGGCCTCATTGACCGCTGTATTTCATTGGAGCCATGTGTCTCTAGCGTTATAGGCAGAAGGCACGCTGCGTTGCTGCCACTCAAGTGACTACTGGCCAACCACAGCGCGTCTTTTCCGGGACTTATCAATCCAATCCAAATGGAGCTTTATATTGGCATGAGAAAACAAACGTTTACGTTGCCTGTCATGATTGGCCTAGCCTCGGAAACCCAGACGTTTTTATTTCCAGGGAGGAAAAAAAAGTCTGGGTCCGAGTCCACTTCAATTCGGCATAGAGTAGCGCAAACAACACTCACTCTCTGCTGATTTCTGATCGTCTGCACCTTTGTTAAATTGACACGCACACGCACACATATACACACACACACTCCTCTCACTCTCTGTCGCTCTAATTAATTAGTCTCATGTCTAGCAGCTGCGCATAGTTTCTGCCGGCGGATCCTGCCGGGAGCTGCCTATGCCGTAAAAAGCATAGGTGAGTTCCAGGCTATGATGGGCCTACCGGACGTCACCTTCCGTTACGCTAGCGAGTGTTTCCTACGACCGCTCCCCGGAGATTCCCCCATTGCCCCGCCTCCCCATCCCTACAACTATTTGGAACAGCGACGGAGGGGCGCCGTCTCTAGCGAACTTGAGCCACGAGAGACACTGTATACCGAGCGTCGAATGTTGCAAAGTTTATTTTCTCTTTTTGAATGGTGCCAACGGTTTGATTTAAAATATTACACAATTGAACGTGTAGTTATTATACATTTATTGTATTTAATATTTAATTATCGTTTCACATTCGTTCTAGATTATTTTTGAAATTAGCCAATCTACAAGCTCACAACGTGTCACATTGCAACGGGTTGCGACCTTGTAGATCGGCTATTTTCAAATAGCCAATGTATGGTTAAAGTGGTTACATACATTGATTTTTGAGTGGTGTAAACCACTCCTACAACTGGCTTTGTTAGTTTACGTGTCTGTTCGTACCACTGGCTTTGTTAGTTTACGTGTCTGTTCGTACCAAAAAATGAGCATGGTTGCTATGGTCACCCAGTTCACACGGGTGTGATTTCATTACGTCAGACCACAGTTGATCAGTCTATAATAAGACCTTACACCACTCAGTTCACACGGGTGTGATTTTTAAATAACATATGAGTTGTAACAGTGCTCATGAGTCGAATATGAAGATTGTTGAGGACCCCCTGGAACTCATACATCACATGACCGTTTTTTGTCCAATCATAATGTAGCTGTCTGTCGCGGGCTGGGCATGCTTTTTCAAATGACGTGACCAGGGCAGGAATTTCACGGCGGCCACGGCGGCCATGGCCGTCGTTGCCCCTCTCTTTGGCCTTGTGCCCCTCGAAAAAGTATATGCCCAGACGGCCACAGTGGCCGCGGTGCCCATGTGCCCCGACCGGCGCCCACAGCAGTTCATTTTACCATTTTTCCTCTGCGCAATTTTCCAGTCATTACGGTAACCTTCCCCAAACGTCTCGCGCAGACTTGTATTGTCTGTAGGCTATTTTAGTTGTGTTGCCATTTGCCAAGTGGTTTGATTCTTTTGCGTTACTTTGCCTCCTCCCTCCTCCTCCGCTCCATGCACGCATACACGCACTGACAGCTCTCACTCACACTGACACTCAGCGCTTCAGGATTATTATCACACAGAGCCCGTGTGTTAAGACCAACGTGACTCGTCTTCATGGACATATAAACTCACAAAACAACACCACGCAACAGCATAGACTGCAGGACTCCTCCACCATTTACCACGCTATCGTCTGCTACGTTAGTTGACAGAGTAAATTGTTTAAACAGCCAACGCTGGCCACTACACGGCTAATATCGCTAGCCAAACGCTAGTAGCCAAGCACCAGAGCGCGCTCACTGTACACCACGCGTCGCTCGCTTAATAATCATTCATTTCTGTATCAATGCGGACATAACGTGGTAAATGTTCATAAGCACACAATTGTACAAAATGCTTTTTACACTTGACTTATCTCCAGAGTCCTCAGTCCTGCAGCCCCACAATGCCATATGCCAGTCTAGCCTTAAAATCTACATTTATATGTTATTCAATATATTACTTTAGCACAAAATATAGGCTTTTCTAAACCAAGCCCTCATTCAAAAGTTACTTAAGTAATTAAGTAAATGTTATTTATAAAGCACCTTTTGAAACAAAGTTAGAAGGTGCTGAACAATTTGCACAGTATAAACAATAGAAGAAAATTAAAAACAAGGAACATATCACACAGTTGTGACTATAGCAGAAGAAAAACAAACAAGGCAGAACAGAAACATAGGGATATACAAATGAATGTAGCCTATTTAAGAAGAACTATTCTGAACCAATGTTCGCCTTTAAATTAAAAAAAATGTAATCATCCTTAACCTTTAAGCTAAAATAATGATGACCGGGGACTTAAAATCATTGTTTTAATTGATGGCCTTCATGCCCTGGCACTTGGCCTTGTGCCCTCAAAAAGTTGACCACACTAAAGGCCAAGTGGCCTTGCCCCTAAAAGGATGAAATTCCAGGCCTGGACGTGACAGAGCTCTGGTCTGGTTGTGCGCTCGAGACAAGCAAAGTCGCTTATAATAAACAGACATGGCAACACTGCTGAGCAGCACACGGATCGCTCTTGTGTCAAATCAAACATTGCTTGTTTGATTTTTGATTTGATTTGGTCAGACCCAGGTGCAATCGGTATGCACTTACTCTTTTTAGGTCAAGGGGCATAATAGCAGATAGCGCAAAGCGAATATAATTAACATACACTCCCTGATGCTAAAATATGCAGGAAAGTGATATGCCATATGTGTGTGCGTTCAGCACGACTTGCATAATATGATGGGCGCATAACGAGGTCACGGTTTGAGCAAATTAAACAATACCACCTGAAAAAAAACACCTGTATAATTGGGCCCTATATCTTCCCTTATTCTCTGGAATCCTGTCTCAAAGCAGACCAGAGGTAGACAACTGTCGTTCCCTGATCGCTATAGGGACACATGCATCAGTAAGCAGGAACTGGGGATGGCAATGAAGGACCGGGAAGTCTGGCGTGTCATTGTGAAATCCATGCGGTCGAACAATGATGATGATGATGATGTGTGTGCGTGCGCACGCGCGTGTGTGTGTGGGTGTGTTTGTACAAGATAAATGCTCACTCAAAGCTGCCACTACAGCTCCCATCTCTCTCTCTCTCTCTCTCTCTCTCTCACACACACACACGCACGCACGCACGCACGCACGCACACACACACGCACGCACACACACACACACACACACACACACACACACCGTGTCTGGCTGCTGGTCGTACTGTCCTATAGCTGTGAAGTCTGAATCTATAGAGCGGAGAACTTGAAAACACTGTTCTGTTATACACCGAGGCTCTTTGCGATCCAATTCTGGGCACATATACAGCGGCTGTATCCCCTTGCAGCCGTTGTCATGCCCCTTCGATTCTTTCCACAGCACTGGGTTTTTGGCAGGAGAATTACAGATTCAGAGCATTTCTTTCTTTTCTTTTTTTCGTCCCAAACCCGTCCCCACAATGTTGTCATTCTGACAATTCCCCTTCAACAATGAACTTTATCGCAGCCTGTCCTCACAGCCCCTTTCGGGTCTGTGGCTCCGAGTGTACCGAATGGAACCAAATGGAAACCCGCCCTTACGGGTCCATTTGGTTCCATTTGTGCGCTCTCAGAGCAGTGGAGGAAATAACTAAGTACATTTACTTAAAGTACTGTACCTTTTGTAAAGTATTTGTACTTTAGGGTACTTGAGTAGCCTAAGAATTCTAAAGAATTCCCAATAATTCTACTTTTACAACTTTAGTTACTAGTTACTCTGTAGATTTGGATTATTATTACAAAACGTACATTAAGCACTTCAGCATACACATTTCGGCCATTTGAAAATAGCAGATCTACAAGCTTGCAATGCGTCGCTTTGCGACGCATTTTAAGCTTTATAGATCTGCTATTTTCAAAAGATTTGTATACAGTGGAAAACTTTAAATGGGACATTCTGCATAATGAGTACTTTTACTTTTGGTACTTTAAGTACATTGTGATGCCAATTGTACTTTTACTCAAGTACATTTCGAATTCCGGACTTTTATTTGTAACAGAGTATTTATATATTGCAGTATCAATACTTTTACTTAAATGTTCAGTGATTTCACTTAATTAAAATATCTTTTTTTCCCCTTTTTTTTATAATCCTCCCTACTATAGAGTGTGTCCCCAGTTAACCCCTGGCGTCAAAATAACCTTAGGTTTCGTTTTTGGCTATAGGGTTAGCCAGCCTTCATCCAATCAGGATGAGAGGGGCCTTCCTCCAATCATGGTCGAGTGGGGGCGGGCCTTGGTGCACCTGCTGTTGGCCTGTCGCGTGTCCCCCCCACTGTAGAGCGTTACCGGGGCAGACCGACTGAATTCTCCTTTAAAGTAAAGCATTTGAGTACTTTTTCCACCAATGTCTCTCCGAGTCAAATAAACACAGAGGATAAAACATTGCGGTGTGGGCCGGCTAATATCAAAGCGGGGGGCCGTGAAATGGAAAAGGGATTAGAATCAATGGACCACACAAGAACACAGTCCCACACTCATTGGTCTGTGGACTAAACCAGAAATGTGTTTCTGGGAAAGGCTAAAGGGATATTTCACTGTCAGACATGGCTGGGGTCAATTTAAAGTCTATAATACCCAGGCTTTTGTGAGCGAACCAGACAGTTTTTAAGTTGCTTGGGTATTGTATAGAAAGGGTCTGAATGTGATATGAATACCATACCTATATGATATGATAGTAACAGTTTTCAGAATTGCGTCATGTGTGTTGGAGAAAAAAACGCTTTCAAAGATTTGACAAGTGAAATCTATCAAAAAAAAAAGTACATATAAAAATAAAACAAGAATAGTTATAGAAAATAGGACTTCCACACTCGCCTTGACTCAAAATGTATTTGAATATTATCTAAATGTATTTAGATAATATTTAGATAATATGTCACCAGATTTGACTGTGAGCCTGCCATCGCGTAAACTCCAGCTTTTCACAGGAGAAAAACTTTTATTTTTAATCCAAAATGAGTTAATAGCACAGGCAGACTCTAGCTACGTAGGTGTAATGTTAGAGACCACAGAAGTGATCCTTTGATGTTTTCTCAACTCGCTGTTTTCTGCAAGACATTACTCTATAAGTGATATCTCTGGTGGGTCAAACTGAACAAACAATATGTAAATTTTAAGCTATGATTCCCTGGTTTCATATGAGATGAGAAATAGCAGATCTACATGCTCATAGCATGTAGATCTACATGTAAAATGTGGCGCAAATCTTTGAATATTTATTCATTCAGAGCAAACGTTTTTAACTCAAATCTTTGCTTCTGGGGAGGGGGTCCCTGGAACAACATATTTTCATATTTTCTTGGGCTCCTTGCCATTAAATAGTTTGAAACCACTGACATAGAAACGTAGGTTTTTCAGTAAACTGTCATGATTTAAGACATTTTGTAGAATCTGGTGTCAGTCCTGAATGGGTTAACAGCATTTAAATGCGATCACGGCGTTATTTGACAGTAAGAACATTTGACAGAGAGACAAATAAGGCTAAAAGCACCTCTGCTCTTCCAGCGGGGAAATCAGCTGTGGTGTAAAGTAACTAAGTACATTTACTTATACTATACTTAAGTACCAGAGGTATTTGTACTTGAGTATTTCCGTCTGCCAATACTTTCACTTCTACTCCGCTATACATCTCAGAGGCAACTGTTGTACTTTTACTCCACTAGAAAGCTTTAGTTCCTAGTTACATTGTAGTACAAAACACACTAACCACTATACAGCCACTGTAGCCTATATAGAGCGCCGCAGTCCCAGACTTTTACTTAACAGAGTAACAGAGTATATGTCTCTACATTACTTTTACTTGTAACAGAGTATATGTCTCTACATTACTTTTACTTGTAACAGAGTATCTCTACATTGCTTTTACTTGTAACAGAGTATATATATCTCTACATTACTTGTACTTGTAACAGAGTATCTCTACATTGCTTTTACTTGTAACAGAGTATATATATCTCTACATTACTTTTACTTGTAACAGAGTATCTCTACATTGCTTTTACTTGTAACAGAGTATATATCTCTACATTACTTTTACTTGTAACAGAGTATATATCTCTACATTATTTTTACTTGTAACAGAGCATATATCTCTACATTGCGGTATTGATACTAGTGTTTACCTACAGTAAGTAATAAATGTGAGTAGCCTATAGTACTTTTCCCACCACTGGTTCAAGGTTCAAGGTTGTGCTTTATTGTTACATCTTGTGTACAGGTACATAAGAGTCAAACCTATTTTTGTTTGGCTTCCTTCAGACAATGCAGCAGCAAAAATATAATACGACATCAAAACAGCAAAACACAGCAAACAAAATAGAATATAGAATATAGAATATAGAATATAGAATAGAAAATAGAATATAGAAAATAGAATAAAAATAGAAAATAGAATATATACTGGGCAGTTTAGTATTCCGGTGATCTGTCAGGATGGCCTCTATCAGCGTCATTAGTGTAGTCTGACAGCTGTGCATGGATTCACATTATGAGCCACGTTGATCCCAATTAGACCTGAGGACGCATCATGTGTCACCTCATATTTTAAACTTTAGCTGTTGGAAAAATAGCAGATCTACAAGCTCGTAGCGCGGCTCGTAGCGCGGCACTCTGTGCACTCTGTGCCGCGCTACGAGCTTGTATATCTGCTATTTTTTTAAATATCGTGAAAATGTGTGCACATTTTTGAATATTTGCTTCTGCGTGGGGTCCCTGGAACAACATATTTTCAGATGGAGGTTCGCAGCCAAATACATCATTCTGGGGGTCCTTGAAAAAAAGTTTGAGAACCACTGATATAGAATCATAGGACTTTCAGAAAACGGTCATGATTTACAAGACATTTGTAGAATCTGGTCTCAAGTCTCGATGGGTTACACATGAAAAGATCAGCCAATTCATCACGATTATGTTCAGTTTGATCACGTCACTTTGTCATATTTCACATGTCGGACATCACGGGGTGAGTTTGTGCTGCGTTGTGGATCCATAGGCCTACAAGACACACTAAGGACAGTAGGGGTGTGAGATTAACCCATTTAGAACTAAGGCCGATTCTACAAATTGTCTTCTAAATCTGAAAATGTCCGAAAAACCTATCTTTCTATGTCAGTCATTTTCATGTCAAGGAGCCCCAAAAATATATGTAATTGGCCGACCGCCCCATCTGAAAATATGTTGTTCCAAGACCCCCCTGCCCCCCAGAAGCAAAGATTTGATTTAAAAACGTTCGCTCTGAAAGAATATATATTCAAAGATTTGCGCCACATTTTCAAGATTTTTCAAAAAATAGCATATCTACAAGCTCTACAAGATCTACAGATCTACAAGCTTGGTGCCGCCCTACGAGCTTGTAGATCTGCTATTTTTCAACGGCTAAAGTATGACATAATGCTTAAAACACCAAAAGGGGTTCCTGTCCTGAAAGGGTTTGTTTTATAGTATAAAGCAGGGGTTCTCAGCGTTTTTGGCTGGGGACCCCCGGAAATGCTTTGGCTCGCGACCCCCGCCCCGCCCCCCTCCCCACCACCAATACAAACTGACTTAAAAAAATAACCAGAAAATATATCATAAATGAATACTGAAACCAGATATAATCATTAAGGAAAGTTTATGCATTCACCACGTACTATGTCAAAAAAAAAATTGGGGACCCCACAAAATAATTTGGCGACCCCCCGAGGGGTCGCAACCCACGGGTTGAGAACCCCTGGTATAAAGCATGCAGTTCTCAATATTATTATTGCAATACAGCGAACGCACGCACGCACGGACGCACACACACACACTGCAACAGCAATAAACAAGCAGTTTACTGCCATAAGTTCATGTACTTTTTCATGCTTCATGCATTTTAAATTGAACTTTTGTTTAATGTGTAATACATGTGTGCGTGCGTGCGTGTGTGTGTGCGTGCATGTGTGTGTGTTTGAGTACATTTGAGTATTTTTTCACCGACTATGAATCATGTTGTGTATTATATTGCTGTATCTCCACAAAAGGCTCATATAGAGGAAAACAGAGATGTGAAACAGAGATAGAGATAGAAATGAGAGACAGATAGAGATAGCGCTGCAGAGCATTTTAAATGTAATACTGCACAGATAGAGGT
Organism: Electrona antarctica; assembly: GCF_951216825.1. NCBI lineage: Eukaryota > Metazoa > Chordata > Actinopteri > Myctophiformes > Myctophidae > Electrona > Electrona antarctica. The sequence continues at coordinate 52,685,705 of NC_136812.1, read as the reverse complement.
TAACACCTTCCTGGATCAAATCTCTCTCTCTCTCTCTCTCTCTCTCTCTCTCTCTCTCTCTCTCTCTCTCTCTCTCTCTCTCTCTCTCTCTCTCTCTCTCTCTCTCTCCCCTCTATCCTTTGCATTTCCTTTTATTGAGACAGATTACTGGGCAAGCAGAAAGGGAGAAGCGGAGTGTGTGTGCGTGCGTGCGTGCGTGCACGCGTGCGCGCAAACTGTTAGTGGGAGAGGGGACTGGGTGTGTGTTTTGGGGCATTATGGTCAATGAATTCCCTGAAGACTTAAAGTCCAATATGATCTCAAAATCCCAGTGAAAATGAGATAAAGTGAAGCAGTTAAAACCGAGGGGAGGAAATGGTTCTGGGTTTCCACCTCGCAGTGTGTTGTTCACAGAGCCTCACTGCTCATATTTTGCAGACTTTTGAACCCAAATCCCATTGTGATGTGTCCAAAACACTGGCCATTTTCTTGGACATTGTACCTTAGTGGGGCTTTCTCTAATCGCGTTCGCACAAAGAAAAATAAATCTCATACTTGATCTACAAGCTCACAACATTGTGACGCCTTGTGAACGCAACACGTTTCTAGGCTATTTTCAATGTTTTGGGTCTCGAGCTAAATAAAAAGGTTTGGGAACCACTACTGTGTCATTACTACCAGGGGCCCGTTCCACGAAACTTGGATTAGAGATTAAGCCGGGATTTAACAGATATCCTGGTTTAATATATCCTGGATCAGCGATTAACCGGTTTCATGAAAGCTGGTTAATCTTGCCAGATTAATTTAACCAGTTAACCTGGATATGTTGAGGCTTGATTCGGTTTCATGAAAGTGATGCTACATTAGTTACCATGGAAACTAATGCTTTGGACTTAGCCTGCTCCGGACCAGGCTAACAGCCAGGTTTAACATAATCCTGATGTCTTTACTGTTCATTAAGCAGTCAAACTAATCACAAACCAATGATGTTTTCCACACTTATTCAATTATTATGGGTTTATGTTGCCTTATTGTTATCGGTCTGCATTAAAGGACTAATTTAAGCACTATATAAAATCAAAGAACCAAAATATATAGGCTGCACAACATCATGACAGTTTGTGAGTTTGTAGATCAGCTGCTTTTGGTGAATGTTCCCCAGAATAGGTTTGCTGTCGTACAAGTGCACGGTTAAGAAGAATTATATTATTTTTACATTATATATTATTATTATATTATTAAGAAATATATTATATTATATTATATTATATTATATTATATTATATTATATTATATTATATTATATTATATTATATTATATTATATTATATTATATTATATATTATATAATATTATATTATATTCTTTTGTAAAAGTGAAAACCACTAAATATTACCATTACTCATTGTTTTACAACATATTACCATTGTAACGTTTCAACCACTATTGAACCCATGACCCACAGTTCGCCTGTCTGGACAACAACCCCCTTCCCCAAAGGTAGCTCCTTCAGAGGAGGGAGTTATGGCCAAATATCACAATGCGACAATATCATTATGCTTACAATATTAAGAATTCTGTTTTAAGTTAAAAGTAGTGGTAAAATGTAAACTATATTTTTGGGGTAGTTAATCATTCAGTCTATCCACTATTGAGAGTATGTTCTCTCTTTAAGTACAGCAGCAGTATTTATTTTAGAAGCTTAAGTCCTTGTATCAGTAAGTCTTGAATAGATTAGTAAAGATACTGAGATATACAGAAGGGGGCAGTAATGCAACTATTAAGGATGCAAACTGCCATAATACCCCATGAAGAAGAAGGATCAGTAAATCTGTGTTCCACCGAATGGGTCTAGAGACAAAAAGCCAGGCTGTCTATTCAGCCAGGCTTTATGATCCTGGCTCGCTAAATCCGCCCATTCTAAGCCTCGCTTGGCTTTAGTGGAACGGAATAAACCAGGCTGTAAAGACCAGGATTTAAAAAGCCTGGTTTTGGCCTAAATCCTGGATTAGTTAATCCAAGTTTTGTGGAACAGGCCCCAGGTCACAAACATTTTCTGTTTTTTTGTTGTTGTTGTTGGTAGTCATGGCTGCCAGTTCCCACCTGATGTGTGGGAGTTCTGACTGCTCCAGACCGTATTGAATAACTGCGAGCTTGCATATTGTCTTCAGGCTAGGACTTATGTCTAAGACATACAGGTCATTAGGGGTGTGGTCTCTTCCAAAGAGGATGATACAATCTCCCACCATGCAACAGCACATCCTACACGTCGGAGACGGTCCTTTCCCCTTGGGCTCAACCTTCTTCCAGGAGAATGTCTCTGGACTGAATTTCCACAGATCATTGAAGGCCTGGTAATTGTACTTGAAGGCCTGGTAATTGTACTGGTTGTCCTGGTTACATTTGAAGCCACCAAATACGTACAACTCTCCATTGTAGGTAAAGGCTGAATGACTCCAGCGTCCTTCTGGAAGGAGCTGTACAGAAGGAGTGCTCAGCCAGTGGTTGGTCTCTGTGTCAAACACCCTGAAGGTGTTGCACAAGCCCCCAAATACAAACATCTTTGTCCCGATGATGGTGGCAGAGTGATGGTATGAAACAGGAGGAGTTCCTCTGGTGTTAATTAAAGACCAGACCATTGTGGTGGTGTCCAACTTGGACATGTCATTAGTGAGTCCAGTCTGCGTTAATCCTCCATGAATATACATGCCCTTCCCCAAAACACAGGCTGAGTGGTACGACCTCACCTCTGGAACAGTCCCAGAAACTTGTGGTTTGTACCATCTGTGGGCGTCGACATCAAATGCATGAAGCAGGTTGCAGTACTCGAGGTACTCATTCCCACCCCAGAAGTAGGTGATATCTTCAATCAGCACAGCTGTGTAGCCCCAGCGCCTGGAAGGAATCTCAAGGTGAGGTTCTCCTCTTCCAGGTGTCACTGGGGTCACCTTCCTCCAGAGAAAAGTCAGTGTATTGAAGACGTGCATATCAATCTGATACTTGTTCTTGTCAGTGTTCAATCCAAAGTAGTATAGCTCGTGTCTCACCGCTACAGCAGCATAATCACATTTATCTGGTAATCCTTTCTGATGCAACGTCCAGGAAAACATTTTTAACACAACAGTTAATGGGGAATTGACATAAACCTCTGCTCTGTAGATGAATGAAGAGCTCAAGAGTCAAAGAAAAGGAGAGCCAAAGAAGTACGCTTCTAGATTTTAGAGCTCTTAGAATTTTGGTGGGAATAGTCTTGAAGATAACGGTCTTGAAGATAACAGTCTTGAAGAGTTGAGTCCTGGAGAAGTTGATTCCAACTGCGCTCTCTCTGAGGCTGCAGTGCTTTTTTATCATATTGGCTGGATTGTGTCATTCCCGGCAGACCTTTTTAGGCTCTACGACCACACACCAATGATTTGAGACGCAACAGAACAGTTTTAGCGTTCATTGGAGTGATCTGATATGTCCTGTTACATGTCGGCGCATGTCGTTGCATTGTAAGGGTTGTCCTGATCGGATCGGGTAATCGGAAATCGGGGCCGATCACGTAATTTTCAAATGATCGGAATCGGATCAGGAGACAAAAAACATGATTGGGACATCCCTAGTATCAATATTATATCCATATCATGATTATATTAGACTGGATATTGTCTGTGATTTGGGATATTGTACTATTGTGATATGGCATAAATGTGACTGCATCTGGCAAAAAGGCTCTCATTTCGACCAGAGTGATTTTTCTGTTACAGATTATTAAAGTAGAGAATGCAAGCTTTCATTATGATGTATCATTCAATGAAATTGGAAAATATTTGAAGGAGATGTGACCATTTTAAAATGATTGTACCATTTTACCTAAAGCTGAGAAAGGGCCCTTTGAAAATGTGTTCTATAAAATATAAATGTATCGGATCGGGAAAAATCGGTATCGGAAGATGCTCAAAATCAAATGATCGGAATCGGATCGGGAGCTAAACCACGTGATCGGGACATCCCTAGTCGCAAGTGATTCAATTCAAATGTTGACAGTTTTCTGAAAAACGTATCAGTACTAAATGGTGCATTTATATATCGCCTTTATCCAAAGCGCTTTACATAGATTGTGCATTATTCACCCATTCACACACACATTCATACACCAATGGCGGCTGAAACCATGCAAGGCACCAACCAGCACATAAGGAGCAATTAGGGGTTCAGTGTCTTGCTCAAGGACACTTCGACACTAACTCTGGGGGAGCCCGGGTTCGAACTGGCAACCTTGCGGTTACCATCCAGCCACTCGAACTTTTTCATGTCAATGACCCCAAAAATGATATGTAATTGGCTGCCGAACCCCATCTGAAAATATGTTGTTCCAGGGACCACCCAGAAGCAAAGATATGAGGTCAAAATGTTCGCTGTGGAAGAACATAATTATATTCAAATATTTGTGCCACATTTTCCTGATTTTTCAAAAATAGCAGATCTACAAGCAGCAGCTAAAGTTTAAAATAATGGTTAAAGTGGTGAAAAGCTATTAGGCGACACCGATGCGTCCTCAGGTCTAAATGGGTTAAAGGGTCATTGGTGTGGTCAGAGTTACAGACGCAGAGCCAGCTAGCATAACATTGATAGCCAGTATAGTACATAGAATCAGTACATAGAACCAGATCAGTGGCCTTGTGGTTGAGTGTCCGCCCTGGGACTGGGAGGCTGGGGTTCAATCCCCAGTCGGGTCATACCAAAGACTCTAAAAATGGGACCCAGTGCCTCCCTGCTTGGCACTCAGCATCAAGGGTTGGATTGGGGGTAAGTCCCTGCGACATACTAGCGTCATGTCCAGGGGGTGTACTTGTACATCAAGCTGACTCACGCTACAGAAACAGGAGATAGGCTCCTGCCCTATGGGCCTCATGGCTCGGCAAGGCTACTTATAGTACATAGAAGTGTTGCCAGCTAGATTCTGTTTGCAAGAAACAAGCAACCATGTCTATAGAAATGAGCCAAAAAGAAGCAACTATAGGGCAGGTCGGTCAAACCTAATTGTCTAGTATTGTCTTAGAGCAGTGGTTCTCAAACATTTTCACGTCAAGAGAAAGGACCCCCAATTTTTAAGGGGCGCTAGCCCCTTCTATAAACAGCTTTTGTCCCCACACGTCTCAAGATTTGCCATTGACAATGAACGGAGACATTACGTCAGAATTCCGCTAAACAGGACGTAAATTAAACATCAAAACATTAAACGCCATTGACATCGAAGGGAAAATGTACGTCATATGTATGTAAACGAGCAAATCAGCTAACCAATCACAGGCAACAGGCATTCTGATTGGGCAGTATGAGATAATCCATGATCATGTATGATGGTAAGAGCTAATAATTCCGCTAAATTAAACATCAAAACGTTAAACGCCATTGACATTGAAGTGAATATTTACGTCATATGTAAATGAGCAAATCGACTAACCAATCACATGTTTGTCATGTACCTTATGTAGTAATGTCAAATGTCCGCTAACATAAATTAAATTGATGTACGGTGACAAGAGGGTCCCTCATTTCACACGGGTGTGATTCTTTTACAATCTACTTTACAGAAAAATAATCCCAACATCGCTTATAATAAATGGACAACTCAAATGGACCTTCATAGATCTTTAACTCTTGAGAGTGTAAAATGAAGATCTATTAATTGTACACTCTCAAGAGACGAATAACAGTCTAAGTCCACACTATTGATCCATAATATATAAATGATAGATAAGGGTTCAGGACAACGAGGCCTTTTCGTATAACAGGCAAATCAACATTTGCCTGTTATCTCTCCTAATGGTACCAACATCAAAATCTTATCCAACGACAGCAAAATATAAGTTTTGGGTCTGAGAGAGCTAAATATTATCAAATGCTGGTCCATGGCTCAAAGGCAGAATAAATAATGGGGATGAGAAATAGAGATGTCCCGATACTGTATCGGTATCCGGAAAGTATCGGTATCTGTGAATATGCCACCGTTCCGACACAGGGGTAAGGGGGTTGGCACTATGGCAAGTAAATAACATGTTGGGGCATGTGGAGCTTGCTTTGGAGTTGCCAAAACTGCAAGTGGACATTTGAGTGAGGAGTCTGCTATAAACACGGGCACAACACGAGATATATAGCTATTCACAACACTGGTATCGGTATTCGGTATCAGTATCGGCTAACACAGAAATTGTGGTATTGGGATCGGATCGGAAACTAAATGAGTGTATCGGGACATCCCTAGTTGAAAACCACTGCAGTAACAAGAGTCTTCATTGTCTGTGCGACACTCTTGTATGATCAATACGATTCAATATTAAGGTTTTGATACCTTAGATACTTTTTTGTGATGTGACAATTTTTTTAAGGGGCACTAGCCCCTCCTATATTCAGCTATAGTGTACAATATTGTCCTAACACAAACATGAAATGCCATTGACAACGCATGGGGAATTTACGCCATATGTGTCTGAGCAAATCGGCAATTTTTGTGCCGACACAAACATTAAATGCCATTGACAATGAATGGAGAATTTACGTCATAATAAGTCTACATATTATGTAGACGAGCAAATCGGCTATTTTGGTCCTACACGAAGATTACATTCCCATTGACAATGAATGGATGATAAGACTCTTCTGAAAGGAACAGAACGTGATGTACTGTATGTGTTACAGTAGCCTACAAGTGAGACAAACGGAACGGCGGGTGCCCGTTTTTTCCGACGCTGGATTCCTGATCCCTTTGACCCAAACTTTCCAGCACCCAAAATACTCATATTTGAATCTGGGACCCCCCAGAAACGCAGGCGCACACGCACGCACGCACGCACGCACGCACGCACGCACCCACGGACGCGCACACACACACACACACACGCACGCACACACACACACACTCACATACAGTGGAGGGTAACCTCGTAGGGGCTGTATTGAGTGTTAAACTAATTAGTTTACAAAAAACAGCACCTGGTGATTAATGGGCTGTCAGCAGATTTCTAAGGGTGTTTGCGCGTGCATGTGCATGTGCACGCATGCTGTAGGCCGTGGATTAGACCTTGGGTTCCAACTAATGAATTCATTCCACGGAGTTAATTTCTTTAACATGATTACTTAATTAACTACAAGCCTGGCCAGCACTCGTGTGTGTGCGTGTGTGTGCGTGTGTGTGTGTGTGTGTGTGTGTGTGTGTTTGTGTGCGTGTGCGCGCGTGCGTGCGTGCGTGCATGAGCAGTGACAGTCGGCTATGGGGTACGTGTCTAACACATATCACAAAAACTGAAATTCAGTTTCCCACTGAGAGTCTGTGACAGCTGCTGAAAGTTGGTGTACCATTAACAAACTATATGAAAGTTGGGGTACCATTAACAAACTACACACACGCATTGTTTGGCAAACCAAACAATGCAATTGCAACCACAATGTGCATTGTAAAATATATATCAGTGTGAACAACTTGACATTGAGACAGCTCTACACTGAGAAGCAGTGTACATATATGGGGCTTCCACACTGATGTCAAAATGATGATGTCATCAATAGAATGTAATTCTTGTCTAAAATATGGAGTTCCAAATGGCTCCGGACTGAGCTCTACCTACTCACAACGGGTACTGCACAAGTGCATGGGATAACAGTGAAAGAGAGACTGAGACAGACAGACAGACAGACAGACAGGCAGGCAGGCAGGCAGGCAGGCAGGCAGGCAGGCAGGCAGGCAGGCAGGCAGGCAGGCAGGCAGGCAGACAGACAGAGTGTATCTTTAGCTAATCTTAGTATTATCTGTGGTCACTTGTCACGACAATGGAGACGGCGGAACCCAGACTGATCCTCGTGCTCAGCGGAAAACGCAAATCCGGGAAGGACCACGTGAGCGGTTTGATCGTGGAGCGCCTCGGCGTCGAGGCGTGCCGTGTCCTGCACCTGTCCGGCCCCCTCAAGCAGCAGTACGCCCAGGAGCACGGCCTGGACCTCGCCGGGCTCCTGGGAGCCGGCGAGTACAAGGAGTGGCACCGCGCCGACATGATCCGATGGGGCGAGCGACGCAGAGAACGGGACCCAGGCTTCTTCTGCAGGGCGGCGGTCACCGAGGGCGGCGGCGCCGCTCCCGTGTGGGTGGTCAACGACGCCCGGCGCCCATCGGACCTGCGGTGGTTCCGGCGGGAGTACCCGGGGGTACCCGTCCGGTGCGTCCGAGTGCACGCCTCGCCGCGGACCAGGGCGGGCCGCGGCTGGGTCTTCGTCGACGGGATAGACGACGCAGAATCGGAATGCGGCTTGGACGACGAGGGCGCAGAGTTCGATTGGACGATCAGGAACGACGAGGCGGACGATCGGCCGATGCTGGGCGAACAGCTTCAGCCCGTTCTGTCTCTGGCTGAGGAGGCGGCGGCAGGACACCGCGGTGACGGCCACCCGCTTCTAATGCTATCAACCGATAATCTGAAGTACGTCAAAGTCAATGGCAAATGACGTAAGTGCGTAACTTCATGATAAAAGGTACAACTCACTTCACACAAGTGTGATTTTTGTATTTATGTCAACAACGACCTCAGGTTTGTTGTTTGTTTTTGCACTGGGACACTGTTTCTCAATGTTGGGTCCGGAGCCCGGCACCAGTCCAAATGGATCGTCACAGGTCTGTAACGCAGAGAGTACAATTGGAACTAAATGGACCTGTGTCCTCAGAGATAAATAAACACTAAGGTTTCTAAACTTCGACTCGGGTCCCAGAAATTAAACAGGGTACCACATGGGGTCAAATCAAATGCATATCGAACTCAGCGTCCTTGTAATGAAACGGTGTGAGATTCACCGTTGTCGTCAGATGTAACTTGAGGTCTTCTGTTCGGTTGTCCGCGCCCATAAATGGCCAAATAAGGAGTTCCACACAGCTCCAGACTCGCCTCCAAGATGACGACGACTAGACAATAATGTTAAGTAGGAAAAACGGTGCTATATATTATGACGCAAACCCACGAGGCCATAATTTATTCAAACACCAGATACATATACTAGACTATTCATATTTGGGCATTACCTGCTAACCCAGATCTCCAAATGGTACGGCGTTCTGTACAGCTGCCATTATCTGGTGCCCTTTCCTCTAGAAGGGATATGAGTTGGTGGAGTATCTCGATCGACATACAGACAACCGTGGCCGTCAAGTTACCGATAACGGACATCGCCAGCGGAATGTAATCTCGTACCAAATGGGTTGTGATCTTCTTTTAATAATATACGCGTACGGTAAATAACAGTACGCGTCAGTTTAGCAAAGCTAAATCTGCCAACCTCGTCGCCGGGACGTCCTGGGGAAGACTTATTTTGAAAGCTATGTGGACGTTGGCCGATAACTCTCCCTCTCCCCTGCCCGAGAGGGCCGTCTACGGCTTTGTTCTCTACCTGTGCTCCCGGTCGGCCTTCTTTCTGTACTGCCTGTGGGCCTACGTTCCGGACGAGTGGCTCCACGCGCTGGGCCTCACCTTCCTGCCCGGGAAGTACTGGGCCCTCGCGGTGCCGCTATGCGCTCTGGTCGCGTCGGCGGCGCTGGCGGCGCTGCTGTTTGGCCTCAACGCGTGCAGTACCGCCGCGCTCCACTCGGTGGACAACGTCACCGACGCCTACGCCGAGGCGCAGAGGAGGGACAACAAGAGGGGGGGTGTGGCCAGGCTGAAGGACGTTGACGTCGGCGCCGTGAGCAAAATGCTTCACCTTGTCTCCCGACGAGGTCAGCCATTCTCAACGGTGGGTCCCGGGCCCCCCAGGGGTCATATAGAAAAGGGTTCTAGGGGGTCCACAGCTAAATGATAGGTTAAGAGCCAATTGGACCCTTACAGGTCTGTAACTGGCTTCTGTAAGAGTGTGCAAACGGAACTAAACGGGTCCATTTGGTTCCATGTGTACACTCTTGGATGTATGTGGGGGGAGGGGGAGGGGGGGTCCGTGGCCTAACGCTGCGGGTCCAACCACCGTCCAAAAATATCACCAATGAGGCAGAATGCGCCCTACATACAACTGCTGAATCAATGTGCCCATGTTCATCTTATATGAGAGCTAAAATACATGTCTGTACAGAATTCTGATATGAGTGTGATTAATAATTAATCAAGCAGTCATTATTTTTTGTGTGAGATGTGTTGAGATGCCACACTGTCCACACTGTAGAATCATCAGTTGAACCCCTGGAGGTCAACGCTGGGTGATGTAAGAGTTACCCGTCGTCACAGCAACGGACATTAAGACGCTATATAATGCGGTGCAGGCCAGCCACGACGCAGTCTCTTCATCTGCTGACTTGGACGTTAACCATGTCCACCGCTATGAACTTCGGAACAAAGTCCTTTAAGCCTCGGCCACCCGACAAGGGCTCTTTCCCCCTGGACCATTTCGGGGAATGCACGGCCTTCAAGGAGAAGTTCATGAGATGCCTGCGAGACAACAGCTTCGGCAACGCCAGGTGCCGACTGCAGTCCAAGGAGTACCTGGAGTGCAGGATGGAGAAGCAGCTGATGGCCAGGGAGCCTCTGGAGAGACTGGGCTTCAAGGACCTCACGGAGGACCACAGCTGATGGCCTTGACTGGGCTTCAAGGACCTGATGGAGCAACAGGCCCACCTCTTAGCACTCCACTTCCCTGAGCCTAGAGAGAGGTGTGAAGTAAAACCATGTTGTGGTGCTCTATGGTTCCCAAACTTTTTCATGCCAAGGACCCCCAAAGTGACACTTATTAGCTTGCTGAGGACCCCCAATCGAAAACATACGCCAGGGACCCCCATAAGAGAAGATGTTTACGGCTCTAGCAGTGATTCTCAACCCGTTAAATTTCAAGGACCCCCCAGTTTGACATGCATTAGTCTATGGACCTCCATTTAATGGAACTTCTATCTCTGGTACCCCCAAATTGTATTGTAAAATCAATGTTAATTTAACTCTGAGAGTGTACAAATGGACAATCTCATGGATCCGTTAACGGGTCCATTTGGTTCCATTTGTACACTCTCAGAGTTACAGACCCATAAAGGTCCATTTGGTTCCAAACTATCATTTAGCTGTGGACCCCCTGGGGGTCCCCGGACCCCACTTTGGGAACCACTGCTCTTGTAGGATGAACGTAGAGCGAAACAAAATGGTGGAAGTTGAAGGAGAAATAATGGAGGTTCCGGGAAGACTGGCACTGTGTGGCGGTGAAGAGTAGTTACAGAATGACTGGAGACCTACTGCAGATTCGGTAAGGGAGACAGCTGTAAGAAAGAACTTGCCATGTTTCCGGGATAGAGGGAGAGACGACTGGAACGAGGGAGAGCAGGAAGGCAGACAGAGGGGGAGACGCAGGCGAAGAGAGAGGTGGCGAAGGCTAAGGACTTGTACGGACGGACTTGTCAACCTCTTCGGTTGACAAAGGATACAGATGGAAATGTTCAAAGGGAGAGAAAGTGGGGGATATATAGTGAACAAAGAAAGCTTATCCAGAGGTATGGAAATGTCTCAGAAAGGGATGATGAGCCAGCTGTCGCCACACTGTGGCTTTCATCTGGACCAACATTGGCTGTGATAACAAAATAAATGCCCGGTTCTATACCATCTCATGGACGTCATGAGTCACAATAGAAAAACAAATATACAGCAAATACGTATGACTCCACAAAAAAGAATCCACAAATAAAACAGATTCAAAACTCATACAATACATAATAAAACAAAACCCAATTGGGGAACACTAAGTTAGAATGCAATATAACTTCAACTCAGGATGTACACATTATTAAGTGTAATACCATTTGTAGATGGCCCGCCTCATAAATAACAAACAGGAATCTTATAATAAATCCCTCTTCTTTCTTTCTATATGCATTCCAAGACTCCTGTCTCGAGCACCGTTACTGCATTTCAACGTCCTCCGAGTACTCTTCGATCTTGACATGGACGAACAGCGAGGCTTGAGGGACGTCCGTTCCATCTTCGGACAGTAGATTTATGTGACGATATCCCACTCGAATGCAATCAAACGGAAGGGTGAATTGTCCAATGAAGCCGTTGGTCAAGCCCACCATCTCGTTGTCCTCCACTACGAATCGAACCAGGGCCAGCTCGGGGATGCGGACAACAAAGTCCAGAGTCTCGTTCCACACCGGGTTGAAACCGTTGTTCGAAACGGTGGTGGTCTGCTGCTGCTCCTCGTCCTTCGGCACTCCGTATATCTCCACTCGGACCAGCGGGTCGACGATGGAGCGCTCTTTCACCTTGGGAAGCTGCTGTCCGCTGATCACGCGGATGGACAGGCTGAGCGGATGGTAACTCTCGAAGTCCTCCGGTCTTTCCGGATCGAAGTCAGTGCTCTCGTCTCTCATGAAGTCGGGCTTGAGGACGTAGCCGGAGCCGCCGTTCTGAGCGAAGAGCCCGTCGTTCAGGTCCATCGAGATCCCGGCGGTCTGGAAGTTTAGCGCCACGAGCTGGCATCCCCCGTTCCACATTTCGTGCGGCCTGAAGTTCGAGGAGTCCGTCCTAATGCCCTTGGGGTAGATCCTACTGAGGTGCTTTGTGTTGTGTCGCACAAAATCTGCTCCCTCGTCCTTGACGAGCTTCTTGGCCTTGTTCTCGGAGAAAGATGACATCTCGTAGCATTCGTAGTTCTGGAGAGCGTTCTGGAAACCGCGAAAGGGGACGCTCTTGCAGTACACCACCAGGTCTGACAGCTCGCTGGACAGTGTGGCCGTGGACCTACTGTCACTTTGCTTCCTCTCTTCGCTCTCGCTGTCCCCGTCCTCGGAGGTGTCGTAGTCATCCTCCCCATCGCTGCCTTCGGCAGCTGGCTGGTCATCTTCCTCCAGGCGACCGATTTTCTTGGCTTTCACCAGGATCATACCCTTGAGGTCCTCTGGTGAGGGTAGCTCTTCTGGGACCCCATCCAGTGGGCTATCCAGAAGCTTCTTGCCCAGGATCTCAACCAGATACTGAGCCATGATAGTCTGTTGCTCCACGTTGCAGTGGTTCTCTATCGATATGATGACAGGGAAGTCTGACACCTCGAAGGCATACTCCGCGATCGTGTCGATGACGTCTTTGTAGAGGATCTTGGAGGTCAGGGTGTGACCGTGATAAACCACCGGCTGCCCATCGCTGCCGTCCCAGCAGTCAACTTCTATGCAGCGGCAGCCGCGTTTGAAGGCCTGGATGTAGGCCTCGATGCTGCTCGGCCCCACGAGTTGGTCCGCCATGAGGTAGGTGTTATGGGAGGTGGAGATGAAGTAGTGGCTCAGCGGCTTGTTCATTTCCTGGTAGGGCTCCCGGTAGCGAGGCGTGAAGATGGAGCCATCGTCCTGGGAGAACAGGTACGTCTTGAAGCCGTCTACGGACATGACTTCCTGGTTGTCGTTCTCGTCAGACGGCTTGTAACGCTTGATCAGTTCCTTGGCGTACTCTGCGCTACGTTCCTCTTTCTGCTCCTGGGCGAGGAAGCTCTCCAGCTCCTCAAAGGTTAAAGTGTCTCCGTCTTCGGAATAGTCCTGGAACACACTCCACACCTCGTCCCGCTGGGTGAGCATGCTGTAGAACTGGACAAACTCTTCTTTCTCCAGGCCCGTGCTCGCCGATTTGTCCGCCATGGTGAAGACGCGGAAAGCGTGGTCCTCTTCCATGTCGATGTTCATCATCTTGAGCAGTTTGCAGGTCTCCTTGAACTCTAGCCGCCCGTCTGCGTTCTTGTCAGCCTTCAGAAACCAGTCCATCACCCACTGATCGCGGCTCTCGCTCTCGCCCATTTCCTCTGCCTGTTTGATCAGCGTGCGTATGCCCTGGATCCAGGCCTGGGCCTCCTCCGGCGACTCGGCCACCAGGTCCATGAGCTGTTGGCGACCTCGGAACACCAAGGTGAAACAGAGGTCCTCGGGGAACTCTGCCGCGATGCCCGGCAACGCAAACTGCTCGGACTGGTGGCCCTCCCGCACCGACTCCAGCTCGGCCGCAGAGATGGTAGAATGGCCTCCTTTTCCAAAGAAGCCCTTATTGGAGTGGTACATGATGGTCATGCTGTGTGAGAAGAGACGAAAATGCCTCCTCTTCTTCCAGTAAGACCTCATTTTGATCAGATTGGACCCCGCCATCATCACCTGGAGGTTGTCATCATCTTGCCGATCTGAGACAGTCGGTAGATCCATCGCTATCCTTCACTTGTGTCAATAGGAACTCCCTACGAGCCTGCCGTCGGCCGCCTAGACTGTCCGTAGCTTTACACTGCCAGCGAATGATGCCCATGACCCTTAAGTAGTCTGACAACGGATTCTTACGTCATATTTACATTTAGAATAGTGTACATGTCAGGGTTTGTTTTACTAGTAGGGCTGTCAATCGATTACAATATTTAATCGTGATTAATCACAAGATGTCCATAGTTAATCGTGATTAATCGCACATTTTTCATCCTTTCTAAATCTACCTTAAATCAGTGGTTTTCAAGATTTTTCATATCAAGGTCCATTATTTTTTTTCTGCATTTGAGCCACAGACCATGATGACCATTTGATGACATTTAGCCTTCCAGACCCAAACTAAAGAATTTGTTCACAATTCCAAGCTATATTGATGTTGGTACCATTAGGAGAGTGAACAGGCAAATGTTGATCAAACTAACATGTTTTCTGCATTCTCATTGTGTAGACTTCTTGTAAATTAACTAATGCAGATGCTTAACAATTATTCAACTCTTGAGAGTGTAAAATGGAACCAAATGGACCCGCCACTTGGTTTCATTTTACACTCTCAAGTGTTAAAATGTCTATAAGGGTTAATTTGGTTACCAACTCTCCATCATTTAGCTGGGGACTACTCCACTGGTTCATAACCACTGCTTTTCAAGTTTTTACATGGGAGAATGCTTGCTCTATTGCAAATGCCACGGAAGAGGGAAATAATGTGAAATCATAACCTCAACACGCACGCACGCACGCACGCACGCACGCACACACGCGCACACACACACACACACACACACACACACACACACACACACACACACACACACACACACACACACACACACACACACAGTGTGTGCACAGGGGGGGCTGCCTCCCTCTCTCTCTCTCTCCTGCAAGCACGCACGCACACAGTCAGGCTGCAACATTAGCTTTAGCACTCATTAGCATGGTCTGTGTAGCATCATGCTTTCACAACTAACTGCGAGTTTTGCCCATTTCAAAGAGCTTCTGATCTTATATTGAGCAACTACACTAGCTACACTCCGCACAGGCCGACTGACTGAGGGAATGAGAGAGAGAGAGTGAGAGAGAGAGGGGGGGGGGGGGGGGGTGGGCGTGCATGCATGCATGCATGCGTTCGTTCGATCGCTGGAAATGGGAATGAGTTCATGTCGTCTGGTGTATGTATGTCTACTACCTTTTTTCACTGACGGAAACTGAATAAAGATGACCAAAACTATATGACTAACTAGAACTGCACTCTGTCGAGTGCCTACTTGCTTGTTGCACACAAGTAGGCCATAAATGGCCTACTAGTGCGCAAGCAGAGCGCGCAAGTACTGTCGACCGATACAAACTGTCAAATCTCAGCTTCTCTTTGAAAGAACGATTTAAATATTGAATTATTAGGTTTAGCTATTTGCTACGTAGGCCTACTTTTTGCACGTAAAAAAGTGGTATTATGAAGTATATCGTAATAAAGATGTGGATTAAAGGACCCAATGCCTTCGATGGTGACGTATATCTCGATCAGTGTCAGGTGGATTAAAGGAAATGCCTCTATGTATATGTGTATATGTATATTGTGGCAGCGGTGGCCGAACGGATAGCGGAGCGGTCTTGATACCGGAAGGTTGCCAGTTCGAATCAGCGGTCCGACACGTTAAAATTACCACCGCTGAAGTGCCCTTGAACAAGGCATTGAACCACTACGATGAAATGTTCTATGAGCAGGGCCTGGCTGGAAACAAGTTCTTGAGCTTAGCCCAGATACCCTGGGTAAATATAGTAATCATTTAATTTAATTTCATTTCATTTCATGTAATTTGTAAGTTGATTAGTGGTATACTGTGGTTACTTTTGATGCGTATGCACCGTCCCAGCATATGACGTCAGGGTATAACTGGCGTCATATGCTAGCTCTCAATGATGACGTAATAAAGATGTGGATTAAAGGTCCCAATGCCAGAGTGTAATTGGTTTTCGATGGTGACGTAATGACGATATGTTTTAGTGTCGGGAGGATTAGAGGTAATGCTCCTATGTATACATGTATGTAGTCTGGCACCACTGCCGTATCAGGCACAAGTAGTCATTACGTAATTTGCTGGGACGGTGCATACGCATCGTCCTGGGTGAAACTAGTACTTGCACGCTCTGCTTGCGCAAGTAAATATATTGACAATTTAGTTAACAAATAAAAACTAGACTGAAACGTTGGGGAGGGACCAGTGGAGAAGAGATCCAGTAGAACTAAGACATCTTGCTTGGTTGTGCGGGGGTGTCGTCCCCTTCTCAAAATAAGTGAGCTTGTAGATGATAACTGCCAAAATACATTTTAGTCGACTAAAAACAGTCAAAATGAATCTACCTGGATTACAATCTCTTCCAAACACGAGACGTCATACATTAATTTCACAGACAGAATATCCATTATTGATCCTGATCAATTCAGGTGTCGTCGCCGTTGTTGATACGGCGAGGAACTTTGGAAATCACCGCCACCGTCAACGTTCTCTTCTCGGCCTGCCTCAGATCTTGGGTTGTATACGTATGACGCAGGTGTAACCGACCGCGGCTTCGCACTGTTTGCAGCGGCATCGTTCCTCTCCGGTGTGGACCCGTTGCTGGTGCGTCGTCAGGTTATCTACGGTGTTGAAGCTCTTGCCGCAGCACGTACAGCGGAAGGGTTTCTCCCCGGCGTGCGTGCGCTGGTGCCTCTTCAGAGAGCCCAGCTGACGGAAGGTCTTTCCGCACCGCGTGCAGTAGAAGGGTTTCTCCCCCGTGTGGATGCGCTCGTGCGCCCTCAGAGTGCCCGACTCGTTGAAGCTCTTTCCGCAGTGGCCGCAACGGAAGGGTTTCTCTCCCGTGTGGATGCGAAGGTGGGCCTTCAGGTTTCCCGACTCGACGAAACTCTTGTCGCATGTCGCACAGTAGAAGGGCTTCTCCCCCGTGTGAATGCGCTCGTGTGCCTTCAGGTTGCGTGACTCGTTGAAGCCCTTTCCGCAGTGGCTACACTGGAATGGTTTCTCTCCCGTGTGGATGCGCAGGTGCGCCTTCAGGTTGCTCAGTTTGCTGAAGCTCTTCCCACACTGCTTGCAGTGGAAGGGCCTTTCTTTGGTGTGACTGCGCTGGTGTATGTTCAGAGCGCCCGACTGGCTGAAAGTCTTGTCGCACCGTCTGCATTGGAACGGTTTCTCTCCCGTGTGGATGCGCACGTGCACCTTCAGGTTCACCGACTTGCTGAAACGCCTGCCGCACTGTTCACAGGGGAAGGACTTATTCGCGCCGGCTTGAACGCACTCGGGTCGATCGCGGACACGGCTGGGTCCCTCTCCCGCGTAAGTGCGCCGACGTGTCTTCACGTCTCCCGGATGAGACGTGGCGGTCCCCGTCGACCGCCGATCACCGTGAGATCTCGGTTGGTCGGTGGCGGCGTCACCTTGTGTCTGGCTGGTCACGGCGAGGCTGGCGGCGGTCTTCCGACCGGCTTCCGAGGGGTTTTGTCCGTTCCTCACCTTCTGGTGGTGGACATCAACGTGGCTGCTATTCATGTGTTTCTGGAGGACGATCTGAGACATGGCGGACACAATGGGATCCCTGAAGTCGGGGAAGGATCGGTGCTTTGTTTCCTTGTCAAAGCTGCTTCTATACGCCGAAGGGCAAACCCTGAAGGATCCGGCAGGCCTTTGATTAACGGTGTTTGAATGGTTATGCTATTATTATTATAGTGTGATTACAGGTGGACTGACATTCTGTCAATCCCTCCTTGAAAGGCAGCTCCCGTAGACTACTGTAGGATAGTGGTGGTCTCCCTCGATACTGTCAATTTGCACTCTGTGGCATCCGGTTATAAGCCAGGCTCCCTATAGGCACTCACGTCATCTTAATGATGTCACTATGCCCATCTCTCTCTCTCTCTCTCTCCCTCTCTCTCTCTCATTTTCTGTTTTATAAGATGCGGTAGAGACATGGAGGCTCCTGTTACTGAACAAACACTGCAATGAGTACTATCACAATATATAGCTTTTTAACACTTATTTTAACCGAATAAAATCACTTACCCTACCTTTAAAGGGTTGTATGGTGGTTGGCATCCTTATTTGTTTCATTATCACCTCCTATGTTCATCTGAGTGAGTCTACTCAGAGCATATATAACTAGAACTGCACTCTGTCGAGGGCCTACTTGCCCGCAGAGCGCGCACTAGTGTTGAAAAATGATGATGGTAATTACTTATAAGCTTGTTTGACGTCACACTGGAACACGTCATCGTTACGTCACCGTCAACTATACCCTGGCACTGGTACATATATTTAACACGTCATTATGCTCATGTGTCCATATATGTGTACATGTATATATGTATGTATTTACTTTACTTTTCTGAGTGGTTGGTGGTATAATGTAATCGGCTGGGTCAATTGACACTGAAACGTATCATCATCGTCAACCAATTACCTGGCATTGGTACATAATCTAAATCACGATTCACGGAAAACATACCTGCACGGTCAGCTTCCGTATGTCCGTATGACATCATATCACGACATCATATCACGTCATGGGACATATGCTTCGACATATGCTTCGTAGCATGACAAAAACATACCTGCACGGTCAGCTTGGGGCCAGCGTATGACGTCATAACGTGTGCTGGCCCCAAACATCGCACCTGGCCGAAAACATGACTTGCACGCTCTGCTTGCACAAGTAATTAGTCTGGATGTGTTATCGTCACACTTTATTATTCTTCCGGAGTAACCTATACCTAACTTCCGCTGTGATTGCATAACGTTTGTAGTAGATAATTGGCTGTGTTGTTGGTTACGTAACAAATCTATGTTTTACAATCATAATAAACTCTTTACTGCTATAGACTACAGTACCACTTGTACGTTCCCCCTACGAGACACCATTCAACCACTTCTGTATGCACTTTTGGTCTTCACATAACCTACAATGTGTGAAGTACATTTATATACAGAACATGCATACAAACCCGTCAATCCTTTTCCTTACCTACTGTAGTATGATATGAACCAGCTCAGTGGCCTTGTGGTTAAAGTGTCCGCCCTGAGACTGGGAGGTCGGGGTTCGATCCCCGGCCGGGTCATACCAAAGACTCTAAAAATGGGCCTCCCTGCTTGGCACTCAGCATCAAGGGTTGGTTTGGGAGGTAAGTCCCTGCGACATACTAGCGTCATGTCCAGGTGGTGTACATGTACATCAAGCTGCCTCACGCTACAGAAACAGGAGATACGTAGGCTCCTGCCCTATGGGCCTCATGGCTCGGCAAGGCTACTTACTAGTATGATATATCTTTGCCATTGTGTTGTCGACCCAAACACACTCCTTCTTAGAGTCCAGCAGGCCGTGGACGGTGGGTTTGAACACAGCCGGGGGGGGTTACGATGACCTTATAGTTGTTGAAACCGGGAAGGGTGTGGCAAACAGGTGGTTCGTGGAAGAGGTGTGCCAGGATGTTGACGCCAGATATTCCTTGCCACTCTGGGCAGCATCCGGCATGATGCTCATGAGCTCGGGAGGTCAGAGGAGGAGGTGAGGCGATGACGGTGGAACGATACACGTTGTTCTCAAAACTGTAACCAAAGTCTTGCCCGTATCTCTGCTCCAGCAGTGGAAGCTCTGACCAGCTGGTGAGAGACTGCAGTGATTGTTGTCCTTTTTCTGTTTTGTATGTGTCCTCCGGAGTAACCTACATAACTTCCGCTGTGATTGGCCGAGCTTTGCATAACGTTTGTAGTAGCTAATTGGCTGTTGTTGGTTACGTAACCAATCTATGTTTTACAATCGTTTATAAAGACCTTCCCTTGCATGGGGCAGAAGACAAACTATTCAAGCGTAAAAACGTGATTTTTAGGGGATATATCCCCTCCGACTTACTTACACATGATCACAGGGGTAACGTGACATTGTAATTGGCTGACAATATTAGTGGGAGAGCGACTGCGGCAACCACACTTTCAAAATTGAGACTTTTATGAATCCAAATATAATCCATAATGAAAATCATATTGAAATAAAATTAGATAATTATATAATAAACCACTTTACCATGGCAACATAACCATAAACAAACCGCATCAACATGACAACATAACCATAAACAACCACATCACCATGACAACATAGCCATAACCAAACCACCACCATGACAACATAACCATAAACAAACCACATCACCATGACAACATAGCCATAAACAAACCACATCACCATGACAACATAACCATAAACAAACCACATCACCATGACAACATAGCCATAAACAAACCGCATCACCATGACAACATAACCATAAACAAACCACATCACCATGACAACATAGCCATAAACAAACCACAAACCACCTTTAATGCCCAAAAAGGTCACTCACACGCACACACAGAACGTTTGTTTACGACACCTGAGCAATTTGCCATGGCAACAGTTTGTGTTGTTGGGCAACAGTTGTTGAACAGAGCCCAGCTGTGATGTCAGAGGCCACAGAGCTGTGTTGTCAGAGTCCTCGGATAAAAGGATTGAACGTGTCTTCAGAATTCACTTTTCACACTTCAGGAGCTTCAAAATAACTGATCATCAGCTTCAGACAAACCACTAAAGAATGGCATCTTCCTCCTTCGATGCGAGCAGCAGCAGTAGTTACACCTATGAGGACTACAAGGAGACTGCAGACTGGCTGCTGGCCCGCACAGAGCAGCGCCCCCGCGTGGCCATCATCTGCGGCTCGGGGCTGGGCGGCCTGGCCGACCTGCTGGACAAGAGGAACGTCTTCCCGTACGGGGACATCCCCGGCTTCCCCCAGAGCACGGTGCCGGGCCACGCCGGTCGGCTGGTGTTCGGCGAGCTGAGCGGCCGCCCGTGCGTGTGCATGCAGGGACGCTTCCACTTCTACGAGGGCTACGGCGCGCACACCACGGCGTACCCCGTGCGCGTCTTCTCCCTGCTGGGCGTGGAGACGCTGGTGGTGACCAACGCGGCCGGAGGCCTCAACGGCCGCTTCGACCCGGGCGACGTCATGCTCATCAGGGACCACATCAACATGCCGGGCCTGGCCGGCGAGACGCCGCTGCGCGGCCCCAACGACCAGAGGTTCGGGCCGCGCTTCCCCGCCATGTCGGACGCCTACGACCGCGAGCTGAGCGCCCTGGCCCGGCGGACGGCCGAGGAGCAGGGCCTCGGTGGCGGCTCCCTGCGGGAGGGCGTGTACTGCTTCGTGGGCGGGCCGTCCTACGAGACCGTCGCCGAGTGCAAGCTGCTGCGGCTGCTGGGGGCGGACGCCGTGGGGATGAGCACGGTGCCGGAGGTGCTGGTGGCGCGCCACTGCGGCCTGCGCGTGCTGGGCCTGTCCCTCATCACCAACAAGGTGGTGAGCGACTACGCCAGCGAGGAGGCGGCCAACCACCAGGAGGTGCTGGAGACCACCCGCCTGCGGTCCCAGGACCTCCAGAGGCTCGTCAGCCACGTCATAGCCAAGATTTAGAGACAATGTTGATGCGTGCAAAATACTATTAGGATTATGCATTCAACCGAAAATGTACAGGAGCAGGTGCTGACTCATTAGATGAAGACAATTTACAGATTTGTTAAAGTAGGCCTGGACTGAACACCGGGTGAAGTCGGGACTTCTCGATGGCCTGCTTATCTACAGTATGTGTGTTGTGTATGTATGTATATTATATGTAAATAATAATAATAATAATAATAAAACCTTTTTTGTTTCCTACATTTTGTTTTTAATTAACAAACATATTCCAAACACATTCTCCAAAAAAGTTTTCATGAATCAATACCAAATTAAATGATTATTCGAAGTAATGTCCTGAATAAATACAAGGAAAATCTAAGAAATTCCATAAATTAGAAAACACATTTAAGAAGTAGTGAAAATAGCCGATCTACAAGCTCACAACGCAGGGCGAAGCTACACGTTGTGAGCTTATTTCAGTACGATAATTAGTGCAGCATAGCATAACACATGGAGAAGTATGTTTTCAAAGCGATTTTAGGTTGTGCGTAGGCGTAGCTTAGCAAGAGCCTCCCAATTGATTGATTGATTGATTGAAAAGTTTATTAGACAGCATGTAAAAACAGCAACACACTCAGTCCAAAAGGGACGGCAAAAAAAAAAGTCCTTGCAGTCTTCTTTCCATTTAGGCCCTATGCAATGAATTCATAGACATGACATGAACATTAACAACTAGGGCCGGGACTTTAACGCGTTAATTGAGATTAATTAACTACAGAAAAATTAACGCGTTAAAAAAATTAACGCATTTTAATCGCACTATTTTTTTCACCGCGGAACGTTGTCACTGGACAGTTTTCAGATGGACCGGCGCACCACCCAGTTCACCGAGTGAAGTGTCCGTTGTTACAGGGAGTGGAAACCACCCCCCTTTAGAATGGTATGCCCCAGCAGCATTGGGGGAACAATAACACCACCAGACAGTTCACCAGACCGGGGGAAGCCGCTGAGATCACTTTGCTTGTCCCCGTGGATTGGAAATAGGATTTAAAAGGCTATCCGATGATAGCGTGGATTACAGCACAGTTGTGTGCAATTATTCAATAAAGAATTCGCATATCACCGAAGACCGCACCTCGTCAAGCCTCCAGTATCGGCTCGATGCGAAACATGTTGCATGTTGCCTAGCCTGGAAGCTAACGTCAACAACAGTAGCTCTGGTCCTTAGCTTAGTTAGGACTCAGGAGGAGTTCTATGGTACTTAATTTGATCCTTTCCCCTCACACCCACGGAAGTGCAGGCTGTGCAGCCCCTCGTTTTTAGCACAAAAAATATGTGAAAGCCTACTTTCCTCCTTCTAACACTATGGATCAGAGCTAACGTTATTCCAACTACCAGTAGCAATTCAAGGACCCGACCATGACCAGACATGGTTTCTAACTAAACGGTTATGGCCAAATAAAATGTAAAATCTGTTAATGGCTGTTACTGTATGTCCACGGAAGAAACACAGAGGTGCTTTCTTATGGTCATGTCACATATTTGCTGCACCAAGCCCCCCCCCCCAACCCTGTGGAATGCATTCCCCAAACTCTCAGAAACATGCCCCCACCATCCAAACCTTCAATATTGCTTTCCCCAGCTATTTCATCTATTTCATTCCTTAGTGTTTTTCCTCTAATAAAGTTGTTTTTGATTTATCATGTCCCCCTTGTAAAGCATTTTTGGGTACTCAGAAAAGCTCTATATAAATTATTAAATTTGAGATATTATTATAATTTATTACCCCTATTATTACTACAAAAACAATGTTTTATTGCTTAAACTTATGTATTCACTATTCATTGATTCACTAGTATACCAAAATCCATTTAAAAAAATAGCTTTCTCACTGTTCTCGGGTCAAATAATGATATGCGATTAAAATGCGATTAATCGAGATTAATTAACTACAAAGCCTCTGATTAATTAGATTAAAATTTTTAATCGAGTCCCAGCTCTATTAACAACATAATTCAATATCACAGGGGGAAAAAACACATTATATGTACAGGGAGTGGAAAGGTGATCATTTCCTCTCCCTTGGGCCTGCTTTAAAGGTGGATTTGCAGGCCTGTTTTAAAAGAAGAACTGCATTATTTGGAGGTAGGGGATCAGGGCATATTCCACTCCTGGGTGGCAGTGCTGTAGAAGGAGAATTTACCCATAGGCCTATTTGTTTTGAAAGTGGGTGGTACCAGATTGTTGTTCTGGCTCCGTCTAGTATTGTGGCTGTGGGTGTTGCTGACTCTTTTTTTTAGGTAGTTAACACTCCCAACGCGGATCGCGTATCAATACGTTATCAATTAATCAAACGTCGGGTGCGGATCACGTATCAATACGTTTCAATCACTTTTTTATAGCATACTTTCATTCATCTTTTTACCCACCCGGACAATGAAGAACCATCGCCCTATCATTGCTGCTTAGTCCAGCTCACGTGATCAGAAAAAAAAACAAAAAACAAAAAAACCCCTCCCCTCCTGAAAACAGGAGGGCGGGCCGCTTTACGTGTAGAAAGAAGCCAGTGTAATGGCTGCGCCCATGCCGATCTAGTCTGTGTTTGAAAAGAATCAAATTTCACCTAACCTCGCCTCACCAGGCTTTCCACCTCGGACATTTGATTCCCCCCTCCCCTCCTGTTTCTCCAGGAGGAGGATCTTGCGAGGGGGTACATGCTCTCCTCTGTCTCTCGGAAAAAAACATGACGAACGCTGAACGGAACGCTGCCTGAACACATATGCACCAGATCGGCATTGCAATGCAACGTCTGCAACACACATGGACAGATGCATGTTTCCTTCTTCATACTGTAGCGACCAAACGATCCCCGAGCCTACAATACTACGAACTAACCACAGTATCGAGGGGCCGCCACGACAAGACAGTGTTCCGTTGGTGGATCACGTATCGCCATGCAGAGCCGTCATAATCGGAGATCGCTCAGACGTGTGATTGTAACGCTTTTTTATTCATTATAATTGTAGTGATAAGACCGCAATGAACGCGTCGGGGACGTAATCGACCCGGGTGTAATGTATAACGAACTTTTCCGCGACCTAAACCGTGGTGTTGTCATCTGTGGAAGTCATTTTTTCCTTCTCGTCGACATCACAGCCGGGTGACGCTTTTTTTCCCCTCCATCGCCCCCAAGCTGCATGCCCATAGCCTGGCTTGGCCAGCCTCATAGCGGGGATTCACTGAAGATTCTTCCCCGGAGGAAACATCAGTGAACCCTCGCTATGAGTCTGGCCGTGCCAGGCTAGCATGCCCAGGCATGTTCCCCTACACTAGCTTGAAAAACAAAATCAGCTGATGACAACGCGTCTCACCGTTATACTATAGTTCTGAACCGAACGGTGGAATGGGACTTTTTATAGCCGTACGGATCAAGACTTTTGCTGCCCAATGTGCCCATGACCCCCCCCCCCCAATGTTACTGCGATCAAAACAATGAAAGCAGTGAGATAGATTAGGCGAGGCGGCAATCATCATCATCATCAAAAAGAAAGCATAGTTATGAAGGTTTATAGTCAGACATTGACAGGCAGATATAACAATAAACACAATAAATATGCTATACATCCTATACATCGAATGAAAGCCCTGAATGTGTACTTTTACGAGGAAAAGAGTAAACATTGATCCCATGTACAGTTTGTCATAAATTGGATACTGGGTGGATGCACATTGCGCCCACCAGATATAACTGCAGAGAAGACATGGACCCGAACTCAATATTCACAAAATAAGGCCTATAGCGACATATAAATACTATATACCGTATGAAACAGAAGACTCTCTGCTTTCATAAGGAAAAAAATTGTACTGTAATAATACAAAAATCACACCCCTGTGAAGTGAGCAGTGCAACTCTACTTCTCTACTTATTCACTACAGCTCGCTATATACGGACTGAGACAGAAAGTCATGTAAAGCTTTTATTTATTTTATTGCGCGGTGCAATGGTAGAGAACAGTTGCACCGCTCACTTCACAGGGGTGTGATTTTTATTATTACAGTAGAAGTTTACAGACCAAACTGTAAATAAAAGGTTTACATGACTTTCTGCCTCAGTCCGTATATAGCGAGCTGTAGAGAACAGAGTTTGACCGCTCACTTCACAGGGGTGTGATTTTTATTATTACAGTAGAAGTTTACAGACCAAACTGTAAATAAAAGCTTTACATGACTTTCTGTCTCAGTCCGTATATAGCGAGCTGTAGTGAATAAGTAGAGAAGTAGAGTTGCACTGCTCACTTCACAGGGGTGTGATTTTTTTATTATTACAGTACAATTTTTTTCCTTATGAAAGCAGAGAGTCTTCTGTTTCATACGGTATATAGTATTTATATGTCGCTATAGGCCTTATTTTGTGAATATTGAGGAGTTCACGTCCATGTCTTCTCTGAAGTTATCTGGTGGGCACAAGCTGCATTCAATAACCAATTACTGTCTAACTGTAGATGGGATCAATGTTTACTGTTTTCCTCGTAAAAGTACACATTCAGGGCTTTCATTCGGTGTATAGGATGTATAGGATATTTATTGGGTTCAATTTTATATCTGCCTGTCAATGTCTCTGACTTTAAACCATCCATAACTCTGCTCGCTGTTCAAGATAACCACTTCCAGGCAAATGCAGGTGTTGCAAAAAGGTCAATATCTCCAGAATGGAACATGGTAAAATCAAAATGTATTTTTTTAATTGAAGTGGACAAGTTCAGCTTTCTTTTGATGTAGGCGTGTGATTCTCGCTATAAGAGAACATTTTACTGTGGGCCCCCGAACAAGGCCTTTGTGCAATGTTAAATGGCAGCAACATCCAAATAGGCCTGTTGAGATCTTCCAGCAATCAAAGTGTTAATAGTCAGGTATGCATGCAGTGGGCACTGAGGGCATTGTGTGTGTGTGTGTGTGTGTGTGTGTGTGTGTGTGTGTGTGTGTGTGTGTGTGTGTGTGTGTGTGTGTGTGTGTGTGTGTGTGTACACATGCTCGCGCGCACATGTGTGTGTTCTAACCCCAATTAGCTGACTGTTCACTGTGAATGACCCCAATGATCTCAATCTCAATAGGTCATGCTACAAACCATTCTGTGCTCCAGACAGACAGACAGACAGACAGACAGAGCCCTTTATTGTGAGCGCTTAGCACCGCCAAAAAAAAACACCACTACACTACACTAGTGATTGCATGTTTGGATGAGTACAATTCCCTGCATGTATTATTCACACATTGTTTTGTTTCATCATATACATAGATAGACATTTCTGACTTCTGTATGGGTTAAATAGCCTGTGTCTGAAGAGTGCAAACTGACTGTGAAAAGTGGAGTGGTTAAGTAATCAATTTGCAGGTGTGGGATTGCCATGGCAATCAATTGGCTGAGGCAGAGGCTGGAAATTTCACAGGTGAGAGGGGCCTTTGGCTCATTAGGCCCACTGGCAGAGCCTGACCAGAGCCTTTTGTGGTGATTCTGGAGAACCGTGGGTCCGACCGACTCGATACCGGGCACTGCACTCCCCTGTGGGGTTGTGGAACGCGTGTGTCGAAGTTGAAGTCGGTACGTGGGGCAAACAGTTCTTGAGTTACGCGCATTACAACCTTACACACACACACGCACGCACGCATGCACGCACGGACGCACGCACGCACGCACGCACGCACGCACGCAGAGACGCGGACGTGGCACATTTATAGTAGGATGTCATACTTTAGCTATTGAAAAATAGCAGATCTACAACCTCATAGCGCGGCACCGATTGCTGCACTACGAGCTTGTAGATCTGCTATTTTTGAAAGATCTTGAAAATGTGGCGCAAATCTTTGAATATATACAGTATTCAGAGCAGTATTCAGAGCATATGTTTTTAACTCAAATCTTTGCTTCGGGGGGGGGGGGGGGGGGGGGGGGGGGGGTCCCGGGAACAGCATATCTTCAGATGGGGGTCGACGGCCAATTACATATAATTTCTGGGGTCCTCGACATGAAATAGTTTGAGAACCACTGACATAGAAAACTGTCATGGTTTAGAAGACATTTTAGAACCGTCTCAGGTCTAAATGGGTTAAGTAATACATTGCGAGTACTTTTTTCCACCCCTGCCTGTATGAAACAAACAACAGAGAAACCACACAGGGCATAATATGACGGTGTATATATCCTGTCCTCAATAAAGAGCTCTGAGACAGTCAGAGGCATATTATGACATATCCTGTCCTCAATTAAGAGCTGTGCGACAGAAAGGCTTGTTCAGTGAAGGCTGAACAAGCAGACCATACAGAGTAGACGTCCTCCTGCTATAGCTAGCTGTCCTACACACGCATATGGAGAAGACATGGATGCTGTTCTACTTGCTGTGGAGCTCGGGTACAGTAGGACTTTGTTTTAATGACACGAAACCCACCGTCTCTATTATGGCAGATGTACACTTGTACATCTGCTATATTCACAATTTGAATTTCTTAAAATGTAGTTTAAACATGTAATATTTTTTTTAATTCTGAACTACTTTTGAACAATGTCTCAAAACCATTTTGTAGGGGGGAAAAAAGCTACAACATATTTACACACAGCCCCAAAAAGTTTAGGTACAAGTTACAAAAACAGACATTAAACCACTCGAAAAGAGCAGATCTGCAAGCCATCGAAGCAATGAATCATGGCGCGTTGTTTTACCCCAAATAAATTATTTTCGTTAAAATAAATGATCATTTTTATAAGAAATTAAATCCAATAATTTGATTAAATGTTGCACCCTATGTGAGATGAATAGAAACTATAGACAGCCATGAGAAACTGTAAGGTGTGGTTTTCTCCTGACACTGTTGTGGCTTCCATCGAAACCCGAGGGGTGTGTGTGTGTGTGTGTGTGTGTGTGTGTGTGTGTGTGTGTGTGTGTGTGTGTGTGTGTGTGTGTGTGTGTGTGTTTACTGTAAATGCCACGTTTCCTGTCTCAGTCAAAACCACCAGCAAAGAGAAAAAATGAATTAGAAACATGACACGCACGTGCACGCACGCACGCACGCACGCACGCACGCACGCACACACACGAACCGACATGCACGTAGAAATACACACTCTTAAAGTTTTGCATTTTGCTTTTTTCATTTAGTTTTAATTAGTTGTTAAAGTGGCTTTGGTAGTTTATTATAATAATCATCAAGACCATCATCATTATATTTCGTTTTTTGTTTTTACACACACTATACAATTAGTTTTATTATTTTACAGTGAAGATGATTAACATTATGTATTATTGTCCTCCTCAGCTCTTCAGGCTAAACCAACAAACAGCCACACAGGTAAACAATACTATACTATATACAATACTAGTATATATTATTGTTAACACTAGGATGTCTGAAAAAAATGCACTACTACTATGACGGCTAACGGTCAGGATGACCGTGTTTTTCGTGCTATTTGATTGGCCATTCTCTCCCCCACTGTCTAATGATCTTCACACCTCTCTCTGCACCCGTTGACGGCTTGCCATTGTCTTCTAAATGTTACATTCCAACGAATTCAAGGCAGCAGTTTCAACTCGACAGGACAACTGAAGTTATTTTTTATTTCAGTTTACCAAACTATAATTATAGTGACGGTGTG
Organism: Electrona antarctica; assembly: GCF_951216825.1. Classification (NCBI taxonomy): domain Eukaryota; kingdom Metazoa; phylum Chordata; class Actinopteri; order Myctophiformes; family Myctophidae; genus Electrona; species Electrona antarctica. The sequence goes on along the minus strand of NC_136812.1, from coordinate 52,656,380 downwards.
AGCGCTATATTGAATACCCTTGCGCAGCAAACACTGTCCGACTTTGTATTGAGCCAATAAAATAGGCTACCACACGTTATTGCCAGAGCCAGGCACATTGCTCAGACGAAATACGACATTAGTTATATATTGTCATTTTTATATAGAGGGGGAAACATCGATGTAATTAATATATATTTGATTGATTGTGCCAAAAAAAGGAAAGAGCTGTGCGTGCGTGCGTGCAAATCAGAAAAGTTTACAGACAAAGGAGTTGGGAGTTTGGGAGCGGCTAGCCTTCTATATAATGCTGCGCACATATTAGCCTATATATATTTGACAGGACAACTCAAGTTATTTTCTTTTTCATTTCAGTTTACCAAACTATAATTATAGTGACGATGTGAGCGCTATATATTCAATATAGCGCTCACATGTCACTATAATTAATTACCCTTGCGCAGCAATTACACTGTCCAACTTTGTATTGAGACAATAAAATAGGCTAACACAGCCAGAGCCAGGCACACACAGAGAAATACGACATTAGCGTTATATATTGTCATTTTTATATAGAGGGGAAACATTATAGGGAGGGAGGTCTATCGCGTTGGAATGATTCATGTCATTGATGTCATTTTTACACTGTCCGTTTAGCGTGCCCTCCGAAAAATAAAGTCACAAACAATGTCTGTTTATTTCTCCCGAAAAAGTTGTTTTGTGAAGGCGAAGCCTTGCCTAGCCTTACAGACCCGCTGCCTATGATCGATACAATTTATATATATTTGATTGATTGTGCCAGCAGAGAGGTCCGTAGCAGAATTTTTATAGCAGCACGGTTTATATATACACCATAGGATAGACCAAGTCATGTGACGCATCGCCGCCACAAATAGTGCTACAGCGTTATCTAAAATGCACTTCCGCATACCTCAACGACAGTTACTTGGATCCATGAACATAAAAAGAGAGACAGATAGGTGGAAACAATACGCCAGTCAGTCAACACACCATATTTCACCATATTTTTGATGCGCTGATATATGAAATGAATATGCGCGACATAGGAACGTGATATGGTGTGGTATGGTACAGAAACTATGCACAATGTAGGATGTAGCATTTATTCATATTATACACAAGTCATTTCATTGAAAACAGCCTTTGACTAAGAAAGGAAAGAGGTCCACAGCTCAGGGTATATTGAAAACGGCCCAGGAAAAATAATAATTATGCTAAAGATGGCGTGTATAGTCAACATGTATTTATATCTATTGAGCTATGCGCTTGGTGGAAACAATACCACACACCATATTTCTTTTTCCGTTTCGAGAAATAAAGTCAGACATCGTTATTTCTGCAAACCGCATATAACAAATATAACATCTAAAACAACATTTAGTTTATGTAAGTTTGTAATGTAAGTTTGCCTACATGTGGAAGTAGTTGGAATGCAAATGACACATTAGCTTGAACAATGCCCGTCTCCAGCCGGGAGGGAGGTGTGAACAGCACTGCTTGCCGGGGAGAAAGGGTGAGAGTCTAAGAGCGGTCCCACGGACCGAAAAAGAGCAGACATTTTAGTAGAATTATGTCTAAAATCATATTTCCAAAACGTTTCAAAACAGAGATGGTTTGAATCGAACATTTAGAAAAAGTCATGCAAGGGGAACTTTCTCAGGACTTCATGGGAAAAGAAAATCCACTTCAAAATGTCAAAATCGGTCAGCCAGACCGCTCCGACGCGCTAGTGTTAAGGATTCATTCTAATTAAAGTAACATTCATTTTGTACCGCCTTACTCATCTGCTCAGATAAAACACAAACAGCATAATGTTTCGATGATTAAAGTAATGTTAGTTATTTGCTGATAACTCTATTGTCTGTGTACTACAGAGCCTGATGATGTCAGGTTGGTGGGAGGAGCCAGTCGCTGTGCTGGCAGGCTGCAGGTGAAACGCCAGAGAGAGTGGAGAGCAGTGTATGGCCTGTCTGACTGGAACATGAAGTTATCATCTGTAGTGTGTCGACAGTTGGGCTGCGGCTCCGCTGTCGACACGGACAGGAGTTCCGGTTCTGTGTATCAACGTGTGTGGTGGATCACAGCTTCCTGTGTTGGATCTGAAGCTTCACTGAGGGAGTGTGGTGTGACGGAGAAGTCTGACACTTCCTCCTACACGCTGCAGGTGATCTGTTCAGGTAACAAACCATAACTTCAAACAATGACAGTAATATATGCAGTGATCACCCAATATACGGCCCATGGGCCAGGTGCGGCCTGACAGTCAGTTTACTGGCCTCTCTCTCTCTCTCTCTCTCTCTCTCTCTCTCCAGAGTCAGTGAGGTTGGTGAATGGGCCTGGTTTGTGTTCAGGGAGAGTGGAGGTGAAGTCTAATCAGTCATGGGTCTCAGTGTGTGAAGGTGACTTTGACCAGCAGGACGCAGAGGTGGTCTGTAGGCAGCAAGGCTGCGGGCCTCCTTCAGTCCTCCAGGGGGCGCTCTATGGAGAAGGGAAGGCTCCAATGTGGACCAAAGAGTTCCAGTGTGAAGGCAGTGAGTCTAATCTGCTGGACTGTGGAACCTCAGACTCAACGAGAAACACCTGCTCACCCGACGAGACTGTTGGACTCACCTGCTCAGGTAAGAGATATAAACTATACACTTTAAGTTCTGATTATTATTTAATTATTCTGGTGCCACCGTGGCAGTGAATCCTTCAGAATAATGCCGCCAGAGTGCCAGCCAGATGAGGGAGCTTTTTATTTCCTTTTATTCCCTTTCCCCCAAAAAGTGGGATACGAAGTCTGAGTTCTCTTTAGAAGCATTAATATTGTAACCACGATGCAACATGAAGTCAGAAATGAGCCCGCTGCGCGGATGCAGCATAGAGAAAAAAGGGTTTTAAGTTAGGGCTTAAGGAAGGAAGGAAGTGAATGGGTGTGCGTGCACGAAAACAGGTCGGTTGGGGCTGAGCAAGCAGAGCCGGACTAACAATGGAACTAGGTGGAGCTTAAGCGCCAGGGCCCGAAGCTTGCAGGGCCCGGTACGAGACTATAGGTACAACTGTTGCTTCTGTCAAAAAATATAACGCAACGCAGGAACCCCCGCTAGTGGTCTTCTCGTCTGACAGTTTCTGTAGCAGCCTGATACTAGCAGCAAGGGGGGCCTGGGGGGGTTCCCGACGGCTGCGCGTCGCTTCCTCCTCCGACAGAGGGGAAGCGAGTAAGCGACGCCGTCAGAAGCCCCCTCTCAGGAAGGCCCCCTCTCTCAGACCGACCAACGTGTGTTGTTGTTGCGACAATAACATAGCCTACAGCCTATGTAAGAGGAATATAAACACAAGACTTTGGCGCAAAACTTCATATTTACCCTGCTCTAATGCAACAAAAGTGTGTTCTTACATCCTCCATTTCACGATTTCAGCACTCGTGAGTAAATTAATGTAATTGCTAATTTGCTATTATGAAAGTTTTCAGTGACGTTGCACCCACCACAACTTGGTTGCATTGTCGTCAATAATTAATCTGTCTTTAAAACGTTCTAATATTAATATAGCATATTGGCATTGTCTGTTGGTACACACGTTATATGGACCATGTAACAACATGGTCAACAGCACTGTTTGCAAATGTAGCTACATTTGTTGGCCACAAAGACAATTTAGACAAAACATGCTGCTGCATGTTTATTGTTAATGACTGTATTAATAACCATAAAGTAATCTCCTAGTCCTTACATAATAGTTTAGCAGAGACTGAAGTTGGAAAGGCTGTGCCCAGTGCGGCTGTGTCTTGTGTCAGGCTGTCAGCGGGCAGCGCAGGCAGTAGTGGATATGCGCTAAACGGCGAAATGCATGTTAATTAATGAATTAATTAATTGGCTGAATCTGTAGGGCCTTTTGATTTTGTAACAATGAATGGCCGTTGCCAAAAAAAAAATATTTTAGTGAGACCGTTTCATTTGGATTAAAAATATCTTAAGACGTCCAGAGTCGAAACCAACATTATGCTTAGGAGCTGGACATTTATTTTTACAAATAGAAAAGCACAGCATTCCTCCAACTGCAATCAATTCTGGTCTGTACATCGTTTTATTTTATAAGACGTCGGTGGACATCCAAGGCACCCAACCTTGTCAACTTGATATCACTTTTATTTGTACTGCTGCTTATTCTATAGAGGGTATGTGCATGCATAAAGTGAATGGCAGATCGAGTGGCAAATCGAGTGGAAAAGTGAGCAACAAAGTGAATTTAATGTTGTTTAAAGTCATGTAATGCGATCAAATCAAAACAGCACTTTTCTGTTTGGATGTATGGGCTGTCAAGGCCAGAAAGTATTTTTTTGACACTCATTAGGCGTTCCCGCATAACTTCCGGGTATGATGATGATGTCACGCGCATACCCTAGTCTATTGTCTGTGTACAGAGCCTGATGATGTCAGGTTGGTGGGGGGAGCCAGTCCCTGTGCTGGCAGACTGGAGATGAAACACCAGGGAGAGTGGAGACCAGGGGCTGATGACTGGCCATTCGAGGCGTGGTCCATGAAGACATCGTCTGTACTGTGTAGACAGTTGGGCTGCGGCTCTGCTGTTTACACAGAAAGACATGATGGTTCTACACGTCAGCCTGTGTGGAAGATTAGATCTTCCTGTGTTGGATCTGAATCTTCACTGGGGGAGTGTGGAACAAAGGGGTCTGACCCTTCCTCCTACAGACTGAAGGTGATCTGTTCAGGTAACAATGAAACAATGACAGTAATCTGTGCAATGATCACCAATATGCGGCCTGTGGGCCAGGTACAGCCAGCTAAAGCCAATAGAGAGCATGCACATGCATGATTTTCCGATCAGGACACGCCCCCCTCATCTGAGTGGCAAAACATTGAGCAGCATGGAGTCTTGGAGTTTGGAAACGCTCGTTGGAAATCACTCAACCGTCCTGCGTACCACCTGTTTCTAAATGTCACATAATGCAGGAGGCAGCAAAATGTTGTGTTATTGAAAACAAGCACTTCCAAACTTTCTTGACAGAAAGTAGCTCATAACGTTTCTATGGGGGATTTTTATGAAACAAAAACTTTGCAGATAGAAAGAGGATAATTCAAGCTTTTCGTACAGCTGCTGTTTGGATGAATGGGCTGTCATACGATGTCACGCGCATACCCTCTATAGACCTTTAGCTAAGCCCCTCCCCAAACTGCTATGGTCAAATCAGAGCTAAGCATAACATGGGTTAGACAAAGCTCTCCACCAATAGTTTTCCTGATAAAACATTGTTTTAAAAGAGAAATGTCACGCACATATTTTTCCAGTGCATACGGCAGGCCTTGTTGACGGATTTGGAAGAGAGATTTTGAACCCATGGGGAGAGGGCGGGGCTTAGCTAAAGGTCTATTGTCTAGTCCAGCGCATCCCCAAACACTAGAGGCCGTTCACGCAGCACAAGTTTGGGAACCCCTGGTCTAGTCCAAACTGGACCTGATTTGTGCCAGCGTAATGCAGATACAAAGATACAAAATATGTGTAGATTTATATATTTTGTATTAAGTTCCATGGACTTTTTATTTGCAATTATAAAAGAATCCAAAGCTAAAAACCCATTGACTTTCCTTGAGTGGATCAAGTTATTCCCATGCAGGCCATTATATCGGCATAAATGATAACGGTATCATCCACACACTGTGATGAATTAGGTATACCGGCCGACCTCTCCTCTGCCATGTTTCAGACCTGCTGTTTAAGCCAATCCTCAGCGTCTCCTGCCCCATGAAGGGGGTTTCCGAGGGCCAGCATCAGGGGCCGTGGGTGATGGAGGGTTTCAACTTCTCCATGGACTGCTCCGTCTGGCCACAGTACCCAGGAGGCTCCTTCCAGCTCATCTCCACTGGAGCCAACGCCACACACACCTACAACACCCAGACAGCTGTCAATCACTCTGCACACTTCCTGTTTCCTGCTGCGGACCACGCCCACCAAGGAAACTACAGCTGTGTGTATCACGTCGCTGTGTTCGGCCATGACTTGACCTCCGAGAGCGACTTCCTCTCTCTCACTGTCAAAGGTTAGTCTGTCTGTCTGTCTGTCTGTCTGTCTGTCTGTCTGTCTGTCTGTCTGTCTGTCTGTCTGTCTGAGATCTTCCAAGCTGTTCAGTTGAATACATTTTGTGTAGATGAAGGATGTTGTTTGGTGATGTTTTATTTTTAATCCATCGTATTTCTCTCCCAGCCTCTCCCCTGAAAGCTTTCTTCATCAGAGTGACGGTGGTGATGCTCGTTCTGTGGGGACAGTTCATCTTCCAATATGTTTTCTGGAAGAGGAGGGTAAATACATTTATCTTTAGATAGCATATTATGTATTGTAGACATAACCTTAAAGTTTCATTGTACAGATATTCTACTGTTGATAGGTTCTTAAGCTTACATTTAAAGTCAAAGTCATACGATTTGTCACACACGTTACCGCAGGGAAATTTGTTCTCTGCATTTGACCCATCTCTTGGAGCGGTGAGCCGCAGCCAAGGAGCGGTGAGCTGCAGCTGTGCCGCGCTCGGGAATCATTTGATTAGTTGATTTGACCCCCCCAATCTAACAAATTGATGCTGAGTGCCAAGCAGGGATGCATTGGGTCCCATTGTACAGTCTTTGGTATGTCCCGGCCGGGGATCGAACCCCTGACCTCCTGGTTTCAGGGCGGACACTCTAACCACAAGGCCACTGTCTGATTTATGATCCTACATGACTATTTTAATGCATTTGATGTATTACCTTGTGTTGTTCTTGCTTACTGTAAATCGTACACAATCCAACACAATCCTTGAATGTGAATGAGATCGTTAGGCTGTTCAGACACGTCTGATCCGGTATGTTAATGTTGGGTGCTGCTGTGTGTCTCCAGGCCACCAGAGGGCAGAGTGCAGCCGTGGAGAACATTGAGATGGCTTAATGCGTTAAAGTCGCTGCTTCCAGTGCTGGGCCCAGATGGAGGAGACGATGATGAGGAGCCAGAAGCCAAATTCCAATACCCAAAATCCCCGACCACTCGCTCACCCACTCGCTCACTCACACACGAAATTGGTGACCTGCCAAAATGTGTGACCATCTTGTGGACTTACATGGAGGTCTTTAAATATGTGGCCTGAATACCGCTATTGAACAAAATACAAACTGCATTGATTTATATTCGGAAACTGACATGTGATGTGATTGTATACACACATATTTCAGCAGGCCACTAATTTCCCCGTAACACCACCATGCTGGAGTGATCGAGTGTGAGTGAGTGAGTGGCCAGGATTTTGGGGAATTAGAATTTGGCTAGAGCCAAAATCACAAATGTCATCCGAACTTTGGATGGATGGCGATTACCATGGACATGGCTTTGAACAGAAGTCTATGGGGCCGTGTGCAAAGATCCTGGTGCTGGAGTTGAAGGAGGCGTTGACCTAGCCGCCTAGCCGACCTATATGATGTAAATATCTCCGTACCGAGCAGATAATGTCCCATAGCTGGGGGGTAGGAATATGTTTGTATTTAGCATATTTTAGTTTTTTACGTGGTCGCGGCCTGGAGCTAGCTAAAAATGCTACAACATGCTAACGTGATGATAATCAATCGCCGATTAATGTGGATTAAACAAAACTCGCCTTTACGGCTATGGCAAGCTGGACAGAGTTAAGGTAAGCTCGTCTTTACGGGCCCGGCACTTAAGCTGTTAAAGGACCACTTCACCCGTTTTCAACCTATCTTTATATCATTGGCCCGCTCTAATGCTCACAATAATATGGCACCATGTTTGTGTACTCACTGTGTTAACGCTTTACCTGACCATACTATGGCATCACACAGTTTTTCTCCTGTTAGACAGATGCTAGGTTCTTAGCTTTGTTGTGATTCTTGATAACAATTTTGTTATGTATCTGATGTATTATACCATGTGTTGTGCTTCTTGCTTACTGTAAATCGATCTGGATTAAGGACATATGAGGTTTCCACCCGCCAGAGACTAGATGTTCTGTTCACATTGATAATAATAACCAGGATCAGTTATGAGCAATAAACATTTTGTACCGTTTGTATTGTTGCTTTTTTACATGATCTGTGAGCTCAGTTAAAGCTGCAATCCATGCGTTTTATGTCCAACTCAGGATTCAACCACAGATAATGATGTAGGCTACTATATATACAGTACCATACAGATTAGTTAAAATAAACCTTTCATTAAAGGTATATTCAGTGATTTCACTTAATTCAAATATCACTTTTTTCCCTCTTTTTTGTGATAATCCTCCCTACTATAGAGTGTGCTGACCATATAATTAGTTCGTCCCTATCCCCAGTGAACCGCAGGGGTCAAAAAACCCTAGTTTCGGCTTTGGTGGTGAGTGAGGAAAGCCTTCATCCAATCAGGATAGAGGGGGCTTTCCTCCAATCATGATCGAGTGAGGCAGGCCTTGGTGCGCGTGCTGTTGGCCTGTTGCGTTTCCCCCCCACTGTAGAGCGTGTGCAAGTGCATATCTTGTTACCGGGGTGGACCAGATTTCTTTTTTCCAAATCACCCAAATCATTGAATTCTCCTTTAATTAAAGAAGTTCTGGATTTCAGCCAGTGTTGGAAAGTAAGTAACTAAAGTAACGTATCACTTAACCCATTTAGACCTGACGTCAAAAGAAGCAAAGATTTGAGTTAAAATGTTCACTCTGTAATAATATATATTCAAAGATTTGAGGCACATTTTCACGATTTTTCAAAAATAGCAGACCTACAAGTTCGTCTATGAGCTTGTAGATCTGCTATTTTTCAATAGCTAAAGCATAACATAATGCTAACACCAAAAGGGGTTCCCACCCAAAATGGGTTAAATGACTCTGAGATGCTGGCTCCTTATAAGCCTACACGTACACTCAGGTCCTCAGACATAGCCCACCCTTGAGAACCCCACACCCACAGCCCAGCTCATTACAAAGGGTTGCAATCCGGGCTCCCAAACTTTTGAACGCCCTACCTATTAATTTAAGACTTATGAAATCTGTGTCATGTTTTAAATCCCTTCTGAAAACCCACCTTTATGTCAAGGCCTTCTCTTAAATTCCTTTTGCATACTTTATTCTATTTTATTGATTATATACGTATGCCTTCATTTTGTGCTCGCTGTTTTATTTACTGATATCTTTTAGCTGTGATTATGTTGTTGTTTTTTTACCCTGTTCTGTAAAGCAATTTGTGACTACGTCAGTAGTCACAAATTGTTGTGAAATTGTTGTGAAATTGTTGTGAAATTGTTGTGAAATTGTCTTGAAATATGCTATATAAATAAATTCATTATCATTATCATTAGAGACAAGTAATATTATTACCTTTTTGAGTGGTGCAAACCACTCCAATAACCAGCTTTGTCTGTACCCGTGTCTGTACCCGTGTACCTGTACGTACATGTGAGCATGGTTGCTATGGTTAGTGTGTGACGTCACTGCACCACTCAGTTCACACGGGTGTGATTTTTCCAGTAACTAGTAACTTTCACATCTTGAGTAACAAAATTACATTTACTATTTTACAAAAGTAACTAGTTACTATTTTCACGAGCCTTGGTGGTACTGTCTGTGGGCTTGAGTGTTTTTTCTCTATAATGGTAGACTGGATGGGATTGTGTCCGCAACACAAACATTAAATGCCATTGACAATGAAGGGAAAATGTACGTAATCTTGTCCCCACACGTCTCATATTTGCCATCGACAATGAAGGGAGAATATTAGGTAAAATGTCCGCCAAATATGACATTCTGATTGGCCAGTATGAGATGATGCATGATGATGTACGATGATAAGAGCGCCCCTCACTTCACACGGGTGTAATTTATTTGTTTAAGTAACTAGTAATTACCGTTTTTGAGTAACTTTTCCAACACTGATTACAGCTTCAAGAAACAGTTTGTATATTATATTTTATTATCTCTATGATGTTATTTGTGTACTTATATCATTATGTTTTAGATGATTAGTAGGCTAATTAGAGAAGTGAGTGGAAGTGTTTAAATCAGTGGTTCTCAAACTTATTTTTTTCCCTCTCATTTAATTATTATACCACCACGGGGACCTTCCATAACTGAGAGTATATGGCCCATATGTTGAGGGGCACTAGCCCCTCCTATATACAGCTTTTTGTCCCGTCACGTCTCACATTTGCCATTGACAATGAAAGGAGAATGTGCCTCAAATATGACGTAAATGTGTGGCAACACAAACATTAAATGCCATTGAAAATGAAAGGAAATTTAAATTTACATCATATGTATAGACGAGCAAATCGGCTAACCAATCACATAAATTCAGTTGTCATCTTACATGATCATGGTGAAAAGTTTAGTTTTTTTTAAAACATTGTATCATGGTTAAAAGATAATAATATAAGTTGACAAATGAATTCATGAAGAAGTATATTCATTTTTATTGGATGATGTAGGCTACGACGACAAGAACGCCCCTCACTTCACACGGGTGTGATTTTTTTATCATTTAGCTGGAGACCAGAACCCTGGCTCCAGTTGAAGTCATCTCAGCTTTGGATTTGTATCCTTGACTTCCTTGTAGATGTTTGCAGCGTCAATCTAATCAATAATCGATGCATGATGGGATCAATCAGTCGTCTTGAGAGAGCTTTTCCATCTGCTCTGGTTTCGTACCATCTCACTCTCTACAATAAATGGTTTTGAAACTTCTGCTTGACTGTGGCTTGGTACCTCCAGCACCGATCAGGCCACAGTCTCTGAGGACAATCCCGGCCTTCTTGGAGATGTTGTCAAACACGCAGATTTATCCTGCAGACCAGTTATGGAGACTGAGAAACCGCCCTGCACTTTTATTTCTACTAGTGGAAAACAGATGTCCTAACCATCATGTTGCGACAACCAACATGGAAAGTGATGTAAAATGGTCTCACGTAAGATGGTCTCAACAGACATGGACACCCCTGGTTAGCCTATACTTTCCGGAGATGGAAGTCTGCAGCTCAGCATTGGTAAAGGCGGTGGCGTACTATCCTAACAAGAGAAGCAAAAAAGGGAACCCGGATGTGTCTGTTGACAACAAAGTGTCTGGAGTCCCAGCAAGCCTCAAAGTACCTCAGCTTACGACTGGACCCTGGCACTGTCCTTCAAGTAACACCTAAAGTTAAAGGCAAGGCGTCAAGTCAACAAGGGTCTCGCTTCTCCGACGTCTGCCGAGACGCTAATATTGATGCATGCCCTGGTCTTCTCTGAAGCATACTGCATACCCAGCCTGCTGCAGAAGCCCACGCATCAACAACGCCCTCGCCCTCCGGATCAATAGCTGCAGCTGCCTGAAGCATACTGAAATTAGCACATTCCCGAGAGACCAGAGCATGGCTACGGCGATAGATACATGGACGAAGTGTGGTTCACTGGCCAAGAGAGTCCCCTCCCATTCTACCAATAACATATCGACCCGCGTTTACCCGTGTATCAAAGCTAGTAGTCAACAAACTGTCTTTTACCCTCGTCTCTAGTAAATTCAGTCACACAGGCCTGATCGCGTAGGTTGTTAGACAAATAAACACCTTTCAAAGAAAAAAAATTGTTCTTTCCATTCTCGAGAGAGAGAGAGGGGGGGCAAAGGACAGATAACGAAGGGGTGGACCACAGTCTCCCCCAAAGATATCATCACATTCGTATGCCCATTTTTCAGCTGTGATCAACGTATTTATTAATATAGGCGAACAGGTGGAAATTGTAGAAGCTCAAACGTTGCAGCAAGGATGAGGAAAAAAATAATCGGGGGAATGAGTTGAGAGACCCCGGTCAAAAAAAGGTGTACAGGTTTAACAGGTTGAAATGGCGGCAATCAGCAGATTGAAGATATCAATTGGAGACCTGGTTGAGAGAGGACAGAGCTTCTCCGCAGTGCGTTCGGCGAATGGCTTCCGCTAGGGTGCCCGATATGTCGAGGACCTTCAGCTTCGGACACTTCCCCACGTTCTCCTGCTGAGGGACGGTGTTGGTGACGACCACCGCCTCGAAGCGGCCGTCGTTGATGCGAGCGATGGCGTCGCCGCTGAGGATCCCGTGGGTGAGCACGGCGTACACCTTGGTGGCACCGGCCGTCTTCAGCTTCTCTGCCGCGTGGTAGAGCGTGCTGCACGTGTCGGCCATGTCGTCCACCAGGATGGCCACGCGGCCCTTCACGTTCCCGAACAGGTCCATGCGGTCCACCTCGTTGTGCTTCTTCCTTTCCTTGTGCATGAGCGCCACGTCCATATCCAGGCGGTTGGCGATGGCCTTGGCCCGCTTGACGCCGCCGGCATCCGGAGACACCACGACGCAGTTCGTCTTCGCCGCGCCGTCACCGGCGCCGAAGGTCTCCGCGATCCACGCGAGCATGGCCGCCTCGGCCGTCACGTTGTCCACGGAGATCTTGAAGAAGCCCTGGATCTGTGCCGAGTGCAGGTCCACCGTGATGACGTGGTCGGCGCCGGCCTCGGAGATCATGTTGGCCACGAACTTGGCCGAGATGCACGTGCGGCCGTCCTGCTTGTCCTGCCGCGCGTACGGGAACAGCGGGAGGACAGCGGTGACCCGCGCCGCCGACGCCATCTTGCAGGCGTTGATCATCATCACGAGCTCCATCAGGACGTTGTTGATCTCGCCGCAGCCGCTCTGGACGACGAAGACGTCCTTCCCCCGGACGTCCTCCTCGATGTCCACGCGTATCTCCTTGTTGCTGAAGGTGGTGAACTTCACCTTCCCCAGCTCCACGTTCAGGTGGCCGGCGATCTTCTGCGAGAGGGCGAGGTTGGAGGTGCCACTGAACACTTTGATGTTCTCTTTCGACGTAATTCCCATGTTCCTGCACATGGAAACTACATTTCCCATGTCCATGTAGCCTCTGCTCCCTACTGACATCAGTCAAAAAGTCAGAATCTTCCGTCTCTTAACTCTTTTATCCGTCTCCCTCTCTTCTCTTCGGCCTGGTCTTCCTCTCTGTCTGGACTCGGAATATAATCAATCGTTCGATCGGGATTGATTCAATCCTTCGGTTTCTATTTCAAACTCTCTCTCGACGCCCTTCGTCATCTATGCAACCTGTTGGGACAATCTCTCAAACTTCAGTCCGATGTTTGCAGGAGCTTATATAGGGCTGACCAGAGCGCCGTTCTGACGTCATACGTGACACGAACTCAATGCAACTAGAATAAATACTGTCCCTGAGTGGGCTTGAGTAGCCCCCCCTCCCTCTGTCTTCTTATTGGTTGACGCACATGACGTCACAGACCAGAGGGCCAACGGCCCCAGAGCCATAGAATCAATTTATGTTAGCAGACATTTGACATTGCTACATAAGGTACATAAGGTGGTCCCTAAGTTTTCCCTTCAATGTCAATGGCGTTTAATGTTTTGATGTTTAATTTAAGTCATATTTAGCGGAATTATCAGCTCTTATCATCATACATCCTCATGGATCATCTCATACTGGCCAATTAGAATGCCTGTTGCCTGTGATTGGTTAGCGGATTTGCTCGTTTACATAAACGACGTAAATTTTCCCTTCAATGTCAATGGCGTTTAATGTTTTGATGTTTAATTTACGTATTTTTTAGCGGAATTATGAAGTAATTTCTCCGTTCATTGTCAATGTCAAATCTTGAGACGTGTGGGGACAAGATTTACGTCATATTTGGCGGACATTTTACCTAATTTCTCCTTTCATTGTCAATGGCAAATATTGAGACATGTGGGGACAAAAGCTGTATAAAGGCGCCCCTCAAAAAACAATCTAAAATACAGGAATTTAAGATCATTAAAGCTGGGCTGTTGCCCGAGTCCAGTGCATTCTGCCAACTTCCGGTCCAATACCCCCACAGAGGCAGCAATTCATGGAACAACTTCAAAAAATAAATGTTGCTCAAAACCATCGCTGGGCCTTACAGGATGGCAGGAAGAAGTGACAGCTGTAATGTGTTTGTTTAGGGCATGGGTTCTCAACCCGTGGGTCGCGACCCCTCGGGGGGTCGCCAAATTATTTTAGGGGGTCCCTCAATAGCTAAATTATAACAATGCTTAAAACACCAAAAGGGGTTCCCGCCCAAAATGTCAAACAAACAAACATTGACACCGTGAGACATCATGTGGCCAACATAAATACATCTTGTGACTGATTTATACCTTTATTATATATAATATACAATAATAACAACACACTGCATTCATGCCTCGCAGTGGCAGTGAATCCCTCAGTGACGTCACTCCCCCGGCCTCGCTCGGCCTTATGTAAATGTCTTCAGCTAGGACCCACACACAGAGACACAGGCACACGAGCGTACATCGTTTTAGTTGGAGAACAACGACACAAGAAAGAGAGAGCGAGAGAGAGAGAGACATAAAATGACTATCATCAAGGAGTTCCGCGTGGTCCTGCCCATCTCGGTGGAGGAGTACAGAGTGGGCAAGCTGTACGCGGTGGCCGAGACCAGCAAGATGGTGACGGGCGGCGGCGAGGGCGTGCAGGTGCTGGTGAACGAGGCCTACGAGGAGGACGGCGAGAAGGGCCAGTACACGCACAAGATGTACACCATGAAGAAGGACGTGCCCAAGATCCTCAGCATGATCATGCCCAAGGGCTCGCTGGTGGTGCACGAGAAGGCGTGGAACACGTACCCGTACACGCGCACCATCCTTACCAACGAGTACATGAAGAACGACTTCGAGATGAAGATCGAGACGTGGCACCGCCCCGACCTGGGCGACGCCGACAACGTGCACGGCCTCGACCCGGACGACTGGAAGAACGTGGAGGTCGTCGACGTCGACATCGCCGAACAGGTGGCCAAGGTCGACTACAAGGCGGACACCGACCCGGCCACCTTTCGCTCGGCCAAGACGGGCCGGGGCCCGCTGGGGCCCGACTGGAGGAGGGAGATTGCCGAGACGAAGGACTCCGTGCCGCACATGTGCGCCTACAAGCTGGTGACGGTGAACTTCAAGTGGCGCGGCATCCAGAGCAACGTGGAGGCGTGGTTCCAGAAGAGGCAGCGGCGCTTCCTCCACCTCTTCAACCGCCAGCTGTTCTGCTGGATCGACCACTGGATCGACCTGACCATGGACGACATCCGCCGCCTGGAGGACGAGACTCAGCACGATCTGGCCGAGTCCATCGAGAAGGGCGACTACAGAGGCCTCATCGGTTTGGGTGACGACTAGACGACTAGACTAGACGACTAGACTACAATATATTCTGAACAGAAAGTATCTTTTACTAGCGCCTTCAAATACAGTACTTTTCTAAGGGTCCATTTTGGACACCGGACCGCATATTGAGAAACAGTGAACTAACTGACCATTATTTTGTTTTACTTATTTTGAAATTACTTTTTCCCAATAATCAAATTTTTCGTTCACTTTGTTCAAGTAGAATTTATGTATTTTTTTAAGGGGAGCTAGCCTCCTCCTATGGCCAGCTTTGTGTGTTTGTGTGAATCATAGCGATGATTTGATTGGCTGATCGCCCCATAGCGATGATGATTTGATTGGCTGAGCAAAGTACATATTGAGGATAAAAAGTGAGGGCATCACTTTTTATCCTCAATATGTACTTTGAAGTGAAGATGCAAATTGTGATTGGCCGGCGTGATGATAAGAACGGGTGTGATTTTTTAATCAACTAAATCAGTTATTGATAGATAGTATATATAGTATATTTCACTTTTAACCACTGCAGATTGACTGTATATCTGTTGTACCCATACTGTACTGAGGCGTGGGTGGTTAAGACTGAGGTTATGGTTAGCGTTTGGGATAGTGTTAGCAATCGGTCGGAGTAACGGACGGTCGGAACAATGACATATTACCGTCCAGGCAAGAACCTAAATCTGTGATTGATGATGATTTTCATTTAAGGATCCCATTTAATATGACTTTGATATCTCTATTTCCCCCAATCTACTGTGTAGAATCTTCAGTGGTTAGGTGTGCGCCTCCTATGCTCACCTTTGTGGGTTTGTGTGTACCGAATTTGATCTGATTTGATTGGCTGAGCACGGAATGTGATGTATGATGATAAGAGCGCCCCTCACTATTTTGTGTTGACATTGCATTTATTTATTTTCCATGTCATGTTTTTTAATTGAATACATAGGACCCCCGTTTTTGGTTCTATCCATTTAGACCAATATGTTGATGCTTTCACATTTCTGTCTAATAAAGTATTCAATCAATCAATTAAGTGTGTACAAATGGATCCATTTGGTCAAATGGGTCCATCTATAGCATAGTATAGTTGTAGAGAAAAGTTTCAACGTTTCTGTCTAAATGACCTTCATCAGGATACCTGATGAAGTCGTTCATCACCTGATTCTACAAAATGTTGATGTTTTCTACAAAAACAGTTTTCTGATAAACCTATGTTTCTATATCAGTGGTTCAATCTCAAACTATTTCATGTCAAGGACCCCCAGAATGATGTGTGTGATGTGTGTAATTGGCCGCCGACCGTCACCCCCATCTGAAAATATGTTGTTCCAGGGACCCCACAGAAGCAAAGATTTGAGTTAAAAACATTTTCTGTGAAAGAATATACTATTCAAAGATTTGCGCCACATAAAAAAAAATGAGCAGATCTACAAGCTAAATAATGGTTACAGTGGGTAAACGCTAAAATGAAACAGATGCGTTCCAGATAGGTGGGTTAATGGGTTAACTTGATTTAGAATATTAAAGGTGCAGTAAAATTAGCCTTAAATAGCTGTATGTTTTGATAATAACCATATTGCTATCAGTGTTGGGTAATACACACTACGTAACTTAATATATTACGTAATATATTACCAAAATGCGGTAACTTTTATAATACATTACTTAACATTATTTTTTAATATATTATACAAATAGTTCTGTATTACTGCATTACTTTCTGTATTACTTTCTGGCTGGCTGTCTCGTTGCCCGTGGCTCTGTCTTGTGACATTATGTGACAACTGCAGAAGTTAAAGAATTACTTATTTTCTATAATTTGTCATCACATTATTTATTGGCTTCCATGAATTCAAGGAATACATTTAGCTCCTGTGTTAACTGTCCATAGCTGAGTAGGATGGGGTAGGTCTACGCCAGTAGCGTTTTCAGGAATTACATTTTGGGCAGGCAAGATGTGTCGTCCCGCCTGCCAGATGAGTACGCTAAACATTCACATTCCAATGGGTGACCGAGGGTCGCGCTCTATACGCGCAACGGCCAATCCGCTGCCCACTAATAGTTCTCAGGTCTGGTGTTTGTCCTCTCTTTTTTCTCAGTTGTGTTTTCAAATGGATTTGGCTAGGCGGCCGTTTGGCCTTGCCTTATTGTAGATACGCCACTGGTCTACACAATATATAATTTATAATTATACTAAATATTTAATTGTTCAATTTGAGCATTTAAAAAAAGTAATATGTAATACAATATATTACTTTAAAATTAAGGTAATAAGTAATAAGAAATATATTCCAAATGTAACAGTGTTATATAATTACACAAAATATGATACAAATAAGTGCTTCTACCTGACTTAATTCTCCATGGTTCATGTGTATAAGAATGCATTAGAGGTCACAGCTCCTTTAAGTCTCCTCCTTGCCCCCCGTATGTTACGGTTTCGAACCCAGGTTCGAACCCTCCACCTCCACCTTCCACTTCTGGTGTTCCTGGGCACAACCCACTGCGCCGTCATCACTCTTCCACCTAGTCAGGTCCACCTCTGTGTTCCCCTTCCCCTCTGACGAGCTGCCTGGGTGTGGCACTGCACACCTGTTTCCATTCTACAATGATCACCAGAGTCTTCAAAAACCCTGCCTTCCCCCCACTCCTCGCCAGATCTTCCCATAGAAACGCCTGGCAAGTATAGTTGCTCTCTACTCAGTTGCTGTTCGTACTCTGTAGAGCTGTTCTTGTGTTTTAGCTGCAGTATTAGCTGTTTAGCTAATTTGTTTCTCTCATCCTCCAGACCTGGCAATCTGCCGTGCCACTCCTGGATTTCGTCACCCCTTTGTTCTGGACTGTCTGTTTGGCTGCCGATCTACAAGCTCGTCTTCGACTACTCTCTTGGATTTCCCCTAAGTATAGTTTATATTATATATATCCTCATACTGTAGATACATATCTACCTAATTATACTCTAGAGTATTTATGTATTTATATGGATTTATATATATATCTATACATTGTCATTATCCTGCTTTATTTGGACATTAAACTGCTTAATAGTCTTCCTGTCTCTTGAGTGGTTGCATTTGAGTTCAGAACACAACTCAGTCTTAACACCGTATAAATGCCTTGCCACACCTCCACCTCTTCCTTCTGTATTTCTGCATGGAACGAGGTGGGTGTCTTTGTTGTTCTCTGTATAACAAAATAAGCATTGTACTTGTGGCAAAATGATTCATACAGTGTTTGTTCAACTCTGTTTAGAGAGGAGTCCTTGCATTAGGAACTAACGTGGAGACGTGTCTGTGATTATTCCTTGTCAGGTATGTTACGTTTTATTATGTGTTGTGTTACTGTCGCTCTTGCTTCTCTATTTCCGCATGGAACGAGAGAGGAGTCCTTGCATTAGGAACTAACGTGGAGACGTGTCTGTGATTATTAAAAACAAGATCAATCAATCAATTTAACAGAACAGTTCAATGTGATTATGAATTGATGAGAGTACATTGAAGAGAATATATCTGTAATACCTGTGTTTTAATTTGTTTAAAAGGGTAAAATGGTCCTACTGTTTTGACATTTTTTATTTTGTTTTCACATTTAGACTACTAGACTTTGCGTGGAACATGATGTAGAACAGATAGACGGAGCCTGTCGGAAACTGCTAAAGTAAATGTGGCCAAATTTGACTGAGGGACTGCCATTGGATCTTTTTGGAATTTTCGTTTTTTTCATGTCATATGAAAGCAGGGAAACATAGCTTCGAATTGACATATTGGTTGTTCAGTTTGACCCACCAGTTTTGGAGATATGGCTTATAGAGTAATGTCTTGCAGAAAACAGCGAGTTGAGAAAACAGACTTGAAAGGTTCACTTCTGTGGACTCTAACATTACACCTAGCTACATGTTTAAGCATTTATGTCATATTTGCATGTCGATTTCAGCTCTGATATTTATTTCAGACATGCTCTAGTATGTGAAGAGTCTGCCTGTGCTATTAACTCATTTTAGATAAAATATAAATAAATTCCGTTTTTCTCCTCTGGTGAAAAGCTGGAGGTTGCACGATGGCAGGCTCTCAGTCAAATCTGGTCACAAAAAAAAATCAAATGTATTTTGGTCAATAATGTGGAGTTCCATTAGCGCCGACTTGTGATTGAAACCACTGGGACTGGTCACATGTATGTATATTATAGTATAGTATGTATAGTTTATATGTATAGTTTCATTATATAGATATTCCACGGTTACGTTATAGAGCGTCGCAGTCCCGCCTCCTACCCTGGACCAGGAAATAAAACCCAATGCATTATTCTCATAGACATTTCTTAAAGTATTTATTTAAAGACGGTTACGCCGCGGACAAAGCCAACTCGAGTCGTGACAACTCATGACAACACAAACAATATTTTGGACCAAACAAATAATTACAAAGAAGAAAAACAACAAAAAAAGTGTTGTAACCTGCCGTTTTTTTCTTCTTTCTAATTATTTGTTTGGTCCAAAATATTGTTTGTGTTGTCATGAGTTGTCACGACTCGAGTTGGCTTTGTCCGCGGCGTAACCGTCTTTAAATAAATACTTTAAGAAATGTCTATGAGAATAATGCATTGGGTTTCATTTCCTGGTCCAGGGTAGGAGGCGGGACTGCGACGCTCTATTAGCTTACGCATGTTCATGATAACTACTTTTTATGTATGTGATGTATTGACATGCTTTGGAGTCGCTCTGGATTAAGAGCGTCTGCTAAATGCCTAAATTGAATAAAAAGTGTTCATGGTCTTGAAAAGTTTGCCTATACCACTGTTATAGAGTGCATGTTCAGTAGCTATTTTTGATAAATCGTGAAAATCTTATATAACGAAAATAACATCGCCTGGATGCAACTGGGACGTATCCTCAGTGATGTATCCCAAGGTCATCGGGGTTTCGGGTCTCTCGAACATCATACCCCTCACTCGGGTGACCCAGCCGGGGTGATCAAGTCCCGACTTACGTCCCGGTAGCTACCCTCGATCAGACCACTAGGGAAAGACAGGGCCGCACAATCCGTTGGAACCACTCCGGAACTACTATGCCGGGACTGAGAGGTACTATTCTGGTAAGTGGAGGGACTAGGCTCTGTGGGTTGCCTCCTGTCCGGGCCCCTCCTACGTCTCACCAGGTCCACTCCTGCTCTCACCAGGAGTACCGCGAGGACCTGTGCGTTGCACGAGACTCCCAGCACCAGACACTTCATTCCGTAGTGGTGGATTCTTGAGCCCCAGTGGTTCTGCAGGCTCCACCGCTGGGCAACGGTAGTACTGCAGACTCCACTTGCGGTTCGAATGGCCCTCCTAAAGGTCTCATCGAAGGTTTTTGGGCTTCCTCCTCACGGAGGATGCAAGCAGGGGCGCTAACCCATACTGCTCCCAGGGTGCCGTCTACATTCCGGCTGTCACCCGTCTCTCCGGTGGTCACCAGACTATACCTGGTTGTCACATAGTCTATTCCTATGAGTCACTCCAAACAGAACCTCAAAACGAAAATAACATCGCCTGGATGCAACTGGGACGTATCCTCAGTGATGTATCCCAAGGTCATCAGGGTTTCGGGTCTCTCGAACATCATACCCCTCACTCGGGTGACCCAGCCGGGTATATATTTTTTCAGAGCGAAATTTTTTAACTCAAATCTTTGCTTCTGGGGGGTCCCTGGAACAACATAGTAACATAACATTTCAGGTCGGCGGCCAATTACATATAGTTTTTGGAGTCCTTGACATGAAATAGTTTGAGAACCACTGACATGGGTATTTTAGAAAACCTTCAGGATTTAGAAGATTTGTAGAATCGTCGGTCTAAATGGGTTAGGGGCATCGTCCACGACACACTTTTGTTCCCAGCTGAACTCGGTGGGGGGTGAAAAAAAAGATGTCAGCTCTCAGCTGTGTTGATTTCATCGACTAATACTATGACGAAAAATATTCGTCGACTACCTTTTTTTTACTGATTAAATTACATGAAAACTAAGCTTATGATGACTAAAACTAAGAAACTAAAAACTAGACTAAAATGTCTAGTTTTTTCACAATGCGTCGCAGGCCGACGTGTTGTGAGCTTGCAGATCTGCTATTTTCAGCAAGCGTAAAATCAGCCATTACGACGGCATCAAGGCCTTCCAAAATACATTTTAGTCGACTAAATCAACTGTAGATTTAGTCGATTAAAACTAGACTTAGCACTAAAACATTCCAGGTGACTAAAATATGACTAAAACTAAATTAAGTTTCATTCCAAAGACTTTGACTAAACTAAAATGTGTGAAGTGAGGGGCGCTCTTATCATCGTATATGCATCATCACATACTGGCCAATCAGAATGCCTGTTGCCACAAATTTACGTCATATTTGGCGGACATTTGACCTAATTTCTCCTTTCATTGTCAATGGCAAATATTGAGACACGTGAGGTCAAAAGCTATATATAGGAGGGGCTAGGGCCCCTCAAAAAAAATAACATGTGGTATGTTTTAAATTGTTGAAACCTGCTACCAATAAACATATATTTAAAAAATAAATAAATTACATGATGGTGGACAGCTCCTTATAGTTAGTTGCTGCGAGAGTGAGGTCTATCTAGCCAACACCAACTCGGGATTCCTGGATCGCTGCCCTCCACAATTTCCTATCTAACATCAGGTTCTTGAGCTCAGTAGTGCTGTCGCGCCACAGTACATCTGCATAGGTGGTACGCTTCTTTCCCCTCCTGGCTTTGCCCTGCAAGGTTGGCTCCCACAGAGTCAACTTTACTTGCCTCAAGTTCTGGGTGCCTGACACATTTGCCCTGCCAGCCCCATCTTTCTCTCTCTGACTGAGTTGTCCGTGACCCGTGGTAGGTCCCCATAGAGGTCCACATTTCTGATGCGGTCCGTCCATGTGGCAAATAAAATGGTAAATGGTGCATTTATATAGCGCCTTTATCCAGGGCGCTTGATAGATTGTGCATTACATTCACCCATTCATACACCAATGGCGGCGGAAACCATGCAAGGCACCAACCAGCACATCAGGAGCAATTTGGGGTTCAGTGTCTTGCTCAAGGACACTTCGACACTAACTCTGGGGCCCGCACATTGATATATTATTGATTTCAGCTAATGATTATTATTAGTATTAAAATGTTAATGTCTTTTTTGTATGTCCACTGTATTTATATTTTGTTCATAAAGTTAACATATGCATTTGAAATTATATAAAAATGTTACTTTTCAGTGTTAACCAGTGTTTAGGGTGTGTGCGCCAGCGCACTCTCCGACATGGTTAAAACAGAGTGTTTAGGATGTGTGTGCCAGCACACTCTCCAACATGGTTAAAACAGAGTGTTTAGGATGTGTGTGCCAGCACACTCTCCAACATGGTTAAAACAGAGTTAACCAGTGTTTAGGGTGTGTGCGCCAGCACACTCTCCAACATAGTTAAAACAGAGTTAACCAGTGTTTAGGGTGTGTGCGCCAGCACACTCTCCAACATAGTTAAAACAGAGTTAACCAGTGTTTAGGATGTGTGTGCCAGCACACTCTCCAACATAGTTAAAACAGAGTTAACCAGTGTTTAGGGTGTGTGCGCCAGCGCACTCTCCAACATGGTTAAAACAGAGTTAACCAGTGTTTAGGGTGTGTGCGCCAGCGCACTCTCCAACATGGTTAAAACAGAGTGTTTAGGATGTGTGCGCCAGCGCACTCTCCAACATGGTTAAAACAGAGTTAACCAGTGTTTAGGGTGTGTGCGCCAGCGCACTCTCCAACATGGTTAAAACAGAGTTAACCAGTGTTTAGGGTGTGTGCGCCAGCGCACTCTCCAACATGGTTAAAACAGAGTTAACCAGTGTTTAGGGTGTGTGCGCCAGCACACTCTCCGACATGGTTAAAACAGAGTTAACCAGTGTTTAGGGTGTGTGTGCCAGCGCACTCTCCAACATGGTTAAAACAGAGTTAACCAGTGTTTAGGGTGTGTGCGCCAGCGCACTCTCCAACATGGTTAAAACAGAGTTAACCAGTGTTTAGGGTGTGTGTGCCAGCACACTCTCCGACATGGTTAAAACAGAGTTCACCAGTGTTTAGGGTGTGTGCGCCAGCGCACTCTCCAACATGGTTAGAACAGAGTTAACCAGTGTTTAGGGTGTGTGCGCCAGCACACTCTCCAACATGGTTAAAACAGAGATAACCAGTGTTTAGGGTGTGTGCGCCAGCGCACTCTCCAACTCCCCCGAGTAGGTGGTCAGGAGGAGCATGATGGCGAAGCCCGTCAGCAGGCCGGCGTTCTGGATGGCGAACGTCAGCAGGAAGCGCCGGCCGCCCGCCTCCTCGTCCTCGCGCGCGACCTCGTTCATCTCCGGGAACATGCCGGCCAGCGCGATGTAGAGGAACATGCCGCCCGCCAGGCCGAAGATCCACGCCGGCGAGAAGCTGTTGCTCGCCAGGATGCCGAAGCCCAGGCCCAGGTAGCAGCAGCAGGCCGACAGGAAGTTGAAGAACAGCGCCTGGAAGACGCTCATGCCGGAATTGAGCAGGACCACGAAGTCGCCCAGCTCGTGCGGGATCTCCTCGAACAGGATGGCCACGGAGGTGCCCACGCCCAGCGAGATGGAGGTGGAGAAGGAGGCGCCGATGGCCAGGCCGTCCACGAAGTTGTGCAGGCCGTCGCTCAGCGTGATCATCCAGGCCAGCGTGCCGACGGACGACAGCGGAGGACCCTTCAGCCAGGAGAATGCGGCGGGGGCGGCTCGGCCCGAACCCTCCGCCGTGCCCTCTGACCTCCGTGGAACCTGGGGTGGGGGGCCCTGGGCCAGGTTGTTTTGGAGTTTTGCGCAGGCATGGTTGAGCGTGAGCTCGTCCTCTCCTGCATCTCCTGCCTTGGCCTCCTCCTCCTCCTCTGGGTTCTGCTGAAGTCTCTTCATCGCCGTTCCCGCCTCCACGTCGACGACGTTAGCCGCGGTCGAGCCGCTCTGCTCCTCGCCGGCCTCGCGGTGGCCGTCGCCGCGGCCTTTGCCTTTGTGTCCCAGCAGCCTCTTGAGGATCTTCTCGATGAAGAAGAACATGTAGAATCCTCCGAAGAGCACGACGGACACGGGCGCGTACGAGTCCACCGCGGGATTCATGCCGAAGGCCTCGGGGATGAGCTGGAACAGGGCGTTGGAGTACAGCGTGCCGATGGCCAGCGCGATGAAGTACAGCAGCAGGCGCTTGTAGAAGGCCTTGTCCATGAAGGGCACCACGGCGGCGCCAAGCAGCGAACTCAACGAGATGACCGTCACGCACACCAACGCGTAGCCCCACACCTCAGCGTCTGAGGGCCTGGGAGGTCTAGGAGCGCCGGGCTCCTGTTCCTCCTCCTCCACCGCCGCCGCCACCTCCTTCTTGCAGGCCCTGGCGTCCAGACGCGACTGCTCGAGCACGTCCTCGGGCTGGCACTCGGAGCCCTCGGCCTCGGGCCGCGCGGCCGGTGGACTCTGGCCGAGAGTGGTCAGCAGCGAGCGCAGCTTGGCCACTGGGACGGCGCCATCGTCTCCGTAGGTGGCCAGCAGGCCCCGGAGCGCATCCTCCTGGGCGGGAGGGGACTGGACCTCTGGCTCCCGGTGGGCCTGCACCGTCCCGCCGAAGGATAGCAGCAGCAGGAGAACGGCGAGCGCCAGGGCGATGGTCGTGGCGAGCGCGCGGCCACGGCCGAACCGATACTTCATCGTGATGGCTCCTTCGCTATTCGGAGAGGGCCTTCGTCTGACAGGCTTCCTGCAGAGCACTCTGTGTCAGACTGTGTGATCTGTGGCACTCAGCGTCGCAAGACCCAAACCCATAGAGATTCAAAAACAACGCGGAGAGAGGTATCTTGTTCTCGACAAACTCACGATCCGTTCAGTGAGTATATACTGAATGCACAGTGATGTCAGCGCTGTGATGTCAGTGCCGAACATGGAGGTCCGGTCTATGACGCACGGTGGCTGTGGGTCCAACTTTGGGAAAGAAGTCCATAGACTCCGCTGGCACAAATATATATAGTAATTGACCTTAAACAAACATTAAAGTCCATCAACTTGGCTGGCGGTGTTGGGAAAGTTCACTTTCTACCTCACAGTTCACACATTTAAAAATGAACTACAGTAGTTCAGTTCATCATTCATAGTCATCATAGTTCATTAGTCCTATTGGGAATAAAGTCCAAACCTTCAAAATGAATCACTTTGGGATTAATAAAGTGATTACCATTATCCAAATGAATCCCTTATTTATTTGTTTTTCATTTTTGAAAAAATCAGACCAGTCTGAAGCGAGTGGTGCAACAGCACCCCCTATTGGTACTCTAAACATTGGGACGGAGGGACATAGGGACATTGCTGTTCCTTGGAGTGGTTGCACCACTCAAAAATAGCCAATTCAACACTGAGGTGCCCACAATGGTTAGGTGCCCTGAGCCCACTCTTCCTGCACCATTTTGCAATGTGAAATGTCACTGAATGCGTAATCCTTATTCCACTTTGCTTCTGTCTTTATACAGGCAAATGTGAAACCTCATATGCTCTCATTGTGAAGGCAGAAGTTTCTGAACGTATCACTGACTCTCACTCACAGCCTGCATATTTCCGTGTGCTGAAAACAGCTGATCTACAAGCTTGTGGATCAGCTATTTTCTGCATGCAACACACGTCGTATGACTCAGAATAAATCAGGCTTCACTGCGGGAGGGAGATGCGTTTTATTGGCCGAGGCGAATTATGTACAGACAGCGTTCCTCGACGCAAAACGAACAAGCTATTGGAAGCTGTTTTTCAGTGGCACCACCGTGGCACAACTAATTGCTAACGATTTGCAGGTTGGTGCCTTGCATGGTTTCCTCTGTGCACCAATTTACCATGTTTGAGGTGCGCTAGCCCCTCCTACGTATATTCAGCTATCAGTGTATATTTTCGTCCTATACACAAACATTAAATTCCCATTGACAATGAATGGATAATTCTACGTCATAGTGTCTGAGCAAATCGGCTTAGTGTCTATCTTCGTCCTACACAAACAGTGTATATAGTGCACCAAAGTCTGTATAGAGTACAGTACAGTATACAATAGGGCTTACTGTAAGCGGCTATGCAAATGTCCTCCCAACAGAACCGTGCATGGTTATATGTGTCTCCTTACACACGCGCGCTGAAGCACACGACCGCTCTCGCTAATAATTATCATGATGAGTGGCTGTGTTTTAAAGGAGTCTCGAGAGGCTTTTAAATGGGCCAAACGTCCTGGAACCCACTGGGGAAAGGAGAGCGCGGCGTATGGCCAGTATTTTATTAAAACCTTTCATCTTCCTGCCTCTTGCATGCTCTGTGGGAGACGATGGAAAATAACCTCCTCATTTACTAACATGCGTTGGTATAGGCCTGTCACAATATTATAACATAATCCCCTTATCGCAATTATTTGAGATTGGACCGCTGCCCGGCTGTAGGGCACCGAGTCGGTTACGATGCAAGTTGGAGATCGATGCACCACCTGTACCCGTGCCACCCATATGTCTGTGTCCATTTTATGCCCATATGGAGATTTCTGTCTCTTTGTGTCCCTTTATTCCCTCTATATAAGGAGTTCTGTGTCAGGCATGCCCAAATATGGAGTGGTGTGATGTCAGAACAAGCCAGGTCCATAATATGGAGCCTGGGCAGGGGCCCTGTCAGGAGTCCGGGCAGAGGCCTTTTGTGGCGGTTCTGGACTTGACTTCTGAACCACACACATTCTGTAAATTGTGTCTCCACAACGCGTTGTCGGCTTGTAGATCTGCTATTTTCAACGAATATTTTGTGTACATTTGAAACCTGAAATGAGACATTCTGCACAAGGAGCAGCCTACTTTCTACCTTTGGTACTTTAAGTTCTTTTTTACAAGTAGATTTAAAATGCATGACTTTTACTTATAACAGAGTGTTATTTTCCTATTGCACTATTGATACTTTAACTCAAGTACACAATGGGAGTACTTTTTGCACCACTGCATGCTCACGCACACCCAGGGTCGCACACACGCACGCACGCACGCACGCACGCACGCACGCACGCATGCACAAATCATTGCCACTGTTATAGTCCCTCAACAGACATAATCTCACCCATCCCTATAGCAGTATACTGTGTGCGTGCGTGCGTGCGTGCGTGCGTGCGTGCCTGCGTGCCTGCGTGCGTGCCTGCGCGTGCGTGCCTGCGTGCCTGCGCGTGCGTGCGTGCCTGCAAAGGAAGGTGCCTGCATGTGAACAAACGAAACAGACGTGCTCACCATCAGAAATCCAAACTCATGAATAATGCTTTTAAATCTGACTTCATCTTCTTTTAAATCGTCTTCTTAAGGCCATCAAAGCGCTCCATATTCATGAGGAGGGACATGAATAATATATGAGGAAATATTTAGACAAAGGAAAGTGACAATGTGCCATTTGGGATACAGCTACACGCACGCACACACGCACGCGCGCGCACACACACGCACACGGTACGGTGATGTCACGGCATGCTGACTCAATCGTGACCCGCCGTGACACTTTCTCTGGCACATCGGTGAAGCTCATTTGCATAACAATGACACGATCGTCGTGCCGAAGAAGAGATTGTTGTCCTTTTGCCTGCCTTCAGGTTGTACTCGAGACAAAGGGACGTCAGCGGACCCAGCAATAGGTGATAATTAGCCTTTATTATCACTTGCATATGCCTATAAAGCACTATGGTGTGGTCCTTTTCAGCATGACAACAAACATATATTTTCGTGAACGGAAATGGCAGCTTCCCTAGTCGGATTTCGGGAGGTGTAGTTCCAGACTCTGTAGCATAATTCGGTAGTTGTCTGGCTACGCGAGACTACTCTATTTTAATGTGATATATAGAGCGTCGCAGTCCCGCCCCCAGCCAACTCGGCTGCTGTCAAATCCAGTGGCGTATCCAGGAATTACGTTTTGGGCAGGCAAGATAAGTGTTAATTGTCGTCTCCCTGCGCACAATCGTAGCACTAAAGGTTTTCAAAGAGATATACCTGCCAGACGAGTAGGATACAAAGGCTGAAAGGCATGCATTTACATTCCAATGGGTGATTGAGGGTCGCGCTCTACCACAACGGCCAATCAGCTGTCCATTAATAGTTCTCAGGTCTTGTTTTTGTCGTCTTTTTTTCTCATTGTATGGATTTTGGCCAGGCCAGAAATGGATTTGGACAGGCGGACGCCTGCCCTCGCCTTATTGTAGATACGCCTCTGGTCAAATCATGACAATAATCGAAAATAATTGAGCCAGACAATAATAATTAAAAAAAAAGTGTTGTATCTTCTTTCTAATCATTTGTCCGACCCAAATAATTGTGTTTATTGTCATGCTTTGTCAGGAGCCGAGTTGGCTTTGTCCGAGGCTTAAAGGTCTTTAAATAAATACTTTCTGAAACGTCTATGGGAAACATGAATGGGAACTTCTCTGCTGGTGCCCTCGAAGGGGACTGCGACGCTTTATTCTTGTTTCATTTGAGCTTGTTAATTGTACAGCACCCCATGTGTTTGAATAATAATAATAATAATAATAATAATAATAATAATAATAATAATAATAATAATAATAATAATAATAATAATAATAATAATAAGCACCTTTCATGACGTGAGATGCAGCTCAACGTGCTTTACAGAGCAATGGAGAAAGAAAGAAAAGCAAGGCATAAAACATAAACAATAGCAGTAATGCAATACAGTGAGGACGTGAATAAGAATTATTTTTAAAGATCAATGAAAAGCAAGAGTGTAAAAGTGGGCCTTGAGCTGTACTTTAACCCATTTTGGGCGGGAACCCCTTTTGGTGTTTTAAACACCACGTTATAATTTAGCTATTGAAAAATAGCAGATCTACAAGCTCATAGCGCGTCACCGAGTGGCGCGCTACGAGCTTGTAGGTCTGCTATTTTTTTTAAATAGTGAAAATATTTATTTCAGAAAACTGGAGGATTTAGAAGATTTTAATTTTATTTTGAGGTAAAAAAAAAAAAATTGGTTACAAATATCTACAGAGGCTGTCTGAAAGGTGCTGTATAAATGCATTTACTTTACGTGTCCAATATCTTACCTAATTATTTTGACACAGTGAACCACTAGTTTTTCCTGAACACTCTATTAATGGCATCACTGGGGGGGTGCCTTTATCACATTATTATTATTAAAAGAAGACGAAACACATACGTTGACTGGCAGACCGTCAAAGATGTAAATGACGTAAACTAGTCACATCCACTAGACCTACCACCTGTCCTCTCGACCCCGCCCCGTCTCCAATCTTCCAGACCATCGCACCTGACCTGCTCCCCTTCATCACCTCCATTATCAACACCTCATTAACCTCAGGCTGTGTCCCATCTGCCTTCAAGTCAGCCAGGGTATCACCACTCCTCAAAAAACCAACTCTTGACCCCTCAGATGTCAAGAACTACAGACCGGTATCACTCCTTTCCTTTCTTTCCAAAACCCTTGAACGTGTTGTCTCTAACCAGCTTTCTCTCCATCTCTCACAGAACAACCTGCTGGATCCCAACCAGTCAGGATTCAAGAAGGCACACTCCACGGAAACTGCACTCCTCGCAGTCACAGAAGCACTACATGCTGCCCAGGCTGCTTCCCACTCTGCAGTCCTGATTCTCCTAGACCTATCAGCGGCATTTGACACAGTGAACCACCAGCTGCTCCTAGACACCCTAGCTGATCTAGGCATCGGCGGGACGGCGCTGAAGTGGTTCTCCTCCTACCTCTCTGACCGGACTTACCAGGTTTCTTGGAAAGGTTTGCTATCATTCCCCCGCACCCTCCAAACTGGGGTCCCACAGGGATCTGTACTTGGTCCCCTCCTCTTCTCACTGTACACTAAATCCCTCGGCACCATCATCTCTGCTCACAATATATCCTATCACTGCTATGCCGATGACACACAACTGTTTCTATCCTTCCCCCCCTCTGCCACCCAGGTAGAAGAACGCATCACTGCATGCCTGGCTGACATCTCACAGTGGATGTCTTCCAACCACCTCAAGCTGAACCCAGACAAGACTGAGCTTCTGTTCTTCCCAGCTAAGTCCTGCCCTATGCGGGAGCTAACTATCTCCGTAGACAACGCCCTGGTAAAGTCTGTCCCGACAGCCAGGAACCTTGGTGTTGTCCTGGACAGTCAGCTCTCGTTCAAAACACACATCACAGCTGTCACTAGATCCTGTAGGTTTACACTCTACAACATACGACGAATTAGACCGTTCCTCACCCAGGAGTCAGCCCAGCTCCTAATCCAGACAACAGTCTTGTCAAAACTTGACTATTGTAACTCCCTCCTTACTGGCCTACCGGCATGTGCACTTAAGCCCCTCCAACTGATCCAAAATGCCGCAGCCCGCTTGGTCTTCAACCAGCCAAAATTCTCACACGTCACCCCCCTTCTCCGCTCCCTCCATTGGCTCCCGGTCGCTGCCCGCACAGAATACAAAACTCTGATGCTGGCATTCAAAGCAACCAAAGGCATGGCCCCCCCATATCTCACAAGTATGATCGTACCCTACAAACCCTCCCGCGCACTCAGATCAGCCAACGCAGGGAAGCTGGAGGTACCTTCACTAAAAACGCCGGGACAACGCTCCACACGTCCCAAACTCTTCTCCCTTCTGGCTCCAAAACTATGGAATGCACTTCCCATCACAGTCAGAACTGCAGCCTCACTCCCAATCTTCCGCCGTAGTCTGAAAACCCACCTCTTCAGACTCCACCATGGCCCGTAGCACTTGCCCTAGCCTAGCCCCTTAGATAGCACATTATGTAGACTTAGATAGTATTTTAAACAGACTTATAGCTTGTTACGTAGACAGCTCTAGAATTGCACTTTATGTAGTCATAGCACTTTATAGTACACATGTATAATATATTATATAGTATAGTATGTATAGTTTACATAGATACTCCACTGTTACGTTCTTAGTCTACGCATGATTCATGATAACTACTTTTTATATATGTGATGTATGCCATGCTTTTGTTATTGCTTAATGTAAGTCGCTCTGGATTAAGAGCGTCTGCTAAATGCCTAAATTGTAAATTGTAAATTGTAAATTGTAATGGCAACAAGGATAGGGTGATTCAAAAGGTGTATTATGTCTTAAACATGAGTTAAACTTGCAATGTGGCACATTACTTTACCCAAGTAGTTCCCATGCAGGCGTCTTAGCTCCAGACCAAAAAAGAGAAATTCAAGGTTTCTCTCCGGGTCCCAAACTAGTGAAAATATAGCCGATCTTCAAGCTCACAGCACTTCTCGATGCGGCGTGTTGTGAGCTTGAAGTTCGGCTTCAAGTTGGACAAGTTTTCTATGTTCTGCTGTGTGTGCGCGTCAGTGCGTGTGTCACGGTGTGTGTTACTAGTGCATGTGCACGTTTGCGTTCGTGTTGATGTGAGCCCGGCAGAGAGACGAGACGAGACAGACAGCGGCCACTTCACACGTACGCAGCATGGCGCTGCTTCATTCAGGGCTCGTTGGGTTAACAGTGAGTGACTAACATGGTCTCACATGCCAGCCACTTGATCCATGATGACACACAGCAGCAGCTGAGGGATGTCTCGTCATAGCTAAACCTGTCACGGTGGCAAAAATGCACTGAACCCAAACGCAGAGTCACGACCAGCAAAGCAGAGTGCAAACAAAGCATGTATTAAATAATGCAGGAAAAAAGGCAAGCCTATACAGAAACTATAAGCAGTCCAAAAATGCTAAAACAAAGAGGTACAAGCAAATTACCAGAAGCTTCAAAGCACAGTCCAGGAACAAGGAACAAGACAAGAGCTCCCAGGTAGAACTTAGTTTAGACTAGTCATTGGTTAGACCAATCTCAAACCCTCACCCTAACCCTAACCTCCCACGTGGCAGCACACCTAACCTTAACCCTCTCCCAACCCTTAACGCACCCCTCACCAACCTTAATCCGGTCGTCTTAACGCACCCCTCACCAACCTTAATCCGGTCGTCTTAACGCACCCCTCACCAACCTTAATCCGGTCGTCTTAACGCACCCCTCACCAACCTTAATCCGGTCGTTTTAACGCACCCCTCACCAACCTTAATCCGGTCGTTTTAACGCACCCCTCACCAACCTTAATCCGGTCGTTTTAACGCACCCCTCACCAACCTTAATCCGGTCGTCTTAACGCACCCCTCACCAACCTTAATCCGGTCGTCTTAACGCACCCCTCACCAACCTTAATCCGGTCGTCTTTACGCACTCCTCACCGACCTTAATCCGGTCGTCTTTACGCACTCCTCACCAACCTTACGTCTAACCAATGACTAGTCTAAACTAAATATGCACCCCGACATGAATGTATGATCTGACAAGGTGTGTGCAATGAGTCCAGTCTTATAGGAATATAGGTGGTGGGTCGATTGCAGCAGTGTTCACAGGTGTGTAATGGGCCGGGCTGACGAGAGTGGAACCAGGTGTGTAACTGGGACTGAAGTGTGGAATGGGATGAGGGAGTGGCCCGAAGTCAAACCATGACGAAACCCTCCCTGTTATGTTACATGTGCTCCATCACGGCTGCTTAGGAGAGCTAAGAGCTGCACAATGAGAGGGCAGACAACGCTAATGAGCCGAGGAGAAGGATACAAAATAATCTCCTCCTTACCTGGCTGGTGTTTTCCAGGCGTAAAACTTCACCCTTTTTGCAAAAAAATAATGTTAATGATGTTTAGAAGATTTAGAACACTTTCCCGGGGGTCTTTATGTGTGTGATATGTGGTTTTAGATATTTTAGATTTTAGCAGTGAGCCCAGTGTCTCTGATGTCATGGTCACTGGGCTCACTTACTTCCTGGACTACATGTTGTCTCAGTAAGACAGCCATCCCCCTATCCACAAGGAGGAGCAGTGCACCAACGTATTATGGGAAATGTAGTCCAGGAAGGAAGTGAGCCCAGTGTCCATGACATCAGAGACACTGGGCTCACTGCTACAATCTAAAATATCTAAAACCACATATTACACACATAAAAAGCCCCAGGGAAGTGTTCTAAATCTTCTAAACATCATTAGTGTCTCTAAGTGTCCCTTTAAGGTCAAGAGACCATTGCCATCGTAGTATTGCTAAAACTCGTCCCCGATCGTTTCCACTGTCGTACTGTCTAAAAAGGTCGATTTCCTTCTCGTGCTTTAGTGGCATGGCTTAAGCCCCAAACCACACCAACGGTACGAGACGTTTTTTGTAAGGTCAACCACACTGGTTCCTGTCCAGGTCAACTGGACAGGAACCCCTTAATTTTGGTGTTTTAAGTATTATGTTATACTTTAGCTTTTGAAAAATAGCAGATCTACAAGCTCGTATCGCGTCACTTGGTGCCGCGCTACGAGCTTGTAGATCTGCTATTTTTTAAATCGTGAAAATAGTTTGAGAACCAGTAACATAGGTAACGTAAACGTAAACGTAGGGTTTTTCAGAAAACTGTACCGAATTTAGAAGGGATTTGTAGAATCATCCTCAGGTCTAAATGGGTTAAATAAGTTTTGTCCGGTGTGGTTTGGGCTTCACAGTCTGACACTATCCTCATCCTCATCGTCCTCCACGAGGCATAGATGCAGTGTGTTGTCATTGTATGAAACGGAATCAGTCACAAGATGTATTTACATGTATATCAACATATATAGTCCGTAGACTTCGCTAACCGCATGACGTATAATCTTCAAAAGATAGACGTTGGAGGTGCTAGTGGCCCTCTAGAACAGTGGTTCCCTAACTTTTTCATTCAAGGACATTTTCAAGGACCCCCAAATTAACACTAATTAGTTAGCCCGCGGACCCCCATTTGAAAAGATATGCCAGGAACCCCCATAAGAGAAGATTTTTACGGCTCCAGCAGTGATTCTCAACCCGTTTAATTTCAAGGACCCCCAGGTTTGACATTTCTATCCCTGGGAACCCCAATTCCCAGGGATAGAGAGTGTACAAATGAAACCAAATGGACCCGTTATAGGGTCCATTTGGTTCCATTTGTACACTCTCTGAGTTACAGACCCATAATGGTCCATTTGGTTCCAAACTATCATTTAGCTGGGGACCCCCTGGAACTCCCTCAAGGACCCCTGGGGGTCCCCGGACCCCACTTTGGGAACCACTGGTCCATCCTCAGTGTTAAACGCTGCCCTGCTCAGCTGTGTGGGATTGAACTGAAACAAAGTGAATGAAACAAGTGGTGACTTCGGAACAAGGCCTGTCTGGCAGTGGCGGCACATCGCGTGTGACAGGACTTTGGAGAGGAGCCTGGCTCCTTGTTTAATGTGTGAAGTGGTGACTGTGTGTTGTGTGTGTTGTGTGTTGTGCGTGCGTGCGTGCGTGCGTGCGTGCGTGCGTGCGTGCGTGCGTGCGTGCGTGCGTGCGTGCACGTGTGCGTGCGTGCGTGCGTGCGTGGAGTGGTGAGAGCGGACAGACCCTTTGATGTCACTGTATAGTGTCGGGGCGGCAGTAGAGTGGCCGGATGGGAACTGCGAAGTTGCCAGTTTGATCCCGGGCTCTCCCAGAGTTAGTGTTGAAGTGTCCTTGAGCAAGACACTGAACGCCTAATTGCTCCTGATGTGCTGGTTGGTGCCTTGCATGGTTTCCTCCTTTGTGTGTGTGTGTGTGTGTGTGTGTGTGTGTGTGTGTGTGTGTGTGTGTGTGTGTGTGTGTGTGTGTGTGTGTGTGTGTGTGTGTGTGTGTGTGTGTGTGTGTGTGTGTGTGTTTTGTATGTGCGCGCGTCCGGTCCGAGAGTGAGAGAGTGTGCATGCAAACCTACACATATATAGCCTAAGGCTATGTTTCGTTATAAAGTTAATCGTTAGCAGAGAGAGAGAGAGAGAGAGAGAGAGAGAGAGAGAGAGTAGGGTATGTGTAATTATATCCTCTGCATTCATCCATCTTTAACTATTATCATGTTTTTCTGCTATTAGGAACACCATAACAACATATTAATACAGAATATACAATACAGAAGCCCTCTTAGAACATGCATATTTAGCTCAGTCCTCACAATTATTGTTCTATTATACTATTAATAATGCATGCATTTCCTGCATGTGTGTGTGTGTGTGCGTGCATGCGTGCGTGTGTGGGAGGAGGGGGGGCATAACGGATCGGGTGGGTGGGCGCGGGTAATACAATACCTAATATCGTGACCCCACGCATGCATCACTAATGCGGTTACTACAGCGACACTTTAACCCATTTAGGCCTGAAATACCTATGTTTCTATGTCTGTGGTTCTCAATATTTCATGTCAAGGACCCCAAAAATGATATGTAATTGGCCACCAACCCCCCCATCTGAAAATATGTTATTCCAGCGACCCCCCCAGAAGCAAAGATTTGAGTTAAAAATGTTCGCTCTGAAAGAATATATATTCAAAGATTTGCGCAACATTTTCACGATTTTTCAAAAATAGCAGACCTACAAGCTCATAGCGCGGCACTCGGTGCCGCGCTATGAGCTTGTAGATCTGCTATTTTTCAATAGCTAAAGTATAACATAATGAAACACCGAAAGGGGTTCCCGCCCAGCATGGGTTAAACCCGGGACCGCTGACGTTTTATCAATAGACGTCTCACAGCCGCGTCGATCGACCCTCCCCGTCGCTTCCTGGCGTATAGCCTACTGAGGCCGTGCTTCAAAACGACACAGAGATTATATTATAGGCTGATACGCTGAGATTTGCTTTGCCTGCATTCCTGTTTTCTCCTCCTCCTCCCCCACGACGACGGGCCATGCAGGACGTTACTGTTCCAATTAAATAATACTTCATTCCTCCACACATCCCCCCCTTCTTATCAGGGATCTGCATGGAAGGTAAACGGTGCCCCCGAGTGGCAGCACGGTGAATTACAACCGGAGAAGTGAAGAATATAATATGAATAATATCAATAGCAGAAATGGACAAATTCTCCAATTTGGCGAATGGATGGATGGATGGATGGATGGATGGATGGATGGATGAACGGACGGACGGACGGATGGACGGACGGATGAATGAATGAATGAATGAATGAATGAATAAATGAATGAATGAATGAATGAATGAATGAATGAATGAATGAATGAATGAATGAATGAATGGATGGATGTAAAACCTGTGTACCATGCAGGGCCCGCTTGTGGGCATAGATGATGTTGCAAGTTTGAGCCACGGACCACCATTTGATGACATTTAGCCGATCAGACGATTGAGACCCAAGACGTTGAATATTTTGTTATTGTTGGATAATATTTTGTCCACAATTCCATGCTGTATTATTAATGTGGGTAGTGGGTACCATTAGGAGAGATAACAGGCAAACTATACTGTACTCAAAATAACAATTTTACATTAGGCCTAATTATGCCGGTAATTGTGTAGACTTCTTGTAAATTAAGTAATGTAAATGTTTAGCAAAATTGTAACTCTTGAGAGCGTAACATGAAACCATTTGGTTTACACTCTCAATTTCAAGATCTATAAAAAGGGTCCATTTGTTGTTTTTCTTCTGTTTACTGTATTTGTTTACACCCCGAGGGGGAGCCATAGACGAGAGGAGAACACATCACAGTTCATAGATCACCTCGAGCACCAGACCGCATTTGTTTTGAAACAACTCGGAACATTGTATTCTCTATAGAGTGAGAGAGCAGCCATATAGCTCCATCATTACAGCTGTGTACTGTACACCGTATACACACATTAACACATCTATACTGTACACAATGGGGGGTTTGAGACATCACATCATCACTTCAGAGGTGACTTACAGCTAGCTTTAGTTGGCTTTGGAACAGGTTACTGTGCGTGTGTGTGTGTGCGTGCGTGCGTGCGTGCGTTTGTGTGTTTGTGTGTGTGTGTGTGTGTGTGCGCGTGCGTGCGTGTTCTTTGAAGTGGTTTTCGTGTGGATTAATTGGTGTGCATATGTCCGTAGGCATGGGATTTGCACGTACACACTTTTGCATACAAGGCTTATAGATTTTTATTTTGTATTTTGATGCCTTTGTACTGTGCGCGTGCGTGCGTGCGTGCGTGCGTGCGTGCGTGCGTGCGTGCGTGCGTGCGTGCGTGCGTGCGTGTGTTGATTTGCAGAACAGCTAGCAGTCAGTCTCAGCACGATGCTATCGTAACCTTAAGCGCCGCTGTGCGATTGGACCAACCATAAATCTAATTGAAGACCCCCCCCACCCCCACCCCCTCCCGTCTGCATTCTTATCACAATCACTCAGACTCAACAGCTCCCGTCTCCTCCCCTTGTCTCCTTCCCTTGCCTCCTCCCCTCAGAGTGCCTCCCGACAGCATCTACAACAAGATAACTGTGTGTGTGTGTGTGTGTGTGTGTGTGTGTGTGTGTGTGTGTGTGTGTGTGTGTGTGTGTGTGTGTGTGTGTGTGTGTGTGTGTGTGTGTGTGTGTGTGTGTGTGTGCGTGCGTGCGTGCATGCGTGCGTGCGTGCGTGCATGCATGCGTGCGTGCGGGTGCATGCGCGCCTGTACGTGCGTGTGTGCATAAGTGTTGTCTTCACATGCCTCTGTGTGTGTGTGTGCGTATGTGTGTGTGTGTGTGTGTGTGTGTGTGTGTGTGTGTGTGCGTGCGTGTGTGTGTGTGTGCATTCGCATGTGTGTGTGCGTGTGTGCGTGCGTGCGTGTGTGTGTGTGCGTGTGTGTGTGTGTGTGGTTGTGTGTGTGTGCGTGCATGCGTGCGTGTGTGCATGCGTGTGTGTGTGTGTGTGTGTGTGTGTGTGTGTGTGTGTGTGTGTGTGTGTGTGTGTGTGCGCGCGTGCGTGCTAGGTTGAACTCTGCTAATAAACAAACTTTAACAATTTACATTAGGACACTAGACATTATGTGATTGTCTACACGATTGTCAAACATATATTTCAGCAGGTCACCAATTTCACCAAAAGCTTGGATTATCCTCTTTCTATCTGCAATGTGTTTGTTTCATAAAAAATCCACTGTAGACATGTTATGAGCTCCTTTCTGTCAAGAAAATCCTTGCAGGTGATTCTTTCCTAAGTGCTGGAGTTTGGAAGTGCTCGTTGACTATCACTCAACGGCCCATGCGTACCACCTGTTTTGAATTTGCACATAATGCAGGAGGCAGCAGGAGGTTGCTTTACTGATAACGAGCGCTTCCAAACACTGACACTTAGGAAAATAATCATCTGCAAGGAATGTATTGACAGGCAGTAGCTCATAACATGTCTACGGTGGATTTTTTTATGAAACAAACACTTTGCAGAGAGTAAGAGGATCAAGCTTTTCGTACAGCTGCGATGTTGGTGAGTTTGACGTTGTTTTAATACCATCAGATAGGACTTTTCTGTTTGGATGAATGGGCTGTCAATGGGAAGTTGCACCTAGTTAGCACCTTGCTGGCAAGATGGCAACTGTGTGTATATTGTCAATAGGGGGATATTTATCAGGATATTTTTACACATCCCGTGGGAAAAGAGACAATGGGCCCGATTAAGCAAGTGGAATCTAATTACATATAATTTTACAGTTTTTAAGACGTGGGGGCGTGTGCAATGTCATATTACAATTATGGGCCAGGTAAGAAGCGCTTTCGACACCCCGTGGTGTGAGCAAAACGGCCTTGAATTAGTCATGGGAGTGTTTTAGGGAGTTTTGAGGCTTACCCAATGAACATGTCCGTACTATTCTCTTTACGAGTCAGCTGATGTCCTCATACGGAATGCGCCCTTTCTGCAAGCGGTATTACATTTCTGCAGACTGGCACCATAGACATGACATGACTTTGTCACATTTGGGTTAATTATTCCTATTGCACTGCATGCTGTCACCTTTATGCCTCAAAAGAACAGAGCCACAAGCTGTCACAGCCATGATGTGCATACCTTGTAGGCCTATGTCTCTATTTTATTAAGTAACCTGCCGTGTTAATTGGAAAGTAATTAAAGCGGCAGCCATATGCTAAGGGAGGGAGATATACGCATATCATCACTTCATTTGTTTCTGTTCTAAGCATGAAAAACAGCTGTAAAAATCTTTATTCTAGTTGATTTGATTCATAAATGAATAACTAAGCCTTTGAAATGGCACCTACCTATACCTTTCAGATCGGAATGGAACTGCGAGTAGATACGCAGCATTGGCTGGCAAATTGGCAATCCATGCGTAATGTTCCCAGAATCGTCTAACCCCCGAACATACAAGTTCGTTTGATATTGTTTAATTCGATAAAAATAGAACCATGTACCATACAGCGAATGAAAGCAAGATTCCTAAGGAATATGGGGATTTTTACATTTAAAAAAACGGTTGAGAAATGAGAGAACCATGAGTGTTTATAATATCAAATATTATAAGAATAATATGAAAGACAAACGGGCTGTGAAGAGCTCAGCTCACCATCCCGTCAAGGAGGAAATATAGCCTATAGTGCATGCACGTATATGCACTGACTGTTGCACACACGCTCTTTATTTGTTTCTATTGAAAAACACCAGTAAAATAACGTTTATTTTATTTTATTTCATTCGAGTTACGACGAAGGAATGAGTTGAAATGCCATACGTGCGCCATGCGTATTGCTGCGGCCCCAATGTTATGGTCTTCGCTCGTAGCATTGTATTGAAGAAGAATTGAGTCGGGTGTGATACAGCGTATGAAAGCAAACTTCCCAATGATTATGGAGATGTTTTAATTTTTAAAAAAGGTTGAGAAATGAGCGATATATGACCCTTTACAATCTCAACGTTTTAACGTTTGAGCCAGAAAGCTCGTCTCCTGCTGTTGCCATGTCTCATAGAAACAAGTAAATAGGTCTATAAACATACTCCCTAAAGAATCGCATATAACAGGGGTCTGCAACCTATTTTAAATGAAGTGCCATGTTTTTATTTTCTAGATAGTGAGTCTGCCATATCAAGAGTCATTTTAATGACACCACATTCAAATTTCCAGCATATTTTGATTGTCCACAAATATAAAGTTCTTCCTTCTTTTTACATATTTTCTTTCACATTGTTATAATGATCATTATAAATATATATCCCCCTGCAGTCAGAGTTCATAGTTTTAATGAATGAATGTGATGCATTGTGAGCTGGTAGATCTGCTATTTTCAAAAGTAATCTTTGAAAAGTGACAATAATTGTGGAATATTTTTGAAAAATGTTATTGAAACATTTAAAAACACAAATCTGTCATGGGGGTCACTGGCTTAGTTGGGCAAATGCATTCATCTGGGGGTCCTTGACATGGGAATGTCGCTGTGTGAGGATCACTGGTTTAAACAACATTAGGAGAAAAGCCCAAATAAGCACTTTAGAAACAAGAAAAGCAACCACAACTACCAATATTTACAAGCAACTTTACAGAAAAAGAAGCCGCTTATAATAAACAGCAAACAGACATGGCAACACTCCAGAGCCGCTCAAGTTTAAAATCAAACAGTGCTTTTTGCTTTTAAGACGTGGTCAGACCCAGGCGGAATCGGTATGCGCTGAGTGTTTTTAGGTCAAGGGGCTTAATAGCAAATAGCGCAAAGCGAAAATAATTAACATATGGACACTCCCCCAATGCTAAATTATGCAGGAACGTGGTATTCCATATGAGTGAGCGCTCACCACGGCTTCCATAATACGAAAAGGCGCAGAGCGAGGCCAAAATCTGTATTACCGCATGGGTTTTTCCACTTGCTTAATCGGGCCCAATGAGAGCAACTATTAGGGGATAACTATTCGGGCATTTGAACACCGATGCCTGCCAGTCACAACGTGGGGTCTCAATCTGTGGGACGCCTGAAAAGTCTTGGAAATGAGCAAAGAGGGACACCTGGTGCACCATAGATGGCAGTATCAATGGGCCTCATGCGCCAATAAGTTCCTAAAATTTGTTCTTACATTTCTTCCTACGAGAATTTCTAAGAGAGGTCTAGTCAAAT
Source organism: Electrona antarctica (assembly GCF_951216825.1). NCBI lineage: Eukaryota > Metazoa > Chordata > Actinopteri > Myctophiformes > Myctophidae > Electrona > Electrona antarctica. The sequence goes on along the minus strand of NC_136812.1, from coordinate 52,615,263 downwards.
GCATGACGTGATCTTAAAGTGCCAAATTGTTCGCACCTGCTGTTCTTAAGTTGATGAATTCCAAAGTGGAAGCGCGTGCCCGTCTATCATAATTTGCATAGGTAAACGCCCTTAATTCCCCATATAAGAGCACCTTGCCGGCGGAAAAGGAAAACACTCAGAGACGAGACAGAGGGAAATACAAACTAATTCAAGTTCAACTCAACTGAAAATGCCGAAAAGCAAGGAGAAAAAAAGTAAGGAGAAAAAAGTTCAGAACTGGAGGTACTTCTGCAAGAAGTAGAGAAAAATAAAAAAATATTATTTAGCAGCAGCAATTCTGGGTTCAAAGGGACCCACAAAGCAAAATGTTGGGGGGAAGTCACGGCAGCAGTAAATATCAAGTGCTGAACAGTACAGGACCTGATGTTAAAAAAAAATGGTTCGACCTCAAATCTGAGGCAAAAAAAAGAATATCGCAATATAGACGGGATTCACTCGTCACGGGAGGTGAGTTAAAGTTCTCAACGGGCCCAAAAACGATGGCCCGGCCCGACCCAACCCTAACTGGGTCGGCCCGAGGCTTGGCCCGACCCTAATAATTACCATAATGTTAAGCCCGAAGCCCGACAAAAGCCTGACAGAATAAAAATGAGAGAAAAAAAAAGCAGCGTGACGCGTTGTGAGCTTGTAGATCGGCGTTGCGGCGCAGCGGCGCCGTGTTTCAGTGTGAAAGTGAGAACGGAGATCAACGGATTCATCGAAATAAAGGATGTATGTAACTCACGTTAGAATATTCTATTAATGTTCCATAACTTCCATTTCCAATCATTCTAATAGATTCCATACAGTGGTGGTGGTGACTGACTGGTGAGTAGGCTAAACACGAATAGCAGCTGCAGCTCCCTCCCTTAGTTTCCTCTGAAGTGAAGTTGCTTTACGTGTAGCGTGTAGTTATATATATCACCATGGATCGTTTGGTGACGTTGATTAATAATTAGGTTTTATTTATCGCAGCCAGCTGGGTTAACGAGACTCAGTGCAACATGACGAAAACCTGACGCTTCTTCAGCTGTGATAATCTGATTGATTTCATAAAATATTTAAGCATATGGCAACTTGGCAAGTTAACTGGTGGTTAGTAGCTCGTTTGGTGCGCAAACCAGAGGGAAACCAGCGGTAGCAAGGCAAGCAAGCAAGTCTCACACCGTTCACTGTTCTCTCTACTGTACTGCCTGCGCGCAGTGCAGGACTGCGGCTGCGGGGCAGGCTGCAATTGCTGCTCTGGCCTCGTACACACATGCCGGACGGACATGATCTGTTCTGTCTGTGTTCATGGCCGCCTCAGGCTCAATTATTTTCCAATGGAAGTCACGTGGTTTGACATGTGTGTAAGAGGCCTCTGAGTCTGAAATGCCGAGATGCCAGTGCGATGCGATTGCGACCCCCGTCTCCAGTCCTCCTCCTGTCACAAGTGAATCGCCTAGCGCAGCCCTCTTCATAATAAATACATACAGTACATGTATACACAATCACATTACACAAATAACAGAATTGCTATTTTTATTATAATAACACTCTTTTAAAAAAAGAAAGAAAAAAGAACAAAATCGCGGAAAATCACCGAGCCCGAGGCTCGTCCCGGCCCGACTGGTCGGGCCTGGTCGGGTTCGGGCAGAGTTTGAGAACTTTAAGGTGAGTAGGTTACGTTATGCTGCTATCCCTCTTGCCTCTTGGACTAAATGTCTGACTGTACTCAGTTGCTGTTTTTTACATTTCTGTCTAATAAACTTTTCAAACAAACAGGTGGACAGGGTCCTTCCAATTTGGAAATAACACACCTGGACGCCAGAATTGGGGACATAATTGGAGAGACGGCAGTGTCCGGTGTTCCTGGCACAGAGGGGCTGGATACAGACCTAACCACCGTGACACTGCCGTCACCTCCTCCCGCCTCAGAACCCGATGTATTTAATTTAATTTAATTTACGGTTTAAAATATGTATTTGACACTTTAGGCTACTTTTGAACAGATTCCATAAAATGGAGCGTTAAATAGTAGGCTACAACAGCAATTTGTGCTGCTGGCGCTGCATGTGTAGGCCTAATGTCATTCTAAATTAGGCCTATCTTTTTAGAATGAGTTTTCCCTGGCTTCAATAGGTCTTGCAGGCCCACGTGTTAAAGTGTTCCCTTGTTTAGTTAAACATTTTCTTTTGCTGTAGCCAAAGCGGTGCGTAATTGAAACCCCACAAATAAAGGTCACTTCACTAGTAAGAAACCACACCACTGTTCAAGATTAGGAGTATTTATTGCACAAGTGAGATGTGGGTGTAATGATGAGGAGCCCGGGGAGGGCGAGACTCAGGGTGGGGGCGTAGTCTCGGGAGCGTGACGACCGACCTGCTCTGCCCGGGAACGGTCGGTCGCCTCTGCTCGGACGCTGCCCCCCCTGGGGGCTCCTAGGAGAAGGAGAGAGAGAGAAGTGTTAGCAGGGCAATGCTGAGGATGGAGGGGGTTAGTTGGGGAGGAGGGGGGGGGGGGATTTGGGAGTGATTAGGTTGAGCAGTGGGTGGTATCTACTCCTGAATCTACGTTGAACACAACTACATTAATGGTTTAATTTTATTACAGGACTAACGCTGCAGTTATCGTCCGAGTCGGATGGTGACTTTGGCGACACTGGACAGTCTCGGGACTCCCAGGAAACCGAACCAACGCTGTCGCCATCCTCCTGCAGTGGTGCTGTGTCGGTGTCCAGTCAAACAGCACCACCCGGGTCCCGTCTTGACTTACTTGACTTATTCCTGTAGGCTCCTAGGTGGAGCATAGGGCCGCAATCACACCCCGCCATCGGACTCTGTTTTGAGCAGTTTTCTTCAGCTGGGCCCACGATAATCCGGTCGTCTTTGCCGCACTCTCCACTGATCTTCTCCAGGTCTGTTTTGGCCTCCCCACTTTTATTTTGCCCTGTGGGTTCCAGTCCAGTGCTTGCCTAGTGATGTTGTCAGTAGGTTTTCGGAGGGTATGTCCTATCCACCCCCACTTTCTCTTCTTCACATCCTGGCTGATGGAGTTTTGGTTTTCTCCAACAGGCTGGCATTTGATATTTTATCAGGCCACCTGATGTTCAGAATGCGCCTTAGGCATCTGTTGACAAATGTCTGGAGTTTGTTGGTGGTAGTATTGGTCACTCTCCATGTCTCTGATCCATAGAGGAGAACTGACTTGACGTTGGTGTTAAATATTCTGGTTGCGAACGCAGTGAGCATTTACTATGAGACCCAACTTTAAAAGGAAAAACTTTAAAAAAAACTTAACTTAAAAAAAAACTTAACTTAAAAAAAAAAAAAAACTTAAAAAGGAAAAACTTAAAAAAAACTTAACTTAAAAAAAACTTAACTTAAAAAAAAAACTTAACTTAAAAAAAAACTTAAAAAGGAAAAACTTTAAAAGGAAAAACTTAAAAAAAACGTAACTTAAAAAAAAACTTAACTTAAAAAAAACCTTAAAAAATTACGTAATTTATTCTAATTGTTGTTTTTGCAATTTACGAGCTGCGTTCGCTTCCCGCGTTCGCGCGTCTTACTTGTCTTATTACGGAGGGACAGTGCCTTGGAGTTCCAGATGGGTCGTAGCGTGGTGAAAACGTGTCTGGCCTTGTTTATTCTGCTTTTGATGTCATCATCTGATCCACCATCCTTGCCCAGTATGCTCCCCGATTGTCGATGTATTAAAGGGAATTGCTGCCACACAGGCCATGATCTTAAATTAACTGACCGACATCAATGTGAACTTCAAACCTTAAATTACTCATGTTCTGAATCCTGGTGTGTTTTAATGGGAAATAATATGAAACTGACAAATTACAAACGAGCAATTAATTGTTGCAAAATGTCGTTAGCGTGCCTATCATGTGGTCCCATGAGTGGTTCTTCTGGTGCGTTATGACGCGCATTCTTCTTGTGGCAGTGGGGGAATTGGCACACCACGTTTCATTGCGATGTTGTGCAAGACACAGCAGGCCATGATCATCTTATAAACCTGGGGGTGAAAAAAAAACTTTTCAATTAATCCAGATTGCTAATTTAATATTACACTTAAATTAACGCTGATCATATAGTCTATATAACGTTTTTGGAATAGTAAAGCAAAATCTGTTCTATTTCAACACACACTTCTCCGGTTTGTAAAGCAGTTTGCCTCCTGCTGTGTCCAAACACAACCAGCGTACTTTTAGGATTCCAATATTGTCTGCTCGATTTTTGTACGGGTGCGTGCATGACTGTCATTAAAAGACCGCTCCTCCTGGGCAGTCTGAGGTCCGTTGACTGGTGTCATTAACCAGGGGGCCAGGCAGCGCATATCCACGATCTCCTAATAAAACAAGACAAGTTATAATGATATAAACCCATTGGTGCAGTCATTTATAAATTATAATTAATTTAAAGCATATCATTCTACAGATGCATAGCCTGGCCCTACACGAAATACATACCAATGAGCCATGCATCTCCAGCAGCTCCTTCTGGAAAGCGCATATACCCACAGAACTGTTCTGTAAAATAAATGACGTTTAGCTCAACCGTCTGGGCACCTAGGCTGCTGAGCCAGCCTGACGGCGTGCCGCGGGTTCGACTCCCGATCCCGACGGCCTTTGCCACGTGTCTCCCCCCCCCATCTCTCTCCCCATTTCCTGTCAATCTACTTTCAACTTATCAATAAAGGCAGAAAAAGCCCAAAAAATATATCTAAAAAAAAATAGTCATGTGCTCCTCCGGGGTACCGGGCGACCGCATTCAGAAGGTGGTGCTCGGAGTCACAGATGACTTGTATACATTTATGGAATGGTAACGCTTACGGTTGAGGTATGGGTATGGCTCTGGAGAGGGTGCCTTAATGCGTATGTGCGTGCAGTCTATTGCGCCGATGGTGTTGGGTAGGCCAGCAATAGAATGGAATCCTCTCTTGATGGGGATCTGTTCCACTGCTGCGTAGGGAAACTGTACAGTTGGTATATAAATACCAATGATCAATCACTAATTAATGGCCATAATTTACATAATTGATGTAAGTGTTGTGTGTGTGTGTGTGTGTGTGTGTGTGTGTGTGTGTGTGTGTGTGTGTGTGTGTGTGTGTGTGTGTGTGTGTGTGTGTGTGTGTGTGTGTGTGTGTGTGTGTGTATAATATATAGTGTGTGTGTGTGTGTGTGTGTGTGTGTGTGTGTGTGTGTGTGTATAATATATATATATATATATATATATATATATATATATATATATATAATGAAATCATTATTATTGAACTGTAGAATTGAATATAGAACTGAACAAACACAGAGAATAAATTATTTTTACACAAACATGTGACACTAAGATGAGACATAAAGGAAAAACAGCGTCCTCTTTAAGTCAACTGAAAGAGGGGGCTGTTTTTCCTTTATGTTTAGATTGCACTTAACACAGCCGACGCTAATCGCGTATCAATACGTTATCAATTAATCAAACGTCCGGTGCGAACCACGTATCCATACGTTCTAATCACTTTTTTATAGCATACTTTCATTCATCTTTTTACCCACCCGGACAATGAAGAACCATCCCCCTGTCATTGCTGCTTAGTCCCGCTCACGTGATCAGAAAAAAAAAAAAAAAAAAACCCTCCCCTCCTGAGAACCGGAGGGCGGGCCGCTTTACGTGTAGCCAGTGTAAAATGGATGCGTCCATGCCGATCTAGTCGGTGTGTGAAAAGAATCAAATTTCACCTAACCTCGCCTCACCAGGCTTTCCTCCACCTATTGGCTTTTACCCAACACTATAATACTCGATTCCCCCCTCCCCTCCTGTTTCTCCTGCAGGAGGAGGGCCTTGCGAGATGGGGGCTCATGTCTCGGAAAAAAACATGATGAACGGAACGCTGTTACGCTGCCTAACACATGATCTGCAGATTCTGCACCAGATCGGCATTGCACAACGTCTGCAACACACATGGACAGATGCATGTTTACTTCTTCATACTGTAGCGACCAAACGATCCCCGAGCCTACAATACTACGAACTAACAAACGAACTACAGTATCAAGAGGGGCCGCCATGACAACAGACAGTCTACCGTTGGGGGATCACGTATCGCCATGCAGAGCCGTCATAATCGGAGATCGCTCGGACGTGTGATTGTAACGCTTTTTTATTCATTATAATTGTAGTGATAAGACCGCAATGAACGCGTCGGGGACGTAATCGACCCGGGTGTAATGTATAACGAACTTTTCCGCGTCCTAAACCGTGCATGCCCAGGCATGTTCCCCTATACTAGCTTGAAAAACAAAATCAGCTCATGATGACAACGCGTCTCACCGTTATACTATAGTTCTGAACCGAACGGTGGAATGGGACTTTTTATAGCCGTACGATCAAGACTTTTGCTGCCCAATGTGCCCATGACCCCCCCCCCCCCAATGTTACTGCGATCAAAACAATGAAAGCAGTGAATCATCATCATCATCTAAAGAAAGCAGAGTTATGAAGGTTTATAGTCAGACATTGACAGGCAGATATAACAATAAACACAATAAATATGCTATACATCCTATACACCGAATGAAAGCCCTGAATGTGTACTTTTACGAGGAAAAGAGTAAACATTGATCCCATGTACAGTTTGTCATAAATTGGTTACTGGGTGGATGCACATTGCGCCCACCAGATATAACTGCAGAGAAGACATGGACCCGAACTCAATATTCACAAAATAAGGCCTATAGCGACATATAAATACTATATACCGTATGAAACAGAAGACTCTCTGCTTTCATAAGAAAAAAACTTCTACTGTAGTAATAATAAAAATCACACCCATGTGAAGTGAGTGGTGCAACTCTGTCCCATATTCTGTTCTCTGCTTATTCAATACAGCTCGCTATATACGGACTGAGGCAGAAAGTCATGTAAACCTTTTATTTACAGTTTGGTCTGTAAACTTCTACTGTAATAATAAAAATCACACCCCTGTGAAGTGAGCGGTGCAACTGTTCTCTACAGTTGCACCGCGCAACTGTAGAGAACAGTTGCACCGCTGTAAATAAAAGGTTTACATGACTTTCTGCCTCAGTCCGTATATAGCGAGCTGTAGTGAATAAGTACAGAACAGTTGCAACGCTCACTTCACAGGGGTGTGATTTTTATTATTACAGTAGAAGTTTACAGACCAAACTGTAAATAAAAGATTTACATGACTTTCTGCCTCAGTCCGTAAATAGCGAGCTGTATTGAATAAGCAGAGAACAGAATATGGGACAGAGTTGCACCACTCACTTCACATGGGTGTGATTTTTATTATTACTACAGTAGAAGTTTTTTTCTTATGAAAGCAGAGAGTCTTCTGTTTCATACGGTATATAGTATTTATATGTCGCTATAGGCCTTATTTTGTGAATATTGAGGAGTTCACGTCCATGTCTTCTCTGAAGTTATCTGGTGGGCACAAGCTGCATTCAATAACCAATTACTGTCTAACTGTAGATGGGATCAATGTATACTGTTTTCCTCGTAAAAGTACACATTCAGGGCTTTCATTCGGTGTATAGGATGTATAGGATATTTATTGGGTTCAATTTTATATCTGCCTGTCAATGTCTCTGACTTTAAACCATCCATAACTCTGCTCGCTGTTCAAGATAACCACTTCCAGGCAAATGCAGGTGTTGCAAAAAGGTCAATATCTCCAGAATGGAACATGGTAAAATCAAAATGTATTTTTTAAATTGAAGTGGACAAGTTCAGCTTTCTTTTGATGTATGCGTGTGATTCTCGCTATAAGAGAACATTTTGCTGTGGGCCCCCGAACAAGGCCTTTGTGCAATGTTAAACGGTAGCAACATCCAAATAGGCCTGCCGAGATCTTGTAGCAATCAAAGTGTTAAGAACAAAAAAACACACCCTAAGAGTGCTCCACGGTGTGCGTAGATTCTGTTCTTACCTATGAACAAATCACAGCTAAGAAAACATTGAGGGATCCCAAAATCTTCTTAAAAACTTCCTAAGTGGGTCTAAGAACAAATATCCTCTTAAGAAGTTCTTAAGAACTGTTGGCGCATGAGGCCCAATACTTTCACTAAAGTAAAACAATTGAGTACTTTTTTTCTCCCCCCACTATGTACAGTAAGAGTCCATGTCCAAGCCCTCCAGCCTTTCCTTTGTAGCCATTATATTCCATCAGATCTTTCTTTGTTTGGAGCGCGGGTAGCACTCCACACACCTAATTGGCCACATGGTGCATACATAGGCTACACACATACATACATGAGTATGTGTGTAAACGTGTGGGAGGCCAGAAGTAGCTGTATAGCGCCAGGAGGATATCCGAGGCAATGCCTGCAGGTGGTCTAATCTATCGCGTTCAGGACGGGAACCCCTTTTGGTGTTATATACTTTAGCTATTGAAAAATAGCAGATCTACAAGCTCATAGCGCGGCTCCGAGTGCCACGCTATATACGAGCTCGTAGATCTGCTATGTTTTGAAAAAACGTGAAAATGTGGCGCGCATCTTTGAATATATTCTTTTGGAGCGAACATTTTTAACTCAAATCTTTGCTTCTTTCAGAGCGAACATTTTTAACTCAAATCTTTGCTTCTTTCAGAGCGAACATTTCTAACTCAACTCTTTGCTTCTGCGGGGGTCCCTGGAACGACATATTTTCAGATGGGGATCCGCGGCCAAATACAGATAATTCTGATAATTCTAATTAGAAGACTTTCTTTTTTTTAGAATCGGCATCAGATCTAAATGGGCTAATGCATAAAAAACACTGGTACTGTTACTGTATATACATATGCTTTGTCCCACGGCGGTTTCCCACGGCCGTGGAACAAAGTATAAATTGATCTTAAGCTTATATACCAACGCAGGCCCCCTCCCCAGCATCGCACTCCCCCCCCCCCCCACCCCCACCCACCCAGCATGGCCCCTGCATGCAGCCATGCCTCTCCATCCCTCTCCATTGTTGCACACACGCACAAGGCTTTCTGGCCGGCAGGAGCGTTGGTTGGTCCTTTCATGGCCTCCGGGCCTTTCGTATCGTAGAGTAAAAGATGAATGCCTCGGGGGGAGGGGGGGGGAGGGGAGGGTGGGGGGGGGTGGGGGGGAGGGGGGGAGAGGCAAAATGCTTGCTTCATGCCGGGGCATGGGGCTTTGCCCAGGCAGGCACTCACTCGTTTGAATTTAACCCATTTAGACCTGGACAAAAAAGTCTTCTAAATTCATGACAGTTTTCTGAAGAAAAAAAAACATTTTTCTATGTCCGTCGTTCTCAAACATTTGGTCGCCGACCCCCCCCCCCCCCCCCCCCCCCCATCTGAAAATATGTTGTCCCAGAAGCAGAAGATTTGAGTTAAAAACGGTCACTCTGAAAGAATATATATTCAAAGATTTGCGCCACATTTTCACGATTTTTCAAAAAACAGCAGACCTACGAGCTCGTAGCGTGGCACTCGGTAGATCTGCTATTTTTATTAAAGGATAACATAATGCTTGAAACACTAAAAGGGGTTCCCGTCCAGAATAGGTTAAAAGACGATGTTATATGAGAAAAAAAACAAAGAAAAAAAAAAAACGGCCTAATTGGCCCCGTCGGGAGCCCGCGGGGAAATAATCCTTACAGGCATTCTTTTTACTTTTTCTTTTTTTTTTACGTGCGAGGAGGGTGCATTACGAGGTGCATGTTAACTTTCTTGCATTATGAACTAAACATAACCACTGTATTGTGTCGTCCTCGTTGTCCCCCCCCCCCCCCCCCCCTTGAACCCCCGAAGAGCAAAACAACTCAACGGAATAGTATGTGGGGGGGGGGATGCCTCCTGGGGGGTTTCACAGGGGGTTATACATCGCCTCTCTCCGCCTCCATTTAGTGGAGGGGTGTGTGTGTGTGTGTGTGTGTGTGTGTGTGTGTGTGTGTGTGTGTGTGTGTGTGTGAAAAAGTTGAAGAGAGCGAGAGAGCAGCTCCCTCGAGACGGCACGCCGAACCGCCAGGGGAGGATTTCATAAAGTCTTTTGTAGTACACTAGAATTTCGCGGGCCTTCGGCCCGCTCATCCCAGAGTTGCGTTGCCCCGCGTTGCGAGACAGAAGTCCACAGGTACAGAAGTCCACAGTGACACGCGTTGTATGCAGCTGTTTTGTGTTGCAGCGCGTGCGCGCGTGTGCGTGCAGACTTACTGCCATAAGGAATGTAATTACCTTCCGCTCCTGGCGGATTGATCCGTCAGATAAGCTTTGTTATTGATATGAAACCGGATCGCTGATTTATATTTTTTCATTATTAGTTTGGCTCGGCCTTTCCTTCTTTAGCGATCCTAGACCGGATTGCGCAACCGCCCTGCCGCCGACCTCCCATTATACAGGCTGACTAAAAGCTGAATAACTCCTAATCTACTGAGCTCTCCATGGTTTGGATACAACGCGCGATGTTCAGAGGTCTTTGCTGATTATCCGGTGGTGTAGATGGAAACATTAGCGCTTTCTAGAGCAAGGATGGCTATGGTTTAGCTCGCTAGCATTGACGCTATTTATTTAGCATAAGATGGACGCCCACAACATCCGTTTCTGTGCTGTGTGTTCACCCTCTAAATCGCCCCCGCAGCCCTCGGCAGTCTGAGGTTGGCTTTGCGTCCAGCAGGTGGCAGTAAACGTGAGAACATGAGGGGGATGTAGCACAGCAATCGGTGACCCCTACATTAAGCTGTGTTGCTCCCAAGATGCAGTGCAAATGCGTGTTGTAGCAACCGTAGGCAATGGGGAAACAGGATGCAGTGTTGCCAGGTCCGCGAATTGTAAGCGAGTTGTAAGTAGCGTGTTGAATGGCATTTTTTCTGGGCTTGTTTTCATAGACCTGGCAACAAATTAGGCGGGGGTGTCGGTGCTTGTGGCGTGTTTGTGTTTATTATTGATATTGATATTGTTTGTGAGTCTGGACGGGAGGCGGCTGTAGTGTCAGTGCAATGACAGTTTTTACGCGGGTGTTGTTGATTGTGGGCGTGCGGCGCGACATGAGGAGATAGCCGTGGATCGACGCGGAGGGTAAGGCTGTGTCGTGTTAGTGTGTTGTTGCAGTGTGTGTTGCAGCGTGTTGCAGCGTGTCAGTGACGTAGTAGCTGGTGACTTTATGTTCCTTTCCTGGGCTTGGGCACATGTTTTCAAATGTATAATAGATGAGGTGTGTGTGTGTGTGTGTGTGTGTGTGTGTGTGTGTGTGTGCGCGTGCATGCGTGCGTGCGTGCGTGCGTGCGCATGCTGCTCTGATCCCTATTTCAGTGCACGTGAAAAGGTTTGTTGCTGTACACATGCACGTATTATACTTAACACTGTATATTATATGCTACAGACTGCTCGCCCACGTGCGCACGTATAGCCTATAAGTGCACACCCCCGTGCAAGATCGCCTGTTGCTAAGCCACACAAAGCCAGGGTTCAGTTTTGGTTGTGGGAAATCATTTAGAAAAACAGGGCTGGGAGGAGGGGGGGGGGGGGGGGTTTACCACCAGAAAAAAATAAATGTTCATTGTCCCAAACGTAAAGCCCCTCCATGAGGAACCTCTGTGTCATCCTCCTGACCTCAATTTTTGAAGGCCACATAAATAAGGTCAATCAACTATCGTTCTACCACCGTACAAATCAAGCCCTTCCGCTTCGAATGTACTTGTAAACAGAACCGGGACCGGCTGCGGGTCGGTTTGGAACCTGGGTATTTTGGGATCTCGGGCTTAAGGTGGCCTTACACTAGCCGATAATCGGGCATTTTTGACGCTCGGGGGGTGCCCGACCGCTCAAAGCGCGATCGGGATCGGCCCGATCAAGAATGTTTGATATTTGCTCTGCCCCGCTCCGATTATCCTGTAGTGTGTGGTGCTATCAGATTTCAGATTAAAAATAATCGGCTAGTGTAAGGCCACCTTTACCCGAAGACCTCTAGGCCTACTCCTGACTCTCCAAATCCATCCAACGCCTATAGATACAAGTCGTTCAGAATGCTGCAGCCCGGGTCCTGACCGCTTCAAGGAAATATGCTTGGTTGTTTAAATAGTACATTTTGAATTCCAGATTGATGATACTTTTACTTAAGTAAAAATAAATACTTTTTCCACCACCAGAGAGATAGAGAGAGAGAGAGAGAGAGAGAGAGAGAGAGAGAGAAGGGGGGGAGAGTCCACACCACACCATCCCAACCCCCCCGACACGACACACACCTCGAGAGAGAAAGCCATATCGGATCAAAAACGACATCTTCAACTCGGAGGCTTGTTCCATTCTGTTCCGGTACGGCGAGCGGCGGGGGAGGATGAAATCCCTGCTCTCTCTCTCTCTCTCTCGTTCTCTCTTTTATATTTCACAGGCCTTCCTTCCATGAGGCCCGTATTAATTTGCATAATGGCAGTTATCTCTGAAATGAAGTCATTAACTTTTAACCCATTAAGACTTGAGGAACCGCGATTCTATTCTACAAATGTCTTCTAAATCCTATACGGTTTTCTGGAGGGGAAAAAAAGTCTTTCTATGTGCTCAAACCTTTTCATGTCAAGGACCCCCAAATATGATGTATTTGGCACACCAGACACACCCCCCCCCCTATCTGAATATTATGTTGTTTCATGAGGGACCCCCTCACCAGAAGCAAAGATTTCAGTTAAAAAACGTTCGCTGTGAAAGAATATATATTTTGAAAGATTTGCGCCACATTTTCACAATGTTTGAGTGGTGCAGCCGCTCCTATATTCGCTCTGTCTGTCTGTCTGTCTGTCTGTCTGTCTGTCTGTCTGTCTGTCTGTCTGTCTGTCTGTCTGTCTGTCCCTCCGTTTGAGCACGGAATGTCCGTGACGTCATGTTGTTGACATCATCAGACGTCATCATTGTGATGAAAGGCACGGCACACTTCACATGATTGTGATTTTTAACTTTTAAATTAAAATGTTTTATCCCACGATTTTGTAACCCATTTTTCACCCCTGTGTCAATGATCTAATGTGATCCTGGGCTCTGCACACCCTCCGCCAACCTAGTCACCATATATGGAGGACATGGGGAGAGCAACGGACTTGAACTCATGCTTCCTTCATGCCTGAGTGTCCAAGTTTCTCCTTTTACACCTGACAGGGGGGGGGGGGTTCCCTGGTTGGACGTAGCGTGTGGAAGGAACATGTTATTCCAACCAGTTCCTTTCCCCTCCATCAGGCACCCCGGCTGGCCAGGGGGAGGTAGTTTAGAAACCAGGATTACTGCATGTTTTTTGTGAGGGTACCTACCCTAGGGGACACGGGGAGAACATGCAAACTACACACATAAAGGCCCTTTCGCCAACACCCGCCTCGGGTATGGGCACTGATGACGCGGAAACACGCGGCCAGCACCCACAGCGTCCCGAGCGGGAATCGAACCCAGGACCTTCTAGCTGTGAGGCGACAGCACTATACCAACTGTGCCACCGTGCCCCTTTGATTGTGATTTTTGTATTAATGAAAAAATAGCAGATCTACAAGCTTGTGCACGAGCACAGTGGGAGGCGCGCACAAGCTTTTTTCAACAGCTAAACTTTAAAATAATGGTTAATGAAAGTGGTTAAAAGGCGGCAAGCTAACGTGACAGAGACGCGTTCCAGGTCTTAATGAGTTAACAGAGGTTTCGTGGCAGCGTGCGGCTGACATCCTCTGAAAGCAACAGGGGGTAACGCTTTTACATTCAGCAACGCTGGATCTGAAGGACTATACTCTGCTTTTATTCTCTTTTATTTGTTCTAAAAAATGTCTTCTAAATTATGACAGTTTTCTGAAAAACAATGTTTTTATGTCAGTATAGTGCTCAACCTTTTTCATGTCAAGGACCCCCAGAATTATCTGTATTTGGCCTCCGACCCCCATGTCCAAATATATTGTTCCAAGGACCCCCCCCCCCCCAGAAGCAAAGATTTGAGTTAAAAACGTTCTGAAAGAATTAGAGCTGGGACTCGATTAAAAAAATTAATCTAATTAATCAGAGGCTTTGTAGTTAATTAATCTCGATTAATCGCATTTTAATCGCATATCAATATTCAACCCGAGAACAGTGAGAAACCTTTTTTTTCAAATGTTTTTTGGTATCCCAGTGAATAGTGACTACGGGATTCCACTCATTTTCAACATTTTACTGTCATTAATATACCTTAGAGTTGTTGTGTGGATATAATAAGAAAGTCCCCCCCATTCTGTGTTGCCTAGAACTGGAGGTCTGAAAAAAATCAGTAACATTATGAAGTACATCTCAGTGACATCACAAAAATGTACTTCATAATGTTACTGTTTTTTTCAGACCTCCAGTTCTATAGGCAACACATAATGGGGGGACTTTATTATTTCCAGTGCACACAACTCCATAGAAAAATGTTGAAAATGAGTGGTATTCCCCTTTAAGCAATACAACTTTTTTTATCCCAACAGATAAACAAGAGCAGCAAGTGCCTATATAGTGTCTTCAGTGTGTATATGAATACTCAAATGTGCTTTGCATGGCGGGAACAAATAAAAACAACTTTATTATGGGGGAAACATTTCACATGAGGTTGGGGCTGACCCGTACGCTTGCTACTTCAGTATGTTTCGCATCGAGGACAGCTTGACAGCTTCATGCTGTGGTGAAATCACCGCGCGTCTCCGGTGGTCTGTGAGACATGTTAAACTGAAGCAGCTAGCAAGCCTAGCATAGAAGCTAACGTTGGTCATAAATGGATCCTTTCCCTGACATTGCACACAGCCATGCCGCTATCCACGCGTCCATCCAAAAGCTTTTACATCTAAATGTCCCATCCATGGAGCAAAAGCGATATAAGCGGCTTCTTCATTCGATTAATTTGGGTTTGGACTTTGGGTTTCTGACGGAGCTGTAGCCTGTAGTGTAGAGTGAAAAACAACAACTGCTGCTGCTGCTGGCGTGCCACAGCCTATTCAGTACTACTAGAAACGCACCCAGGGAGAAACGTTCCGCGGTGGAAAAAAAAGGTGCGATTAAATGCGTTAATTTTTTTAACGCGTTAATTTTTCTGTAGTTAATTAATCTCAATTAACGCGTTAAAGTCCCGGCCCTAGAAAGAATATATATTCAAAGATTTGCGCCACATTTTCACGATTTTTGAAAAATAGCAGATCTACAGTGTCGCGCTACGAGCTTGTGGATCTGCTATTTTTCAAAAGCTAAAGCATAACATAATGCTGAAAACCCCAAAAGGGGTTCCCGCCCAGAATGGGTTAAGAAAATGTAGAAATAGCACAATGTAGATGTGCTCTTCCACTGCGAGCAATTCAAAACATCTACTCAGAGTAAAAGTAGCAAATGTTTGGCATCGAAATGCACTCAAAAGTGACAAAAGTAGAGCTCGTTATGTGGCGTGTCCCATTTCACGAAATGTGTCCAAATCTTTTTGAAAATAGCCGATCTACAAGCTCACACGCTTTTACGTCTTTGTTTAGATTGTGATTGGGGGGCGTATACCGTCTGACGAGCTGAAATCATTTCGGCACTACAGCGGTAGTATGAATCGGCCCTTACAATCTAAATCGGTCTTCAAATGATTGTGCTGGAGTGAAAAGTACGATGTTTACCTCTGTCGTAGAAGCAGTATTGAATAATGGAAATATACAAAAATAAGTAGTAAAAGTAAAAGTAGCCCAAAATGTAACAACAAAAAAAAAGCACAGGACTTGAGTAAATGTACTTGGTTACTTTCCACCACTGTCATTTAGCGAGGAGAATGAATTCTCTTCCGCCGTGTCTTGAGTCTGCTTGGCCCCGCGCTGTCACGACTAATTACTGTGATCGTGTAAGACACCATCGAAGCAAATAACCCATTTAGGCCTGACGTCGAAATAAAAGAAAATAAGTCTTCTGAAAGAATATATATTCAAAGATTTGTGCCGCATTTTCACGATTTTTCAAAAATAGCAGACCTACAAGCTCGTAGCGCGCCACTCGGTGGCGCGCTATGAGCTTGTAGATCTGCTATTTTTCAATAGCTAAAGTATAACATAATGCTTAGTTAAAACACAAAAAGGGGTTCCCGCCCAGAATGGGATAACACATGACAGCCAATCATAATGTGAAGCCTCATTAGACATCCACCTGTTGCATTTCAGTTTATAGCTTCAGGGGGGAATTATAAAACAGGGGAAACAACAACAAATCATATGACTTATTCATTTGGAATAATTGCCGTGTTGGAAAAAAAGTACTATAAAATCTTTATTAGGAGCAGAGTTTCCTCGTTGCAACACAATGTTATCAGTGGAATGGTGATACAATAAAATCATAAACAACTTTTAATTCAAAGATGATTTATTCTGAACGAGCGAGACCAGCTATCTGCATCCTTGGAACACTATTCTGTTCTAATGCTTCACAATGATCCATGTTTAAAATCTCTCTCTCTCTCTCTCTCTCTCTCTCTCTCTCTCTCTCTCTCTCTCTCTCAGACATTTGAGATAAAAGGATAACACAAAAAGGTCCCGGGGAAAAATAGCTTTTAGTTTTTTATCTTGGTCTTTTTTTTTTTTTTTTGTCTGGTTGTTTTTTAATCGGAAAAGATGGATAATGAAATCTGTGCAATCAAACTGCAGCATCAGGGAACCTGCGCTCCATTAACCAACAATTATCAAGTATGTTTCCAACTAAAACCGAGCATAATCTTTAATTAGTCTATGTGTGTGTGTGCGACTGTGCGTGTGCGTGTGTGTGTGTGTGTGTGTGTGTGTGTGTGTGTGTAGGCATGCATGCGTGCATACATGTGTGTGTGTGTGTGTGTGTGTGTGTGTGTGTGTGTGTGTGTGTGTGTGTGTGTGTGCGTGCGTGCGTGCGTGCGTGTGTGTCTAATGCTGACCGCGCAGCAGTGGCGCATCAGATGAGATTCTGCTGAGGCGAGTACATTTTCAACATCAAAGTGAACGCACACACGTTCTTAATTCCATCAGTGAGCTCCCACACCGTACCACTAGTGTCCCCAACCACCGTCCCACTGTCCCCAACCACCGTCCCATTGTCCCACAATGTCCCCAACCACCGTCCCACTGTCCCACAATGTCCCCAACCACCATCCCACTGTCCCCAACCACCGTCCCCAACCACCGTTCCACTGTCCTCCTGTCCCCAACCACCGTCCCACTGTCCCCAACCACCGCCCCACTGTCCCCAACCACCGTCCCACTGTCCCCAACCACCGTCCCACTGTCCACCTGTCCCCAACCACCGTCCCACTGTCCCCAGCCACCGTCCCACTGTCCCCAACCACCGTCCCACTGTCCCCAACCACCGTCCCACTGTCCCCAACCACCGTCCCACTGTCCACCTGTCCCCAACCACCGTCCCACTGTCCCCAACCACCGTCCCACTGTCCCCAACCACCGTCCCACTGTCCCCAACCACCGCCCCAATGTCCCCAACCACCGTCCCACTGTCCCCAACCACTGTCCACCTGTCCCCAACCACCATCCCACTGTCCCCAACCACCGCCCCACTGTCCCCAACCACCGTCCCACTGTCCCCAAACACCGTCCCACTGTCCCCAACCACCGTCCCACTGTCCCCAACCACCGTCCCACTGTCCCACAATATCCCCAACCACCGTCCCACTGTCCACCTGTCCCCAACCACCGTTCCATTGTCCCACAATGTCCCCAACCACCGTCCCCAACCACCGTCCCACTGTCCACCTGTCCCCAACCACCGTCCCACTGTCCCCAACCACCGTCCCACTGTCCCCAACCACCGTCCCACTGTCCCACTGTCCCCAACCACCGTCCCCAACCACCGTCCCACTGTCCCCAACCACCGTCCCACTGTCCCCAACCACCGTCCCACTGTCCACTGTCCCCAACCACCGTCCCACTGTCCCACTGTCCCCAACCACCGCCCCACTGTCCCACTGTCCACTGTCCCCAACCACCGTCCCACTGTCCACCTGTCCCCAACCACCGTCCCACTGTCCCACTGTCCCAAACCACCGTCCCACTGTCCCCAACCACCGTCCCACTGTCCACTGTCCCCAACCACCGTCCCACTGTCCCACTGTCCCCAACCACCGTCCCACTGTCCCCAACCACCGTCCCACTGTCCCCAACCACCGTCCCACTGTCCCACTGTCCCCAACCACCGTCCCAAACCACCGTCCCTCTGTCCCCAACCACCGTCCCACTGTCCCCAACCACCGTCCCACTGTCCCACTGTCCCCAACCACCGTCCCAAACCACCGTCCCTCTGTCCCCAACCACCGTCCCACTGTCCCCAAACACCGTCCCACTGTCCCCAACCACCGTACCACTGTCCCCAACCACCGTCCCTCTGTCCCCAACCACCGTCCCACTGTCCCCAACCACCGTCCCACTGTCCCCAACCACCGTCCCAAACCACCGTCCCTCTGTCCCCAACCACCGTCCCACTGTCCCCAACCACCGTCCCACTGTCCCCAACCACCGTCCCACTGTCCCCAACCACCATACCACCGCCCCACTGTCCCCAACCACCGTACCACTGTCCCCAACCACTGTCCCACTGTCCCCAACCACCGTACCACCGTCCCTCTGTCCCCAACCACCGTCCCACTGTCCCCAACCACCGTCCCACTGTCCCCAACCACCGTACCACCGTCCCTCTGTCCCCAACCACCGTCCCTCTGTCCCAAACCACCGTCCCTCTGTCCCCAACCACCGTCCCTCTGTCCCAAACCACCGTCCCTGTCCCCAACCACCGTCCCACTGTCCCCAACCACCGTACCACCGTCCCTCTGTCCCCAACCACCGTCCCTCTGTCCCAAACCACCGTCCCTCTGTCCTCAACCACCGTCCCACTGTCCCCAACCACCGTCCCACTGTCCCCAACCACCGTACCACTGTCCCCAACCACCGTACCACTGTCCCCAACCACCGTACCACTAGTGTCCCCAACCACCATCCCACTGTCCCCAACCACCGCCCCACTATGTCCCCAACCAGCACTGACCGCGTGCAGCACTATACTAGCATACTGTCACTGTACTATCTTGGGCATTATTTTGTCTTCCTTTTTATCAACTGATCAATGATAGCCCTGAGTACTATAGTAGCAATGTAGTGGCGAGCACTAGAAAAATGCACTAGAATTGCATTTGTATGTAGTCATAGCACTTTATAGTACACATGTATAATATATAATATAGTATAGTATGTATAGTTTACATAGATACTCCACTGTTCTTAGTTTACGCTTGAGTCATGATAACTACTTTTTATATATGTGATGTATGTCATGCTTTTGTTATTTGTTTTTATTATTGCTTAATGTAAGTCGCTCTGGATTAAGAGCGTCTGCTAAATGCCTAAATTGTAAATTGTAATTGTAATGTTCATGATTGGCTGGCCTCTAAGCCAATTATAGGAGACTAGCCCTATATATACGGCCAATGGGACACTACGCCACACGGCCAATGGGACACTAAGCCTGCTCTCCTCTCCCCCACCGCACCATGACTATGGAGACTGCAAACGCCACTACAGAAAGACCCACTGACAGGTACAATATGCAAGAGAATGGAATGCAAGCTGATATATAATGACTTGAGTCATTTCTTGTTTTCTCCTGCTTTGTACCAGCTATGTATAGGGCTGAAGTGGTTAATGTATGTTTTGTAATGATAATCTAAATCTACAAAACTAAAGTTTTCAAATGAATGTACTGGAGTAAAAGGATTTGGATTCGAGACCTATAGTGGAGTAGAAGTAAAAGTATTCGGAAATTGGAAATACTCTGCCCTTAATTATGTTAAGTGCAGTACTCGAGTAAATGTACTAATATAAAAAGTGAATTGAGTCATGGAGATACAAAACTGTTACTTCTCACGATTCAAAATTAGGTAGCAGATCTACAAGCTAAAAGCGTGTCGCTTCGTGCCACGCTTCGAGCTTGTAGATCTGCTATTTCTGATGCTTTTGTGTGTGACGCTGTAATATGATCCAAGTATGACGTTAATGCTTTTGAAAAAAAACACAAAACTACGACATTTCTGCCCCGACAGCAACAATATATTCCATGGTTATTTAAGTCGTGGTTGTTTGTGTCTTGTCCCTGATATTCCATGCGTCTTCTTTTTGATTGATTGATTGAAATATCTATTAACAGTTTGCAGAATTACAGTACATTTCAAGCACAAACTCAAATACAAAGGCTGTTAACTGTGAGTGGACGACCCAATTAAGCATTACACTTGTTTACAAGAGGGTCCACCATGTTCAATTCATCAAAACATTTAGAGACGTACAAATAGACACTTCTATATAGACAAAGAACAGAACTTTCCAGCCAGACACCACCGCTTTTACAAAATGAATACTCCGCATGCAACTCTAGGGTGAAACTAAATACATTTGCAGTTCAATATGAGAAAGTGTCAAGCTTTAACGTTTGTTAAAGGCTGGTGAAATATGGAGGCCCATACCGTAACAACACCATGCTGTAAGGAATCTGATGCAGCAATACTCCCCCCTGGTGGAGGCAGACTCTAACCACACCATGTTGTTCACTGTCTCCATGCTGGTGGAATCTGATGGAGCAACACTCCCCCCTGGTGGAGGCAGACTCTAACCACACCATGTTGTTCACTGTCTCCATGCTGGTGGAATCTGATGGAGCAACACTCCCCCCTGGTGGAAGCAGACTCTAACCACACCATGCTGTTCAATGTCTCCATGCTGGTGGAATCTGATGGAGCAACACTCCCCCCTGGTGGAAGCAGACTCTAACCACACCATGCTGTTCAATGTCTCCATGCTGGTGGAATCTGATGGAGCAACACTCACCCCTGGTGGAGGCAGACTCTAACCACATCATGCTGTTCACTGTCTCCATGCTGGTGGAATCTGATGGAGAAACACTCCCCCCTGGTGGAGGCAGACTCTAACCACATCATGCTGTTCACTGTCTCCATGCTGGTGGAATCTGATGGAGCAACACTCCCCCCTGCTGGAAACGTCTGGTACTACACACATAAGTACAAGCCACAGCACCTCAAGAGCAAGTATTGTAATGGTCCTGGCAAATAACAGCTTTGATAACCACTAGCATAGTACTACCAGTGAACTCATAATGTGCCACAGTGTGGTAGTAAATCAGTGTCATACATATTCTGAGTCTTCAGTAATTGGGTAAAAATAAGAACATTATAATGGTGTGTAAACAGCAAATAAAAAGGTCACCACATTTTGGGCATATTTGGGCAAGTGGTTAAGGCCGTTTTTAGCCCCAAGGAGTGTTTTTTTGTGCAAAACTAATGCTTGGAATGGATTCTGAATCATGAAAAAACCCTAGTTTGACATGTTACCTGTTACATAAAGCATAATGTAAAATGTACAGTATTGCCTTAGATAATAGGATGTTAACGGTATGGTCCCTCAATATTAAAACATCATCAAAATCTGTATATTAGAGGTCCTATGGATGTCAAAAATCACACCTGTGTGTGGTGTGAGGGGCGCTAATATATTAAAGTCTAACTCATGTTGATTAGGTGATGTAATGGTGATATAAAACAAACGGTGCCAACACAAACATTAAACGCTATTAACAATAAAGAGACAATATGACGTAATAAGGCACAATATGACGTAAATGTTCCCTTCATTGTCAATGGCGTTTACAAAACAAACATTGAACTAAAGACAAACATTAAACCTGTTTGTTTAACGGCGCCCCTCAAAAATCCAAACTAGAAAAAAAGAATCACACCTGTGTGAAGTGAGGGGTGCTCTAATTATAATATTATAATTATAATATTATATTATATTATAAACACCTTCGTCTTCAATGTTTGTGTATATGCAATGTTTGTGTTTACACAAACACTCAAAAATGGCCATTCATTTTCAATGGCATGTAATGCGTGTGTTGGGACAATGACGTAAAACTGGCCATTCATTATCAATAGCATTAATCATTAATCATTAGCATTAGTGTTTACTAAAAAAAATCACACCCGTGTGAACTGAGTGGTGTAAGGTCTTATATAGACTGATCAGCTGTGGTCTGACGTAATGTCTGACGTAATTAAATCACACCCGTGTGAACTGGGTGACCATAGCAACCATGCTCATTTTTTGGTACGAACAGACAGACAGACATGTAAACTAACAAAGCCAGTTGTAGGAGTGGTTCAAAAAAAAAAGGGGGGGGGGGGGGGGTGCACGTGGACCCCTCCTGGGGCCTCTACTAATATTTGGACCTGGCTGATCTAGAGATAGAGCTGGAGCACATTAGTGCTGACATCATGCCAATGTATAGAACTCCATATATGGATATTGCTCGACCAGAGCTAATGTGGATAGGACTGTCATGGTGACAAGCATCTAGCCGACTGGCATCATCCTGGTGACAAGCATTCAGCCAAGCCCTATATGGTTATTGATCAGATCATTGCCAGCACAGTATTTACTACGCTCCCCTCTGCATCATACTCTGACTCTGAGATGCGCTAGCCCCTCCTATGCCCAGCTATCCGTGTTTGTGTAAACACAAACATTGAAGACAAAAGTGTGCAAACACAAACATTGAAGGCAAAAGTGAGGACGCAAATTGTGATTGGCCGGGCGTGAGAGCGCCCCTCACTTCACACGGGTGTGATCTTTGAAGATATCGTCCACCAGAAGTCTTATGTCTGCTAGGTTATATCTTCTGACGGAACACCGCTACTGAAAAAAACATGGCTGCGCTCTTGAGATCAGCCCGGTTCCTCAGATTCTCACCTTCTGGGTCGCTTCAGATCATCGGAACCAAGCGAAATGGGCTGCCGCTCGGCGGGCTGTATGGCGGAGCCGTCGGTGGCAGAATAACCGGGCCGTGTACCAGGCGGGTCGCCTCCGGTGTGGGAAATGCGCCCAGGCCCTGTGCGTGGCCCTGTGCATCATCAGGGACCATGCGAGGCTACACGGTCTCTACAGAGCAGAGGGAGGGCGATGCCAGCCTAGGGGTGCGTTCCAAGCAGGCACAGCAGTTTGATTGGGCCCTGGCCAAGTTGGACAACTCTGTGAGGAGGACGGGACGCATCACCAAGACCCAGTTGCTCCGCATCTTCCACGACATTTGCAGGGCAGGCTATCCTAGTGGTAACCAGGCTCTACTGCTGTTGCGTAGCTGTGGCTGTCTGATGCCAGAGATGCCGTTGGCAGATCGCACAGACCTCGCACACCGCGTCTGGGACAAGCTACAGGAGCTGGGTGCATCGTATGATTCCAGCCACTACAACGCCTTGCTGAAGGTTTATCTGCAGAACGAGTTCAAGTTCTCCCCCACTGAGTTCCTGGCCAAGATGGAAGCTGCTAATGTTACGCCCAACAGAGTGACCTATCAGAGACTTATCGCAGCGTATTGCCAAAATGGAGATATTAAGGGAGCCAGCACCATCCTAGGTTTCATGAAGAGCAAAGACCTGCCCATCACTGAAGCTGTGTTCAACTCCCTGTTAACGGGCCACGCCAAAGCGGGTGACATGGAAAGTGCTGTGAACGTCCTTCCTGTGATGCGTGGAGCGGGTATCGAACCCGGTCCAGACACTTACGTGGCACTGCTCACTGCATATGCTGACAAGGGAGATATGGAGAATATTAAAAAGACAATGGAGACAGTGGAGGAGGCTGCAGACAGCAGTCTCATGGACAGGGACATTATGCAGGTGATCTTCTCTTTGGCCATGGCTGGACACCAGCAGCACATCCCAGAGCTGGTGGAGCGCATGAGGCATGAAAGGGGCTATGTACCAGATGCTATGAACCTGTGTTTGAGCCTGATCACGCAGGGACAGGAGGACACAGCCTTCGCAATCCTCAAGACATTCCCCACCCTGCAGGCTTACAATGTGAACTCTGACAGCCCCGACCTGGGCAACTTCTTCCTCAGACACTGTGTCAACATGGAGAAGCCTGTGGAGAAGATTGTCGGTTACTGCAAAGAGCTCCAGGATGCCAATCTACATGCATCGCCGCTGTTCTTCACTCTGTCATGTGCACTGGAGGACAAAAAGACGGGTTTTTCACATGAACTGATGAAGGCAGTGAAGGAGCAGGATCTACCATTAAGGCCTCACTACTTTTGGCCCCTCCTTGTGCACCATGTGAAGGACAGCAACACTGCAGGCGTGTTGGACGTGTTGAAAAGCATGCAGGAGCTGGGAGTGCCTGCTGATGCGGAGACGTTCTCCAGATACATCCTCCCGGTCTTCCCCGACAAGGAGACCGCGCGCCGGGCCCTAGAGGAGGTGGGCTGCTCCCTGCAGTCGGAAGGCTTTCTCTCTTCAGAGATTCGCTCATTCGCTACTACTAGTGACCTGGCTGCACTCTACGCCACGTTGTCAGATCCCTCATTCCCTGCGATGGACCTCACTGCTTTCCGAGGCAGTCTCATCGCTGGATTCAAAAAGTCTGACAATGTGGAGAACATGGTGAAGATTACAGAGTTCCTGTACAACGACCCACGCTTCTGCAGGGAAAACTCCACTCCTGCTGAGGCTGTATCCTTCTTTCTGTACCACTTGATCGATTCCATGGGGGAGCGGGATTTACACGCACAGGAAGAGAAACTGAGACAATACTTTCACAAGCTCAAGTTACAGAACATCGTCATCCCATATAACATCTACAGAGGCATCAGGAACATCCTGGCTTCCTTCAATCTCGAAGATCTCATCAAGGATGTGCTGTTTCTGGTGGACCCTTGTGACAGAGTCACCGGTGCTGAGGGAAAGCTGTTGATGCTGGAGAAGAACCTGGCTCAACTGAAAGAGGAGGGCAAACCCGTAGGAGCTGTTTTCAAACAACTCATACTGTTACTCTGTGCTGAGGATAAACTACAACGTGCCCTGGAGCTGAAACAGGAATTCGAGGACGAGATTGGCCGCCACGCTGGCGGTTGCGCCGCCCTCATCAACCTTTGCTGTCGCCACGACAATGTGGAAGAGGCCATCAACCTGAAGACAGAGATGAGTCGTAAGGATTCTTCGGCGGTGCTGGATGCGAGTAAATACCTTGCCTTGGTCAAGGTTCTGGCTAAGCATGGCAGAATGGACGAGGCAGTGGACATGCTGAAGGAGATGAGAGAGAAGGAGGTGATGTTGAAAGAGCACAACCTCACCACACTCTTTCACTTGCTCAACGGTCTGGGGGCCAAAGGTGACGTCGGCGGCGTCCGGCGTCTCCAGGACACGGTGTTCGCGCTGGGACTGACCAGGCCCACCGGCAACCTCTGCTCGCCGCTCGTCTCCGCTTACCTACAGAACAACGACACACCCGGCGCTCTAGAAGCAGCCATGGAATGCTACAAGCGCTTCAAGCAGATGCCTCGTATCCATGATATCGCCGTAGCCTTGGTTGAAAAAGGAAACACTGATCTGCTGCAGAAAACCATGGACTTTGTGAGTCAGGAGCGAGGAGAGATGACCATGCTGTATGACCTCTTCTTTGCCTTTGTGCAGACAGCCCACTACCGCGAGGCCCACAAGATCATAGAGACTCCTGGGATGAGGGCAAAGCCTGGGCGCCTGCAGTGGTATGCAGAGAAATGCATTGGCGCCAACCAGATGGAGCCCTTAGACAACATGGTGGAGTTGACAGCCAAGCTGTTTGAGTGTGACCGTGATGAGATGTACAGCTACATCCTCCGTCTATGCAAGGAGACGAACGACTTCCATAAGGCAGAGGCGACTTGGACTAAGATGCAGGACGAAAATGTGATTCCCAGGGAGAGGACCATGCGCCTACTGGCCAACATCTTGAAGAGCAATGGTCAGGAGGTGCCCTTCGAGGTGCCTGAGACTTGGTATGAAGACATCTCCACCATGGAGGAGGTCCAGGTGCTGACGGAAGCCCCCAGAAGTAGGATGGCTGCGGCTGACCCCTTCCGAGCTCTCCCCACCCCTGACAAAGCAGGAATAAATTGCACAACACGCATGCTGACACTGTGTAAGAAGAAAAGGCCCAAAGAGGCCTATGGGATGCTGAAAGACGCTGACCAAAAAGGAGCGGCTGTGAATCCCGCCGCTTATGACATCCTGATCCGCTCGCTATTGGCTGAGGGAAGCCTGGAGGAGGCCATGCAGGTGAAAGACATGGCTGTATCTTGTGTCTCAGGTTTCCAGCTCAGTGACATTGCCAACAGCTTGCTCATTGTCACACTCAGCAAGAATGGCCAGACAGAAGAGGGCATGGCGACACTGAAGTCCATGCTGCAGGCGAACCAGGTGCCCATGACGCTCGCCATCACTCGACTGGTCCAGGCCCTGGCTCAGGGTCCCGAGGCTGACGCGGCCGGCATCCAGGAGGTGGCCTCCCTGACCAAAGCCCTGGGCTCTCCCCTCGCCGTGTCCAGCATGCTGTTCGCCAACAACACGGCCCTTGCACACATCAGGAGGGGTGAGGTGGAGTCTGCCGTAGAGGTTTTGGAGGCAGTGTACACCGCTCCAGGGAGCTCATTCCCTAACATGTCCTTCGTCTACAGAAAGGTCCTGGAGGAGAACCACGACGAGGCCATGGACAAACTGAGTGCTATGGCGGAGCGCCTAGCCAATCACTTTGGCTGCTGCAGGCCAGCCGCAGACCTCTTCCTGACGCTAATAGACATGGACAAAGTGGAGGATGCAAAGTTCCTGCTAGCTCGCTGCAACGCAGTGGCCGAACAGAAGGCCGTGATGGTGTCCTACCTAGCTGGACTCTCCAAGAAACCGGGACAGGTGGACAAGGTCAAGAGCCTCTTGAGCCTTATTCCAGATTTCACAGAGAAGGACGTCCAATACACGTACATGATGAAATGCTACGCTCAGGATGACGACCTGGCATCGGCCAAAGCTCTTCATGAACAGATGCTGAGGGAGCGAGTGGATGTGGACGACCTGTCACTCAAACGGCTAGCCGTGCTCTACCGACGCGCAGGGGAGGCGGCCCCCTACGCAGAGCCCCCCGAGTCCTTTAAGTTCTACGCAGAAAAGCTGAAAGAGAGAAAAGCCCAAGCAGAAAGAGGATTAGAGTCTCCCAGCCTCACCTCTTCCCTCCATCCCTCCATTCTTTGTCCTTAACATGTTGACTCCTACTGACAAATAAATATACGTTAATTAAATCCCATCTATTGTCTGCTAATACATTCTATAAGGGTTTTTATTTATTATGTTAGATCGCATTTTGGCACATCATGTCAATGCATCTATATCTGTCTGATCATGGAACAACACCCAAATATGACTGTGACAAAAAAAAGAAAGGAGAAAAAAAACTTCCTTGCAGACTCTGCAGACAGACTGCAGAGTAGAAGCGAGAGAGACCGTTGAGATTTGAGAGAGATTACTAGTACTACTAATATACTACTACTAGTAGTAGTGGTAGTAGTAGCACTGTAGCAGTGTGTTAGTCCAGATGGAACGGGGGTCCACACGCATAGGGTGGATTTTTACCAGCATCTTCGGAGAAGTGCTGGTCAGTATTCGCATGGGAAACTTGCAACACTAGATCCACACTGGTAGTCGACCGGTAGATCATTCTGCTGAGTGTTGCCAAGTCTGCATATTTCCAGCCTGCATATTTCCAGCCTAACGTGGAGGCTGCTTAGCTTATTTCTGTCAAGACAGTTGGCAACACTGGCAACCATACTGCCGATCATTCTGCTGAATGTTGCCAAGTCTGCATATTTCCAGCCTGCATATTTCCAGCCTAACGTGGCAAGTCTGCATATTTCCAGCCTCCATATTTCCAGCCTAACGTGGAGGCTGCTTAGCTTATTTCTGTCAAGACAGTTGGCAACACTGGCAACCATACTGCCGATCATTCTGCTGAGTGTTGCCAAGTCTGCATATTTCCAGCCTGCATATTTCCAGCCTAACGTAGATTCATTCACAGTTGCTTGCCTGGTTTGGTTTTTGGAGGCTGGTTAGCCTATTTCTGGCACGTCAGTTGGCAACACTGGCAACCATACTGCCGAGTACTTCTGATTGCTGATTGGCTGCTTTGGCTGCCTTTCTCTCAGTCAGTTCATTCTGAGTCAAACTTCCGCGATCATGGGACATGGATGGGAATGTGCAGTCAAAATCGCCAAAGCGAACTCTATAATCTCAATACTTAGGCACAAACCAACTATTTACGAGGAACAATATTGATGGAACTAAGAGATTCGCTGAGTTAGCTATATTTTATATACAGACATTTAGAAGGAATAAGCACAATCGCTATGCAACATTTCCTCCTCCATTTTCCGCGAGGCGGAATGTTTGAAGGCACACACACACACACACACACACACATGCACTCAAACTTTATTATTGATCATGCGTGACGTGAAACCAACTATTTACGAGGAACAATATTGATGGAACTAAGAGATTCGCTGAGTTAGTTATATTTTATATACAGACATTTACAGTTAAATGTGTGTGCAGTGCATGCACTCAAACTTTATTATTGATCATGCGCGACGTCATGAAAGCATTTGTAGGTCAGACAGGCAATACTATAGGCCCACATGTATATATAAAGTAAACCAACCTAGATTCCTAGCATTTATTCATTACATCTTGTGTAGGCCTACACGTGCGTACATATTTTTGCTCTGGATGGGTGGCGGGTGCGTTCCTGTGGGTCAGTACAGTGACATGGAATCGGGCCGGCACCCTGGGTGCCTTCCTGTGGGTCTGGAACTCCCCCCCCCCCCCCCCCCCCACACACACACACACACACACACACACACACACACCGAGTTGCACCACTCACTTCACACCACACGGGTGTGATTTATTTTCCTTAGACAATTTGATGCAGACATAGGCCTGTACTTCTGTGTCTGAATGGGACAATCTAATTTCTTTACTTTTGCTTTTTAATTGTCACAATAATTATTATTATTATTACAAGAAATAATAATAATACATTATTATTATTATTATTATATAAGACGGAGGCAACAATTGTGCAAATAGCCAATCTACAAGTTCACAACGACCTTGTACATCTGCTATTCACAACATTTATCTGTTGATAAATTTGAAGTGGGGGGTCCCCACTTCAAATAGCAGCCTGAAAAGGCTCCTAAAAATGCTAACCTTATATTAAACACACATAGATACGGAAGATGCTGGTTATTATTCATAATGAATCATGTCTTGTTTTTAAAGCCACTTGTTTTTGAGTGGTGCAACCACTCCAAGGAACAGCAACCTATGTGTTAACCTATGGGACTATGAGTACCAGTAGGGGCAAAAGTGGCGCTGTTGTGCCAGAAACAGAGAGAGAGAGATAGTGCTGCACTGCTGCCTGCTAATGAGAGAGAGAGAGAGAGAGAGAGAGAGAGAGAGAGAGAGAGAGAGAGAGAGAGAGAGAGAGAGGGGCAGGGGGAGAGGGGAGTTGCACCACTCAGTCCACACGGGTGTGATTTTTTTCTTAATCCTTGAAGGGTATATTTTAAGATTCTGCCAGGTAACAGGCTAAAAACATGTCCCATGGGATTCATTTTTAACCCTTTCTTAAACAATCCTACCAAAAAAAAAAGAAAAAACTGATATAAACAACCTACAGGGACAAATGAACACATGTTTCCGTACAATTAGGACCCAAGGAATACAAATAAATGGTTATTATTAAGAGTCAAGGACATCTCTTGACTCTATTGTAAAAAAAACTGCCCAAAGAATAGCTGAAAACGTTCCGATCACATCTATACTTAACATTGTGTGAAATTGTTATGCTATTTTGGAAAAACTTTGACCATATTCATGTTGCACCAGATCTAAGGGACACATATTTAGTAAAAGCACAGTCAATTGTAATTTTGTATTTTAATAATTTATTGGAATATCTTTCCTCTCCCAAAATGTGTCACTACCGAAACATAGACCTTTACCTTTGAATAAAGATACTTATTTTAGTCTCTTATTTTTTTCAATTCCCCCATACAGACCTTTTTTTAAAATTAATGTAGGTGGTTCCACAATAAATTAAAATTGATATTTCAACAAACAAAATTTCAAAAAAAAAAATATATGTTGAATTATTAGGATTAATCAAAATCTAAAGGCTATATTCTTTGTAAAATGCATAACGTTGATTATATTGATTTCAGCATCAATGATAGTTGACATTACACATACACCTAACCAATCATGACCTGAAAATATTGGTTGATAACTCACTAGTTTTTATTTTTGACAAAACAACCAGTATTTTGGTAGTGACTGTATTGTTACGGTAGTGACCACAGCAATGTCTTTACAATGGGGTGCCATAGTCACGTAACTCACAAGAAAAGCTGCTATTAGGCTGTCAGTCCAAGGGTTAATTCCTTCACCTGCGAGCTGATTAAAACGAATCCTGCAAAGAACCGCATTCTACTCCGCCCAAAAACGGGGGTTTCGCTTCGCTTCCAATCGCACTTGATTTCGATTCGGTGCAGGTGGGAATGCAATCCGCAGCAAATAAAGGAAATGAAGCAAACGATGTGGCGGGTGAGGTAACAGGTCAGGTGGCCCCAATTCCATCTCGCGTCTATCCGTTACCGTGGATAGACGTGGTCGAATGAGGAGACTTTAGCCCTGATCGAAATGAGGACGAGTACATTAATCAATTGCTTAAGGAAACACATAAAAACACTGCAGTGTATTATAGCCTACACTACAGAATATTCTGTCTGTTTGTCTGTGCGTGCCGTAAACATGGAGTGCTGTCACTGTCTGGGGACTGGGGAGTAGTAGGGACTTTCATCTCGATAAACTTGTAAACATTTTGCGCTGCTGTCTGTTATATCAGTGCGCTCATCGTGCCTCCATGCCCAAAATAACAATGCGTGGCTGTGTGCGGAGAGAGAGGGAGAGAGAGAGGGGTGGGGGGGGGGGGGGGGGGGGGGTCCAGTCCCAGACGGCACAACACATGTTATGAGTATAATTGTATCACCATAGATTTCACTGTGTAGGCTAGTTTATGAATGGAACGTATTGATAAAGGTCCCCCCTGCTGCGTTTCCAATTGCTGCGGATGACAGTGTGAAGGTAAACCGCAGCAAATTAAATATGCAAGAATCCCAATTGCTCCGCCAATTCGCATCGAGTCTACCGAAGTATTAGGTGGGAATGTGACCTAAGTTGTTGAGTGCAGATTATGATCCCACGCGGCCACCTCCTCCCCTGCTCTGCCTACTGGCACGAATGGGACAGGATTCAACTTTTGCGTGCATGCGTGTGTTTATTTGTTTGTGTCGGTCGGTCGCGCGCACGTGTCTGTGAGTGTGTGTGTGTGTGTGTGAGAGAGAGAGAGAGAGACGTGTGTGCCCGTGTGCACATCATGTGAGCGAGCGAGAGATTTGATTTGATTTAATTATTAGATCCCCATTAGCTTACTGTGAGTCACAGCAGCTATTCTTCCTGGGGTCTTAAACATATCATTAAAACATTTCTTCCATATTATTACATACATTTACATACAACATTCATCCAACACAACAATAGAACACAAAACTAGAGATGTGACGTTCGTGAACGAGTCGGATCATTTGAACGGCTCTTTGAAAGGAACGATGGGATCCGGTTCACAGTAGGGAGCCGTTCCTTTTTAGAGGAGGAGGGGGGCAGGGGGGTTTCAACCAGGGCCGGTCATGAGCAAGCTGGCGCCCTAAGCAGGATACACTGGGGAGGCACTGGGGGGGAGACTGGGGAGGCACTGTGGAGGCACTCCACTTCTCTTGAGTGAACAAAAACAACATCAGCTTCTTCTTAAAACTCATATAGTTTGCCTCCCACTGGCCAGCCGGGGAACCTGATGGAGGGGAAAGGAACTGGTTGGAATAACGTGTTCCTTCCACGCGCTACGTCCAACCAGGGAAACTCCCCCCTGTCAGGTGTAAAGGAGCAACTTGGACACTCAGGCATGAAGGAAGCATGAGTCCGTTGCTCTCCCCATGTCCCCCATATATGGGGACTAGGTTGGCGGAGGGTGTGACAGGGGTGAAAAATGGGTTACAAAATCGTGGGATAAACATTTAGTAAAAAAAAAACTCATATAGTTATCCTCATAAACAAAAAACATAGGTAAAGAGTTCCATGCCACCATTGCTCTGTAATAATAAAAGTGGACCCAAAGAACTTCCCTGAGGCACACCACAACTCACTGGCTTCAACCCAGAATAACTTCCATTAAAGTATACAGTATATTTCCTGTCAATAAGATAACTTTCAATCCACGCCGTAGCAAGTGCTTCAAATCCATAACATCTCAATTTATTCAGTAAAAGCGTGTGATCTAGAACATCAAATGCTGCACTTAAATCTAACCGACTAATTTTTTATCATCTATTTCAGTCATCCAATCATCTGCATCTGAGTTAATATAGGAGTGCCCCTTCCTATATGCATGCTGGTATACTGTATTTAGATCATTTTTACAGAAGTATTCTATACACTATTCTTTCCATAATTTTACTCAAGCCTATTTTTTATCTGAGAAAGGTTATTGGCTATTTTCCATTCCTCAGGACATATGCCTTTGTTTAAACTCAAATTCCTTATGTAAGCTATAGGCATAGCAATCAAATCAGCCACAGGTTTCAATAACTTAATTTCAAAGATTATCTACCCCTGAAGGTTTCTCTGGACTCATTTGCAATGATTTCTCAATTCTGTCAATACTAACATTATTAAAACCAAATTTACATGATTAATTATTAATTCATTGTAAAGCTCATCTTTGTTTGTAACCACCATATCACCACATATCACACAGAGAGAGAGGGACAGAGACAGACACTGAAAGAGGCTGTGTGTGACAGTGTGTGACAGTGTGCGTACTTGTGAGCGAGAGAGAGAGAGAGAGACAGATACTGAAAGAGACTTTGTGTGTGTGTGTGTGTGTGTGTGTGTGTGTGTGTGTGTGTGTGATAATCAAACCTATTCATTCTGGTTTTGGTCTTACTTTGTTTATAAATCCAGACTCAAATTAGTATTGCCACCACCACCAATACATCAAATAGAAGTCGTAACCACCTTTGGCCACTTTGACTGGGCCCATAACCTGTTGCGGCGCTACACACTGTGTAGTGCAATAAAACATGCCTGTCGCCAATGGAGTTTCAGCCAGGAATGATGCAATATTTATTCAAGCGCGTGCCCAGGTAGTAAAACAGTGTGGCCGTGCACGTGGGGGCTTCCCCGTGGTTTGACCTCCCGTTAGTTCGACCATGCATTAAGGTTGGTGAACATGCATTAAGGTTGGCGAACATGCATTAACACCTTGGAGGCCCGGGGCGGAGTTCTCCGTCCAAGTTCAAGGTCATGGTCAAGTGCCCAAGCCGGAGATTGATAAATAGGACAGAGATTAATGATAACAAAACCGTCCGCATCGCTCTAGAGCAGGGATGTCGAACTCATTTTGGGGTGGGGGCCGCATTGGACGAAATGTGACTTCATGAGGGCCAGAGCGGTGCAACCATGCAGTCGTGGACTGCAAGCATGCTCACGCATGTTTACGTACACACTATACAGCTGTCACTTGGCACTTTCATTATTGGTATTATACCTGTAGCCTAGAAGCCATTTGCTATGAGAGATGCTATTTTTATTTATGGAGCGCCAATAAACCATTTGAAAATAGAATATTTAAATTTCAAATACTGTCTCAGCAGAAATTTGTAAATGGCTACACAACCCTTGGTTTTATGCAGGCCTGCTTTTTTATTGAAGTGATGAACAATGGAACATTCAAAAAAATTAGTGAATAACAATAACTAATACTTATAACATATTTATTTTTAAAATCTTAATTGTTATTTTTTTTTAAAAGCCAAAGGGGCAAAAAATAAATGAAAACCATGACATTTCATCTCTGTCTTGTTTTCACTTGCTGGTTCCTGAATATCAGGGACCAGTTTCTGAGAAGTTCTTTTCATAACATCATTAAATAATATGAATATGTATAATCTGCAGTGGTGGGATATATGATAATTTCTTTGTCAGCTGTGATCTGAATGTTCCTCGGTTATACCCTTGTACTGGAGAAGTATAGTGCTCGTCTCTTCGACACGCAGCAGCAGAGAGAAGGGGGCATGCGTTGCCTCCATTCAATTGAGCACAGCTGACAGCAATCAGACTACCGTAGTTAGGGAGGGCAGCTCAGAACTGCGATTGAGCATTTTGGTTTATATTTCTTTAAAAAATCACAACTTGACAGGAATGTGCTAGAGACTTACTTTTTTTTGGAAAATTACTTGAAATATTAAACAATCTTTTTATAACAATATTGCTTATGGTAATAACATTCATAAACACAATTAAACTCATTGTCAGTGTCGTGTAATACAATATCATCAAAAACACACAATACATCAGAAGATCAGGAAAAGAAAAACAAAAGGTCTACATGTGAATTAGGTCTACAAATAAAAAGATAAGACAACTTTCAAAACAATCTAAAAACAGTTACATAGAGCACCAAAGTCTGATGTCCATATCAATAGAGGCCGCAAATCCACGGGTTCATGTACTTTTTATTTGCATTGAAATCCCCATAGGCGGATTTTAGATCGCCTCATGTAAGAATTGTGTTTGAAAAATAAACGTGTCACCCCGGGCGTTACACTCATATGGATATGAAGAATCAACTGACTGAGAGAAAACGCTATTTTTACTGCTACTGAATTAGTTACATTTTCGCTAGAAACAGACTGTATCATATATGAGTGACTGACGGTCGCAAACGATACAGAGACACCTCCCTGACAATAACGCAGAGACAGCTTGTTTATTTTTGGACCACAATGCTTATATGAAACGATTTTAAAATTACTTCCGTGAACCAGGGGAATCGAGGGGATGAGCGGATGACGTCAGGACTTCAGGGGAATCGAGGGGATGAGCGTGTGACGTCAGGATTCCGGTGCTCTATTGTGGGGGTCTGTTTGCTCACCAAGATTTAAAACCGCTCAAGGGTACCAATGTGGTCCATTTTAATGTTGTTTGCAGGTCATTGCATGTATTAGGGCCACAGAAGCCAAAAGCAGATCTACCAAGTTCAGAGGAAATTACTTGATCGGGTGTGGTGGGGTTCAGAGTCCCACTTCAGAAAAGATTAGATGCATTTAGGACATCAATTTAACTTAACAACCAATGTCAATTTGAAGCTATGAATCCCTGCTTTCATATGACATGAAAAAGAAAATCCAATGGCAGTCCCCTCAGTCAAATCTGGTCACAAATAGGCTAACATCAACTGAGATATACTGAACAGTACTGTGACCCAGCCTATTTAATGCACATTAAAATATCTGTTTCCAGGCCTACAGTTAGGCTAATGACCAATTAAGATGCTAATAATAAAATAAAAATCACACCCGTGTGAAGTGAGGGGCAGTAATATATTCAAGTCTACATCATGTTGATTAGGTGATATAAAACAAACGGTGCAAACACAAACATTAAAATGCCATTAACAATAAAGAGACAATATGACAATGTCAATTGTCAATTACATTTGCAAAACAAGCATTGAACTAAAGACAAACATTAAACCTGTGTATAGGAGGGGCTAGCGCCCCTCAAAAATGGGGTAAATCCATGCACAAGATTAAACAATAATATATTCACAAGAAACTAGTAATGATTATTTTAATCAGTCATGTTGATTTTGTCAGATGAGATTCCTCTGCTTTAGTATCCTTGTCATTGTCATCCTGGATTAAACTGAAAGATGTGTGTCTGTGTGTGACTAACAGGCTTCCCCTCATGTGTGAGCAGTACTTAGTTTAGACTAGTCATTGGTTAGACCAGTCATTAGTCCTACAACCTATCTCAAACCCTTACCCTAACCCTAACCTCCCACGGGGCAGCACACCTAAACCTGAATGATCATATGTGTGTCTGTGTGTGACTAAGTTATACTAACAGGCTTCCCCTCATGTGTGAGTCATCATGTGTCTTTTTAGATTAGATTTCAGTGTAAAGCCTTTACCACATACTGTACACGGAAAGGGCTTTTCGCCTGTATGAATCCTAATGTGAGTTTTTAGAGTAGCTGTGTGAGAAAAGCCTTTACCACATACTGTACACGAAAAGGGCTTTTCGCCTGTATGAATCCTAATGTGTGTTTTTAGAGTAGCTGTGTGAGAAAGGCCTTTACCACATACTGTACACGAAAAGGGCTTTTCTCCTGTATGAGTCCTCATGTGTGAATTTAGACTACTCGTCACTCTAAAGCCTTTACCACATACTGTACACGGAAAGGGATTTTCTCCTGTATGAGTCCTCATGTGTGAATTTAGATTACCTATTTGAGTAAAGCCTTTACCACATACTGTACACGGAAAGGGCTTTTCTCCTGTATGATGCATCATGTGTGATTTTAGATTACCCGTCTTTCTAAAGCCTTTACCACATACTGTACACGGAAAGGGCCTTTCTCCTGTATGAGTCCTCATGTGTGATTTTAGATTACCTGCGTCAGTAAAGCCTTTACTACATAAAGTACACGAAAAAGGCTTTTCTCCTGTATGAGTCCTCATGTGTGATTTTAGATGACCCGTTTGAGTAAAGCCTTTACCACATACTATACACGAAAAGGGCTTTTCACCTGTATGAGTCCTCATGTGTGAATTTAGATTACCTGTTTGAGTAAAGCCTTTACCACATACTGTACACGAAAACGGCTTTTCTCCTGTATGAATCTTCATGTGTGATTTTAGACCAGCATTGCAATTAAAATGTGTGCCACACTCTGTACAGTTGAAACTGTTCTTCCCTGTATGAATCCTCATGTGTCTATTCAGAGTTCCCTTGTGATTAAACATTGTGCCACACTCTGTACAAGAAAAGGGCTTTTCACCTGTATGAATCCTCAAGTGTGTTTTCAGAGTTCCCTTTTGATTAAACATTTTGCCACACTCTGTACAACTAAAAGGTTTCTTCCCTGTGTGGCTCCTCATGGAGTCAGTTTGTTTTGATGATTCCAGGTCCTGGGACAGCTTGGCTCCTCCCATATTGTGTGTGTTTTGTGATTTCAGTGTGTTTAAAGCTGACTGATCTCCCCTAGGCTCCTCCCACTCATCACTGTCTTCAGTGTCAGATTCAGAACAGTGTGAAGAGAGGAGCTGCTCATCACTAGTTGGTTGTGATGTTCCACAGTCCTCTACATCAGCTTGTGTTTTCATGTGTTCAGTTGAGGTTCCGGCTACAGGCTCTGTCTCTCTGTTTTCATCATCATCATCTTCACTTTTCACTGCTAGTAATGTCAACGTTGACCCACCAGCCTCTTCTGCTCTTTGAAGTAGCTCCTCCTGTTCATCTTTAATGTGTGGAGGTTGTGGTTCCTCCTGGACCAGACTGGAGCTCCTCTCCTCTTCAGGTGGAACCTCCTCTTTACACACAGGGACGAGCAGAAAGTCTAGGAGAAATAATACAAAGAGACTCTATAAAAGGTTTGAATCTTGTACCTCAGTGCAGAGTAGTGGCTGGAAGAAGTATCAACAGATTACTCTTTGTCCACATGTTCCAACATTGAAATGTGACGGTGCGCTGACTGCGCTCTGTGCTGTAAATAGTGTGGCCGCTGTTTGTTTACATTGCAGCGCTCTCATAGAAGATGTGAGACGAGCTGAATGAGAGGTAGCCAATATTATTTAGAAAGTAATGACTTGTCACTCATTCTTGAGATGAGGGACAAAAGTGTCCCACACATAAGAGCCTTATTTATGTTAAAAATAAATTAATTCATAAAAATAAAATCACTTGCAAAGTTAAATGTAATACAGTTGTGTATTCTTATTCCATTATTTTTTTTTCCATATGCCATCTGAATTAGTTAAAAGCAGGCACTGTACCCAAAAAGGCCTGTATTTAGCCTGTCCCCAGCAAGTGGTCACAATTTCAAACTGCCAAAAAAGTGTCTAATACTGTCACAATCACATAAATATACATACTAAATGAAAGTAGATTGTCAACAACATAGCAAACAATATACACAGTTAATTTTAATTAATATTTTCCATTAAATATCTCATATCAAATGTGTGTCCCACGTCTCCATCAGGAGACTCCTTTTCCAAGTCTTGTTTATATTTGTTGCAACAGTGGAGCACCTGGTCTGACAAGCATTCAATAGTTTGATATTTTAAACAAACAATGTTGATATCATTGTGGTCACAGCTTTTACATGTCAACTCCGTCAGGACATTATTATGATCCTTGTTAAGAATTTCAAAATAATGTTTAGTATTTTAGTTTAGGGTTAGGTTTAGCTAACAACTGAAGAAAAAACAAAATGGCTAAATTGTACTACAGAGGTTTAGGATGAAAACAAATGCCATTTTGTCAACTCCGTCAGATGACAACTCCGTCAGGTTTTGTGTCTGACGGAGTTGACATGTATCTGACGGAGTTGACAAAAGTGTTCCCAAAACAATAAAATTATAGTTTTTGAATAATGCAGGGAAGTATTCTAATTTGGCACACAGTTAGAGCATGCCTTAAGGAACATTTTTGGCTATAGGGCCATCACAGATTTGTCTCGTGGTGACCATGGCAGCCATTTTCCAAAATGGCCGCCACCTGATGTTATTTTACAATAACTCAAGTTCTACACCACCTAGGATCTTGATTCTGGTGACTAATACTACATTTTCAAGGATGAGGGATACAGTGGTACAATTTAGATTTTCCCTGTGACCATGGCAGCCATTTTTCAAAATGGACACCACCTGCTGTTATTTTACAATAACTCAAGTTCTACACTACTTAGGATCTTGATTCTGGTGACTAATCATACATTTTCAAGGATGTGGGATACATTGGTACTATTTAGATGCTGTGACCAT
The DNA here is from genome assembly GCF_951216825.1 of Electrona antarctica. Taxonomy (NCBI): domain Eukaryota; kingdom Metazoa; phylum Chordata; class Actinopteri; order Myctophiformes; family Myctophidae; genus Electrona; species Electrona antarctica. Next base: position 52,576,446 of record NC_136812.1, on the reverse strand, counting down.
GTCCTGTGACCATGGCAGCCATTGTTTTTCAAAATGGCCGCCACCTGCTGTTATTTTAACAAAAACTCAAGTTTTAGACCACCAAGGATCTTGATTCTAATCATTACATTTTCAACAATGAACTTTCTCTGGGAGGGGTCAGGGATTATTTCAGGTGCAGGTTGAGTTGCTACTGACAGGACATTACAGGAGGTGGGCTTTCTGGCCTTTGACTTGTCCCTTTCAGGTACAGACGCACAGTTTGACTTCACTGGCCACTGCAGGGAACTGTGGGGGAGAAACTTTGGTCTCTTGACACCCCGATTATAGTCAACTTACATTGTCTTGGCTGGAGATTGCTTTCCTGCAATGTCCAGCCCAGTCTTGTGCAGATAACTGCTGGACCACCTGGAGGCCCCAACCTCACTTGTTCGGTTGGTGTGATTAGGTGGGGTGGTCTTCCCCAATCAGGATGAGGGGTTTGACCCTTTCAAACCGTTGTAGCGGCAGTCTGGCCAAGTGTCTGATTTAGTTGTGAGGCTAGATACAGGATACGATTGCTCACCTAGCCCCAGGTGACTTGAGGTTAAGGCTCCTTTGATTTGGTAACATTGCTTTGGTTGACATGCTGGGGACACAGAGAACGACACTGATGCCTTCAGTGTCTGCACATCCTGCCTGGTAGCAAGGGGCCAGTGAGGCTATTCAACGTTGAAGCTCTGGGCCCTAGTGGTAGGAGGAGGGACTACAGGCGGACCCGTGGATTCATGACCGGGAAACCCCGTGCAGCTGGGCTTTAACATTGTGTCGTGACGTAGGACCATCACTCCAACGTCACCCCGGACCTCAAATTTGAGGTCCGGAGGAGGGACTTCCGGCAGTCTTCCGGGTGCTTCAAAACGCCACTGAGCAACTTCCACTGACATGAATAGCTGGGGGGGCGGAGCTTCGCGCCAGTTCAGTCTCTATCCTTTTATATACTCTATGCCTGGTAGTCCTGAAGGCAGATCTTCAGGTGTTCCGTTGAGGCAGAGTCTTTCGCTCACTGTTCACCTCAAGCAGGACTTCAAGGTGGCTAGGACTAGTGCTTCAACCACTCAGAGAACTCCAACAGGGTGTTGGTTGCTCCTGGGCCGCAGAGCATTGTGCCGGTGCCGGTTTGGGTCGCGCATCATCATACCAAAACACGTTCTCACGGAGGACAGTTGACTGGCCCTTAAATACCCGCTGCTATATTATTATATCACAACATAATGTTAGCCTAAATGGCGTTATATCAACAATGAAAAAAAGGTTAGGCTCATGTCTGGAAATAATCTGGAAAACGTTAAACATGCGCGATTGACGCATTAGCCTACTTTACCTGGGTAACATCAACTTCTGATACATACTGTATACTTGACATGAAATGATAATCCTGTACCTTCACCGTGTAGCGTTTTGTTTCATTAGCGCGATCGTGATGAAATAGGCTGCAGCTGTTGTTCCGTGGCTGTGCACACATGAACGGGTGAAGATCATAGGAGGAGGTGAAGAGAAAGAGTCAACTTTTCACGCTGATTTTCTAAACAGTTTCCCAGTTTCTAGGAATTACATTTTGGGCAGGCAAGATGGGTCGTCGTCGCCCCCCGTCGCACAATCAGTAACACAACAGGTTTTCAAAGAGATATACCTGCCAGACGAGTAGGAAACAAAGGCTGCCTGAAAGGCATGCATTTGCATTCCAATGGGTGATTGTGGGTCACGCTCTCTACTACCAATCCACTGCCAATCCGCTGCCTGTGTTTGTCCTTTCTTTTTTTCCTCGTGGATTTTGAAAATTCGACGGGAAAACTTGTGATTCACTTCTCGCGTACCAGTGGCACTGCACCGGTCCGCGGAACGGTGGTTGGGAACCGCTGGTCTAGAACACGAGTTATTTAGTCAGGGGATATTAATACAATATGGTAATAAATTCCTTATCAAGAATTTTCTTCACCAATGTGTTTGGAAGGGTGTCTACTAACATATCCCACATTGCTTTATATTCAACCACCCTAGGGGAACTTTTGACAGCTGGTGAAAGTTGGGGTACCATCAACAACCTATATAAGGCAAAATGTTCATTATGCTTTAAGTAGCATGTGACATGTCAAACTAGGGGGTTTTCATGATTCTGAATGCATTCCAAGCATTAGCTATGCACGAAAAACACTCCTTGGGCTGAAAACGGCCATAGCCGTCATCACAAATGGGATGAGGTCAGCACATTTGGGCACATTTGGGCGTTTGACCCCTAGTTTGGCCATAGACCCTATAGTTTGGCCATAGCCACTTGCCCAAATGTGCCCAAATGTGCTGACCTCAACACATCTGTGATGATGGCTATGGCCGTTTTTAGCCAAAGGAGTGTTTTTCGTGCAAAACTAATGCTTGGAATGGATTCAGAATCATGAAAACCCCCTAGTTTGACATGCCACATGCACATGAACATTTAGCCTTATATTGGTTGTTGATGGTACCCAACTTTCAGCAGCTGTCAAAAATTCCCCTAGGGTGGTTCAATAGAAACCAATGTGGGATATGTTAGTAGACACCTTTACAAACACATTGGTGAAGAACGTTCTTGGTAAGAAATGTATTCACAGATTTGACATTATTCTGATAATATTCCCTGACTAATTGGTAAAATAGTAGCAGGTCCGCCATTTTTGAAAATGGCTGCCATTGTCACAGGATAAATCTAAATAGTACTACTGTATTCCTCATCCTTGACAATGTAGGATTAGTCACCAGAATCAAGATCCTAGGTGGTGTAGAACTTGAGTTATTGGGAAATAACAGAAAGTTGGCGGCCCTTTTGAAAAATGTCTACCATGGTCACATGATTTTTGTGTGTGTCCATCCTACTCACAGCACCGCATTAGAGATACTCAGCATAGTTATCAGTTTAACAATACATTAATCAGAGACAAAGAAAGAGAAAAACAAATAACAACCCTACACCCAACCCACACCAATGTCACTGTAGAGATCCACCAGGATCCATAGTGATTATGACTGCTTTAGTTAGACATTAGTATTGTTTTACACACACACACACACACACACACACACACACACACACACACACACACACACACACACACACACACACACACACACACACATAAACTGTATAGCCAGGGTAATACGCTTGAGCAATGTTTTGAATTGTGATATATTACTATATATGATATATTAGGACAAATCTAAATAGTACCAATGTATCCCACATCCTTGAAAATGTATGATTAGTCACCAGAATCAAGATCCTAGGTGGTGTAGAACTTGAGTTATTGTAAAATAACAGCAGGTGGCGTCCATTTTGAAAAATGGCTGCCATGGTCACAGGGCAAATCTAAATAGTACCACTGTATTCCTCATCCTTGAAAATGTGGGATTAATCAAGATCCTAGGTGGTCTAGAACCTAAATCAGTTCAACTTGTCAACTCCGTCAGATGTTCGTCAACTCCGTCAGACGTTGGCCACATGATGCTTTTGTTAATTTCCAAAGAAATAGATGATTCGATGTCAAATATTTTGTATTGAAACACCAACTGAAATACTACGTAATGATGTTTTTTTTTGTTTTTTTTACATGGTTATGTTATAATATTGAAAGTAGAGGTTGCAAATGAAGGATTTGAGAAATGGGATATTTCATAATAGTGTGATATTGGAACAAAACAATATTAAATTAATTGTATTACTTAACTTGACTACTGAAAGCCATTATAAGATAACTGAGGACTTTATATTATTGTTGAAATTATCAAATTAAAAGGGATTTTAGTGTGTCTGACGGAGTTGACATGAATCTGTTATGAAGTGCATAAATGTCCATTTTAGAAAAGAATGTTACACGAAAAACATGTTCCTTCTCAAGATTGGTAGTTGAGACCTGTGTCTACAAATAAAAAATCTGATTTGAAAAAAGTTTTGTCCCTTATCTCAAGAATGAGTGTTGTAAATGTTACATCAGTGAGTCTTCTGCAGCAGGTTAGTTAATACTGAAGTAGAATTAACTGAAAAGCTTTTTAATCCTTAAGTCGATAACCGATTCATATCAGTTCATCTTTACACCCTCAGTACCGACACAATTTCACCAATACAATAAATGAAGTGCTTTAAACTTACTGAGATCCAGGTGGAATTCAGGTTCCTGTTTAAGGTGGAATTCAGGTTCCTGTTTAAGGTGGAATTCAGGTTCCTGTTTAAGGTGGTCTTCAGGTTCCTGTTTAATAGAACCAGTCGTGGCTGGAGAACTGATCTTCACCTGCAGACTGGACTCCACACACTGGACTGGAATGAAGGAATACAATAAATACTTTAATACTGAGGACTTTGTGACGTGAATAAGGACTTTAATAATGACTTTGATTGGTGACATGGGTTGAAAATGAAGATCGAATATGAAAGAGGGAACAGAGGTTGTAAAGGCGTTACATTTTAATTTATTTAGTTGTTATTATTTGTCTTTTCAAAGACTGGGCTGTGCTAAACACGAACACAATTGGCCTGGGAGGGAAGCCAGGTGATAATTGGGACTGCACGTAATCCTACAGGCTTTTTCAATGTAAAGGGTCCCGGGACCCAAGGGCGGCACCGTCAGCAGGGAGTGTTCGGTGGGAGGAGTAGGACGAAGCCTCTACGTCCTCCCAGTGGGGACTCCTAACTGGTACCAGAGTCAGTAGGACGAAGCCTCTACGTCCTCCCAGTGGGGGCTCCTCACTGGTACCAGTCAGTAGGACGAAGCCTCTACGTCCTCCCAGTGGGGGCTCCTCACTGGTACCAGAGTCAGTAGGACGAAGCCTCTACGTCCTCCCAGTGGGGGCTCCTCACTGGTACCAGAGTCAGTAGGATGCAATAAGCAGTGTCAACATAACTAAATTGGGGAGTAGAAAAAAACATATCTACATACCAATCCTATACAACTTTACTACAGGGTTGAGTCTTGCATCAAGCGGTCCATGTCTCTGGTCCATCTGTCGCTGATCCTCTGATGTGGATGAAGATCTTTTGGAGTCCATCTCCTGATAACGTAATCTCTCCCTGTGGTCTGTGGAAACACAGTGACAAAACAACTGAATTAATTAACATTTAGCAACTGGGAAGAAGCTTCAAAAGACTGTGGCGTTTGGAGGCAGACTGTCACTGCAGGAACTGACTGTACAGAGGAGAGGAGAGACATCCTCGCTGCAGCCTCCACTCCCGTGTCAGTCCCCTCTCCATGTGTCTGCACCAACTGCACTAGAGACTGCCAAATGGTGCATTTATAAAACGGCAAATGGTGCATTTATATAGCGCTATTATCCAAAGTGCTTTGCATAGATTGTGCATTACATTCACACACACACATTCATACAGCTTTACACAGATTGTGCATTACATTCACCCATTCATAAAAACATTCACACACCTTTACACAAATATATATCTGGTGTTCATATATCATGTGCGCTATACAGATTTGTTCTGCGCAGGATGTTTGGGGAACATTGGTTACCATAATGACTGGAAGATTGCGCAAAGGAAAAACGGTTACATGAACTGCTGTGGGCGCCGGTCAGGGCACCACGGCCACTGTGGCCGTCTGGGCATATGATTTGTCGAGGGGCACACGGCCAAAGAGAGGGGCAACGACGGCCATGGCCGTCGTGGCCGCCGTGAAATTCCTGCCCTGATCGCTACTGTATGGAACGGCCAGAGGCGGATTTACCGTTGGGCTAGGGTGGGCTGAAGCCCGGGGGCTAAAAAAATATATATATATATATATATATATTTTTTTTAATTATAAAATTGTAAAATGAAATCCAATTCAAGTGAAATGTGTGTATTGTTATTGTATTTAGTTGTATTATGGTTAAACCATTGAGAGCTTCTGCCTGCCTGCCTCTCTTTTTAGGGGCCTGGGTACCCCAAAATGAAAACAAAATAGCCCAATTTTTTTCCGGCCTCGCGGCTGCGCCGCTCGGCCAAATCGCGAGACGCGCGGCTCTGCCGCGCGACCCAAGGGGGGCCCTCAAATTTGCTCCAGCCCGGGGGCCCTCAGCAAGGTAAATCCGGCTCTGGGAATGGCACAGCGAGGGAACCGAGAGAGAAAGACAGACGCTGTTCAGATGCAAGGGACGGACGGAGACTGCAATGCAGACGGCCCGCTGATCTGATGCACGTGCGTGCCTCACACACACACACACACACACATAATATTGGAGTCCCAAATAAATATACGCTATTATAGCTATAATGTCCATAGAGAATCTATCCCCGCCTGGTGGATGCTTATAAACTTTTACATAACTTGCCTGGTAGGCTACAATTACTTAGCATTACCATACCAACAGCTTGCTTTGCATCAGTGAGACCAGGCAAGACAAACGTTCTTAGCTTACGCATGTTTCTTGATAAATGCATTTTATATATGTGATGTATTCCCATACTTTTGTTCCTGCCTAATGTAAGTCGCTCTGGATTAAGAGCGTCTGCTAAATGCCTAAATTGTAAATTGTAAATTGTAAACACAGTTTGCTGTCCATATTCCTCTTTAAATGCCCTGTTTGGAGTTTTTCAGCCAACCCCATCTCACAGAAATATGTAAACATACGGAACGTACGGAACTGCAATTCCATACATACACGACTAGAAAACCAATACCAGTATGACACTGAAATACCTCCCATAGACACCATAGACACTGAAATACCTCCCATAGACACTGAATACCTCCCATAGACACTGAAATGTCTCCCATAGACACTGAAATACCTCCCCATAGACACTGAAATACCTCCCCATAGACACTGAAATACCTCCCATAGACACTGACACTGAAATACCTCCCATAGACAATGACACTGAAATACCTCCCATAGACAATGCCACTGAAATACCTCCCATAAACAATGACACTGAAATACCTCCCATAGACAATGACACTGAAATACCTCACGAGGCGCTATACCATATATGGAGACGTGGGTGACTAACTAACTAACGGACGGACTGAAGGGAGATGCAGGTTTTCATAGTAAACGCGACATTCGGTCGCAATAATAATAATTAGTATAATAATAGCCGATCTACAAGCGCCGTCAAGCTTGTAGATCGTCTATTTTCAGCACGTCGACATGCTTCCATAGATAGGTCTCTGAATAGGTCTGAATAGTACAGAATACATCGGCTATTTGGAAATAGCAGATCTACAAACTCACAAAGTGTTGCGATGTGACGTGTTGTGAGCTTGTGATATAAAGACAGACGCTGTTCAGATGCAAGGGACGGACGGAGACCGCAATGCAGACGGCCCGCAGATCTGATGCACGTGCGTGCCTCACACACACACACACATAATATTGGAGTCCCAAATAAATATACGCTATTATAGCTATAATGTCCATAGAGAATCTATCCCCGCCTGGTGGATGCTTATAAACTTTTACATAACTTGCCTGGTAGGCTACCATTACTTAGCATTACCATACCAACAGCTTGCTTTGCATCAGTGAGACCAGGCAAGATAAACACAGTTTGCTGTCCATATTCCTCTTTAAATGCCCTGTTTGGAGTGTTTTCAGCCAACCCCATCTCACAGAAATATGTAAACATACGGAACGTACGGAACTGCAATTCCATACATACACGACTAGAAAACCCAAAGATCTGTACATACCAGTATGACACTGAAATACCTCCCATATACACTGAATACCTCCCATAGACACTGAAATTCCTCCCATAGACACTGAAATACCTCCCATAGACACTGAAATGCCTCCCATAGACACTAAAATACCTCCCCATACACTGAAATACCTCCCATAGACACTGAAATACCTCCCATAGACACTGAAATACCTCCCCATAGACACTGAAATACCTCCCCATAGACACTGAAATACCTCTCATAGACACTGACACTGAAATACCTCCCATAGACAATGACACTGAAATACCTCCCATAGACAATGACACTGAAATACCTCCCATAGACAATGACACTGAAATACCTCACAAGGCGCTATACCATATATGGAGACGTGGGTGACTAACTAACTAACGGACGGACTGACGGGAGATGCAGGTTTTCATAGTAAACGCGACATTCGGTCGCAATAATAATAATTAGTATAATAATAGCCGATCTACAAGCGCCGTCAAGCTTTTAGATCGCCTATTTTCAGCACGTCGACATGCTTCCATAGATAGGTCTCTGAATAGGTCTGAATAGTACAGAATACATCGGCTATTTGGAAATAGCAGATCTACAAACTCACAAAGTGTTGCGATGAAACGTGTTGTGAGCTTGTGATATGCTAATTTCAAAATAAATCTTCATTACAAAGAAATAAGAGGAAAAACATGGACGTGTGTATGGGGGTCCCTGGCATAATATTTGGGTTGTGGGTCTGTGGACAAATACCTAAATTGGGGGACTTGACAAGAAAATGATGGAGAACCACTGGTTTAAACAGAAGCAAAGTCCGCAAAGTCCACACACGCGCGCACACACACACACACACACACACACACACACACAGGCAGCGGTGGCCGAACGGATAGCGGCGCGGTCTAGATACCGGAAGGTTCCCAGTTCGAACCAGCCGTCCGACACGTTAAAATTACCACCGCTGAAATGCCCTTGAACAAGGCATCAACCACTACGATGAAATGTGTTCTATGAGCAGGGCCTGGCTGGAAACAAGTTCTTGAGCTTAGCCCAGATACCCTGGGTAAATATAGATTTCATTTCATTTCATTTCATTTCACACACACACACACACACACACATAAAGCTACTTGACATTAAAACAAGGCCAACTACATTATGGTAGCTTGATTACAACATTGTGTTGATGGAATACAAACCCATACAAACACTATGACTGTGCTAACTAACACATTGTATAAAGCTAGCACTGTTGTGCTAACGATGCTAGTGACAAACATCCCTATGAAACCAAACATTCAGACATCTGGTGTAAATGTGTGTTTGTAAAATAGATGATAAACACATTAACAGTTAGTAGAATAGATGATAAACTCATTAACAGTCAGTAGAATAGATGATAAACACATTAACAGTCAGCAGAATAAATAGAGCTGATGAAGTGAGACATTAAGCTTGAATTTGGCTCATCAACATCTCAAGGGTTGATTCATCACAGCTAGCAGCTACCGTAGCATAGCTAGCTAGTTAGCACCATACAGTTATAAGGTTAGCAGCACCTACAGCTAGCATAGCTAGATTCTAACTCGGTCTCGGGCCTCCGGCGTTTGGAAGTCCAACATCTTAACCACTAGACCAAAGGGACCCGGAGGACATATTAGGCTTTTGATGCCACCAGGCTGAGGCTCTGCCTCTGAGCCACTCTGCTACACTAGCAGCTGCCGATAGCATATAGCTAGCAGCTAACCTTAGAACTCTATGGTGCTAACTAGATAGCACAGCTAGCTAGCTAACACCATAGAGTCATAAGGTATCCGATAGCATAGCTAGCAGCTAACATGGTGCTAACTATCTTCCATAGAGTTATAATGTTAGCAGCATCTACAGCTAGCTATAGCTTGCTATCAGAAGCTAGCCGGGAGACTGCATCGTTGTAACGTTAGCATGCTAACGGCGGCTAACGGCCGGAAGCAGCGACGAATGAAGACACAGACAAACATTATTATCAACAAATGAACACTAATAATAATAATAATAACAAACACAGCTTTGAACTCACCGCTCAGTCCAGATACATTAATCACCAGGGTTACGAGATGTCAACAAAACCAACAACAAAGGCCTAGTTGTGCAGCACTGAGTCGACCAATCACAGTTGACCGCGTCACTCCACCGGCGACATCGTCGCGTCGCAGTGTTGACGGGTGCGCGCGCAGCGCTGCATCCCCATGGCAACGCCAGTGCGTTTTGTGTATTATCAAAGATGGTTTATGTATGAAGATGGGCCAACTTCATTGGAGCCACTAGAGGCGAAATGGTACACAAAGCCTACAAATGGTCTCCTAAATATAGTAGGCGTGGTTTGCTTCTCCCCGACCTCCACCCTCCCCCCTGACAACAACACTGTTTCCACACTCAGTCTAGTAGGTGGCGGTAATGCACCATTTAGGTTTGCCAACCGCCATGAAACCCGATAGAAGAAGACAACAACACTGACAAGTCATTTAACAAAATACATTGAAAACAACTGACAAGGTGTACTTTTGAAATAGTCATTTTAGTTTCTCGAAGTCCTCCAACCATATAAATTCATCTCATTAAAAAGTCTCTCCCTAATAGAGTTGTAGAATGGACAATAAAAAACGAAATGCTTTTCATTTTCAATTTCCTTTAGATCACACAGACTACATAATCTATCCTCCTCAACCGTGCCTACATATCTGCCTGTCTCAATATGCAGACCATGTATGCCAGCTCTAATTTGGGAACATAAGGATCATTTCTAATCGTTTTAAATATGTCCATTAATTTCACATTATAATATTCACATATTCTCATCTTAAATATGGGGTCAGAGCCCCCTATGTGTTGTCCGTGAAATTGCAGATGGACAGAGAGAGGCTTCCGGACTCATCTCAAATCTCGCGAGAGTTTGTTGCTGGGATAAAGAAATGTCATTAACAAAGTAGATTTTCTCCTGATTTGTCTCGCTAAAAGAAGCCATTTTACTATGAATATCTTGTAAATATTGTGTGCCTTGTGATGATTTGGTCCAGTATTTAGTTCAGTGACCATGGAGTTAAAGGGGAAAACCACCCATTTTCAACATTTTACTATGTCATTAATATACCTTAGAGCTGTTGTGTGGAAATAATAAAAAAGTTCCCCCATTTTGTGTTTCCTAGAACTGTAATTATGAAAAAAATCATTAACATGGTGAAAAACATCTTGATGACATCATCAAGATGTGTTTCACCATGTTAATGATTTTTTTTCAGACCTCTAGTTCTAGGAAACACAGAATGGGGAAACTTTTGTATTATTTCCACACAACAGCTCTAAGGTACATTAATGACATAGTAAAATGTTGAGTGGAATGCCCCTTTAAGGAATGGTTCAGAAGCTGTGTTAACGTTCACTCTCCCACTGGAAATGAATAGACTCCAACATTCTTCCTGTCTCCTAATAATGTTACCGCCCACCTCACGCAGATACAGGAAGTAAAGGAAAGTTGGCCTCTCTTGCTAATTCTCCTCTTGGGTATTATTTTATTAAAATTAGCCACGTCAGCGAACTCTGCGATTGGCTGACGTTTCCTGGATAAAAGGGCGAGCGTGTTTCAGAACAGCTCATTGTTGTGTTTCTGTTTGATTGATTGATTGATTGAAATGTTTACAGTTTGCAGAATTACAGTACATTTCAAGCACAAACTCAATACAAAGGCTGTTAACTGTGAGTGGACGACCCAATTTAGCCGCAATTTGCAACTCTAGATTGTTTTATAATGGGATGAATCTAGAGTTGCAATACCCTCCATTGACTCCCCACTCATCATTTTGCGTTTGCGATCTGCTTGTCTTAAACAACGTTAAACTCACCAACATTGCAGCTGTAGTCCAAGCTTGAATTATTGTCTCCACCAGGCCGAAGGCATGGGGAGAGAGTATGTTTTGCACTCCGTCCGTGTGTCCGTCCTTCCGTCCGTCTGTGTACAGCTAATCTCCGGCACCGTTAACCCGGTCGATGCCAAACTTTGCACACACACTCCCTGGATGCCAACGATGAACCTCTGCCCCACATTTTCCAGAGCCTGTTATAGCGCCACCATGAGGCAGCTTTTCACATTTTTTACCTAAAACTGCACCGATCTGCGTGAAACGTTGCATGCACACTCCCTAGTCCCTAGAGGCCAAGGACAAACCTTTGACCTGCATTTTCCGCATCTGCCTTTTATAGCGCCACCAGGAGGCCGACTTTTGTAAAACACATTTTTTGATATTACTCCTCCAGATTCTGTCCAAAAATCTCACAAATCGTTACACAGTATCTCTATGGTCATGTGCTCAAGTCGGATCTGTCTGATATTTCATATTCCATCCTAATTGGCTATAATTGGCTTTCACAGTTTGCAAGATTGCCCCGTTTTCAACAATAGCCTCAAATCATGAACGCAGCATGCAATTTACGTGAAATCTTTCACACATTTTCTTACTAGGCTGAGGAATATATCCCACCCTTTTCACATTGGCCTGTTATAGCGCCACCAACAGGTTGATTTTTGCTAAACACATTTTTGGAACAAAATGTCTCAAATCATCCAATTGCCATCAAAGGCGTATGAAGAAATGGCAATCGGTCGTCGACCCTAAGCCATTCCAGCCTGTCGAAGTGGGCAGGGGTGAGGTGGGTTCGGGGGGCGAGGTCAAGTAGGAGCCTGACCAGTTTGTTTTGGGAAGTCTGGAGCCTAGTTTTAAGGGCCTTTGAGGTGCTGTGGTACCAGGAGGTGCATGCATAGTCAAAGAAACCTTGTACAAGGGCTCCTGTTAAGGTCTTCAAGGTGTTTTTGTTGACCAGTGAGGAGATCCTGTAAAGGAATCTTTAGGAATCTTGTTCTTTGGTTGATCTTTTTGATTACGTTGGTGGTCATTTTATCACCGGAAAGATTAGCCTCCAGGATGGAACCTAGGTAGGTAATTTCATCTTTACGTGTGATAACATTGTCACCCACTCCAACCAAGAAGCCATTTGCCTTGCTGAGATTACTATTAGAGCCAAATAGAATGGATTCAGTTTTTCCCAGGATAGTTTGTTATCAGCGAGCCAGGTGTAGATTCTACCGAGTTCAGAGCTGAGGGCCTTTTCAACCTGCAGTTTGTTCCTGTCCGAGACTAGCAGTGCCGAGTCATCTGCGAACAGGAACAAGTTGCAGTCACAAGCTCAAGTCATGTCGTTAACATATATTAGGAACAGTAAAGTCCCTAGTATGCTTCCTGGAAGGGGGGGGGGGGTGTTCCATTCACCTCCACCATCTGTTCTCTCCCCTCCAGGTAGGATTGCATCCAGCTCACTGATGTGCTATCAAAACCAATTGCTTTTAGCTTGTTAACCAGTATGGAGTGGTTCACGGTGTCAAAAGCCTTTTGGAGGTCCAGCATGACCATGCCGCAGTATTTGCCAGCATGTTTCATGTGGTCGCTCAAATAGAGGAGGCATGTGTCAGTGGAGTGGGACATTCTGAAGCCAGATTGGAACTCGTACATTAATTTATTAGTGGCAAGATACTTTTCAACCTGTTCATAGACTATTTTTTCCATCACTTTCGAGATGGAGCTTAGAATAGAAATAGGGCGGTAGTTGCCGGGGTCTAATTTACTCCCTTTCTTGTGCAAGGGGGTTACTTTGGCCAGTTTGAAATCTTGGGGGACCTGTCCCTGTTTGATGGAGAGGTTTACTATGTGGGTGATGATTGGGGCTATAGAGATGGCTGAGTCTCTGAGAAATTTGGAGGGAATATTGTCATGGCCAGTGGCCTTGTGGGGTTGGAGGGCACTCAGTTTCTTAATTACCTCATCAGTTGTTACCATAACTAGTTTAAAATCGTCTTTACAAACACCTAGGTTTCTGTAGAAGGTTTTAATGTGCTCTACACCGAGTTGTTGCTATGTTTGTAAAGAAGATATTCAAGTAGTTGGCCACATCAAGCTTGTCAGTGATGAGAGTGTCGTCCGATTTGATGTTAATGTTTGAAAACCTGGTTTTTAGTTTCTGACCGCAGCCTAGTTGATTGTTTAGTAGCTTCCAGAGCTCACGATGATTGTTTTTGTTTTCCTGTGCTTTATCATTGATGAAGTTACTTTTAGCTGATTTGGTCATGGCAGTTACACTGTTTCTTAGCTTGGTTCGTTGGGTTTTTAGGTTGTCCAACTGAGCTTGGAGATCACTGTCGAAGCGCTTGGCAAGCTTTGACTTGCATTTTAGAAATTCAGAGCATTTTTTGTCTCTGGCTTTCATTGCAGTCAGTATGTCCGAATTCATCCATGGTTCCGAGCGGGTTTTGACCCTGATGGTTCTCAAAGGAGCCATGTTGTTCAGTACTGATGTAAATTTGGTTTTGAAGCCAAGCCAAGCTTCTTCGACAAGTGTGCTTGTAAGCTCATCGGACCAATCCAGACTCTTCTTGGTTAAAGACCTCACTAGAGTAGGTTTTGAGGTCCCTTGATATGACTGTTTTGTGGCAGCCGGTCTTAAGTTGTTTTTTTTGCGGGTACAGAATATCATAAAATGATCGCTAAGCCCGCATACAATGACACCTTTCATGGAGATTCTGGATTTGTCCGAGGTCAAAATGAGATCAATGACAGTTTGAGTAGAAACACACACTCTAGTGGGTTGGGTAATTAGCTGTCACCATCATCACATCTCCTCCAGTCAGAGTGAGAGTGGCTGAAGGTCTCTTCTGTCTCCATCATCACATCTCCTCCAGTCAGAGTGAGAGTGACTGAAGTACTGTTCTGTCTCCATCATCACATCAACTCCAGTCAGAGTGAGAGTGGCTGAAGGTCTGTTCTGTCTCCATCATCACATCTCCTCCAGTCAGAGTGAGAGTGACTGAAGGTCTGTTCTGTCACCATCATCACATCTCCTCCAGTCAGAGTGAGAGTGGCTGAAGGTCTGTTCTGTCACCATCATCACATCTCCTCCAGTCAGAGTGAGAGTGACTGAAGGTCCAGGATGCGCTCGTTGGCTGCAGCTTTCCTCAGACTGAAGTTCCGCCTGGGCTTGGAGTCCCGCCGGGCGCTCCTCTGCGCGCTGCAGAGGGATTGGGAAGTGGAGTGTGAGCTCAGCCACTGGTCGGCTGTGGGTCGGACGGCAGCTCTGCTCCCCTCTCCTCCTCTCCAGTGTATGGTGTGCATGGACGCCCGGACTCAGGTGGTCTTCGTGCCCTGTGGACACGCCTGCTGCTGCCGCCTCTGTGCGTACCCATTCTACATACTGTGAAATAATGAAATGTACCCATTCTACATAGTGTGATATAATGAAATGTACCCATTCTACATACTGTGAAATATAATGAAATGTACCATATTCTACATACTGTGAAATAATGAAATGTACCCATTCTACATACTGTGAAATATAATGAAATGTACCCATTCTACATACTGTGATATAATGAAATGTACCCATTCTACATACTGTGAAATACAATGAAATGTACCCATTCTACATACTGTGAAATATAATGAAATGTACCCATTCTACATACTGTGAAATATAATGAAATGTACCCATTCTACATACTGTGAAATAATGAAATGTACCCATTCTACATACTGTGATATAATGCAATGTACCCATTCTACATACTGTGAAATACAATGAAATGTACCCATTCTACATACTGTGAAATATAATGGAATGTACCCATTCTACATACTGTAAAATATAATGAAATGTACCATATTCTACATACTGTGAAATAATGAAATGTACCCATTCTACATACTGTGAAATATAATGAAATGTACCCATTCTACATACTGTGAAATATAATGAAATGTACCCATTCTACATACTGTGATATAATGAAATGTACCCATTCTACATACTGTGAAATATAATGAAATGTACCATATTCTACATACTGTGAAATATAATGAAATGTATACCATTCTACATACTGTGAAATATAATGAAATGTACCATATTCTACATACTGTGAAATATAATGAAATGTATACCATTCTACATACTGTGAAATATAATGAAATGTACCATATTCTACATACTGTGAAATATAATGAAATGTACCATATTCTACATACTGTGAAATAAAACTTTCAATCAATCAAAACTATGAACACAACATCAGGCATAACTGGCAAGCAAATTGATTTGCATATTATAACAAAAATCTAACCTAAAGCACATTATGCTGACTTCAGTATAAAACACTGCACGGCAGTGTCGCTTGTGGAAAAGAGCTGATCTTCAAGCTGATAACAGCACATCACAACACACTGTTTGGGCTTGAAGATTAGTTATTTTAAGCATGTGATACTGACTGTCATACTATGGAGTATACATTTCACTTAAGCTGTAGAATGAAATGCTTAAAAATGATCTTCAACTTCTGAGCAATAGCCTACACAAGTTGAATTCCACTCTGAAAACAAATGACCATAAAACGGCATAATAAAATAAACCTATACTCTCAAATACTTCAAACAACCTGTAGTAGCCTACCATACCTTAAATAAAAATGTATTTAAAGTATGCCAGATGATTTAGTTAGAATGTAAAACAAATACAAATCCAGAGCGCTAGCAAACTATTTGGCTAGGCTAGCTAGTTTCTTGGGACATTTGTGGTCGTAGTGACTACATCTGTCATTAAAAAAAATGTTTTTTCAGCGATTGTCTTAGTTTTAAGGGTAACTGTTGTATAATTGCAATATTACACATCACCACTTCCGCTTGCGGAACTCGACGATGTCTCGTTCCTGCCCGCATCACTGTCGTGGCAATAATCACGTTAAACCACAAACTCTCGTGTAATATTGCTTAAGTGAATCCTCACTATGAGTCTCGCCGCGCCAGGCTAGCAGCTGACGGCTCCCGTGTTGTTTCGACTCGGTGCAGACATGCAAAGGTATCACATTTGGGTTTAATACAATGCATTATGGACAGATGTCTATGCATTGTCGAAATGCTCCCTTTCATGCATGCAACAACTGTGGTAGGCTACATTATTGCATGTTACCAAACTTTTTCACCCGTTCCACCATACTTCCACGGCAAAACGATGACGAACCACGCAACCACCCGTCGCGTCCCAGCCCCCTTTATAGCGAGCGGCCCATGACGTCAGCCGCTGCGGCTATACCCGATAACGGGCTCCACAAGCCAAACGCTTATTGATTGCCGATTTTCGGGCTCCATCCCAAATCCTGACTCTGTCCAGTTTGAGTGTGAATACCGGGCTGTGCCAGCTGGAATTATCTTTAATAACTCGGAGAAAACTAACTGTGAACAAGAATCTTGACACTTTCTTGCTGCAGTTTAACACCTTAGAAGCCCGGAACTATTTAATCCATTTCATCCAGGGTGCCCATCATTTGTAGCGCACGGACCACTTTTACCGGCGCACCGGAAGCTGGTGTGCATGTCTGTGTAGCAGCTAACAATAGCCACACCACTCTCGACACTATCGACAACAACGGGAGGTAATAATGAATCTATCGCGACTGGACCGCTGAGCGCCGTCTAACACAGGATCTTTTTTCAGAATTAGACGGGATGATTTAGATCGGGAGTTATGATCGTTTTAAGATTTTCGTTTTCGTCAGCTAAACAGGCAGGGGAGATTTTCGATGACGTGTCACTTTTTGACACGTCATCGGATCGGGCAACAAGCGCTCCAAGGCTCTAGAGCGATGCGAACGGTTTTGTTTTCATTAATCTCCGTCTTGTTTATCAATCTCCGTGTTGGACACTTGACCGTGACCTTGAACTTGGACGGAGAACTCCGGCTTGGACATCCAAGGTGTTGATCACAGACACCAGGCAAATATTGGCTGATCATGACCAGTGTTGTTTTTGGCGTCACATTTTGATTTTAGTTTTAGCCATAGTCTTTTGAATGGCTTTAATTTAGTTTTAGTCACATTTTAGTCACCCGGAATGTTTTAGTGTTAGTCTAGTTTTAGTCGACTGAATGTCGTAAGATTTTAGTCGAATAAATCTACAGTTGATTTAGTCGACTAAAATGTATTTTGGCGGGCCTTGATGCCGTCGAAGTGAGTGATTTTACACAACACGACGCGTTGTGAGCTTGTAGATCTGCTATTTTCAGCATGCAACTATTGTAAAATGACTTATACTGCATCTCTTGTCCACTAGTCCCTTCCTTTTTTATTTGTTGCTTTAGTTCCATTTATTTATATTCTGAATGTGAATTTAAGTGAGATCAGAGGGTTTTTAATTTATTATGTTGCATGTCGTATACTTAATTGAGTGTTATTGTCTTATATTTTGTGTTTTTCTAACACGGAGGACCACTATGAAAATAAATATTTTAAATAATGCTGAAATTAATGCAGTCATGGTATGATGCCTGAATAATCAAATCATTCAATCAAACCACACAGAAAGACAGCTGAGTATAACTTTATTCAGCATTCACCAGGCCACATTGACAGTTACTGGATACAATTAATCATGTCAGATTATCTAAACACATTTGAACACAAATATTACATAGAAAATGTATTCTAAAAAGAAAAGAAAAACATTTTTTGAAAACATTTCTTTCTGAACAGATAAAGCACACCACACGTACATTATGGTACCTGGTTTTGTGGATATTGATTTTCATTTCAGTTAACATTCGGCCACGGCCATTCTATGGAATCAGAACAGACTCATAATTATCCGTATCCGTAAAAACAGATTGTTACGAATTGCCTATACGAGTACAAAACAGTCTGTAAGTGTAAATCACACGTGTACCTGTAACGTACGATTCGTAACTCTTCTTCTCGGATTCGTAATTCAAATTTTCACTTCTGTGTCTCAAATACCCACTTTCGTGTCTCAAATACCCACATCTGTGTGTCAACTTATGCATTTTAGAAGGAGATTTATTTGTGACTCTCCACTGATTTTTGTGAGTAATTATGAGACTCTTTTACCTCGCTGTTTGTCATGATTTGTAACTTGTAAAAAATAAAATCACCTATGCACGCAGAGTCATTTGTATTTGTACCTCACATTTGTGTGTCAACTTAACTCAAATGTAGCTGTTAATTTGCACGGATGTGTGTGAGTATTTTTGAGACTGAGAGAACAGTCTCATAATTATCTGTATCTGTAACAGATTTGTACTTGTGAAGTGCAATTCGTAACTCTAATTGTCAGATGTATCTCAAATCTTAACATTTGTAATTCAACTTAGAAATTCTAAACGCAAATGTAGCTGTTAATGTCCACGGATGTGTGTGGCAATTTTGAGACTATTGTACCGTGGTATATTCATCAACAGAGAACCAACACAGCCACAGTATACGGTGAAATACTTGGTCTACGAGGATTGCCTGCTTGACCTTTTCCGTGGATGCCCCACCTGGATGCCCCACCTGGATGCCCCACCTGCTCAAGTGTCTGCAAGGTTTACTTACACATGACCTACAACTAAAGACATTGAAATCCATGGCATCAGCTGACCACATGTAAAGACTTACATCATTGCAAAGGACTCTCATATACATTACTCCGTCTTATACACGCTACATTATCTGTTGAGGAGAAATTTTGCTTTGGTATTGTACCTGACAGACACCTTGTTCCAGTCCTGCAGCCCGAGCAAATTTTAATAAGTATGAACATGGCTAACTGAAAACGTAATGTCATCGGGCTACTGCCATTTAATTCAGATATTAGAACACCGGTCAGCCTGCTACAGTTATTAAACATTTCACAGCATCATCCCATCCATCTACCAATATGTTCACCCTGTCCAACCTGGTGGTGCTGGTACCTATAGTGTCTCTGTGTGGCTTGTTCTACTCTGCTGCAGTGGACGAGGACTTTCCCCATGGCCCCCAAAAAACGAATCTGGCATTTCGTACGTGAACCATCAAACATCAAAGTACCGACTATATCGACATGAATGGTTTTGGTGAAAAACCTAAAAGTCACTGAAGATATCTGTGATTCTGTCACAGTCTACTACGAAGGATACACAGTTTCTGGAAGGTGAACTTGGAGATTTAATGCATATATTTTAATTATATGTTAACGTAATCTCAACCGACTTTCAGGCGGTTTGGTTTGTTACAAATGTTGAAACACACTAGGAGACCAGTTTATTTTCTGTCTTTATTTTCTTTTGTAATCACTATTTATATAATGTCATACTATTTTGTCATTCTTCTTTTTGGTGTGTTTTCAGACATGGATTTGCAAACCGTTCTCAAAGTGCCAGGCAAACCTACAGACCCCTACCAGCGGCTTCCCTCCTTGAAGCTCAAGGCTGTGGTGGTCAAACAAACAGATACATGTTTTGCGGTGGGACTTCACGGAGGATCGTGCCAAGGCAGCCCAAAATGTCACTGGTTTCTTCACCGAAGCAATCGGTAGACCTCCACACATGCAAGTTTGTTTGTCAGTTGTTGTTTTTTTTACTTTTTATTATAACATGCAAAAGGACTATTTGGTGGATGGATGCATTATATGGCATGTTCCATACACACCACAGGTGTAACGTTACAACACTGCAGGTACAGAATCAACTGAGTCCAGCCGACCGAGATGTCATCATTATTTCACGTGACAGCGACCGCCTTTGGTGCCAGATCCATCTTTTTCAAGCTGAGGTCAGAGGTCAGACCACAAGCAGCTAACCTAGATGTGATAAGAACAACTCTTAACGTTGTGAATTTATCCTGGCATCAGAAAGATACCATCATGCATCCTGCTAAGGTGACCTGGCAGTTGACTCTGAATTCCTTCAGAAGAGCACACCATGGCACCTGCTTTACCATTAGCAACCTGCAAGGCTTTCATCCATCAGCCAAACTACGTTATGGTTTCACAATTGTGAAATCGGCACCAGCAATATTGGTTTATCAAGTCTCCTACCTCCGGCTAATGAGACTTGATAAACCAATTGGAACATGGCTCCTGTACCTGCCGTGCACATGGAGCATCGGTCTGGCTGCAGACCCTGGATGCCTGCCCCATCTACACATGCTAACCTTGTTTGGTGCAGGGGCTCTGCTGATGAGAGGGTGCACTATCAATGACATGTGGGACAAGGACTTTGACCAGAAGGTGTCCAGCCACAGCTTGTGTTGGGTCTAACATTCAACTGGGGAGCACTGTTGGGCTGGTCTGCTGTCCAGGGCTCCTGTGACTGGTCAGTGTGTCTACCTCTGTATTTCTCCGGAGTTATGTGGACGCTGATTTATGACACCATCTACAGTATGCTCACCAGGACAAAGAGGATGACATCCAGATAGGACTCAAGTCTACGGCACTGAGGTTTGGGCATCAAACCAAACCATGGCTGAGTGCCTTTATGGTGGCCATGATGTCAGGACTGGTAATGGTGGGGGTCAATGCTGAACAGAACTATGCTGCCTACCTACCAACTACCCATCTGAGGAGCGCCTTCAGGACCTTCTGCACAAGCAGACAGACACGCTGCTCCGTGGCTACCCTGCGTTGGATGACTTCATCCAGTATATGGAGAACACATATGTAGGGGAGCACGCAACCTTCCTGCCATGTGTGTGGAGCGTCTATCACCACAACGGCGACAACCGCAGCAACAACGCGGTGGAGGGTAACAACTCAGATTTATTATTATTATTATTAATGTATCATTCCAAAGACTGTTGTAGGCCTATTTGCTTCACAGAGCAAGTGTCAATGGGCCATACTGTATGTGTGCTGCTGCACTGCTGCATGTTCCCATATTTCTTATAGATCTGATTATTTCAGGTTGGCATCACAGATGGAACGTTGCGGGTGGACAGGCGCCACCCTTCCATTTGGCTGTTCATCCGCCGTCTAAAGGAAGAGCAGAAGCTGTTGGAGTCTGTTTTTACTTCTATTTTATTTGTAAACATCTGTGAAATATATAAATTTATTTTATCTTAATTATTACAGTATAGCACTTGGTACTGCAATATCTCTCATCATCACCTATCCATTGATGAAGAGGATCACCTACTGGCCACAGCTTGTGTTGGGTCTAACGTTCAACTGGGGAGCACTGTTGGGCTGGTCTGCTGTCCAGGGCTCCTGTGACTGGTCAGTGTGTCTACCTCTGTATTTCTCCGGAGTTATGTGGACGCTGATTTATGACACCATCCTCAGTATGCTCACCAGGACAAAGATGACATCCGCATAGGACTCAAGTATACGGCACTGAGGTTTGGGCATCAAACCAAACTATGGCTGAGTGCCTTTATGGTGGCCATGATGTCAGGACTGGTAATGGTGGGGGTGTTACGGTCCATAAGAACTTGGCTCGAACACCAGGACCATACCATAATAACTCAACACAAGGCAGTTCAAAAGTTTACAAAGGTTTATTTAAAACTGAAATCAGGCATATAAATCATGTACTGAACACCAAACAGGCAATGAATGAGTTAAGGGACGAATGAATGAACTTACAAGTCAAAAAGGAACGCTGAATAACCAAATGAATAAAGAAGTGAATGAATGAACTTCTAAACTAGTGGATTAATGAATGCCGAAATCAATCATAAATGTAAACTGAAGACCTAACTAAATATCCTAACAAACAAACCAAAGGATGGGCTGGTCACAACTAATAAGGTGGGGAGCCTGGGCAGCTACGCACTATGTGCGTGTCGGAGTGCCCAGACTCCTCATAAACTATCAAACATCAAACAAAAACAACCTAAACTAACCAAACTCAAAACGCCAAAAGAGTACTCACAACCAGCCCACCTGTAACCGAAATAAAGAAGAACAAACTCAACAGGGAGGGAAACACAACTGTTCTGATGGGTGTTTGGGGAGAGACTGAGCTGCTGGCCACATGCTCCTATTTATAGCCTCCTCCCAATCATGCAACAAGACACAGCTGCCACAGGGTGTGGCACCCAGAGCCCTCAGGTGATTGACAGGTGTCCCTTACACCAGCAGGGGTCAGCGATGTCACAGGTACTATGACAGAGCAAAGACAGAGTACATTAATGAACAAATAGATGACAGACAGATAACACATTATAGACAATTGTATGTAAAGTGTGCAGGCATATGACACCATGCTTTTGCTGCCATGTGTATCATATGCAAGCACATACCAGGTTATAGCCAAAATAATAATGTATGTATGTACAAGAGTGTGCAAACAAATAACACCATGCTTTTGCTGCCATGTGTGTATTTGTAAGCACCTAACAGCAGGACTCTGCCTAAAGTATACTAACACATTCGAAACAAATTTTACCTTTTTTTGCAGATATACAAGCTTTTGAGCTTGTAGATCAGGTATTTCTGGTGCTTGACACTGTCACGCAACGTTTTATAAATCATTTTTTACTTTAATTCCACCCCCTAAACCTAACCTCTAAATGTCTAATCCTAACCTGTATATTTTTCTAATTGTAAACGTATCAATATTTCTTCAGGAAAATGGTCCTCACAAACTATACTTTTTGACAATTGCACACACACTTGTGGGGACAATTGCCCACGCACGCGCACACACACGCACGCACGCACACACACACACATGTTACCAGCTGGTGTGAGTGTTGACTGATTGTGACTGAGTGAGTAGGTGGATTGATTCTGGCTGCTGATTGGCTCCTGTGACCATGGCTTGACTATAAAGGTAGCTGCCAGGCACAAGTGCTGTTTTCTCAGTCTGAGCAGCCTCCTACAACACCAGTCTTTGTTTCTCAGTAGGTGTGTTTACATGGACACCTTTCTTCCAATCTGATTAAAATAAACCCGATTGAAGGTTTTGGATCAAGTGTTTACATGGGGCAAGTTCAATCCGATCAGGTGTTTACATGTGCCCACTTTTAATCAGATTAGCTACTGTTTGTATAATGAAATCAGACCCATGTAAGTGGTGATGTACTCAGGGGCGGCCTTAGAGACCGGGAGGCCCCGTTCATGACGTCATAATTTTAATAATTAATAATTATTATTATTTTAAAAAAAAATGATTTTTTTTTCCCCCACTTTTTTTGTCAGTGTCTCAGCGCTGCTAGTGCAGTGAGTGCACGCGGGAGGCCCCGTTCATGACATACTGTACTGATACCGTATTTGTACTGTAGCCTACTACACTGTACTGTACTGTACTCGTACTGTAATGCACTTGTACTGTAGTCGTACTGTACTTACTTGTACTATACTGTACTCATACTGTACTACATTGTACTGTAGGGCATTCACTTCTAGTCATTTTTACTAGTTGACTAGTTGCCTAGTTTACTAGTCGACTAGTTGATTAACTACCTATTATGTAAAAGTATAGTACAGTACAGTACAGTAGGCTACGAGTACACTCCACTAAAAAAATCTCAACTTCCCATCATGCACCTGTGCACGGTGTGAAGCTCGACAGCGCCACTTTGTCACCTGTTGGTACCCTAAACGGACGGACAGACATACATACAGACAGACAGACATAGGGACACACATTGCCGTTCCTTAAGTGGCTGCACCACTCAATAATACATTATTATTATTATACACACAGCTAACCCTATTATCATTAATAGGCCTATTATTACTATAAAATGGGTCACCACATGTGTTTTCCCACTTTTACCCATTCTTCCCTCCCGCCTTTACACACACTGAACTGTTTTTTTGGGGTTTTTTTTAATCGGGAGGCCCCCGATGCTCGAGGCCCGTTTCAATTGAAACGATTGAAACATATATAAGGCCGCCACTGGATGTATTTGGATTTGTTTCGTTAATGAAGCAGCAGAGCAGTTTGACTTCAACTTTTCTGATGGGGGAAATGAGTGGAGAAGATGAGCATAAGAACAAATGGATTGTAATGGTAGGCCTACCTAATACCTATAGGCTATAGAGCGTCGCAGTCCCGTCCCCTACCATGGCCCAGGAAATGAATCCCAATGCATTTTTCCCATAGACATTTCAAAAAGTATTTATTTAAAGACTGTTACGCCGCGGACAAAGCCAACTCGAGTCGTGACAACTCATGACAACACAAACAATATGGACCAAACAAATAATTACAAAGAAGAAAAACAACAAAAAAAGTGTTGTAACCTGCCGTTTTTTTCTTCTTTCTAATTATTTGTTCGGCCCAAAAAATTTTGTTTGTTGTCATGATTTGTCACGACTCGAGTTGGCTTTGTCCGCGGCGTAAACGTCTTTAAATAAATACTTTCTGAAATGTCTATGAGGAAAATGAACGGAGAATCGTTTCCTGGGCCATGGTAGGGGGCGGGACTGCGACGCTCTATAGGCCTACTGTTACAACGCTGCTGTTTGTGTAGGCTTACAGGCTACAGCCCTACTTGTAGATGGGCTTGCCCACTTCCAACCCATGCCAGTTAGCCCACATGTAGACCATGTTGGAACTACATGGGCTTGCCCACTTCCAACCCATGCAAGTTAGCCCACATGTAGACCATGTTGGAACTACATGTTCCCAGTTCAAGTCCATTCCCACTTGTACCCATGTATCCCGCATTGAAACCACATGGGACCCAAGTGGACGTGCTGGCTGGGTTCCATCTCTCCTCTCTCATCTCTGTCGAGAATGCAACTAGCCTACTTGGACTGTGTCTGTTTAGCAATGGTAGGCTACTGAATGGTAGAGCCTTCAGACGTCGGAGTTGATTGATTTCCAGCTTATTTTGTGGCTAGTAATTAATAACCCTTATGGTCTGAGTCGTCTCGTCTTTATACTATTTATTATTAATTCAGCTTTCACATTTTACCCTACCCTAGTTGCAATGGAAAGAATATTATATTAAATATCTATATACAATGAATATTAAGAGTAGCCTACATGGCATGCACGCCATTTAAAATGTCAAATAGGCTAATGTGGAATTTTACGCAGGTGGTTCCAAATGATGAATTGATTACATCACTAGCAAAAGACGTGAAACTAGGTCAAATCAATTACTGTAGCTGCAGCGGAGCTGTTCCACTCTGACTTGAAGCACACTAAACTGACCAGCACGGCTTCAAGTTTAAACCATAATGGCATGTAGGCATATTGGATATCAACTTTCTTCAGCCAAACAGAAACAGATCTGCGATCGCGGGGGGGGGGGGGGCAGCGCATGCAACTTCAGGTAGCATACGAGTGATTCTCATCATCCATTATCTCAGTGGCTGCAACACTTTTATTTATTTATACTTTTTATTTGCATGGGAGATTTTCGGCTATAGTGCCGTGTGTGTGTGTGTGTGTGTGTGCACAACTGCACATGCTCTTGCAGAGAGAGAGGGGGGAGAGGGAACGAGAGAGAGGTATACCGCCTCATCGCACTGCCAAAAACAAGGAGGTTAAGCAACAGAAATTGCCGACGATTTGATGTGCAGAAAGAACATATCAGATTCTAATCGGGTTAAGGTGTATACATGGAAGAAATGTCCTCTTGATCGGGTTTTAAAAAAGTCTAGACCACCCCTCTGCACCCGATTAGAATTTACATCGGGTCGGACTTGATCGGGTTTATTTAGGTGTATACATGGATATTTTAAATCGGGTGTATTTAAAACCTTGTTTTAACCCGATTAGAACGTGACATGTAAACGTGCCTAGTGAGTGCCTGTGTATTCACCACGTTTGGTGTCACAGTCATGGTGGCCTTTCTTTTTTTGTCATTGTTCATGCTATTTATTTAGTTATATTAAGTAAGGTTCACTTTTATTTGCTTTGAGTTGTTCTTGGCAGGGGCTCACACAGAGTTAATTCACATGTTTTCAAATGTCACTGTCCACTTGGCTTTACACTGGTGTTGGCTGTTTGGGGACTGGGAAATAGTGAGTCAATCCCACGTTAAAGCATGTGCACCTCATTATTTTCAGCTTTTCCAATACTACACAGTAATGGTGTTTGCTAGAAGGGAGAAAGGAGGACATAGGTGGAATGTCCCATATTTTCCTAAAGTCACTGTGGCTGCTATTTTTACACACATATATATATATATATATATATATATATATATATATATATATATATATTTTACATCACCAAGTTTGCATGGGTCTGCTCTCTGATTCAAACCAAAGATCTAAGCGGTGTGATGTATTACATACAATTTTAGTTACCCATGTCCCTCTGCACTTAGTGCAGGGGTTCTCAACCCATGGGTTGCGACCCTCGGGGGGTCGCCAAATTATTTTGGGGGGTCCCCAAATTATTTTCAAAAAATAAAAATTATTTTTGCAACTGAATGGCTGGAAAGTGGAAATGAAGAGTTTACATATAGTACACATAGTATAGAACATGCATACACCTTCCCTAATGATTAATATCTGGTTTCAGTATTTATTTATGGTGTATTGTCTATTAAGGTTATTGTAGCAGTCAATTTATACGGGAGGGGGCAGGGCGGGGGTCCCGAGACATTGCCAAAGCATTTCCGGGGGTCCCCGGCAAAAAACTTTGAGAACCCCTGACTTAGTGCACCTGGGGCTGTTTCATGCTTAGTAGTGCAAAGTAACTATTTACTCAAGTAGACAAGTGCTTACAATGCACAGTACAATCTTGTTATGAGATTGTAGAACTGCTATTTTCTGAAAATGTGAGTACTTGGTACTCAAGGTATGTTTTGATGCTAAAACCTTTGTACATGTCAAGCTCCAAAACGCCCACCTCCCACACCAAAAGCCAATCTACACTGTGATTCGTTGTGAGCTTGTAGATCTGCTATTTTGGAAAAAGCTTGACAATCTTTGAAAAAACGAGTACTTTTACTTTGGTACTTAGAGTAGGCCTATTGATGCCCACCACCACCAGGGGTGGGAACTATGCACAAAACCGAAGTGCACCCACTTTTTTACTTGAACTCTGATCTGACAAAGATGATTCTGATTCTGCAAGGCCCACCAAAGCTCAAACGTATAACTTAAAATATCTTTTATAACAAATAAAAGGCACATTGTTTATTTCAATGGCACAAATTGGAGCACAGAAAGCACTAAAGAATAGGAGCATATTTGGACCCCAAAGATGGGGGTGCAAAGCTCAAACTCAGCCACAGCCGCCGCCCGTGGCTCAGGAGATAGAGCAGGTCATCCAATGATCTGTGGGTCGGCGGTTCGAATCCCGGCTCCTCCTGCCCACATGTCAAAGTGTCCTGGGGCAAGACATTGAGCCCTACATTGCCTCCAATGAGTTGGTCGGTGTGAGCTTGCCACAATGTGGAAATGAATGTGGGAAGTGAGGACGCTGGCGTCGACTGTTCGATGCTTCACCTCCCGTATGAATGAATGAACCATTGTAAAGCGCGTTGAGCACTTGGAAAAGCACTATGAAAATGCAATTCATTATTATAAACATATTATTTAAAATATCAAAAAATTATACCAACACAAATTATAAAATGTACAGCACTAAGCACTTAAGAATGACTCCAATTGTATTCATGTTTTCATCATATGGGGTGCTAACTTCACTGAGGTAAAGTGAAACAGTCAATTTTGTGAATATTTAACAGACAGTCGACGTTCATGTGCGGAAATATTTGCTTAGAGGTACAGTATGTTGAACCGAAGACTGACAACAGAACCAATGCAATGTTCTTGACTCTTGAGGCAGCAGAATGTATCTGGTAGGCCTACAGATGTCCAACAAGTGTAGATGCAGGTTCCGTGATTGTTCACTGCTGTAGCTTCTTAACAAAAGGCTTAATGCAAAGATCAATGAATTCAGAAGCAGTTGCCGTTGCCGGAAAAAACCGGGCGGCCCGGAGGATTATCATAAAGTCGTTTGTGAATTTTAGGAAGTAAATAGGACACTCGACCAAAATACATTTTAATTCTTATTCAGAAATCCATTTTGACTCCCTAGCGTTAGTTAGGAGAGTCCGGAATTGTGCTAGCAAGGGCATATCTGACTAAAAGGAAGATAAGTGAAATTGTTTATTTGTGCCTGAAATTAAGCTGCATATTATATACTGTAGTTAAGAGCAAATTAATATACACGATTGTTTCATTATATTCTGTTTGATAATTTCTCTTGTCTTTCAGTCCTGAGTCTCCTGACATCACCACGATAAAGCCACTCAGCCATAATTTGGTTTGATCCCCAAACCTAAGCGACACTTATCCGCACATTGTTATTTTCCTAGTGAGCGCAGATGGTGTCAAAATAATACTTGAAATGTCCATTAGTACATTTACAGTGCATACCCAACATGAAAACAAGGTTTTGTGTGCAACACCATAATGCATTCATATTTGTATAGGTATACAACCTCACTTTCACAAAATAACCCTTTTCACTGTGTTTTTACAGTGCAACCACATTATTATTATTTTAACAGTGGGGGCCATTTTGGTCTATGTAACGGTTTGGCCAAATACAAAGATGCTCTGGGGTTCCAGTCAGGTGTTTTACCTGACAAAATGTCCACTCTCAAATAAATAAACCATTACATAATTCTGTGTCATTATAGGGTAACCTTAATGTCACTTTTCAAATACAGACACTTTTCAACAGAGAACCACACCTGCTCTTGTTGCATCTATCAGCAGTCTGTTAGAACATGTTTGTCAAGTATAGTAGTTATAGCCTCACTGCATTGTGACATTATATAACATAAACCTTGCAGGAAGTACATCATTAACCTAAGTGACAACATAACACAGATACGTTCTCCAAGGTACTCCAGAACCTGTAACCACGAGATATACACGTTCTTGTCAAAGTCCTAGTGCTGTGTCATTGATTGTATTTACCAACTACTGTACCAAACAAGGTTAGCATCTGTATGTGGGGCAGGCATCCTGTGTTTTCTATTCTGACTGATGGATGGATTGCAGGTTACGTTCCTTAATTGGTAGGGAGCAGCTGGAGAAAGCAGACACGGGGCTATAGCAGGTGCCATGGTGAGCTCTTCTGAAGGGATTCAGAGTCAACTGTCAGGTTCAACTTAGCAGGAAACCAGCGGATTCGACCGTTATCTCTGCATTGGAACGGCAAAATCATCCGTTATCAGCACGTTTGAATGGTGCCAAAATGTCCATACTGGCATACTCTCCACATAGCCTGGTCAAGGTTTCCCCCTGGTGGACGTGTCATTTCCAACTATTGTCGGTGCATGTAAACTAGGGGTTACTGATATATACTATTCTCTGCCTATCAGGACGTAACTCGGGCGGCGCTGAGTCGGGTCTGGTGGCCTTCGCAACGCTCTGCACGGCGCCTCACGTAGCTCATGGCCAACAGACACGGCGCGCCTCCGTCAGGACATCAGTGATAATGACAATCGCAGATAATGACATACTGAACAGTGAGGATGCCAGTATGGACATTTTGGCACCATTCAAACGTGCTGATAACGGATGATTTCGTCGTTCCAATGCAGAGATACAGGTCGAATGGGGTGAGGAAACATTATGCAGTCTCTCCAAAGTCAGTCCAACATTTTTCACAACAGCTTCAGTTGGCCCCGATGATGTCCAGATTCTGTAGGTGCTATATGACAGACACCCCATTAACAATCAAGTCAGACAAAATCACAGTGGTCCCTTGGTTCAGAACCACTGACATACCACAACACCCAGCCCCCCCACACCCCACACAGTAGTATAAATGTATATGGAGCTGATTGTCCAAGCAGGTTTGGGGATCTGTGTAGGCAGAACATTTTATCAATATTTTATTAAGTTTCCCCATGCCTTCCATTTGTCACATTCCTATGGGAATAGTAAGTGTTGGATTGACAAGATGTCAGGTGGCTTGATTTACAGTAACATAACACACTTTTTTAACGAGGTAAGCGTAACACAAGATCACCATTTACAAGAGGACTGAATATCTGACTCCTAGTTCTTGCCAGAGTAGAAATATATTGTTCATAAGATACAGAAACACTGTCTCTGGGGAGTTGACTCAAAACTCTTTAATACAAAATGTGTACCCACAATGTTCACCCATGCACTCTTTTATACTTGTGACAATAAAGTGAACTTGAAGTTGGGGCATTTCTCTTGATTAAATGTGGAGATGCCAATTATAAGTGAAAACAATCAAATAAATACCATGGATCTGTTTTACAATAGCAGTGTACATACCTGTATCAGAGTTCTTACGGCCAAGTTATGGGAACACTTTCCCAACACTTTCCTGGGGGTCTTTATGTGTGTAATATGTGGTTTTAGATATTTTAGCAGGGAGCCCAGTGTCTCTGATGTCATGGACACTGGGCTTTAATCTATGGACAAAGCTAAATGGTCACTTGCATGGTTCCAGCCATTATTTCGTTCTTTTACGCTCTTGCAGTGGATGGGGACATGGAGGTATTTGTGGAATTGGCAAGTCTGTCGATTTTGCAAATTATAGTGCCCGACCGAAATGTTGTCTAGCCTATCAATGGTCTGTCTATCTTTGGAGCACTATGTTTAGTTAATGCAGTTTATCATGCAAGTGCAATGGACACACTGCGACTTAAGCCTTAAAAGTAATAAGATTAGGTAATCATAAGATTGTCAGTTCACTTCACACTGCGAATCTTACTCAAGAACATGATGGAAAATATAATGGATTGGGAGACGCAAGCAGAAGGATTGTCTGCTTTTGCAGTTGGAGGTAAATGCATACGTTGTCCATGAAAATGTAGCTTCCTGCATTCCTTGCCGTACGACAAGGATGTATTGTTGCCATTATTTATTTCGTTACAAAATCTGAAAAGCTTATCGGCACCTGTGGCAAGTTGTTCTTTGTTTCTATCTTTGATAGAAGAATTGTTGTCGTTATTTCTTTCGTTACAAAATCTGAAAAGCTTTTCAGCACCTGTGGCATATTGTTCTTTGTTTCTGTCTTTGATAGAAACGGTTTACGTTGCTGTCTGCTTGTCATGTTGTTTGACAATATAACATGACAAAGAAAGTAGATTAACTGTGACATGCCAACGTTTCTATACACCAGAGAACACTAACGGCAGGTGAGATAAAAAATAATCTTGCAGGATGTTACGTTGCATTTTTGCAGATACTGGGGACAATCAAGAGAGGAATATCCCTGAGCGCAAGAATCACACCAGGGGTTCCGTGTTTAAACGGTTCAACAGTGAGCAAAACATGGTTGTGCCAAATCAGAGCACTGCGTATTTAAGGTATCAAACCATTCTTTTGAAATGCAGGTGATCTTGGACCAGAGTACGGGTGCAGTACTTGACATTGGTTAGACCAGTCATTAGTCCTACAACCTATCTCAAACCCTCACCCTAACCCTAACCTCCCACGGGCAAGCACACCTAAACCTAACCTTAACCCTCTCCCAACCCTTAACGCACCCCTAACCAACCGTAATCCAGTCGTCTTAACGCACACCAACCTTATTATGTCTAACCAATGACTAGTCTAAACTAAGTATGCCTCCCCCAGAGTACAAGACATGCGCCTATTTTCAAAATCTAGAATCAAAACTAAACTAAGTAAGGACATATCTGACAAAAAGGAAGGTGAGTGGTGTTGTGTACTTGTGCGTGAGAAAATGTAGTTTTTTTTTTGCGTACTGTAGGTACAAGAATATGCCGTTTCATATGTTTGACCTCTTCCTCCGAAGGTCTTTTCTGTTTGTTCTGTAAATTAGTGTATCCTCTATTTCCACAAATTGCCTGTGACAATGCCTAAAAACAGCAGCAGTCCAAGGTTTCTGTTTGAGACAAATTTATTCCAGCAGTCCTCTGGTTTGTTGATGTCCAGTGTGTAGACCTGATGCATTAGGTGCAGGGCCACTGTGGACAGTGCAGCATAGTAAGGTAGACTCTGTTCAGCATTGACCCCCACCATTACCAGTCCTGACATCATGGCCACCATAAAGGCACTCAGCCATGGTTTGGTTTGATGCCCAAACCTCAGTGCCGTAGACTTGAGTCCTATCTGGATGTCATCCTCTTTGTCCTGGTGAGCATAGATGGTGTCATAAATCAGCGTCCACATAACTCCGGAGAAATACAGAGGAAGACACACTGACCAGTCACAGGAGCCCTGGACAGCAGACCAGCCCAACAGTGCTCCCCAGTTGAAAGTTAGACCCAACACAAGCTGTGGCCAGTAGGTGATCCTCTTCATCAATGGATAGGTGATGACCAGAGACATTGAAGCAGCACCAAGTGCTATACTGTAATAATTAAGATACAGCAAGATGCCTAGTGCAAGTGACAGCTGGCCTCCGAGGAACACCAGAGCCTGTATCTGAGAGATCTCCCCTGAGGCGATGGGTCGTGTAGCGGTCCTGGACACCTTCTTGTCAAAGTCCTTGTCCCACATGTCATTGATGGTGCAGCCCGCCCCTCTCATCAGCAGCGCCCCTGTACCAAACAAGGTTAGCATGTGTAGGTGGGGCAGGCATCCAGGGTCTGCAGCCAGACCGATGCTCCATGTGCACGGCAGGTACAGCAGCCACGTTCCAATTGGTTTATCAAGTCTCATTAGCCGGAGGTATGGCCGGATAGCTGTTGGTGCCGATTTCACAATTGCTGGAGCTGACAGACTCAACAGTCTTTTACCATAACATGCGTTTCCTAGTTTGGCTGATGGATGAAGGCCTTGCAGGTTGCTAAAAACTCTTGTCACTGTGCTTGGAGCTATGTCAGGACCATGACCGGTCCTTTTTTCCTTTGATAGGGAGCAGCCAGAGAGAGCAGCCAGGTGGCTAAAGCAGGTGCCATGGTGTGCTCTTCTGAAGGAATTCAGAGTCAACTGCCAGGTCACCTTAGCAGGATGCATGATGGTATCTTTCTGATGCCAGGAGAAAACAATTCACAACGGTAAGAGTTGTTCTCATCATCACATCTAGGTTGTCTGCTTGTGGTCCTAAAACGGTGAAAAGCCGATGATGTTCAGATCCTGGAATATACGTTCTAGGTTGTGCTGTACCCGTGCAGTACTTGGAGGCCATTCACAGCCTATGACATTACTACTATGATGTCACAGTCTATGATGTCAGTATTATGATGTCAGTTGACTCCATATTTGGGCATATTTTCGGTATAAATGTTTGTGCCTATGAGATGACATTTGTTTAGAGCATCTTTGGAGACCTCTCTCACCTCTATCCTTTCCGGCGTACCCGCCATCTTGTAAGCAAACAGGGGTGATCAGGCATCATGACTAACACCAGAGGCAAGAGGAGGGGGACCCGGTACATGTTTGCCAGGGAGTTCCGCAAACATGGCCCAATTCCGTTGTCCACATACATGCGCATCTACAAGAAGGGCGATATCGTTGACATCAAGGGCACGGGTACCATCCAAAAGGGAATGCCTCACAAGTGCTACCACGGCAAAACGGGACGTGTCTACAATGTTACCCAACATGCTCTGGGTGTCATTGTCAACAAGCAGATCAGGGGCAAGATCCTGGCCAAGAGGATTAATGTGCGCATTGAGCACGTGAAGCACTCTAAGAGTAGGGACAGCTTCCTTCAGCGTGTGGAGGCTAACGAGAAGAGAAAGCTCGACGCCAAGAAGGACGGCAGCTGGGTGGAACTGAAGCGTCAGCCGGAGGCACCTCGTGAGGCCCACTTCGTCACCACCAAGAACAATGTGCCACAGGTGCTGGAACCAATTCCATACGAGTTCATGGCTTAAACTGTTGGCTGAAATAAATTTGTTTGTACGCAACCCAAAAAGAATATCCTGCCGCAAAAGAACAAGGAGGCGCAGTCTTTGCGCTTAGAGGCAGGCCCACGGCCGTCTTGAGTGACAGGCTGTCAGCAAGGCAGAATAAAAGGGTGATGCGTTTTTTAACATAACAGTAGAGTTGTTCAGGCATTAACGCAAATGGAATGGATGGAATGGATTTCTTGATTTCCTCGTATGAGAAGCATTGGTTGGAACCTGGAATTGACATTGCTTTAATAGTTATATCAGTTCATATTTTGAACAATTCCATGCTGTATTGATGTGGTACCATAGTGGAGAGACACAAACGTTGATCAATATTAACACTCTTGAGTGAAATATCTATGGGTCCATTTGGTTACCAACTCCATCATTTAGCTGGGGACCACCACTGGTTGAAAATAGATGGATGGATAGATAGAATAAAACAATCGTTCTGATTAAGGTCTTCAACAACAACACCTATTGTATCAGGGTCTTTATTTGTCACACAGAAATAGGCACTAGATAGATAGATAGATAGATAGATAGATAGATAGATAGATAGATAGATAGGCAGACATCAATCAATCAATCAATCTTTATTTATATAGCACATTTCAGACAACAGAGTGCAGTTCAAAGTGCTTTACAGTAAGAGCAAAAATATAACAAGAAAGAGCAAAACACAACGAGAGCATCAACTACATAGTAATAACAAAAACAAAAGGAGCGACTAAAACAGGAAAAGGACATGCAATGATCTAGGTAAAAGCAATGCTAAAAAGGTGTGTTTTAAGATTTCGTTTAAAAATGTCCACGGATTCAGAGAACCGTAGATCCCTTGGCAGGCTGTTCCACAGCACAGGGGCATAGTAGCTAAAGGCGGCTTCTCCATATTTCTTTGTGTTAGGGGTCTCTGGAATCTCTAGGAGACCAGCACTAGATGATCTAGTCCATGAAAAAGATTAAGTATACCGGCTTAATTAGAATGATTATTATTGATCAACGTTTGTGTCTCTCTCCTATGGTACTGTGATAGATTGAATACTAGCTCTAGATGCCTGTAGTAGACTGCAGAGGTCGCTAACGTCATGGCTTGTGCTTTATATGGTTTGAATGAGGGATCGATTGGTCATTCCTGAGTAGAATACAGCGGGCGCTAATGCTGTTCTCCATCATTAATACAGTGAATGGAGACACAGCAACACGTTGTCATTACTGTTCATTAGCGGGGCAGATAACATGCAATTTACAGGTGAATCGTTCACTTGCGGATACAAGCACCAAAATTGGCACACATACTCCTTAGGGATGGCTCTTTTGAGAAAACCATTGTGCCAAATAAAATGTCAAGATGGCGGCCATTTTTCAAGATGGCCACCATTGAATATACAGTAATATTGCATTTCGCAATAAAATCCCATAGACTTGTCCTATTTGAATGATCTTGGTGTCAAGTCATACATTTATCACCATGTAGAATCCAAATTTGGACCCATGGACTTACTCATTGGCTTCCTTGTACCATATATCAGTCCCGGAATCCTAATATTCTGCTAAATTAGAGGTTTGCGTTATGTCTGACTCGGGTAAAATGGATGGTAGTGTATATCTTAATATTGTTATAGGTTTAGTGTGTGTGTGTGTGTGTGTGTGTGTGTGTGTGTGTGTGTGTGGGGGGGGGGGGGGGGGGGGGGGGGGGGGGGCACACTGGTGGCACCGGTCCTGTGAAACTCAGCATGGGGTTCAGTATCAGCTGAGTAATTTGTTTGGTGTAGCTTGCTAAATAATGACTTCATTGTCCCAAATGTTGTCTAATAGCTAGTGTAGATTACATGTAGTTTACCATGTATGATGTTTAGTTAGACAGCCACGCCTGAATTGACAGGGTATGCCAACACGGGAGAGCCGAGCCAATGGTAAGTTGGCTATACATGACTTATTCATGGACTTACCAAGATGGTGTACAGAACGCACGGGACTTAAATGATACTGGATGAACGATCGGGCTAGGTGTAGATTAGTGATGCACCGAATATTCGGCCTATTCGGTTTCGGCCCGAATAGGCAGAAAATATATCACCGAATATGTATGCTAATTGCATACATATTCGGTGTATGCATTCAAAAGAGCGGCATAAATGTTTTATGGACCCATAATAGTGATTATTATTTAAGTTAGGTTTTGCCATAACCATTCCTTTTGCCATAAATCAGGTAGCTTTAAGGTACGGCCATGACAGCAATGGTAGGAAAATATATATATAATATTAATCATATTTGTATATTCGGTATTCGGTTTTCGGCCAACTGTTTCCTATATTCGGTATTCGGTTTCGGCCAAGAATTTCCCTTTTGCAAATGTTGTCTTTGCAAAGAGAAGAATAGTAAAGAGCTCTTATCACATGCAAGACCATCACAACATGATGGCTACACTATGATTGCAACTAATATTCCCCTCTTTCACACAATGAATGAGATGCATATTAATAAAATGTATCCAGACAGACTTGATGATGGTGGTGGCATTGAAGAAAGGAGGAACAAGGCGCAATATCAAAAAAGTGGTCGCATTACAAAACTGGAGAGTGAGAATCACAAAACGAAAAGCACAGCCAGTGGAATGCAGCTGGGTGTTGATGCATCTGCTGTCAACTCCACAAGACTGAAGGAAAAACTCATGCTGTCAGAAATACCTGAGTTGGAGGCTCACAAGCAGGTAAGGGATGTTCTTTTGGCTTTCCAGAAAGATGTAGGCTTTGGCTTGTCAGAAGCCTCTGACTCTTATAGTGAAGCTATTGTCCTTAGCAAAGCAGCTAACATGTTGCAAAGACATATATGCTGGACCACAAGTCCCTCCAAATCAGGTATTTCTTACAGCAGTTTTTCATTCAGTCTTGTGGAGTTGACAGCAGGTGCATCAACACCCAGCTGTTCCAGGCACTGGGCGTACAGGTGAACTATATGTCTGCAAGTCGGAGGACTGAAGGACCCTCACCAGATCTAAAATCTGAATGTTCCTTTTCCAGTCTCTTTGTGGTTGTGAGTTATGACCTCTCTCTATTGTACAGGTCTGCCAAGCAAGCAGTGTGGTATAACATCTCCACCACTGAGTCTTGCAACTCTCTTATTGAGATTCATCGTCATAGCTTTCTTGTGAGTTCAGAGTATGCAATCTGTGTCACATCTGAAACATGTTTGGCTTTTAATGCTGGTTCTACTCCACTTGGTCTGGCATTCCACTGGCTGAGCACTCTCTGCTTTTCGTTTTGTGGTTCTCACTCTCTCCAGTTTCGTGTTGTTGAACATAATGCGACAACCTTTGTGATATTGCGCCTTGTTCCTCCTCAGAGTTTATTCAATGCCACCAAGGGAATATTAGTTGTTGTTGCGATTGTCTTGCATGTGGTGATGAGAGCTCATACTATTCTTCTCTTTGCAAAGACAACACTTGCTCCAGTCAGTCTTGAATTTAGGCGGTCCTGGGTCTATATTAGACATCTTGGTGAATGGTAATCAAGGTATCACAGTATGATCATTATCTGTATTCAGTGAAGAGGGATTATCCTTTTACCGCCATCATGCACAATAAGGTATGGGATACGACTAGGTTCGACAATAAAATCTACACCTAGCCCGATCGTTCATCCAGTATAATTTAAGTCCCGTGCGATATGTACACCATGTTGGTAAGACCATGAATAAGTCATGTATAGCCCCCTTACCATTGGCTCGGCTCTCCCGTGCTGGTAACCTGTCAATTCAGGCGCGGTTGTCTAACATCATACATGGTACACTACATGTAATCTAGCTAAAATATGCAGGGTTTATTAGACAACATTTGGGACACTGAAGTCATTATTTAGCTACACCAAACAAATTACTCAGCTGATACTGACCCCCCCCCCCCCCCCACACACAAACACACACACACACACACACTAAACCTCTAACAATATTAAGATTTACACTACCATCCATTTTACCTGAATCAGACATAACACAAACCTCTAAATTAGCAGAATATTAGGATTCCGGGACTGATATATGGTACAAGGAAGCCAGTGAGTAAGTCCATGGGTCCAAATTTGGATTCTACATAGTGAAAAATTTATGATTTGACACCAAGATCATTCAAATAGCACAAGTCTATGGGATTTTATTGCGAAATGCAATATTACTGTATATTCAATGGCGGCCATCTTGAAAAATGGCCGCCATATTGAAATTTTATTTGGCACAATGGTTTTATCAAAAGAGCCATCCCTAAGGAGTATGTGTACCAATTTTGGTGCTTGTATCCGCAAGTGAACGATTATTTCCGCTATCTGCCCCGCTACATTCAGTTAATCATCTTTTCCCCTTATTCAAGGTAAAATGCTGGTTCACCTAATGATGGTTTTAGATGAGGACATTCATTTTGTGTGTTATTTTGCCGTTTTGGATAATGCACTTTGGAATGTTTACTAAGGGTTTTCTGGTGATAACAATGCAATGTTATGTGACCCAAGAACACAAAGCTAATTAGTTAGCAACAGTTTGCTAATATACTGTAGCTGGGAATGATGCAGAAATGTATTTATGTTGTTGAAATGTGTTTGGTACTCCCATGAGAGTGAAAAGTATCAAAGTTACTAATACTAATAACTGTTAGTGTTTTGAAATAAGTGCAGTACAGTTGGTAGACTGTATTTGGGGTATTGAAATCAGATATCTATGATTGAACTGTCATGATGTGGATAAACCATTTAACCGTAGGACATTTGTATGTTGAGCAACACTGTGCAAGAGACATGTGTTCAGTCATATATGTTCTATGTGAAATTGTGAATGATGATAAAATACAGTATTTGTGGGTCATTAATACAGTGAATGGAGACACAGCAACACGTTGTCATTACTGTTCATTCAAGAGTCTATACGACAACCAGTGGTCTCGCCCCAACAATGCTTTGCACTCTCGACCGACAACCAGGGAACGGCGGGAGCTCAGCACCAGGTCGAGTCACAAGATGTTCCGCAGCAGCAGTATACACCGCCACATCTGCAGTATGGATACTCTCAATTACAGTATGCAGCACCTCAACAGCAATATGCAGCCCCACCACAGCCATATGCCGTCACACCACAGCAGTATGTGGCTCCACAGCACCATTAAGCAGCACCCCAACAGCAGTATTCAACCCCACGGCTACAATATACAGCAGCACCACAGCAGTATGCAGCCTTACAGCAACAGTACACACCCTTCACCTGTGAACGCTGCGGCCTGAAGTTCGCCACCTCCTCCAACTTCAACATACACATCAGACTGCACAGCGGAGAGAAACCCTACGTGTGCGGCCAGTCGTTCGCCCAGCCCTCCGCGCTGACCTATCACAAGAGGCGACACACGGGAGAGAAACCTTACCAGTGTGACACCTGTGGAATGAACTTCTCTGTGTCCTCCTCACTCATCAGACACGCACGCAAACACACAGATACAGACGGCCATGACGATTTCAGCGAAGCAGCCGAGCGTGAGGAAGAGGAGTTCACTGCGAAGGAAGTCACCAAAACAAGCAAGAAGGACAAAAAGACTAAGAAAGTCTCTAAGAAAGTAAAACGTACAGCAGCAATCTCAGAACCAGGCAGAAGTAGGGCGTACTGACCCTTTTTATTGTATTACTGGGAGATTTTAACTATCACATCAACAGTCACACT
Organism: Electrona antarctica; assembly: GCF_951216825.1. Lineage (NCBI taxonomy): Eukaryota > Metazoa > Chordata > Actinopteri > Myctophiformes > Myctophidae > Electrona > Electrona antarctica. The sequence continues at coordinate 52,536,471 of NC_136812.1, read as the reverse complement.
GACCTTTCAGCAATGAACTTCCTCAGCATCACTGAATCTTTTAATCTGGTACATCATGCTACAGGTCCCACACACAACAAGGGAAACACCCTCAACCTTGTTTTTAGTTTTGGCTTAAGTATTGACAACATTGTTACTGATGACCAAGCCATGTCGGACCATAAAGCCTTAATTTTTAACATATATTTTAGCCCTGACTGTTAGGCTGGAACACGCATTAAGCGCTCACGTATTTTAAATGGTCTATCAGCCGAATGGTTTTCTGCCGCCTTTGACAATACTATAATTCAACTGCCTCCAAATGCCAGTGTTGATATTGATGTTTTAGTTCACTCTTTTAACTCGCACTGTACTGATATTTTAGACATAGTTGCTCCTTTTAAATCTTGCACTGTCCGCACTTTAAATAAAACTCCCTGGCTAAACGAGGATACTCACCGCTTAAGACGCGAGTGTAGAAGGGCTGAGTGCCTACGTCTTAAATCACTTAATTAATTTTAACTCTATGGTCAAACATGCACGAGCCACATATTTTAGCAAACTAATTTTATCCTGTAAACGTAACCCAAAGGTCCTTTTTGACACAATTAGCAATATTGTTTGTCCACCAACGCCCAATCCCCATGTTTTCTCTGAAAACGATTGCAATGATTTTCTCTTATTTTTTGTTAACAAAGTTGCCAACATTAGGGCGGGAATTGTCCCCTCCAATCCCACCTCTCATCTGGTCCCCAACCACCACCATCAGTCGATCCTGGATTCATTTGCACCCATTTCCCTCCATCATTTAACTCATAGTAAGCAGCATGAAATCTTCTTCAGTCCACTAGATGTCCTCCCAATCACCATGTTGAAAGATGTGTTTAACTCCATAGGTCCATCCCTGCTCAACATCATCAACCATTCACTGATCTCTGGCCATGTCCCCTCTTATTTTAAAACAGCCACTGTTCAGCCGCTTTAAAAGCTTTAGATCCAGCTCTTCCTAGTAGCTATCGGCCCATTTCCAAGCAAAAAATGGTTGCTGAACAACTTTTAACTGTTTTAAATCCGGTTTTAGACAAATGCACTCCACTGAGACAGCACTTTTAAAAGTATCAAATGACCTAATGATGTCATCAGATGCCGGTAGAGGATCAATTTTGGTCCTGTTGGACCTCAGTGCTGCGTTTGACACGATAGATTACACCATTTTAATCAATAGGCTTAGGGATAGAGTGGGGGTCACGGGTAAAGCCCTCGATTGGTTTTCCTCCTACCTTATAGGCAGAACTTTTTCAGTGGCAGTGGGCCAACATGTCTCTGACTCTGTCCCCCTCTCCTGTGAGGTGCCCCAGGGCTCAGTTCTGGGTCCAACCCTATTTTCGTTATATATGCTACCCCTAAGACACCTTATCAGCACTTTTAATATTTCATACCATTTTTATGCAGATGACATCCAGCTTCATTATTCTTTTAACACTAAGTGCCCTGCAGATTTTAATTTCAATGTTTTATTTGACTGTATATCAGCCATTAAGGCCTGGATGTCAGATAACTTCCTCCAGCTGAACAACGAAAAAACTGAGGTACTAATTATTGCCCCTGATAACATTGTTCCCAAGGTGGTAGACTGTATCGGCCCCCTCAAACCCAACGTGCGTCCCAACCTCAGAAACCTTGGCGTCAATTTTGACCAATCAATGCATCAAATCAGTTACCCGGACATGCTTTTTCCACCTCAGAAACATCGCCAAGCTTAGATCAATAGTCTCATACTCGGAACGGGAACTCATAATCCACGCATTTGTATCATCACGCCTGGACTATTGCGACTCTCTTTTCACCTGTCTAAATAAATCCTCCATGGACCGCCTCCAACTGATCCAAAACTCTGCAGCCAGACTTATAACCAGAACCAGCAGACGGTCTCACATCACTCTCTAAATCCTGGCCTCCCTGCACTGGCTTCCTGTGAATTTCAGGGTCCAGTTTAAGGTACTGGTGCTCACTTTTAGAGCTATGCATGGTCAGGCCCCAGATTACCTGGCTGAACTTGTGCCACGTTATGTGCCCAGAAGGGCCCTTAGGTCTGCAGAACAGGGTCTGTTAGCCCCACCCCCCACGGAATTAAAAAACAAAGGTGACAAAGCATTTCAGGCTGTAACGGCCAGACTTTGGACTTGCCCCTTCTGTGGACATTTTTAAAAACAGCCTTAAAACTTTCCTCTTTAATCAAGCATTTGTAAATGGTTCAACCTGAATTTTCTGATTTTTCCTTTACTTATTGACTCATGCTTTTATTGTCATTTATTTGAGATGAATTGTACAGCAATCTTTTTATCTGCTTTGTTTTCGTTGTCTTGTATTTTATTGCATGTAAAGCACTTTGTGAAAGGTGCTATATAAATACAATTTACTTACTTACTTACTCCCTCGACAACGACTGCATCCACTTCCAAAAGGCCTGCCATCTCTAGCAGCACCCCTGTGTCTCACCCTCTCAGCCCAGCAGCTGCCAGCAGAGTATCAAAGTACAATCCTCCAGATACAGACACAGCCATGATTGCCACCGTCACGCCGCTCAGAGAAGAGCAAACGGAGACTGAGTGTGACACTCATGATGTATGGGATCCCCCAGTTGAATTGAGTCACCTGGACATACACCAGCAAGAGGTAGCTACACAGATGCTGCGAGAGGAATGCCACTCCTTTTCAAGAACAGAGGATGAGCATTACCTTAAAGGACAGTGAGCCTGTTGCACGGTCGTATCTGTCTGTGCCCAAACCCCTGTACCAAGAGATGAAGGACTATCTGCATGATCTGATTGCCCATGGCTGGGTGGAGAAGTCTAAATCTCCTTACGCTTCACCCATCGTGTGTCAGAAAGAAATATGGTAGCCTGAGGTTGTGTATATCGAGATCTGAACAGAAAGACACTACCCGGTCGCCAGCCCATTCCAAGAGTCCAGGATATTATGAACAACCTGGGTGGTAATTCATGGTTTTCCCTATTAGATCAAGGAAAGGCCTACCATCAGGGGTTCATGGCAAAATAACACACACATGTCCTCATCTAAAACCATCATTAGGTGAACCAGCATCTTACCTTGAATAAGGGGTAAAGATGGATCAACTGAATGAACAGTAATGACAACGTGTTGCTGTGTCTCCATTCACTGTATTAATGACGGAGAACAGCATTAGTGCCCGCTGTATTCTACTCAGTCAGACAGACTCACCTTCTCGAGCCTAGCCCGTCAGATTGAAAATGGACTGAGCACTGGCTGCCTGGAGCTGGAAATTGTCAATGCAGTAATAAGAGCTATTGTGCCAGGACTACAGCTTTGCAGCTACCTGGAGGGCAGTCTTGACTTATCATTGCCTACGCTGAGAAGAATATTACGCTTCCACTATAAGGAGAAAGGGGCCACTGAGCTCTACAGGCAACTCACATTAGAAGTCCAACGCAGCAAAGAAACTTCGCAAAACGTTGTCATTCGCACCCTGGATTTAAGACAGAATGTTTTATTTGCTTCCCAAGAAGCATAATCGGGCTTAAAGTATAACCCAGCACTGGTACAGAGTGCCTTCCTGCACACTGTGCTCATTGGCCAACACAATGACAATATCAGAAGTGATTTGCAGCCATGTCTAACAGATCCAAATATTACAGATGTGGTCCTTCTTGAGAAATTGAACATTGCTTATGCAAATGAGACGGAGAGGCAAAACAGGAAGAAAACAGCAGTGCCAGAGCACCCAACTGCTGTCCATTCCGTGCAGTCAGAGGAAGACCCAGTTGAACAGAAATGTCAAGAACCTCAGTGCAGAAACTCATCAGACACGCACGCAAACACACAGATACAGACGGCCATGACGATTTCAGCGAAGCAGCCGAACGTGAGGAAGAGGAGTTCACTGCGAAGGAAGTCACCAAAACAAGCAAGAAGGACAAAAAGACTAAGTAAGTCTCTAAGAAAGTAAAACATACAGCAGCAATCTCAGAACCAGGCAGAAGTCCTCCCTTGACAACGACTGCATCCACTTCCAAAATGCCTGCCATCTCTAGCAGCACCCCTGTGTCTCACCCTCTCAGCCCAGCAGGTGCCAGCAGAGTATCAAAGTACAATCCTCCAGATACAGACACAGCCATGATTGCCACCGTCACGCCGCTCAGAGAAGAGCAAACGGAGACTGAGTGTGACACTCATGATGTATGGGATCCCCCAGTTGAATTGAGTCACCTGGACATACACCAGCAAGAGGTAGCTACACAGATGCTGCGAGAGGAATGCCACTCCTTTTCAAGAACAGAGGATGACATTGGCTGTGTTGAGAAGCTGCAGTTGAGCATTACCTTAAAGGACAGTGAGCCTGTTGCACGGTCGTATCTGTCTGTGCCCAAACCCCTGTACCAAGAGATGAAGGACTATCTGCATGATCTGATTGCCCATGGCTGGGTGGAGAAGTCTAAATCTCCTTACGCTTCACCCATCGTGTGTCAGAAAGAAATATGGTAGCCTGAGGTTGTGTATATCGAGATCTGAACAGAAAGACACTACCCGGTCGCCAGCCCATTCCAAGAGTCCAGGATATTATGAACAACCTGGGTGGTAATTCATGGTTTTCCCTATTAGATCAAGGAAAGGCCTACCAGCAGGGGTTCATGGCAAAATAACACACAAATGTCCTCATCTAAAACCATCATTAGGTGAAACAGCATTTTACCTTGAATAAGGGGAAAAGATGATTAACTGAATGAACAGTAATGACAACGTGTTGCTGTGTCTCCATTCACTGTATTAATGACGGAGAACAGCATTAGCGCCCGCTGTATTCTACTCGTGGCGAAAGCCACAAATAAAATATATATTTTAAAACGCATCTATTCTTAACAGCGGTGACAGCCAGCTGTCACTCAAGGCGGCCGTGGGCCTGCCTCTAAGCGCAGAGGCCGCGCCTGCCTTTTGCGGCAGGATCCATAAACAAGCGTCAGGAGTAGGCTGTAGAAACACACTGCTGCTACTGGTACAGCCTTCAATCCAATCCAACTTTATTTATAGAGCATATTTCAAAACAACAGTGTTGACCAAAGTGCTTTACATAACATAACAAAGAAAACACAAATAAAAGTACACACTCTGGATTAAAATCTTTGGACCATGGCATCAGTATATCTCCCCATTGTATTACATGGGTTTATTTTATACATGGAATTGTTTAGTGGGCTGCATCAATATTATTTTAACTGACAGTTGAAAACAAACCTCTACTGGTAATAATTAATATCGTTTAGGCGTCAAGACTTCATCAGCGTATAAGAAAAGGTTTAGTGTAACATGCTTTAGTTTTAAACACTATAACTATTCTAAACAAACGACAACATGAATCGTTTACAAAAAGCTGACACCTTATAGAGTGTTGTTCAAAGTAAACTTCAAAATGTCAATGCGTTGGCAGGCCGCATGAAGGAACAACCCAAACAGCCAGCTTAAGGTTGCTCCTATGAATCTCAACATTAGTGGATTCATTAAACCCATTCAATATACACAGAACCAGTTACTTCAAGAAATACACTGTCACAAGTAAGTCCGGTAATCAACATTTACTTGATGAATCATCACATTAAACAACAGGGGGGAAAGGGTAGATCACAAAGGGTGTTCAGATATGCCCCTAAAAATATTTTTTTCCCTTTCTGAAAAATAATTAATGTAATGTTTACAAATAAAATAAATAAAATAAGTAAAATTGAAAATACTCCAAAGATAAAAATAGTAATTTAAATTAAACATAGTTATGGATGCAGTCCAGTATTGCATCCCAGTATTGCTCCAGGGTCCTGGGTCCATGGCGGAACTGACGAACGAGCCTCTGAAGTCTGTTGGAGAAAATCATTAGATTTTAGTTACTGTAATAGTAATGTTCTAGTGAACACATTTTGTTGTGCACAAAAAGCCTTTTATATTATTTAATTATGCTTAGCATAAAGAAACTCTCAAACCTTCTATCCAGCTCTCGCCATTTCCTCCGCTGGGGGGAGTGTTGGAGACGATGGAGCAGACCGTCTCCAACAGCTTCTGCTCTTCCTTTATACAGCGGATGAACAGCCAAATGGAAGGGTGGCGTCTGTCCACCCGCAACGTTCCATCTGTGATGCCAACCTGAAATAATCTGAGATTTATAAGAAATATAGGAACATGCAGCAGTGCAGCAGCACACATATGGCCCATTGACACTTGCTCAGTGAAGCAGTCTTTGGAATGAGAAATAAATGAGTCGTTACCCTCCACTGCGTTGTTGCTGCGGTTGTCGCCGTCGTGGCGATAGACGCTCCACGCACGTGGCAGGAAGGTTGCGTGCTCCCCTACGTAGGGGTTTTCCATATACTGGATGAAGTCATCCAACGCAGGGTAGCCACGGAGCAGTTGGTGTGTCTGTCTGCTCGTGCAGAAGGTCCTGAAGGCGTGCCTCAGATGGGTAGTTGGTAGGTAGGCAGCATAGTAAGGTAGACTCTGTTCAGCATTGACCCCCATTACCAGTCCTGACATCATGGCCACCATAAAGGCACTCAGCCACGGTTTGGTTTGATGCCCAAACCTCAGTGCCGTAGACTTGAGTCCTATCTGGATGTCATCATCTTTGTCCTGGTGAGCATACTGTAGATGGTGTCATAAATCAGCGTCCACATAACTCCGGAGAAATACAGAGGAAGACACACTGACCAGTCACAGGAGCCCTGGACAGCAGACCAGCCCAACAGTGCTCCCCAGTTGAAAGTTAGACCCAACACAAGCTGTGGCCAGTAGGTGATCCTCTTCATCAATGGATAGGTGATGACGAGAGATAATGAAGCAGCACCAAGTGCTATACTGTAATAATTAAGATACAGCTAGATGCCTAGTGCAAGTGACAGCTGGCCTCCGAGGAACACCAGAGCCTGTATCTGAGAGATCTCCCCTGAGGCTATGGGTGGTGTAGCGGTCCTGGACACCTTCTTGTCAAAGTCCTTGTCCCACATGTCATTGATGGTGCAGCCAGCCCCTCTCATCAGTAGAGCCCCTGTACCAAACAAGGTTAGCATGTGTAGGTGGGGCAGGCATCCAGGGCCTGCAGCCAGACCGATGCTCCATGTGCACGGCAGGTACAGGAGACATGTTCCAATTGGTTTATCGAGTCTCATTAGCCGGAGGTATGGCCGGATAGCTGTTGGTGCTGATTTCACAATTGCTGGAGCTGACAGACTCAACAGTCTTTTTTTTTTTTTTTTGGGATTTGGAAGGTGGGCGAATATTTTATTTATTATTATCATGTGGCAGGAGTGTTCTTTTTCTTTACATGTAGTCTCTCTGTGATATTCCTCCATATACTGTGAAGAACCACTCTGGCCATGTACAAGGTGATGGTGAAGTTTCGTTTGTACCATTCCTTGTTATAATTTGAATGTCTTATTATGTTATTGTCCAGAAACCTTTTGTAAAACACAGCCATTTCTTCACTGTTCAGTGTTCTCTTTCGTCCTTGCTCATCACGCTGAGACAAGCCGTGTGCCTTCAACATAGAGGTCATATATGCATCCTTCTCCTTTCTAAAGGTAATGTTCTGTTTGGTCCAGAACTCATGGTTCCAATCCTCTGTCTCCTGCCTCAAGTTTCTCAAACATTTCTCCAACTCCGTCTCATTCTCTGGGATGCAATACACGATTGGCCGAAGGTTTGACACAAGGTCTGGTGGACCAATCCAGTCATGTGTGGAGTCAGGTGCAGGCCGGAACGTGGATCTCTTTGGGGCTGCTTTGGTCTGTTGTTGGGATTGGGAACTGCACTGAAGACTGATGAGTGCCGATAACAAGGACCCATGTGCACCACAAGGACAGTATGACTTTCGTAAAAAACATACCGCTGTTTTACAAAGCATCGTAAATAAATCGATTATTTAAACACGGTACGACGTCTCTGTTTTAGTCACACCGTGGTGTCAGGTGTCCATCTGCCGACTCAACAGTCTTTTACCATAACATGTGTTTCCTAGTTTGGCTGATGGATGAAGGCCTTGCAGGTTGCTAAAAACTCTTGTCACTGTGCTTGGAGCTATGTCAGGACCATGACCGGTCCTTTTTTTCTTTGATAGGGAGCAGCCAGAGAGAGCAGACAGGTGGCTAAAGCAGGTGCCATGGTGTGCTCTTCTGAAGGAATTTAGAGTCAACTGCCAGGTCACCTTAGCAGGATGCATGATGGTATCTTTCTGATGCCAGGAGAAAACAATTCACAACGGTAAGAGTTGTTCTCATCATCACATCTAGGTTGTCTGCTTGTTGTCCTAAAACGGTGAAGAGCCGATGATGTTCAGATCCTGGAATAAATGCATTCTAGGTTGTGCAGTACCCATGCAGTACTTGGAGGCCAGTCACAGCCTATGACATTACTACTATGATGTCACAGTCTATGATGTCAGTATTATGATGTCAGTTGACTCCATATTTGGGCATGGGGACTGACACTATGACATATTTTTTGGTATAAATGTTTGTGCCTATGAGATGACATTTGTTTAGAGCATCTTTGGAGTTGTGAATTGTGAATGATGACAGTATTTGTGGTCATTAATACAGTGAATGGAGACACAGCAACACGTTGGCATTACTGTTCATTCAGTTAATCATCGTTTACCCTTATTCAAGGGAACTACATTGTGGAGGCACCGCGCTGGTTTGAGTGTTGAGAGGGGCATCTGCATGCCAGGCAGATATCCCCCCGCCATCGACATTCAGCCTTTATTCACCAACCCAGGGTAGCAACTGGAGGAGGCGTTCTTGTGGAGGAGGTGGGGAGAGAGACTGACGGAGCAGAGCGTGCACCTGAGATACAGTGAGTAGTAAGGGTGGCAGCAAAGTCCGGTCAGCATCATCCAAGCCCCACTACAGTAATATACCCCCCCCCCCCCCCCCCCCCAGCTACAATGGCAACCATTGAAGAATTGCACGACGGTATTAGCAAGGAACTATGCAACCTGTCCAAAGAGCAGCTGATCGAGATATGTGACTTCCTCCACATTTTGGGACCCAAACCGGAGGTCATAACAAGAAAGACTCAAATGTCTTTAGTCATTACGTCACATTGTAAAATATCTGGAACGAGATGGAGTGAAGGATCTGGAGGATGATGGAATGGCAGAGCTCTTGTGCTTGAATGATACAATCTGTGAACTAACTACAGTCAGTGCTGTTTCCAAACGTAATGTTGGAGTAGCCACCTCAACAGCACAAGAGGAAGAAAAACAGAGAATTCAGAGGGAACTACATGTGCTGCAGCAGGCGCTAGATGAAAACAAAAGTGAAATGGAAGCACTTGCCAGTCATAAGGGGAATGAAGGTGATGTAAACATAGTACAGGCAAGTTCTGTGACACCTCAGAACACCATACAGATGCAGGTACCCACTCCAGTGTGGCGCAAGGAGTTTAAACTCACTGGTCAGATCGGATAACTTGGCCAAAAGGACAGACTCACCTTCTCGAGCCTAGCCCGTCAGATTGAAAATGGACTGGCACTGGCTGCCTGGAGCTGGAAATTGTCAATGCAGTAATAAGAGCTATTGTGCCAGGACTACAGCTTCGCAGCTACCTGGAGGGCAGTCCTGACTTACCATTGCCTATGCTGAAAAGAATATTATGCTTCCACTATAAGGAGAAAGGGGCCACTGAGCTCTACAGGCAACTCACATCAGAAGTCCAACGCAGCAAAACTTTGTCATTCGCACCCTGGATGTAAGACGGAAGGTTTTATTTGCTTCCCAAGAAGCTGAGAACCCACGCAAACACACAGATACAGACAGCCATGACGATTTCAGCGAAGCAGCCGAACGTGAGGAAGAGGAGTTCACTGCGAAGGAAGTCACCAAAACAAAGGACAAAAAGACTAAGAAAGTCTCTAAGAAAGTAAAACATACAGCAGCAATCTCAGAACCAGGCAGAAGTCCTCCCTCGACAACGACTGCATCCACTTCCAAAAGCCCTGCCATCTCTAGCAGCACCTCTGTGTCTCACCCTCTCAGCCCAGCAGGTGCCAGCAGAGTATCAAAGTACAATCCTCCAGATACAGACACAGCCATGATTGCTACCGTCACACCGCTCAGAGAAGAGCAAACGGAGACTGAGTGTGACACTCATGATGTATGGGATCCCCCAGTTGAATTGAGTCACCTGGACATACACCAGCAAGAGGTAGCTACACAGATGCTGCGAGAGGAATGCCACTCCTTTTCAAGAACAGAGGATGAGCATTACCTTAAAGGACAGTGAGCCTGTTGCACGGTCGTATCTGTCTGTGCCCAAACCCCTGTACCAAGAGATGAAGGACTATCTGCATGATCTGATTGCCCATGGCTGGGTGGAGAAGTCTAAATCTCCTTACGCTTCACCCATCGTGTGTCAGAAAGAAATATGGTAGCCTGAGGTTGTGTATATCGAGATCTGAACAGAAAGACACTACCCGGTCGCCAGCCCATTCCAAGAGTCCAGGATATTATGAACAACCTGGGTGGTAATTCATGGTTTTCCCTATTAGATCAAGGAAAGGCCTACCATCAGGGGTTCATGGCAAAATAACACACAAATGTCCTCATCTAAAACCATCATTAGGTGAACCAGCATCTTACCTTGAATAAGGGGTAAAGATGGATCAACTGAATGAACAGTAATGACAACGTGTTGCTGTGTCTCCATTCACTGTATTAATGACGGAGAACAGCATTAGTGCCCGCTGTATTCTACTCAGTCAGACAGACTCACCTTCTCGAGCCTAGCCCGTCAGATTGAAAATGGACTGAGCACTGGCTGCCTGGAGCTGTAAATTGTCAATGCAGTAATAAGAGCTATTGTGCCAGGACTACAGCTTTGCAGCTACCTGGAGGGCAGTCTTGACTTATCATTGCCTATGCTGAGAAGAATATTACGCTTCCACTATAAGGAGAAAGGGGCCACTGAGCTCTACAGGCAACTCACATTAGAAGTCCAACGCAGCAAAGAAACTTCGCAAAACGTTGTCATTCGCACCCTGGATTTAAGACAGAATGTTTTATTTGCTTCCCAAGAAGCATAATCGGGCTTAAAGTATAACCCAGCACTGGTACAGAGTGCCTTCCTGCACACGGTGCTCATTGGCCTACACAATGACAATATCAGAAGTGATTTGCAGCCATGTCTAACAGATCCAAATATTACAGATGTGGTCCTTCTTGAGAAATTGAACATTGCTTATGCAAATGAGACGGAGAGGCAAAACAGGAAGAAAACAGCAGTGCCAGAGCGCCCAACTGCTGTCCATTCCGTGCAGTCAGAGGAAGACCCAGTTGAACAGAAATGTCAAGAACCTCAGTGCAGAAACTCATCAGACACGCACGCAAACACACAGATACAGACGGCCATGCCGATTTCAGCGAAGCAGCCGAACGTGAGGAAGAGGAGTTCACTGCGAAGGAAGTCACCAAAACAAGCAAGAAGGACAAAAAGACTAAGTAAGTCTCTAAGAAAGTAAAACATACAGCAGCAATCTCAGAACCAGGCAGAAGTCCTCCCTTGACAACGACTGCATCCACTTCCAAAATGCCTGCCATCTCTAGCAGCACCCCTGTGTCTCACCCTCTCAGCCCAGCAGGTGCCAGCAGAGTACCAAAGTACAATCCTCCAGATACAGACACAGCCATGATTGCCACCGTCACGCCGCTCAGAGAAGAGCAAACGGAGACTGAGTGTGACACTCATGATGTATGGGATCCCCCAGTTGAATTGAGTCACCTGGACATACACCAGCAAGAGGTAGCTACACAGATGCTGCGAGAGGAATGCCACTCCTTTTCAAGAACAGAGGATGACATTGGCTGTGTTGAGAAGCTGCAGTTGAGCATTACCTTAAAGGACAGTGAGCCTGTTGCACGGTCGTATCTGTCTGTGCCCAAACCCCTGTACCAAGAGATGAAGGACTATCTGCATGATCTGATTGCCCATGGCTGGGTGGAGAAGTCTAAATCTCCTTACGCTTCACCCATCGTGTGTCAGAAAGAAATATGGTAGCCTGAGGCTGTGTATATCGAGATCTGAACAGAAAGACACTACCCGGTCGCCAGCCCATTCCAAGAGTCCAGGATATTATGAACAACCTGGGTGGTAATTCATGGTTTTCCCTATTAGATCAAGGAAAGGCCTACCATCAAGGGTTCATGGCAAAATGTCCTCATCTAAAACCATCATTAGGTGAACCAGCATTTTACCTTGAATAAGGGGAAAAGATGATTAACTGAATGAACAGTAATGACAACGTGTTTCTGTGTCTCCATTCACTGTATTAATGACGGAGAACAGCATTAGCGCCCGCTGTATTCTACTCGGGCATGACCAATCGATCCTCAAACCATATGGCTTGTGCCATATAAGGCACAAGCCATTACGTTAGCGCCCTCTGCAGTCTACTGCAGGCATCTAGAGCCAGTATTCAATCTATCACAGTACCACATCAATACAGCATGGAATTGTTCAAAATATGAACTAATATAACTATTAAAACTAATACGTTAAAAACGGAAACTTGTGTAATGTCACGTCCAAGTTCCAACCAATGCTTCTCATAGGCCTACAAGGAAATCAAGAAATCCATTCCATTTGTGTTAATGCCTGAACAACTCTACTGTTATGTTAACAACTCTACTGTTAACACGGATCGCTTGTGTAGCGCCTCGCGTTACAATACGAAGTAACAACTATATTAACAACGCTATTCTGTCAGTAAAACGCATCGCGCTGGCCTGGGCCATGGCTCAGTGGTCCAGGCACCTTGGCTGGTAATCCAGTCTGGCAGTGTGCCGCGGGTTCGACTCCCGATCTCGACGGCCTTTACTGCATGTCTTCCCCCCATCTCTCTCCCCATTTCCTGTCAGCCTACTGTCTGTCCCTCCATAAAAAATATAAAATAAAGGCGAAAGCCACAAAAAAAATATATATTTTAAAACGCATCTATTCTTAACAGCGGTGCCTGCCTGGCTGACAGCCAGCTGTCACTCAAGACGGACGTGGGCCTGCCTCTAAGCGCAGAGGCCGCGCCTGCCTTTTGCGGCAGGATCCATAAACAAGCGTCAGGAGTAGGCTGTAGAAACACACTGCTGCTACTGGTACAGCCTTCAATCCAATCCAACTTTATTTATAGAGCATATTTCAAAACAACAGTGTTGACCATAGTGCTTTACATAACATAACAAAGAAAACACAAAGAAAAGTACACACTCTGGATTAAAATCTTTGGAATAAAAGTGTTTTAAGACAGGTTTTGTTCTGTGAATTAGTGTATCCTCTCTTTCCACAAATTGCCTGTGACAATGCCTAAAAACAGCAGCAGACGGTTTTGCAATTTTACAAAAACAGATCATCATTCGCTGCCCAATTAAGGTGCTGAAGAGGGCCGTGGCATATATACTAAGAGGGCCGTGGCATCAATACTAAGAGGGCCGTGGCATCAGTAGACCACTAAGAGGGCCATGGCATCAGTATATCTCCCCATTGTATTACATGGGTTTATTTTATACATGGAATTGTTTAGTGGGCTGCATCAATACAGTTGAAAACAAACCTCTTCTGGTAATAATTAATATTGTTTAGACGTCCAGACTTCATCAGCGTATGAATGAATGAATGAATGTTTATTTCGAACTCTTTTAAATAAAAATGACAATAAAAATACAATAATGCAAAAGAAAAGTTAAAACAAAAGCAAAACAAAATATAGTACAGTTCGAAAAGGAGCAGGAATGAAGCCTGAGCTTATCTGGTCCTACCCCTAATTATATAATTTAAAAATAAACAAATATGTCAAGGTTCCCTTTATATTATATTATGTATTTGGCTATTTATTTTAGCACTAAGTGGAACCATAATGTACCCTCAATCCCCCCTCCCCCCTCATGCTTCTTCTCTGTAGCTCATAAGCAAAGTATATTTAAACCTCTTCTTAAACAGTGCAATAGTTCCACTATTTTTTATTTCATCATCCAGACCGTTCCACAGAGTCACTCCACCATGTGAAATGCTCATGTTCTTCAAATTTGTACACCCAAAACGTTTCTCAAAATTATTTTTTCCTCTTAAATTATAAACACATTATCTGTCCTTAAATACATTTTGAATGTTCCTAGGAAGTAAATGATTCTTTGCTTTGTACATTATTTGAGCAGTTTTGAACTTGACCAGATCCATAAACTTAAGACACTTGGAATTCAAAAACAGTATATTTGTATGATCTCTGTACCCAACATGGTGTACACTTCTCAATGCTCTTTTTTGTAGTATACATAATGGTTGTAAAGTTGTTTTATAGGCATTACCCCAAACCTCCACACAGTAAGTCAGATACGGCACTACAAGTGAACAATATAAAATATACAACACCCTCTGTTCTAGTAAATGTTTGGCTTTCCCCAATACAGCAATGCTCCTTGATATTTTGGATCTTACATATTTTATCTGCGGCTTCCAAGAAAGCTTGCAGTCTAGTAATACTCCTAGAAATTTTATTTCATATACCTGCTCAATATCAACCTGGTCCACTACCAGTTGCACTCTTGCATCTATTTTTCGATTTCCAAAAATCATTAATTTGGTTTTATTCAAATTCAATGATAATCTATTGACATCAAACCATATTTTGAATTTATTTATTTATATTTTAATCATCTCTAAGAGCTGCTGTAAATTTACTCCAGATCAAAGGATGTTGGTGTCATCTGAAAAAATGACAAATTTAAATTGTTTTGATACTTTATATATATCGTTTATATATAAAATAAATAGTTTTGGACCAAGTACCGACCCGTGCGGGACTCCACATTTAATCTCTAAGCATGATGATTTGTGATCTCCCAACTGCACAAATTGCTGTCTGTTGCTGATATAGCTTTTCAACCACTTAAGCCCCACTCCTCTGATTCCATATCTTTCCTTTTTACTAATTAATATATCATGATTAATTGTATCAAACTTCCCTTATCGATGCAATTGGTTATTTCCTCTGTTAGCTCCATTAATGCCATACTGGTTGACCTGTTGGCTCTAAATCCATATTGGCTATCTGATAACAAGTTATGTTTCTCTATAAAGTTGTCTAACCTATCAATGAAAAGTTTTTCCAAGATTTTAAAGAATTGTGAAAGTAGGGACACAGGTCTATAATTAGTGAAGTGGTGCTTCTCCCCTGTTTGCGAACGCAGTGAGCATTTACTATGAGACCCAGCAGATCATGTCTGTCTGTGTGTGTGTGTCTGTCACGCTGTAACACCACCCGCCCACCACCAGAGGGCGCAGCTGTATCACACACAAAAACACCCACACACACGCACGCACGCACGCACGCACGCACGCACGCACGCACACAAAACTTAACTTAAAAAAAACTTAACTTAAAAAAAAAACTTAAAAAGGAAAACGCACGCGCACACACACACACAAAACTTAACTTAAAAAAAACTTTAACTTAAAAAAAAACTTAAAAAGGAAAAACTTAAAAAAAAATTAACTTAAAAAAAAATTAACTTAAAAAAAAAATAACTTAAAAAAAAAACTTAAAGGAAAAACTTTAAAAGGAAAAACTTAAAAAAAACTTAACTTAAAAAACACAAAAAAAAGAGAACTTAAAAAAAATCTTAAATTACGTAATTTATTCTAATTGTTGTTTTTGCAATTTACGAGCTGCGTTCGCTTCCCGCGTTCGCGCGTCTTACTTGTTTAAATACTGGGATCACCTTTGCAGTTTTAATTTTACCTGGAAATATACCCTTTTGAAAAGACAAGTTAAAGATGTGACTTAAAGGTTTCACAACACCCTCAATGACTTCCTTGATCACGGTCATATCAAGCCCATTCCAGTCAGTAGAGGTTTTGTTCTTACTCTTGTTGATAATATCAATAATCTCGTGCTCTTCAACAGCTCTCAAGAACATTGAGTGTGAGTTTATATCTATCCCATCTCCCGCTGCCCCCCCTTCTCCTGACCGATCTGGGATGCCGTCAGCCAATCTTGGTCCCACGTTCACAAAATAATTCATTAAACTCATTGACTACCTCGTTCATGTCGTTTATAGTCTTATTATCAACAAAATAATCAGGGTAATTATTATTTGCTGTTCCTTTCCTAATTATATTATTTAATATGTTCCATATCCCTTTACTATTATTTTTTATTTTTCTCTACTAATTTATCATAATATTCCTTCTTACAACTCCTCGTAATGTTTGTATGCTTATTTTTATTATTTTTTATACTTTAATTCAGCTTCAGTGGTTCTATGTTTTATGAATTTCCTATATAATGAGTTCTTCTTTTTTGCTGGCATTTTGTAACCCCTTTGTAATCCATGGTGATTCTATGTGCCTTTGCTTCCTATTGCATTGTTGCATTGGACAGTTTTTGTCATATAGTGTTTGGAATCGTTCAAGAAAGGCATCATATGCTCTGTCTACTTTAGGCCTATTCATAGTCTGGATTTTCGGTGATGGGGTGACCACCGCTTCACCCAAAACTACAACATGACGTCACTGAGCCGCGGTGAAGAGCAAACCACCGCTCTCACCAGCCCTTCTCTCTGTTTTTACTCACCACCGCGGAGCGGTGGGGGCGGTGGGCACCGTTCCCGGCGCTAAACCAATCACATTGCCCGGAGCCTCCGGGCAATGTGATTGGTCTAGAAGTCGGGAGCGCGGTCCGCTTGTTTTTGCGAGCTCGAGTCGAGACGTAAAAAAAGAAAAGAAGAAAACGCACCACGGTGCGAAACAGAGCAGCGGGAGGAGAACGAAGGAATGAAATAATAGAGACAGCGACATAAATAGAATAGGACATAAACATAAAATGACCAGAAATGAATAGAATATAGGCAGTAGACAGAAAGCAGAGGGAAAACAATGAACGAATTTGAGGAGAACTTGGCCATGGAGGTTAGGAGGTATGAACACCTGTACAACCCGACCATGAAGTCACACAAAGACACACAGCAGGCCTATAATTCGTGGAATGAAATAGGTGAAAATCTTAACACAACCGGCACAAACTGCAGAGAAGCCTGGCAGAAACTGCGAGACAAGTTCACCAAGGCCAAAAATAGAATAAAAAAAAAGACAAGCGGTGATGCTGGGGGTGAGAAGAGCAAGACACCACATCTCTACATTGCTCTTCAGTGGTTGGAGCACCATATAAAACACAGGGCGACAACTACAAACATGCCACCCACTCAATCCAGGGTAAGCACTGCAGTGTTTGTTATTACAATATTCACGTTATGTTGAATGCATGCCTTGAATGCATTACCTGTAGCTTTGACCACACAGGCCTATAAACCCGCCATCTTCAAATCATATTTGATAGTTGGGCTCACTTTAGGAGTTGTATTTTGTGTTATGCACGATCATTTTAAACCTTACCTCTGTACAAACTGTTAAATAAAATAGCGTAAGTAAATAAATAAATATCTAGGATACGCTATACGCAAGATTATCGATTTATTTGAACAACGTTGCCACCTTGTGGTTGGATACATGCATGCATTGGCATGGCATGAAAAGGAAAACATACCTGTAGCTGGTATGCATGATTCTATGATTACAAACGACATGATTAGGTTGGAATTGAGACATTTGCCAAAATAGTTTACATGTATTAAATACATAAAGTATAAATATATTAGGCATATGAAACTATTGTGTTCTGGCTGAAGTATCCATTTTGTTCATCAAATGTGATTTTGTGTTTAGTGAGTTTATAACACTTGTTCTTTGTTTTATTTTCTAGGCACAAGAGGAAGAGCCATCCACCAGTGGGGTGGTGGCCAGTCAGGACTGTCTGGCCTCTACAGCCAGTCAGGACTGTCTGGCCTCTACAGCCAGTCAGGACTGGCTGGCCTCTACAGCCAGTCAGGACTGTCTGGCCTCTACTAGCAGTGGCCAGACTGGCCACCATCTCCCCTACCCCACCATCTACCCTTCCAGTGATGAAGACATATCAACCCTGGACTGGGATGATTTTGGAAGCACGGTATTGCAAAGAACAACTCCAGCCCCATCTCCAGCCCCATCCATCCCCACTCTTGCAATCCGTCCCACTTCCACAGTCCCACGTTGTGCTGGCCCAGCCCCATCCATCCGCACTCCTGCAACCTGTCCCACTCCGACTGCTACAGTCCCACGTCGTGCTGGTGCTACAGTCCCACGTCGTGCTGGCCCAGCCCTGTCCATTCCCACTCCTGCTACCTGTCCCACTCCGACTCCTTCTACAGCCCCACGCCCTGTCACTTCCACTCCTGCAGCTGCAGCTCCTGGCCCCTCAAACACCCCATCTGCTGCCGTTCGGTCTAGGAAGCGGAAGAGTGCCTCTTCCGACTTTGAGAGCATTCTTTCGACCCTAGACCGAAGGGCAGCAGAGAGGGATGCTCAAATGGAGGCAGCCAGGCAGAGGCGCACGGATGTCATCGAACAGATGATGGGCCTGCAAGATGACTGTGGCAGACATGGCCTCCGTGTGGCAAGCTTCATGCGGTCTCTGCCACCAGCCCATCTGGTTAATTTTAAAGTGGGACTCCTCAGGCTGATGGAGAAGAGTGAACAGGCAGTGGAGAATGAAGTTGCAGGGAGAGTTGTAGAAAATGAACTATGAACTGCGTGCAGTTCATTTTCACAACCTTCTCTGCAACTTCATTTTTCACTGCCGTTTGAATGACCCAATACAGTCAAGCACATTGTTTTGTAATGAGTTATATTATTTATTTGTTCCTAATTTTTACAGTATTTAATATGCATTTGTATTGATTTCATATTTATTCACACATCTATATTTTGTAAATATATGCAGTTAAATTATATTTTACACACACGCACAATTATATTTGGTCATGTTTATATAAATTATTTGTCCAGTATGTTCTATTAAAATGTATTTGATATTTTTCTATATGCATTTGTTCATAGAATAAAATCAGAATAGAGCTTACACTTTATAGGTTCTGAATAGGAAATGTGTTTATTTACAGACAACTATTTACATTATAGACTGGGATGACACACACATACAGTACATATAAACAGACAGTGGTGGAAAAAGTACACATTGTACTTAACACTTTGATTGCTACAAGATCTCGACAGGCCTATTTGGATGTTGCTACCGTTTAACATTGCACAAAGGCCTTGTTCGGGGGCCCACAGCAAAATGTTCTCTTATAGCGAGAATCACACGCATACATCAAAAGAAAGCTGAACTTGTCCACTTGCGGTGCAACTGTTCTTTATAGTTGCGCGGTGCAACTGTAGAGAACAGTTGCACCGCTCACTTCACAGGGGTGTGATTTTTATTATTACAGTAGAAGTTTACAGACCAAACTGTAAATAAAAGGTTAACATGACTTTCTGTCTTTTTTTCTTATGAAAGCAGAGAGTCTTCTGTTTCATACGGTATATAGTATTTATATGTCGCTATAGGCCTTATTTTGTGAATATTGAGTTCGGGTCCATGTCTTCTCTGCAGTTATATCTGGTGGGCGCAATGTGCATCCACCCAGTATCCAATTTATGACAAACTGTACATGGGATCAATGTTTACTCTTTTCCTCGTAAAAGTACACATTCAGGGCTTTCATTCGATGTATAGGATGTATAGCATATTTATTGTGTTCATTGTTATATCTGCCTGTCAATGTCTGACTATAAACCTTCATAACTATGCTTTCTTTTTGATGATGATTGCCGCCTCGCCTAATCTATCTCACTGCTTTCATTGTTTTGATCGCAGTAACATTGGGGGGGGGGGGGGGGGGGGTCATGGGCACATTGGGCAGCAAAAGTCTTGATCCGTACGGCTATAAAAAGTCCCATTCCACCGTTCGGTTCAGAACTATAGTATAACGGTGAGACGCGTTGTCATCAGCTGATTTTGTTTTTCAAGCTAGTGTAGGGGAACATGCCTGGGCATGCTAGCCTGGCACGGCCAGACTCATAGCGAGGGTTCACTGATGTTTCCTCCGGGGAAGAATCTTCAGTGAATCCCCGCTATGAGGCTGGCCAAGCCAGGCTATGGGCATGCAGCTTGGGGGCGATGGAGGGGGAAAAAAGCGTCACCCGGCTGTGATGTCGACGAGAAGGAAAAAATGACTTCCACAGATGACAACACCACGGTTTAGGTCGCGGAAAAGTTCGTTATACATTACACCCGGGTCGATTACGTCCCCGACGCGTTCATTGCGGTCTTATCACTACAATTATAATGAATAAAAAAGCGTTACAATCACACGTCTGAGCGATCTCCGATTATGACGGCTCTGCATGGCGATACGTGATCCACCAACGGAACACTATCTTGTCGTGGCGGCCCCTCGATACTGTGGTTAGTTCGTAGTATTGTAGGCTCGGGGATCGTTTGGTCGCTACAGTATGAAGAAGGAAACATGCATCTGTCCATGTGTGTTGCAGATGTTATGCATTGCAATGCCGATCTGGTGCATATGTGTTTAGGCAATAGGCAGCGTTCCGTTCAGCGTTCATCATGTTTTTTTTCCGAGAGACAGAGGAGAGCATGTACCCCCTCGCAAGATCCTCCTCCTGGAGAAACAGGAGGGGAGGGGGGAATCAAATGTCCGAGCCGAGGTGGAAAGCCTGGTGAGGCGAGGTTAGGTGAAATTTGATTCTTTTCACACATCGGCATGGGCGCATCCATTACACTGGCTTCTACACGTAAAGCGGCCCGCCCTCCTGTTTTCAGGAGGGGAGGGGGGTTTTTTTTTTTGGTTTTTTTTCTGATCACGTGAGCGGGACTAAGCAGCAATGATAGGGCGATGGTTCTTCATTGTCCGGGTGGGTAAAAAGATGAATGAAAGTATGCTATAAAAAAGTGATTGAAACGTATTGATACGTGATCCGCACCCGACGTTTGATTAATTGATAACGTATTGATACGCGATTCGCGTCGGCTGTGTTAAGTAAAAGTATCAATACTGAAGTGTGGAAATACTGTTACAAGTAAAAGTTCAGATTCAATATTTACTTGAGTAAAAGTACAAAGGTATTGGTATCAGGGCTGGCATAGTGGTCCAGGCGCATGTCACATATATGCTCTGGACTGAGCCTATATGTGACCCGTTCATGACGACCTTTGCTGCATGTCTCATTGCCAGTTTTCAAATGTATAAAAATCTTTAGAAAATAGCAGCTCTACAAGCTCACAATGAGTCAAATCGTGACACATTGTGAGCATATAGATGAGCTATTTTCAAATGGCCGAAATGTAAATAGATTTTAGTAGTGGGGATAAAAAGTGACGACAGAAAAGTGAGCACACAAATATAAGATTTTGTCCACAATTCTGTGCTGTATTGATGATGTTGGTAACATTAGGAGAGATAACAGGCAAACGATCAAAATAATAATTATTTGACCATTGGCCACCGACCCCCATCTGAAAATATGTTGTTCCAGGGACACCCCAGAAGCAAAGATGAGTTAAAAAATTTTGCTCTGAAATAATATATATATATATTCAAAGATTTGTGCCACATTTTCACGATTTTTCAAAAATAGCAGATCTACAAGCTCATAGCGCGGCACCGAGTGCCGCGCTATGAGCTTGTAGATCTGCTATTTTTTTAACAGCTAAAGCATAGCATAGCGCTTAAAACACCAAAAGGGGTTCCCACCCAGAATGGGTTAATAGAAAGATCTTGTATTAAACCAGACAACCAGATGCCAGACATTTTTTGATAGATTAAGAAAAAAAAGGGGGGAAAGAGAAAAGAACAAAAAACAAAATGGAATTATATGGTTTTTAAGACTGTGGATTTAGTGGTCTCATATACAAATACAATCAATTTTTTCTTATCGCCATAAAGTGCAAATTCTCCAAACATGTCTCTTTGTCCCTCTCACACATTTCAGGGGCATTTGGAAGATAGAAAGACTTAAATAAACCAACTGCAAAATGGTGATTGTTCTCCTCCTGGCGTCTTCTAAACGCCTTTGAATCTGCCAAGTTTGCAAATTGGGAATCACTGTATTAACTTATGGAAGTATTCTAAATTGTACCGTACAGAATATTATAACTAAAGCTAGCAAAACAAACTAGAAACAAAAACAGTACAGTAGTGCATCCGTGGATGCAGAGGTCATTGTTGTAGTGCGTCCCTTAACTATAAACTGTGTTTTGGGATGCAAAATGCACCCTAATTTAATCTCTTTTTTTGAGTGGTGCAAACCACTCCAACAACTGGCTTTGTTAGTACCCGTGTGTGTGTTTGTGTACCTGTCCCTCAAAAGAATGAGCATGGTTACTATGGTCACTGACATTACGTCAGACCACAGCTGATCAGGCTATATAAGACCTTGCACAACTGAGTTGTTCAAGTTGGAGGAGGGAACACGCCTCCAGCACCCACAGCGTCCCCAGTGGGAATCAAACCCAGGACCTTCTAGCTGTGAGGCGACAGCACTACCGACTGTGCCACCGTGACTTCCACCTATTTAAACTCTGACCACCTCTTCTAAAATCCCCCTGCTGAGTGTATGATGCCCTATACATTGAGACGACCCCGCCTGACCACAGTATCTTGCCATGGGACACGCCCCTGTGGTGTCTGGAAGTACTCTGTGAAGTCCCCTCTGACACGCTTCCCTGCAGTGGTTTTCCCGCTGTCTGTCATCCTTGCCGGGTGTATGAGGTTGGTGTCTCCTTCAACCTGCCTCCTCCATTCCCCTGGCTGCAGGTCCCCAGAAGCAGTGGTGCCGTCCGCGAAATTCGCTGGGAGGTACCTTGGGATATAACAATTATAGATGTTGATGATGTGATAATCAAAGAAATCCCCAATTTCAAAATGAATTACTTCCCCTCTATCAGGCACCCAGGCTGGCCAGGGGCCCTAAACCTATTTTGCCATTTTTTACTATAAACCATTTAAAATAGTTCAACTAGCCAATCTGCATCGACACGTTGTGAGCTTGTAGATCGCCTATTAAGGGTAAGATAGGGCCTAGAGATAGAGACAAATATTTTGACATCATTTAATGTTTGTTTAGGACGAAGTTTGTTGACGGACACTAAAAGCTGGACATAGGAGGGGCTAGCGCCTCAAAAACCACAAGTATGACATCACAGGTCCTCTAACATTTGGCTGGGTCCCTGACCTTATCTGTGGAAACGAGTCAAAATAAATGTCATGCCTCAACTCCTACTATTCCAAGTGCTTATCAGGACTGCTTGCCAGTTCAAATATCATGATTTCTGCGGGTCGCAGCCAGAAAAAGGTTGTGAACCACAGTTCGGTTTATAGCTATATCACCACATTACCTTGAAGCCTGAGTGTTGGCCGCATCTGTGCAGGTCAGATAATTATGCAAAGCCACACAGGCGTGCACAATGTGTCCGGCCTTCTCCGGAGTACATTCAAGGGGCCTGCCCAGGATCCTCCACCTCGCTGCCAAAATGCCGAACGCGTTCTCGATTATCCTTCGGGCTCTTGAGTGACGATAATTGTAGACCCGCTTCTCCTCTGTGAGATTGCGACCTGTACATACGAGAGGTAAACAAAGCAAATGTCATGTGCTATTTAGACGTGTCACAGCATGTTTTGGTATAGAGTTAAACTGTATCAGTGCACACGGGAGAGAGGGTGTAAAATGTGTATGGCACTAATGGCAGTATTAGAAAGTTAACTAGATAATTGTGACAAACATATATAGATCCTGGCAAAGGATCCTTATATCCAGCCCTGTCCAGACCCCCACCCCCAAAGCAGTAAACCTACAACAGTGGTTCTAGGGGACACTTGAGTATGTGAGCAGCAAAGTTTTGAAGTCAGGTTACAGTATTAACAACATACTTGAATAGGGGCTCAGGAGGTTGGGAAGCATGGGGAAGGCTGCATCGCCCAGAAAAACATGCGGGGTCTTTATCGTCCGTCCAGGGAGGGCTTCGGGAGGGGGTAATGGAATCTCGCCTCTGTGAAGACGAGAACCAAATGCACAGTCTTGGAAGACTCCACCATCGCTTTCTCTGCCTGTGAGAGAAATTATAAACATCAAATAATGGTTTGTCAAGGGTACTTATAACCATGACATTTGTCAAAAATATAATTAACAGATTAGCAACACATGCACCTGGTCATTAATGTATTACTAGTGGATTAGTAGGACTACTGATTAGCCATAGAATGTATTCTCTATCCCAATGTGCTACACATTTAAATGTATATGACAGTATTTCAGCATTTATTAAACAAGTGTCTTAGCTATTCTGAATGGTCCAAGTCTATTCACTGCATACTTGCTGTATACAGGCCGGGGTAACAGGTCAAGTGTGGACAAAAAACAAAATATACACACACACACAATTATTCTATACAGCAGGGATACCCACACTTTGAGGGGCGCTAGCTATTAGTGTATATTGCCATCCTACAAACATTAAATTCCCATTGACAATTAATGGATAATTTTACATCATAGAAATCAAATATGCATAGTTTATTTTACGTCATGATGATGTACGATGATAACACACAGGTGTGATTATTTTTACTACTTTCAAAATGACCAGCTCAACAAGATCTAGCCTTGTGGACCTTGTATTGTACTGTATTTCCCTATGCTTGTCCATGCAAACTGTTAAAGTATTCAATCAATCAATGCATAGCCTTTGTGGTCTACTGGTACATGTAGATCACAATCTACCTTTTGGGCACCCCTGCTGTACAAGCATCAGTGCAGTACAATCCAAGTTCACTGGGTGCCATAATTAGGTCCCATCAATACAGGCAGTCATTGTCAATGATCATTTCAATGTCAATGGAATGTAAATTGTAAAGCATTCATTCGGAGCATTGAGAGAGGGCCAAAACAATGGCCACAACACTTTTTTTAAGATAATAAATACGTTTTGATATGACATACCATATGCCCCGATGTCTACCATCGTGAAACGATAGCGTGCGTCGCAAACTGCCATCAACACTATGCTGTGGTGCCCTTTGTAGTTGTGGAAGTCACTTCCAGCATTTGGTGGAGTCTTGAGGTTAACGTGTTTCCCGTCGATCGCTCCTACACAGTTGGGGAAATTCCACAGATTCCAAAAGTCAACTGCAATGTCCCGGAACTGTGTAGCTGACGGAAAGGACACGAACTCCTCTTTCAGGGCCAACCAGATGGCTTCGCTGACCTCCGAAACAATCGCACAGACCGTGGAGACACCCATTCTGTAGTTTGTGGCAGCCTTTTGATGGGATGTGCCACAAGCTAAAATGTCCAGGGTGACTGCCACTCGTTCTGCCGGGGATATTGGGATCCTGTGGTTTGAACCATGTTCGATGTAGGGCTGGACGCGTCGGACAAGGTCGTCAAAACGAGCTGCTGACATCCTAAAAGTAGAGAAATGTCTCTCCTCGTCCATTTCCCTCATTTGGTGGACCAACAGACCCCAGTCGCCTTCCCCAGGCCGTGTTGTGTTCAGCGGCCTCACATACCACCGCCGCTCACTCGCCATCTCCTCCCGCTCTTCCTCCACCAAACACCGCAACGCCAAATCCTCTTCTTCCTCTTTCTGAAATAGGAGCCTCTCCTCCTCCTCCTCCTCCTCCAACAACTCGTTCACCACCACCATCTTTGCTGCCATATTCATAGTACTATTTTCTGCTTCATCCATCGCTGTTCTTTCTCCCTCCATTTTCTCGAACGCTCTACCCACAATGCATAGGGAGCTATATTTCCGGAAGACCGATTTCAGAGTGGGCGGGGGTGGCGGCGCGAGGAGGGGGAGGGGACGGGAGGGGAGGGAGGGGACGGGAGGGGAGGGAGGGGAGGGGAGGGGGGCACGGTGACGGTGATAGACTATGAGCGGGGACCACCAAACCACCGCTCCGGTGGTCAGCTCACCACCGGAGCGGTGGTCACCTAACCACCGAAAATCCAGACTATGTATGAGCCTTTACTCTCCTCATACACTCCTTCCCAGGCCTGTGCCAATAGGTCTGTTCTGAGTGCACTGAGGGATTCCACTGTTCTCACTCTCTTGTATTTGATTATATTATTTTCCTTCATATTCCAGTGATCACACTCAAACACCACAAAAACAGGCAAGTGATCACTTATGTCATTTAGAAGTAAACCACTGACTATACTGCTGTCCATGCAGTTGGTATAGATGTTGTCAATTAAAGTGGCACTGTATGATGTCACTCTACTTGGCTTAGTGATAATAGGCCTATCTCACAGCCCGCTTTCCACGCCCACTTCCGGTAAATAGTGGTGTCATTTAACATTAGCATTTACACGTTTTTTTCTCTGGAGAATCTAAGTACATTTTCTAATGTAAAAATGTGACAGACCAATATTATTATGAAGCAAACAAGATGGTAAATCAGCTCGAACAGATAGAACAAACCTTACCTTGAGAAAACAAAAGTTGTAGACTTCTTAAATTACCTCTGTTAACATGTAGCGTCTATGGAGTGACGTCACGCTATCACCACTAACCCCGAAAGGGGGCGTATTAAGGGGGCGGGGAAATTCTGTGAGATAGGCTTATTGGAAAAAGGCTCATAGTTAGCATTGCATCCATAAACTCATCAGTCCTTTTATGCTTATTGGGATTTAAAAGATCAATGTTGTAACTACCACACATAAAATGTACCTTCTGATCTATTTTAGCAAACATTCTCTCCATAACATCTGTGAATATGTCAATGTTTGACCCTGGAGTTCTGTATACACAACTGACAATGACATTTATTTTTGTACCCATGCAAATTTCTATAGTTATACATTCCATTACATCATTAATAATAGTTGACATACTTTCTACTATCTTGTATCTAAGGTTTCTGTCTATGTACAAAGCCACACCCCCTCCCCCTTTGTTCACCCTGTTCCTATAGTTCAGTTCATATCCATACAGCTCTATGTTATCCAGACCCTTCTCAGGGTTGAGCCATGTCTCTGAAACGGCTATTATATTGAATGGCTTTTTAAATTGCTTTAAGTATTTTTCAATTTTTCCAACTCCAATTTTTCTACTATTAAAATGAATAATTGATAGTCCTTGATCTTGCTTAATGCACTTGTTGAACTTCTCCTCAGTATAGTAATCACAATTATGACTTATATTATTAAAGAAATTGCCCTCGGCGTCAATGTCATGCTCAAATACATTCATAGTATACATATTTTGTACCCATTGAATTACAATGACATCTCCTAACACCCATGAGCAGCAGCACTGATGGAAACAGTACAGCTTAATGGTCTTTGTCAAACTTCTCAAGTTGGTCAATGCTATTGATGCATACCCCGTAGGAATTCTCCGCTGCACCCATAGGTTTAACAAAGACCTTACAACTGGCAGTCCAAGTGGACTGAATTTTGCCTTGTTTTCTGAGAGCCCTTGCTTGCCTGGCTATGTCAGCATTTTTTTGGGTGAGATGCTCGTTTATATATACCTTTGATCCCTTTAAGTTTTTACACTGTTTCAGCAGATTTACTTTATGTTTCCTGTTTGCAAATTGAATGATTATGGATGGTATTGCTGGCCTGTCATTCCAGCAATACCAACCAGTGACTCCTGGTTGGCAATGTGTGACATGCTTCAATGCTGTTAATGTCAATGTCAATGTTTTTACCACAGAGGAATGATTTTACCTGTTCCTCGGTTGTCCTTTCATGGTCAGGACCCGATGTAGGGCCTTTCACCGCCTGGAGAAAGCTCTGTGGTTTGACCTTCAAACCTGAGATGATCACATCATTCATCCTGGAGTATTGCTCTAGACTGTCCAATCGATTTTCCAGGGAAACAATTTTCTTCTCTTGATCCATATTTTGTCTTTTGAGCTGCTTTACCTCACCCATCAGCTCTGTTATGATGGCCTGTTGTTTCATCATGGTTTCCACATTTGCAGACATCATTTCCACTGATGCTTTCAGCTCCTCCATGTCCTTTTGAAGCATTTTCATGGCCATCTCCTGGGGCTGCTCCTGGGTCTAGCCTGGAGGCTAGCTGCTGCCTGGTGGTGGTGGCTGCTCCTGGGTCTAGCCTGGTGGCTAGCTGCTGCCTGGTGGTGGTGGCTGCTCCTGGGTCTAGCCTGGTGGCTAGCTGCTGCCTGGTGGTGGTGGCTGCTCCTGGGTCTAGCCTGGAGGCTAGCTGCTGCCTGGTGGTGCTCCTGGGGATGGCCTGGTGGCTACTGCCTGGTGCCAAACAGCAGCAGAAGGATCACGGGCTAAAGACGAGCCCCACCGACTGCTGTCTGTTGCTGCAGGGTGCCCAGTGTTTGAGCCTGGTGAAGCCTGGTGGCAGCAGTCTAGCACTAGAGCCTAGGCCTCACTAGGCCTCACTCAGATGGAAGCAGGAGTTTAGGCTCAAATCCAATTTCAGACCTTGGTTTTTGTTTAAAATCAAAACTTTTTCTTTGTATGTTTTAAAGGTCTACTAACACACCACTGATGAAACTTAGGGCAAGTAAATACAGAGGATTGTCTAATATTTTGATTGATTGACTCACACTACTTCACTGATACCACACCCGTCGGCCATCTTGTCCCGAATAAGAACTAGACTAGACAATTTCTACCAAATTTGGAACAACTGGATAGTACACATTGCCCCTCTGAGAGCTGACTTTGTGACTTTGTGTATAAGAAAAGGTTTAGTGTAACATGCTTTAGTTTTAAACACTATAACTATTCTAAACAAACATGAATCTAATCTAACCCGAGTTTTCCAATTTAACCCAAACCAAAAGTTAGCGTATACAAAAAGCTGACACCTTAGAGTGTTGTTCAAAGTAAACTTCAAAATGTCAATGCGTTGGCAGGCCGCATGAAGGAACAACCCAAACAGCCAGCTTAAGGTTGCTCCTATGAATCTCAACATTAGTGGATTCATAAGAACCAGTTACTTCAAGAAATACACTGTTACAAGTGTTATGTACCTGGCCTAGGGGGTGCCAAGATACACAACAAAAAAACAGGGGAGACGCAGTTTACCAAATAAATAGAATTTATTAATTAAACCAGTAATCAAAGTAATAAGTAATCAAACAATAAATCAGGAATAAACAGATGAAGTGTGGAGGTCAGTATTCAGTGGTGTAGTGCGTGTATGCATGAGTGAAATGTAGGTGGGTGCGTGTTGTATGTATTAACAGAAATGTAGAAAAGTGTGCATGGTGGAGAAGGTGCAGGAGGCAAATGAAAAGAACAGAACTGGGGAAGGACTGGGGAAGCAGGCATTTATATGGCGTCGACACCCGGGCCCAGGTGCGAGCCACTTAGGCTGATCATCATGAGTAGCTCTGCTCCCCAATCCTATTGGATAAAAAGAACAGAGGTTACTATAGGGTAAACCCAACATATACCAAAACCAGACAACCTAAGAGTAATATATATACACATCATAATATAGGGAACCGTCACACAAGTAAGTCCGGTAATCAACATTTACTTGATGAATCATCAAATTAAACAACAGGGGGGAAAGGGTAGATCACAAAGGGTGTTCAGATATGCCCCTAAAAATATATAATGACTATATATATAAAAAAATATATATACATTAGCATCTGTCATTCTTCTTATTGACAAACATCAAAACGTATACGCCTTTTTTTCCCTTTCTGAAAAATAATTAATGTAATGTTTACAAATAAAATAAGTAAAATTGAAAATTGAAAATACTCCAAAGATAAAAATAGTAATTTAAATTAAACATAGTTATGGATGCAGTTCTGGACTGCATCCCAGTATTGCATCCCAGTATTGCTCCAGGGTCCTGGGTCCATGGCGGAACTGACGAACGAGCCTCTGAAGTCTGTTGGAGAAAATCATTAGATTTTAGTTACTGTAATAGTAATGTTCTAGTGAACACATTTTGTTGTGCACAAAAAGCCTTTTATATTATTTAATTATGCTTAGCATAAAGAAACTCTCAAACCTTCTATCCAGCTCTCGCCATTTCCTCCGCTGTGGGGAGTGTTGGAGACCCGCGCTCAGCGATGGAGCAGACTGTCTCCAACAGCTTCTGCTCTTCCTTTAGACGGCGGATGAACAGCCAAATGGAAGGGTGGCGCCTGTCCACCCGCAACGTTCCATCTGTGACACCAACCTGAAATAATTAGAGATCTATAAGAACTATAGGAACATGCAGCAGTGCAGCAGCACACATATGGCCCATTGACACTTGCTCAGTGAAGCAGTCTTTGGAATGAGAAATAAATAATAATAAATCTTACCCTCCACTGCGTTGTTGCTGCGGTTGTCGCCGTCGTGGCGATAGACGCTCCACACACGTGGCAGGAAGGTCGCGTGCTCCCCTACGTAGGGGTTGTCCATATACTGGAGGAAGTCATCCAACGCAGGGTAGCCACGGAGCAGTCGGCGTGTCTGTCTGCTCGTTCAGAAGGTCCTGAAGGCATGCCTCAGATGGGTAGTTGGTAGGTAGGCAGCATAGTAAGGTAGACTCTGTTCAGCATTGACCCCCATTACCAGTCCTGACATCATGGCCACCATAAAGGCACTCAGCCACGGTTTGGTTTGATGCCCAAACCGCAGTGCCGTAGACTTGAGTCCTATCTGGATGTCATCATCTTTGTCCTGGTGAGCATACTGTAGATGGTGTCATAAATCAGCGTCCACATAACTCCGGAGAATTACAGAGGAAGACACACTGACCAGTCACAGGAGCCCTGGACAGCAGCCCCAGCCCAACAGTGCTCCCCAGTTGAAAGTTAGACCCAACACAAGCTGTGGCCAGTAGGTGATCCTCTTCATCAATGGATAGGTGATGACGAGAGATAATGAAGCAGCACCAAGTGCTATACTGTAATAATTAAGATACAGCAAGATGCCTAGTGCAAGTGACAGCTGGCCTCCGAGGAACACCAGAGCCTGTATCTGAGAGATCTCCCCTGAGGCGATGGGTCGTGTAGCGGTCCTGGACACCTTCTTGTCAAAGTCCTTGTCCCACATGTCATTGATGGTGCAGCCAGCCCCTCTCATCAGTAGAGCCCCTGTACCAAACAAGGTTAGCATGTGTAGGTGGGGCAGGCATCCAGGGTCTGCAGCCAGACCGATGCTCCATGTGCACGGCAGGTACAGGAGCCATGTTCCAATTGGTTTATCAAGTCTCATTAGCCGGAGGTATGGCTGGATAGCTGTTGGTGCTGATTTCACAATTGCTGGAGCTGACAGACTCACCAGTCTTTTTCTTTTTTTTTGGGGGGATTCGGAAGGTGGGCGAATATTTTATTTATTATCATCATGTGGCAGGAGTGTTCTTTTTCTTTACACGTAGTCTCTCTGTGATATTCCTCCATATACTGTGAAGAACCACTCTGGCCATGTACAAGGTGATGGTGAAGTTTCGTTTGTACCATTCCTTGTTATAATTTGAATGTCTTATTATGTTATTGTCCAGAAAGCTTTTGTAAAACACAGCCATTTCTTCACTGTTCAGTGTTCTCTTTCGTCCTTGCTCATCACGCTGAGACAAGCCGTGTGCCTTCAACATAGAGGTCATATATGCATCCTTCTCCTTTCTAAAGGTAATGTTCTGTTTGGTCCAGAACTCATGGTTCCAATCCTCTGTCTCCTGCCTCAAGTTTCTCAAACATTTCTCCAACTCCGTCTCATTCTCTGGGATGCAATACACGATTGGCCGAAGGTTTGACACAAGGTCTGGTGGACCAATCCAGTCATGTGTGGAGTCAGGTGCAGGCCGGAACGTGGATCTCTTTGGGGCTGCTTTGGTCTGTTGTTGGGATTGGGAACTGCACTGACGACTGATGAGTGCCGATAACAAGGACCCATGTGCACCACAAGGACAGTATGACTTTCGTAAAAAACATACCGCTGTTTTACAAAGCATCATAAATAAATCGATTATTTAAACACGGTACGACGTCTCTGTTTTAGTCACACCGTGGTGTCGGTGTCCTTCTGCCGACTCAACAGTCTTTTACCATAACATGTGTTTCCTAGTTTGGCTGATGGATGAAGGCCTTGCAGGTTGCTAAAAACTCTTGTCACTGTGCTTGGAGCTATGTCAGGACCATGACCGGTCCTTTTTGTCTTTGATAGGGAGCAGCCAGAGAGCAGCCAGGTGGCTAAAGCAGGTGCCATGGTGTGCTCTTCTGAAGGAATTTAGAGTCAACTGCCAGGTCACCTTAGCAGGATGCATGATGGTATCTTTCTGATGCCAGGAGAAAACAATTCACAACGGTAAGAGTTGTTCTCATCATCACATCTAGGTTGTCTGCTTGTTGTCCTAAAACGGTGAAGAGCCGATGATGTTCAGATCCTGGAATATATGCATTCTAGGTTGTGCAGTACCCATGCAGTACTTGGAGGCCAGTCACAGCCTATGACATTACTACTATGATGTCACAGTCTATGATGTCAGTATTATGATGTCAGTTGACTCCATATTTGGGCATGGGGACTGACACTATGACATATTTTTTGGTATAAATGTTTGTGCCTATGAGATGACATTTGTTTAGAGCATCTTTGGAGTTGTGAATTGTGAATGATGATAAAATACAGTATTTGTGGTCATTAATACAGTGAATGGAGACACAGCAACACATTGTCATTACCGTTCATTCAGTTAATCATCTTTTACCCTTATTCAAGGGAACTACATTTTGGAGGCACCGCGCTGGTTTGAGTGTTGAGAGGGGAATCTGCATGCCAGGCAGATATTCCCCCGCCATCGA
The DNA here is from genome assembly GCF_951216825.1 of Electrona antarctica. NCBI lineage: Eukaryota > Metazoa > Chordata > Actinopteri > Myctophiformes > Myctophidae > Electrona > Electrona antarctica. Next base: position 52,503,730 of record NC_136812.1, on the reverse strand, counting down.
CATTCAGCTTTTATTCACCAACCCAGGGTAGCAACTGGAGGAGGCGTTCTTGTGGAGGAGGTGGGGAGAGAGACTGACGGAGCAGAGCGTGCACCTGAGATACAGTGAGTAGTAAGGGTGGCAGCAAAGTCCGGTCAGCAGCATCCAAGCCCCACTACAGTAATATACCCCCCCAGCTACAATGGCAACCATTGAAGAATTGCACGACGGTATTAGCAAGGAACTATGCAACCTGTCCAAAGAGCAGCTGATCGAGATATGTTACTTCCTCCACATTTTGGGACCGAAACCGGAGGTCATAACAAGAAAGACTCAAATGTCTTTAGTCATTATTCACATTGTAAAATATCTGGAACGAGATGGAGTGAAGGATCTGGAGGATGATGGAATGGCAGAGCTCTTGTGCTTGAATGATACAATCTGTGAACTAACTACAGTCAGTGCTGTTTCCAAACGTAATGTTGGAGTAGCCACCTCAACAGCACAAGAGGAAGAACAACAGAGAATTCAGAGGGAACTACATGTGCTGCAGCAGGCGCTAGATGAAAACAAAAGTGAAATGGAAGCACTTGCCAGTCATAAGGGGAATGAAGGTGATGTAAACATAGTACAGGCAAGCTCTGTGACACCTCAGAACACCATACAGATGCAGGTACCCACTCCAGTGTGGCGCAAGGAGTTTAAACTCACTGGTCAGATCGGATAACTTGGCCAAAAGGACAGACTCACCTTCTCGAGCCTAGCCCGAAGAATGGACTGGCACTGGCTGCCTGGAGCTGGAAATTGTCAATGCAGTAATAAGAGCTATTGTGCCAGGACTACAGCTTCGCAGCTACCTGGAGGGCAGTCCTGACTTACCATTGCCTATGCTGAGAAGAATATTACGCTTCCACTATAAGGAGAAAGGGGCCACTGAGCTCTACAGGAAACTCACATCAGAAGTCCAACGCAGCAAAACTTTGTCATTCGCACCCTGGATTTAAGACGGAAGGTTTTATTTGCTTCCCAAGAAGCTGAGAACCCACGCAAACACACAGATACAGACAGCCATGACGATTTCAGCGAAGCAGCCGAACGTGAGGAAGAGGAGTTCACTGCGAAGGAAGTCACCAAAACAAAGGACAAAAAGACTAAGAAAGTCTCTAAGAAAGTAAAACATACAGCAGCAATCTCAGAACCAGGCAGAAGTCCTCCCTCGACAACGACTGCATCCACTTCCAAAATGCCTGCCATCTCTAGCAGCACCCCTGTGTCTCACCCTCTCAGCCCAGCAGGTGCCAGCAGAGTATCAAAGTACAATCCTCCAGATACAGACACAGCCATGATTGCCACCGTCACGCCGCTCAGAGAAGAGCAAACGGAGACTGAGTGTGACACTCATGATGTATGGGATCCCCCAGTTGAATTGAGTCACCTGGACAATGTAGTGGCAAAAATGCATATAAACACTATGGTATTGATTCATTGAATGTAGCCTACTAGTAGATGATACTTAACACTCTAATTACCACCTGTTCTTCACTGACCAACTCATTAGAGACTGCTGACTCATGTAAACCTATTTCAAACTGTGTGAGTTAACTATAGAATAGAGTCCATTTAAGGCAGGACCATCTCTTGTTACTCCTGAAACTCTGTACACTGCTGAAAGTATAAAATATGTGTGGGACATGTGTGTGGGGAGTGCTTGGGGAAGCTCTGGAGGGAGACACTAGTCTCTCTCTGGTGTGATGACATATACAATAAAAGAATGGAGTTCGAATCCTGATGGTTGAGTCCTGCTTCTTCCTGATGATGTTTACTTACTAATAGTGATATCAAAAGCTGCCATTACAATTATGGCGCTGTGAGCAGGGTCATTATTTCATCTTCACCATAGATGGATACTTGATCAAAAAGAATCTTAAGATGGGAGCGAAACAAAGCAGAAAGAAGTTGAAGCGAGAACTCAATGACCAACAGGAGAAAGAAGTGACGTTACTGCGAGAACTCAAGGACCAACAGAAAGAAGTGACGTTACTGCGAGAACTCAAGGAGCAACAGAAAGAAATGACGCTATTGCGAGAACAACTTGTGGAGCGACAAATCAATGACCTGCAAGAACAACTTGACAGAAATATGCAACAACAACTCAACAACCAACAGAAAGAAGTGATGCTATTGCGAGAGCAACTTGACAGATTTGTGGTGAAATTAGCAGATCTACAAGCCAACACTACGCCTGATGACTACAACAATATGAAGCAGAAGGAGCCAAACCGCAGCGGAGACACACAACTGACTGTTACTACACCCAAGGAACAGCCCGCAGACAACAGCAACAACCATGAACAACCTGAACCCCTCAAAAACAATCAAGGACAGGGGGGAGCAGTTGTCACAGCGACACTTTGTCCAAGGAAGCTATTTCCATTCATTCCATATCCAGAACCTCATCCTCATCGGGGGACTGGGGCACAGCACTCAGAAATAGACACATATTCTGCAACAGTACATGTGCAGCAACGCTGGACACCTGATGAACTGAAAGACATCATGAAGGACCTTCCAGACCACAAAGTCAACGTGGAGCGCTGGTGTGCAGCTGTGTTAGACTTGATTGAGATGTATGAGCCATCGGCAAGAATGCTCGAATCTGTATTTCGCAAAGTCTTTGGATTAAAATGGCTACATCTCAGGGAACATTTTGATGTGAATGGAGCACAAAATCACATTGTCACTGGACAGCTGCTGAATCACGGTGGTCTTTTTGACAGCATCAAAGCAGCATTTCCAGTACCCACTGATTGGCCAAAAATTCACAGCACTAAGCAATGGCCTGATGAAACCTGTGACACCTACAGGAATAGACTGGAGAACTGTTTTCAGAAGCACTGTGGTGTGCCACTAGACAACCCCGCTTTCAATGACTTGTTAAAAGCGTCCTTGATCAATGGCTTGCTCCCTGCTATCTACAAGTGTGTTATGACTTCTTGTATTGGCTGGGAAACTCGACTTTTGACTGAGGTGTGGGGTCACGCATTGCATGCTGAGAGGAACACACTCTCACAGGACTTCATGAAAAAGAAGAAACTGGAGGCAGCACAGCTGATGTTCTATGAGAACCTGCACCAGCCACAGGGAGAACAGCGACAACAACAAAATCATCAGTCACATAGGAGTATCAGGAGCCGTAAATGGAAACAAAGACAAAGAGGAAACAGTGACCCATATGACAGAGCAGACCAGTATGGGACAGGGCCTGTTCCATGCAACTATGAGCCAGGTGGCAATGCAGCGGCCTACGATCCACAACGGGGTAGACCACATCCACTGCATGGCCCCACATCAGGCTCCATGGGCCCCATAGCAATATGGACCAGGTGACAGTGTTAATACAACATGCACCAATCCATGACATGCAGAGTGGGATCCATGAAGGTTCATGTCCTTATGTCCTAAACGGTTTGATTTGCTTTATACAGTAAGTTCTATTTCATTGTCATTTTAAATAAATAAATAAATAGGTTAATAGTGATCATATGAGTATTTTAGATAACTTCCTTAAATATCACAGTGAAATCCAATCCAAAAATGATATTCTAATTAATAATACAAATGTTTTTTAATTGTTAGTTAAAATAGGCCTAAATTAGGAGAATAACGTCAGAAAATGTGAGTAAGTTGTTATTGGAACCTGTATATCCACACACATACACTAAATAGGAACCAACAGCCCAATGGAGACTGCTGGAAGACACATTAACCAAATAGTCATTCTATAAATCTCCTGGGGCATGTAAATTAATATTTGTGTGCTTGTGTGTGTGGGTGAGACAGACCAAAATACTGAACATTACCAAATACCAAAACATTTATGATGGCTTTTCCACAAGATTGGATGTCCAATATTACTTTGTCTCCTGTCCATTATTCTGCTATTACTAGGTAGATGTTAAGTAAGTCTCGGTTCTAAATGCACCACGTGAGGAAAAAATGCCATGTGGCAAGTACTTATTTTTATTTCCATGTAACGAAATGCGAAAGCAAATTCCACGTGATGATATATAAAAATATAGTTAAAATAACCCGTAGGCTTTAGGTTATCGAGTAATATATTGCAGAAAATGTTGAACTGATGGAGATAGTATTAATACGGATTAAACCTCACCTTGAGTATTACTGTACATGTTTTAGCTCTTGGTTTGTGTGCAGCTTTCTAAATGGGTTTGATGATGGCTTCTGCAGGGCTATTCATCTAACCATTATTCTGTGAAAGTTGCTCACAAACTAAGGGGGGGAGAAGGGGATATTTATTGGGAATATTAGATTCTTATTTTATTAATTCAATATTGGAATCCACTTCCATACAAATATGAATGTCCACACAGGTACAGGGATCAGCCTCTCTCCCTTGCTCAGCTGGCAGGGGGGAAGGGGGGTCAGAGGTGCAAGGGTATTTGTGTGTGTCTGTGAGAGAGAGAATGTTGGGGAACAAATTAAAAATAGTATAGGAATTAGCCTAGGAACAGTTCACTGGTATTATACAAGCTGTCCATTGGTATTCTACTTTAATTTATTTTATCTGGGTGTGAAAACAAACAGCCAGAGTGATATTGGAACATGTATATATATTTTAATTCATTTTTATAATTTTTATCATTCTAATTCAATTTTATTTTATTTCATTTTAATCATTATAATTCTATTTAATTCTATTTCATTTTAATCATTCTAATTCTATTTAATTCTATTTCATTGTAATCATTCAATTCTATTTAATTCTATTTCATTTTAATCATTCTAATTCAATTTAATTTTATTTCATTTTAATCATTATAATTCTATTTAATTCTATTTCATTTTAATCATTATAATTCTATTTAATTCTATTTCATTTTAATCATTCTAATTATATTTAATTCTATTTCCTTTTTATCATTAATTATATTTAATTCTATTTCATTTTAATCATTCTAATTATATTTAATTCTATTTCATTTTAATCATTCTAATTATATTTAATTCTTTTTCATTTTTGAGTGTAATTCATTTTTATCATTTTTATCATTCTAATTCAATTTAATTCTATTTCATTTTAATCATTCTAATTATATTTAATTCTATTTCCTTTTTATCATTCTAATTCTATTTAATTCTATTTCATTTTAATCATTCTAATTATATTTAATTCTATTTCATTTTAATCATTCTAATTATATTTAATTCTATTTCATTTTTGAGTGTAATTCATTTTTATCATTTTTATCATTCTAATTCAATGTAATTCTAATCATTCTAATTCTATTTAATTCTATTTCATTTTAATCATTCTAATTCTATTTCATTTTAATCATTTTTATCGTTCTAATTCAATTTAATTCTATTTCATTTTTTAGTGTTTTTGAGTGTTTAAAGTTTATTGGAACATTGAAATATTTGAAGTCATGTTAATTATTTAATTATGTTTAATTCTATTTACAGTTTTTAATGTTTTATGTTTTATTTGCTGTGAGGAATTCTCAAATCAGGACTTTTATGTCAAGACCAGTATGAGTCTAAAACAGTCACAGGGCCAAGATAGTTCCATTGAAAAAAACAAACAAACAAAAACGTAGTCTTATATTCAGACCAATAGGGTCATTGTTTAACAAAAAGCATAGCATTATCAAAAATATGCCAAAATGTCCAGTGAGTTTTAGATATGTTGGAGGTGAAATTATACTGTAAATGTTGTCTATTTAACCAAATAATTATTGTTGATTACACCGTGTGGAACTGGGTGACTGATAGCATATGCGCAATGCTGTTTGTCACTCATCACACATGTACCTAACAATATAGTTGAATGTTTGTTCATGATTGTATCCCAGTGAATTATGATTTTAATGTTATTATATGTATTTTCTGGTGTACATGTAACTGAGGTTTTCAGTTACAACGAGAAATAGGATGGAATGTAGTGGCAAAAATGCATATAAACACTATGGTATTGATTCATTGAATGTAGCCTACTAGTAGATGATACTTAACACTCTAATTACCACCTGTTCTTCACTGACCAACTCATTAGAGACTGCTGACTCATGTAAACCTATTTCAAACTGTGTGAGTTAACTATAGAATAGAGTCCATTTAAGGCAGGACCATCTCTTGTTACTCCTGAAACTCTGTACACTGCTGAAAGTATAAAATATGTGTGGGACATGTGTGTGGGGAGTGCTTGGGGAAGCTCTGGAGGGAGACACTAGTCTCTCTCTGGTGTGATGACATATACAATAAAAGAATGGAGTTCGAATCCTGATGGTTGAGTCCTGCTTCTTCCTGATGATGTTTACTTACTAATAGTGATATCAAAAGCTGCCATTACAACATACACCAGCAAGAGGTAGCTACACAGATGCTGCGAGAGGAATGCCACTCCTTTTCAAGAACAGAGGATGACATTGGCTGTGTTGAGAAGCTGCAGTTGAGCATTACCTTAAAGGACAGTGAGCCTGTTGCACGGTCTTATCTGTCTGTGCCCAAACCCCTGTACCAAGAGATGAAGGACTACATCAGCAGCATGCTGTAGAAACACACTGCTGCTACTGGTACAGCCTTCAATCCAATCCAACTTTATTTATAGAGCATATTTGGTCAACAGTGTTGACCAAAGTGCTTTACATAACATAAAGAAAACAAATAAAAGTACACACTCTGGATTAAAATCTTGGGAATAAAAGGGTTTTAAGACAGGTTTTGTTTGTTGTTCTGTTAATTAGTTTATCCTCTTTCCACAAATTGCCTGTGACAATGCCTAAAAACAGCAGCAGTCCAATTAAAATACATTTACCGCCAGCATTAATGAATCCCTCGATAGCGTACTGCCAAGGTTTTATCGCGCATAACACTTACTTTGAAGAGCCAAATATCCTTAACCGAATATTACAATGACAAACTGCTGTGTGTGGATGTTGCCCGGATGTTGTTGTGTCGGTCGGTGGTTGAAAAAGGCGACCGCGAGTGTCAGCCCGCCTGCTACAGCCCGTTGAAAACCCTTGTATTCACCAGAAACGGCCCCCTCAATGTCGTTTCTGAGATACAGAGCTGTGAATGGTAGGCTTAGACTGGAAGTGGATGCGCGTGCATGTTCAAAATGGCCGCGGCCAGTGCCAACTTTGTGTTGATGCGGGTAGCAACATCAGCTAACGATACGATCGTAACGGCGGGCTAGGGTACTAATTTACACCCTCGTGTTCCTCGTTTGCGGCGGGCAGACGGTTAAGGTTTCCGTTTGAGACAAATTTATTCCAGTAGTCCTCTGGTTTGTTGATGTTTAGTGTGTAGACTAGCTCTATAGAAGATCAGCATCATGTTTCTACTTACACCGAAAAGTCTGAGCCTACGGAGAAAATGAAGGCGCTGGTGTACTTTGTACAATGGACATCCATATACATTGCGTTGGATGACGTCATGATATGTCTGAGAGAGAGAAAGAAAGGGAGAAAGTCTGCCCTATTCTTGCTGTCCTGAATCAACGGAGGTTGCCAAATGCCAATGCAAATAGTCATTATAGCAACGTGCATTTGTGTCATAAAGACCTAAAGAAATGCAGGTTCAGAAAGGTTACCACAAAACAGGCTAAGCGCCCGTGCGCTCTGTAAATGCAATTGTTTACGCACGTCGCATACAAGCCCAATGAATTTGTTTGATGAAAGCATCAATCGTGATCAGATAGCCTAATAGAGAATGTATTGACCTGTAATCTCCATATCCATCTAATGCCATAGTCTACCTGCCGAGGGCCGTGGCCAGGGCCGCTTTTATGGTAGATCGAATGGTACCGCCGCACAGGGCCTCGCTCATGCATGGCCTCGAGCTAGGCAGTTTTTTTTTTAAGAAACAATAATCGCATCGCAGCCCGTTCCGTCGCAGTTACCTATTTAAGCCTAAACTGCAGTCGGTTTTATTTCAAATAATTAGTCACGCATGGACCGACGACCTCTCTGGCTCTCTCTCGCTCAGTCTCTCTGTCAGTCCAGTCAGTCAGTGTCATGATTTCACAATTTTCTAATTGAATTTTGATCGATCACAAACTGTCAGCAGGCAATCAAGCAAATGTGATACTTAATATTTATAACAAATAGGAAAGTGAAGGCAAAAGTAAGTATTAATTAATTAATTCAAAACTAAGAGGGCCGTGGCATCAGTTTTTTTTATGTGGCCGTGGCATCACCCATTTTTATTACACAGGTTTATTTTATACATGGAATTGTTTAGTGGGCTGCATCAATATTATTTTAACTGACAGTTGAAAACAAACCTTCTGGTAATAATATTGTTTAGGCGTCAAGACTTCATCAGCATATAAGAAAGGTTTAGTGTAACATGCTTTAGTTTTAAACACTAACTATTCTAAACAAATGACAACATGAATCCGAATCTAACCCGAGTTTTCCAATTTAACCTAAACCAAAAGTTAGCGTTTACAAAAAGCTGACACATTATAGAGTGTTGTTCAGAGTTAACTTAAAAATGTGTTGGCAGGCCGCAGGAAGGAACTACCCAAACAGCCAGCTTAAAGTTGCTCCGATGAATCTCAACATTAGTGGATTCATTCAACCCATTCAATAGAGACATACTGTACACAGAACCACTTACTTCAAGAAATACTCTGTTACAAGTAAGTCCGGTAATCAACATTTACTTGATGAATCAACAAATTAAACAGGGGGGAAAGGGTAGATCACAAAGGGTGTTCAGATATGCCCCTACAAATATATAATGAAATATATATAAAAAAAAGATATATACACATTCTTAGCATCTGCTATTCTTCTTGACAAACAGCAAAACTTATAAGCCTACAAGACTACTTTGTATCTTTCTGAAAAATAAATTATATATTTCACAAATGCAATGTTTACAAATAAAATAAGTAAAATTTAAAATGTAAAATACTCCACCAAAGATGAAAATTTTTAATTTAAATTAAACATAGTTATGGCATCCCAGTATTGCTCCAGGGTCCTGGGTCCATGGCGGAACTGACAAACGAGCCTCTGAAGTCTGTTGGAGAAAATCATTAGATTTTAGTTACTGTAATAGTAATGTTCTAGTGAACACATTTTGTTGTGCACAAAAAGCCTTTTATATTATTTAATTATGCTTAGCATAAATAAACTCTCAAACCTTCTATCCAGCTCTCGCCATTTCCTCCGCTGTGGGGAGTGTTGGAGACCCGCGCTCAGCGATGGAGCAGACTGTCTCCAACAGCTTCTGCTCCTCCTTTAGACGGCGGATGAACAGCCAAATGGAAGGGTGGCGCCTGTCCACCCGCAACGTTCCATCTGTGATGCCAACCTGAAATAATCTGAGATCTATAAGAAATATAGGAACATGCAGCAGTGCAGCAGCACACATATGGCCCATTGACACTTATAATAGGTCTGGGGCTGTAGAGCCAGTGGAGGAGGGTGCCCGAAGGTGAACGTAGGGGGGGGGGGGGGGGGGATGTCCATGATTGGGTTTTGTGGATCTGACCTCAGCTTGAAAAAGATGGATCTGGCACCAAAGGCGGTCACTTGAAATAATGATGACATCTCGGTCGGCTGGACTCTGTTGATTCTGTACCTGCAGTGTTGTTACGTTGCACCTGTGGTGTGTATGGAACATGCCATATAATGCATCCATCCACCATAGTCTTTTTGGATGTTATTATAAAAAAAGAACGAACTTGCATGTGTGGAGGTCTGGAGTAGATTACGAGAGTCAGTGACACTTTGGGCTGACTTCACAGTCTTGGCCCGATCCTCCGTGAAGTCCCACTGTAAAACATTGATCCTTTTGTTTGACCACCACAGCCAGAAGCCGCTGGTAGGGGTCTGTAGGTTTGCCTGGCACTTTGAGAACGGTTTGCAAATCCATGTCTGAAAACACACCAAAAAGATGACAGACAAAATAGTAAGCTCAACTGAACCAAATAAGTCTATACATTATATAAATAGTGTGAAAGACATGATTACAAAAGAAAAGAAAGACAGAAAATAAACTACTCCTAGTAGCCTTTGAGCATTATAGGCTTACTCAATGGGCTGGCAACCCAATGTGTTTCCACATTTGTAACAAACAAAACCGCCTGAAAGTCAGTTGAGATTAGGTTAATATACAATTAAAATATATGCATTAAAGCTTCCATCTCCAAGTTCACCTTCCAGAAATTGCGTATCCTTTGTGTCATAGTAGACCGACACAATCACAGATCTCTCCAGTGACTTTTAGGTTTTTCAACCAAGCTCAACATGATGTCTGATGGTTCACGTAGGAACAATGTAGTTTAGTCAGCGTAGACTGGCGGCTTGGCACGTGTGGTTCTATGTGGCCATGCCACAATAATCACAGATCTTGTACTACCCTACTTTTCCCTGACGACCTCGTCGTAGGTCAGGGAGATCTTAACCCAGTGCTCTTCCAGGGCGAGCTCACATTGGTAGGCCTGCCATGTCGCATCGAACCCCCCCTGGTGGCGGTGGTCCCGCAACAGGCCCTCCAAGGTTTTGAGTACAGCTTTTTTAATGCTAAAGTCTATTAGATCCAGCGGGGCCAGTACCTGAGGGGTGCTCCCCCTCTGTAACCCTAATTACAATTAGTAATAGAGAACAGGTAGGAGTGATCAACAGCGTGTTTGTCAATACCTGGACTAGCATCAGAAGCACTCTAAGTTTTTAAGAGCCAGTGCAATGCACATCAATAATGACAGACAACAATTAATTGAATTTGTTATGTGGCCACTTATTATTATTGCCAATTAAGGACATAGGAAATATTACAACAACTGCAGTATCATGGAAAATAAACAAAAAGAAAAGCCGGCAAAATATGAAACCCTAGTGTTCCCAAAGTTTGTGTTTAGTTTTTTCGTTGGGGCCCTTTAATCTGTATCAGACAGTGTTCTGATTGATCCTACCACACGATCAGTGAGGGAGGGGAAGGCACCATCAGCATCCAGACTCGGATCTGTAGCTCGCCACCCAGCATGCACTGGGATTCTTATCTGGGGAATCGTTGATGTTGGATCGTTGGGTTTGGAGTTGGGAAGGTTTTGGAATGGGAAGGGATGCGCTGTCCCCTTCTCCACCGTTCCACGTGACAGTCCAGGGGATGAGGAGGGGATCTGAATCACCCAATCTATAAAAACCTGACCTATAGTAGATCAGACAAGATCCAATGGCATGTGTTATTCACACACTGTGTAAACCATGTTTTTAAATTCCCATGAATTAGCATAAATTAATACTTTTTAACTCATGTTCTCATTCCTTGTAATCATGTATTTCAAATACATTGAAAACATTCAAAATGTTCAAAGCACTTTTACAGCTTCAATTATTCAATGAACTGTTTCCTTTCTTCACAAAAATAAAAATACATGAAATGCTTCCTTAATCATCATAAATGAAATGAGGTTGTGCAAAGGTATATGTATGGCTCAAACGTGCTTAATATCTCTCCCTGGCTAGCAACAGGTGAGATGCACTAAAAATGTACCTTCAATTACTACAACACAAAATACTCATACACAGAAATTATATACTCCTTCAGTAAAGAACAAAATAAAACCAGAGTGTTTCAAAACAGAACATGTACACAAAATGAATCATTGGCACCTTGTGGCTAAACTCCATCTAAGATAACCATCCACATTATCTCACTCACCGCTGATCAATGAATGATCTGGCTCAGACTGCAATCACCTAGCTGGTCGGTGATTGGCAACATTCGGTCAAATACTGCTCTACAAAGTTAAAATTAGACAATATACAGATCAGGAGCTGTCCAACAATATTTAGAATGTGGAATGTTGGTTTGGAAGATTATTCTGTAATCTACCAAGCAGATGGCAAAGGATTCTCTCTCTGTGTTTGTTCACTACAGCATAGCACCATAACACCATGTGTTTCATTGAACAGGAAAAGGAAGTTTTCCTGCTTAAGTACTGACAGGAAGTAGCATCACTGGTAGGCTGGACATAAACTCTTACAGGCTCACTGATTGGCCAACTAGGGTGGCAGTCACAGAGCCAGGTAATTTTAACCTTGTGCTGAAATAGGCTAGACACCCTGGTTTGTATGTTTGCAACTTTTTTCCTTTCATGTATATAGCTTGTTTTACATTTTAAACAGCCTTGCAGAGCAACATTTTAGATAGAATTGTATAACTTAAATGCGTGTTATTTCAAAGCATTTTAGATTGTTTCTAACACTTTTAAATCAACTGAAAATGAACTTATTTATTCATCCCATTAATTATTATAAATACAGGCTGCTGATTTCAAGCCTGGGTTACATTAGCACCCCCTCAAGCCTGGCCGCCAGCTGGATTCCAACTTTTTATGTGAGGTCCTTGAAATGGTCAATGTATTTGTGAGCCCTGGTCACTGCTGCCTTTTCATTCATACATTCAGGTTTCTCAGGCCCATTGCTACAATGACACCCGAGACTGGGTGCTTGAAGAAGGGCGACTGGTGCTGGTGGGGGCCATCACAATAAAGCTGGACGAAGTTTAGCGTCCCACCAGTCCCAGTCGCCCTCCAAACTGCACCCAGTCTGGGGTCAATGTTCAAAGGCCTGTTCTCAATTGCTGTTTGGAAGTTGGCAGCATCCTTCCCCCTTTTGTTATCTTGCCTAACCTGTGGCGTGACCACATCAGGTCCACCAGCTGGTTCTTGTCACGTATTGACACTGCTACGTGGGCCGACATGGCAACCACCTCGTCCGTGTCATGGACAAGCTCGGTCAAAAGGACTTGTTTAGGGTCCTTTTGCCCGAGCCTTGTCAAAGTCAAAATAATTTTGGTCTCTCTTGGGGTCTCGATCTCCTTTATACAGCGACCGAGCAAGGTCCGAGTGGACATGTACATGGGTCCACTCTTGGATTGTTGCCTGGCTCATTGTTTTCAGTGGCATGTGTTTTTTCAGAAATGGCCAGTGAAAAGGGTGGCCAGTGAGGACCCTATCAGGAACAAACACATAGTGCATCCGAGCTTTTACTGCTTTTAGCTCTGTGAGCTCGACCACCACTCCGTCTGTGTCGAAGTCAAAGCTGAGACTGTCCTCACAGACAGACTCATCGACACAGACGGAGTGGATGGCCACGGCTGTCACCCCGTCCGCCCTGCGCAGGAACTTCTCTGTGTCTCCCCCAAACGGAGCTGATATTCCCCTTACATTGTCCCCGTTAAGGGCTGCAATGTCGCCATAAGGCTCCCCTTCAAATGGCGGCTGTGATATTGGCTGGCTTTCCATGTTTTTCACATGCACAAATGCACACAGACAAGACAAACAGATCGATAACACGCAACCAGCATCAGGGTGTTCACCACCCTCTCGTGGTGGGTAGGGTTGTTGCCGGTCATCCGATCCAGTGGGATCCGTTCCAGGACCTGCGGTATCCAAGGCATCCCCCTCTCCCGGTAGAGGGATGCCTTGGATTCATACATGATTCCATTTTTGATCATGTTGTCCAGGACCTCTGTCGTGAACGATGTCACATGGGCCACCTCGACCTGAGACAGGTGTGTCCCCACCTCACGGCACTGAGGACAGACCCTTCCCGGACAGATTGCGCAATGGCACAAGCATTGGCTGTTCGGCCAGTAGACCCTTAAGCCTGGTCAGGTCTATCAGGTCCTCCGGGGCGGTGGACATGGGGTCACAACCCTTGTTTAATCGCACCACGCCCTCCAGCCTAGCGCTCAGCTGCACCCCCATCTTAAAACACAGGTCCCGGAAGTGCCTGATATAGTTCCTGGCTTTCCGGTGTAGCGCCCTGCCCACCTCCAGTTTCATGAGGCCCATTGAAAGTATGACGGCGCTTACCGGGTGCCTGTAAAAAGGTGACTGATGTCGGTGGGGCCCATCACAGTACAGTTGTACAAAGTTCAACTGTACCTGCCCGACATCAGCCGCCCTGAAGACACCCAGCAAGCTGTCCGCCATACCCCCAACCCTGTGATGGTCCAGTGGTGCTGGGCATTGGCAGCCTCATGCAAGGTGTACGCGGTGTACACTTCGCTTTGGCTGCCAATCACCCTGTGCAGCCCGAACCTCGACCACAACAGGTCCACTGCCCCTGTCTGTTATGTTGACCGCTGCGTGGATGGACACAGCCTCAACCGTGTCCAGGAAACGTTGTTGTACAAGTTCATGCAACAAAAACGGTGATGGAGATTTGTCCCCCAGCCGGGTCATAGTGAGCATCACTCTGAGCCCGGCTGGGGTTGACACCTCTCCAATTGCATGGTCCAGGAGACCGAGGACAAACTCTTGGTCCACAGACAGAATGTTGAATTTGGACGTGTCAAAAAGGGGGTTCTTTTGGACTGAGGGCCTTTTTTTGTCCACCATCGTTAGCTCACTAAGTTTGTCCCTGAAGGCCAGCGCCAGGGACTTTTGGAACGTTTCACAGTGTTTTTTGGCCTCCTTAAAGCTGTGCATTTTCCCACTGGGTACTGTCAGTGAGGATGGTACCAGGGTGATGTGCACCTGCCACCCTCCGTCCACATAAGAGTGGACCCATGTACATGGGTCAACTCTTGGATTGTTGCCTGGCTCATTGTTTTCAGTGGCATGTGTTTTTTCAGAAATGGCCAGTGAAAAGGGTGGCCAGTGAGGACCCTATCAGGAACAAACACATAGTGCATCCGAGCTTTTACTGCTTTTAGCTCTGTGAGCTCGACCACCACTCTGTCTGTGTCGAAGTCAAAGCTGAGACTGTCCTCACAGACAGACTCATCGACACAGACGGAGTGGATGGCCACGGCTGTCCCCCCGTCCGCCCTGCGCAGGAACTTCTCCGTGTCTCCCCCAAACGGAGATGATATTCCCCTTACATTGTCCCCGTTAAGGGCTGCAATGACGCCATAAGGCTCCCCTTCAAATGGCGGCTGTGATATTGGCTGGCTTTCCATGTTTTTCACAAACACAAATGCACACAGACAAGACAAACAGAGAACGAGAACAAACAGAGAACACAGAAGAACACGCAGGTTTCCCTTGACCAAAGTCTTAAAACGGTACTAGCTGGTAAATGAATGAATTGTTATATATCTGGACTGTGTGTAACGTGTGCCAATGGGGGTTAATGGGGGTGCCAACAGTGGTGCTGCTCTCAATCGTGCTAGGAATGGAGTGACAGAGAGCTGAGGGCTGAGCTGGCTTTTATAGGGGAGTGGGTGGAGCCGAAAATCAGTATTTTTTAAGAATAGGTTTATAAAAAACGTTAATGAATATTGTTCCTTTTCCACTATTCCCCCTATTTCAGGCATGGGGAACAAGAATATGATTTCTTTTTTTAGAAATATTTGTGTTAATTGGTGTGTCATATGTCATTGGATAGGTCTTGGCGAGCTGAATCCGGGGATGTGTGTCTTTTTTTACGACATGTACAACCGGAAATATGATTTTTTAAAGTCCGCCGTGCAATGGACATTACCGTTTGTGGTATGGGTTTTAGGGGTTTTCTCTGGCTAGGAGTTAGAACCTTCAGTGAGCCATACATCAAATGAAAGGTCTTGATTAGCCGAGTCCAGCGAATTTTGGCTCAGAATTTTTGGACTTGTAGATCTAACCCAAAATCAGGTCTGAAAGTGGTGTAAATCACCATGTATTAGTCCGGGAGGCTTGGGGTGTAGATTTCTTTCCCCCGGTCACCATACCCCCTATTTCAGGCATGCCGAAGAAGAATATGAAGTCTGAATTTAAAAAAAAATTGTTGCTGGATCTCAGTACGACACACGTCACTGAGCAGGTTTATTCACATCAGACTTATATACACTGCATAACAAGCATTTCCGGTATGGGGTTTGTTACTTCACAATAAGAGTTCATCAATAATAAAATATATATACAATTCAGATCATAAATTTGCCAATCACCCTATGCAGCCCGAACCTCGACCACAACAGGTCCCCCCATCCCTGTCTGTTATGTTGACCGCTGCGTGGATGGACATAGCCTCAACCGTGTCCAGGAAACGTTGTTGTACAAGTTCATGCAACAAAAACGGTGATGGAGATTTGTCCCCCCGCCGGGTCATAGTGAGCATCAATCACTCTGAGCCCGGCTGGGTTTGACACCTCTCCAATTGCATGGTCCAGGAGACCGAGGGCAAACTCTTGGTCCACAGACAGAATGTTGAATTTGGACGTGTCAAAAAAGGGGTTCTTTTGGACTGAGGGCCTTTTTTTGTCCACCATCGTTAGCTCACTAAGTTTGTCCCTGAAGGCCAGCGCCAGGGACTTTTGGAACGTTTCAGTGTTTCTCGGCCTCCTTAAAGCTGTGCATTTTCCCACTGGGTACTGTCAGTGAGGATGGTACCAGGGTGATGTGCACCTGCCACCCTCCGTCCACATATCCAAGAGTGGACCCATGTACATGGGTCCACTCTTGGATTGTTGCCTGGCTCATTGTGTTTTTTCAGAAATGGCCAGTGAAAAGGGTGGCCAGTGAGGAACAAACACATAGTGCATCCGAGCTTTTACTGCTTTTAGCTCTGTGAGCTCGACCACCACTCCGTCTCTGTCGAAGTCAAAGCTGAGACTGTCCTCACAGACAGACTCATCGACACAGATGGAGTGGATGGCCATGGTTGTCCCCCCGTCCGCCCTGCGCAGTGTCTCCCCCAAACGGAGCTGATATTCCCCTTACATTGTCCCCGTTAAGGGCTGCAATGTCGCCATAAGGCTCCCCTTCAAATGGCGGCTGTGATATTGGCTGGCTTTCCATGTTTTTCACAAACACAAATGCACAAATGCACACAGACAAGACAAACAGAGAACGAGAACAAACAGAGAACACAGAAGAACATGCAGGTTTCCCTTGACCAAAGTCTTTAAAACGGTACTAGCTGGTAAATGAATGAATTTTTATATATCTGGACTGTGTGTAAAGTGTGCAAATGGGGGTTAATGGGGGTTTCAACAGTGGTGCTGCTCTCAATCGTGCTAGGAATGGAGTGACAGAGAGCTGAGGGCTGAGCTGGCTTTTATAGGGGAGTGGGTGGAGCCGAAAATCAGTATTTTTTAAAAATAGGTTTATAAAAAAAAGTTAATGAATATCTTTCCTTTTCCACTATTCCCCCTATTTCATAGCCTGGCTCCAGCCCCTGAATCGCTAGCCACGCCCATTAAAAAAATATATTCAGGCGATTCAGGGTCTGGTGACGCTCTCGAAGGAGCTCTGAGACTCGGTTGGAAATCTGTACGACGAATCAGCGTCGTTTCAACTCGATGACGTCAAAACAACAGCGCCGTCCAGACACAAACAAACATGGCTGCCCCCACTGCGGTGACACACGACCGTATCAATCTGGCTATTAAATCGGCGTATGATAAATAGTTTCTTTACAGAAACGACAGGTTTTATAAACATCATCATCCGACATATTTTACCGCTTTTGTTTACATGCTAGTAGCGCTCGTTGGCTCACTTGGCTGTGGTTTGTTTGGTTAGCAAACGGGTTAGCCATAGCCTCATGATTGACAACAACGTCATCTGCTTTCCTACTATTCTGATTGGTTGGTATGAACCAATCACCGAAGACTGCCGCTTTGACAACGCCCATCTCAGAAACGGCTGTAGTAGGGAGGGCTTTCAGACTGAATAATGGAGTGAAACGAAATGAAAATTCAGGCTGAGTGTCAGGCTACCTATTTCAGGCATGGGGAACAAGAATATGATTTTTTTTTTAAACAAATATTTGTGTTAATTGGTGTGTCATATGTCATTGGATAGGTCTTGGCGAGCTGAATCCGGGGATGTGTGTCTTTTTTTACGACATGTACAACCGGAAATATGATTTTTGAGTGGTGTAAACCACTCCTACAACTGGCTTTGTTAGTGCAGAAAAAATGAGCATGGTTGCTATGTTCACCCTGTTCACCCGGGTGTGATTTCCTACAACTGGCTTTGTTAGTGCAGAAAAAATGAGCATGGTTGCTATGTTCACCCTGTTCACCCGGGTGTGATTTCATTACGTCAGACATGATTTCATTACGTCAGACAGGCTATACAAGACCTTACACCACTCAGTTCACACGGGTGTGATTTTTTAAAGTCCGCCGTGCAATGGACATTACCGTTTGTGGTATGGGTTTTAGGGGTTTTCTCTGGCTAGGAGTTAGAACCTTCAGTGAGCCATACATCAAATGAAAGGTCTTGATTAGCCGAGTCCAGAGAATTTTGGCTCAGAATTTTTGGACTTGTAGATCTAACCCAAAATCAGGTCTGAAAGTGGTGTAAATCACCATGTATTAGTCCGGGAGGCTTGGGGTGTAGATTTCTTTCCCCCGGTCACCATACCCCCTATTTCAGGCATGCCGAAGAATAATATGAAGTCTGAATTTTAAAAAAAAATGTTGCTGGATCTCAGTACGACACACGTCACTGAGCAGGTTTATTCACATCAGACTTATATACACTGCATAACAAGCATTTCCGGTCTGGGGTTTGTTACTTCACAATAAGAGTTCATCAATAATAAAATATATATACAATTCAGATCATAAATCTGCCAATCACCCTATGCAGCCCGAACCTCGACCACAACAGGTCCCCCCATCCCTGTCTGTTATGTTGACCGCTGCGTGGATGGACACAGCCTCAACCGTGTCCAGGAAACGTTGTTGTACAAGTTCATGCAACAAAAACGGTGATGGAGATTTGTCCCCCCGCCGGGTCATAGTGAGCATCACTCTGAGCCCGGCTGGGGTTGACACCTCTCCAATTGCATGGTCCAGGAGACCGAGGACAAACTCTTGGTCCACAGACAGAATGTTGAATTTGGACGTGTCAAAAAGGGGGTTCTTTTGGACTGAGGGCCTTTTTTTGTCCACCATCGTTAGCTCACTAAGTTTGTCCCTGAAGGCCAGCGCCAGGGACTTTTGGAACATTTCACAGTGTTTTTTGGCCTCCTTAAAGCTGTGCATTTTCCCACTGGGTACTGTCAGTGAGGATGGTACCAGGGTGATGTGCACCTGCCACCCTCCGTCCACATATCCAAGAGTGGACCCATGTACATGGGTCCACTCTTGGATTGTTGCCTGGCTCATTGTTTTCAGTGGCATGTGTTTTTTCAGAAATGGCCAGTGAAAAGGGTGGCCAGTGAGGAACAAACACATAGTGCATCCAAGCTTTTACTGCTTTTAGCTCTGTGAGCTCGACCACCACTCCGTCTGTGTCGAAGTCAAAGCTGAGACTGTCCTCACAGACAGACTCATCGACACAGATGGAGTGGATGGCCATGGCTGTCCCCCCGTCCGCCCTGCGCAGTGTCTCCCCCAAACGGAGCTGATATTCCCCTTACATTGTCCCCGTTAAGGGCTGCAATGTCACCATAAGGCTCCCCTTCAAATGGCGGCTGTGATATTGGCTGGCTTTCCATGTTTTTCACAAACACAAATGCACAAATGCACACAGACAAGACAAACAGAGAACGAGAACAAACAGAGAACACAGAAGAACATGCAGGTTTCCCTTGACCAAAGTCTTTAAAACGGTACTAGCTGGTAAATGAATGAATTGTTATATATCTGGACTGTGTGTAACGTGTGCAAATGGGGGTTAATGGGGGTTTCAACAGTGGTGCTGCTCTCAATCGTGCTAGGAATGGAGTGACAGAGAGCTGAGGGCTGAGCTGGCTTTTATAGGGGAGTGGGTGGAGCCGAAAATCAGTATTTTTTAAAAATAGGTTTATAAAAAAAAGTTAATGAATATCTTTCCTTTTCCACTATTCCCCCTATTTCAGGCATGGGGAACAAGAATATGATTTTTTTTTTAAATAAATATTTGTGTTAATTGGTGTGTCATGTCATTGGATAGGTCTTGGCAAGCTGAATCCGGGGATGTGTGTCTTTTTTTACGACATGTACAACCGGAAATATGATTTTTGAGTGGTGTAAACCACTCCTACAACAGGCTTTGTTAGTGCAGAAAAAATGAGCATGGTTGCTATGTTCACCCTGTTCACCCGGGTGTGATTTCCTACAACTGGCTTTGTTAGTGCAGAAAAAATGAGCATGGTTGCTATGTTCACCCTGTTCACCCGGGTGTGATTTCATTACGTCAGACAAGATTTCATTACGTCAGACAGGCTATACAAGACCTTACACCACTCAGTTCACACGGGTGTGATTTTTTAAAGTCCGCCGTGCAATGGACATTACCGTTTGTGGTATGGGTTTTAGGGGTTTTCTCTGGCTAGGAGTTAGAACCTTCAGTGAGCCATACATCAAATGAAAGGTCTTGATTAGCCGAGTCCAGAGAATTTTGGCTCAGAATTTTTGGACTTGTAGATCTAACCCAAAATCAGGTCTGAAAGTGGTGTAAATCACCATGTATTAGTCCGGGAGGCTTGGGGTGTAGATTTCTTTCCCCCGGTCACCATACCCCCTATTTCAGGCATGCCGAAGAATAATATGAAGTCTGAATTTAAAAAAAAAATGTTGCTGGATCTCAGTACGACACACGTCACTGAGCAGGTTTATTCACATCAGACTTATATACACTGCATAACAAGCATTTCCGGTCTGGGGTTTGTTACTTCACAATAAGAGTTCATCAATAATAAAATATATATACAATTCAGATCATAAATCTGCCAATCACCCTATGCAGCCCGAACCTCGACCACAACAGGTCCCCCCATCCCTGTCTGTTATGTTGACCGCTGCGTGGATGGACACAGCCTCAACCGTGTCCAGGAAACGTTGTTGTACAAGTTCATGCAACAAAAACGGTGATGGAGATTTGTCCCCCCGCCGGGTCATAGTGAGCATCACTCTGAGCCCGGCTGGGGTTGACACCTCTCCAATTGCATGGTCCAGGAGACCGAGGACAAACTCTTGGTCCACAGACAGAATGTTGAATTTGGACGTGTCAAAAAGGGGGTTCTTTTGGACTGAGGGCCTTTTTTTGTCCACCATCGTTAGCTCACTAAGTTTGTCCCTGAAGGCCAGCGCCAGGGACTTTTGGAACGTTTCACAGTGTTTTTTGGCCTCCTTAAAGCTGTGCATTTTCCCACTGGGTACTGTCAGTGAGGATGGTACCAGGGTGATGTGCACCTGCCACCCTCCGTCCACATATCCAAGAGTGGACCCATGTACATGGGTCCACTCTTGGATTGTTGCCTGGCTCATTGTTTTCAGTGGCATGTGTTTTTTCAGAAATGGCCAGTGAAAAGGGTGGCCAGTGAGGAACAAACACATAGTGCATCCGAGCTTTTACTGCTTTTAGCTCTGTGAGCTCGACCACCACTCCGTCTGTGTCGAAGTCAAAGCTGAGACTGTCCTCACAGACAGACTCATCGACACAGATGGAGTGGATGGCCATGGCTGTCCCCCCGTCCGCCCTGCGCAGTGTCTCCCCCAAACGGAGCTGATATTCCCCTTACATTGTCCCCGTTAAGGGCTGCAATGTCACCATAAGGCTCCCCTTCAAATGGCGGCTGTGATATTGGCTGGCTTTCCATGTTTTTCACAAACACAAATGCACAAATGCACACAGACAAGACAAACAGAGAACGAGAACAAACAGAGAACACAGAAGAACATGCAGGTTTCCCTTGACCAAAGTCTTTAAAACGGTACTAGCTGGTAAATGAATGAATTGTTATATATCTGGACTGTGTGTAACGTGTGCAAATGGGGGTTAATGGGGGTTTCAACAGTGGTGCTGCTCTCAATCGTGCTAGGAATGGAGTGACAGAGAGCTGAGGGCTGAGCTGGCTTTTATAGGGGAGTGGGTGGAGCCGAAAATCAGTATTTTTTAAAAATAGGTTTATAAAAAAAAGTTAATGAATATTTTTCCTTTTCCACTATTCCCCCTATTTCAGGCATGGGGAACAAGAATATGATTTTTTTTTAGAAATATTTGTGTTAATTGGTGTGTCATATGTCATTGGATAGGTCTTGGCGAGCTGAATCCGGGGATGTGTGTCTTTTTTTACGACATGTACAACCGGAAATATGATTTTTGAGTGGTGTAAACCACTCCTACAACTGGCTTTGGTAGTGCAGAAAAAATGAGCATGGTTGCTATGTTCACCCTGTTCACCCGGGTGTGATTTCCTACAACTGGCTTTGTTAGTGCAGAAAAAATGAGCATGGTTGCTATGTTCACCCTGTTCACCCGGGTGTGATTTCATTACGTCAGACATGATTTCATTACGTCAGACAGGCTATACAAGACCTTACACCACTCAGTTCACACGGGTGTGATTTTTTAAAGTCCGCCGTGCAATGGACATTACCGTTTGTGGTATGGGTTTTAGGGGTTTTCTCTGGCTAGGAGTTAGAACCTTCAGTGAGCCATACATCAAATGAAAGGTCTTGATTAGCCGAGTCCAGAGAATTTTGGCTCAGAATTTTTGGACTTGTAGATCTAACCCAAAATCAGGTCTGAAAGTGGTGTAAATCACCATGTATTAGTCCGGGAGGCTTGGGGTGTAGATTTCTTTTCCCCGGTCACCATACCCCCTAATGCCCCTATTTCAGGCATGCCGAAGAAGAATATGAAGTCTGAATTAAAAAAAAAAAATGTTGCTGGATCTCAGTACGACACACGTCACTGAGCAGGTTTATTCACATCAGACTTATATACACTGCATAACAAGCATTTCCGGTCTGGGGTTTGTTACTTCACAATAAGAGTTCATCAATAATAAAATATATATACAATTCAGATCATAAATCTCAACAAGTTTGTTAACCCTAACATTCTAAGTTGGTCCAATTATTTCAAAGCATGCACGTCAACTCTGAGTACATTTCCATACATTGTAGTAATAACAAGAAATGATGAATTGCTACTTCTCTCTTTGTGGCGCAGAATGACGCGTCCCATTTATTTCACACACTCAGGCGTACTGACAACACAACAACACACCCCATTTCCTTGTTGTCTCCCCTAAACCCCGCCCACTCTCTTAAGGTGAATTATGCCCCCAGAAAGTCACTACAACATCTTAATTTGGTGCCACAAGGCACCAAATCTAACAGATTATTATTGTTTTTTTTTAAATAATTTTTATCCCACAATTTTGCAACCCATTTTTCACCCAGTGTCAATTTTATAATGTAATCCTGGGTGCTACACTTCCTCTGCCAACCTGGGGGAGGGGGGGGGGGGGGGGGGGCAGCGGACTGACCTCATGCTTCCTTTATATGGATGAGAAGTCCAAGCTGCTTCTTTTCACCTGACAGGGGGGAG
This sequence comes from Electrona antarctica, assembly GCF_951216825.1. Taxonomy (NCBI): domain Eukaryota; kingdom Metazoa; phylum Chordata; class Actinopteri; order Myctophiformes; family Myctophidae; genus Electrona; species Electrona antarctica. The sequence goes on along the minus strand of NC_136812.1, from coordinate 52,480,506 downwards.
TTTCCCGGGCCGGACTTAGTGCGTGGAAGGAACACGTTATTCTGACCAGTTACTTTCCCCTCCATCAGGCGCCCCGGCTGGCCAGGGGAAGGTAGTTTAGAGACCAGGATTTAACAGATTACATTTTTAAAAGATTACATTTTAAATCACTCCCAGTCACAGATGATTGATTTCATGACTGATTTCACAACGTGCAAGGTTCAGGTACATTTCCACAGTATAGACAGTAGTTTATAGCTACTTAGTCCCTGTTTAGAATAGCTGTAAAAAGGCCCCCCATTTGTCATTTTGTGTTACATATACAGGCATCTAGTTATAATACATAGATTGATTATCCCATTACATGATTAGCGCAATTCACAATAAACTGTTTAACATATGATACAGTACATTGACCAAAACTCAGGGGCGCAGAGGGCATTTTATACATATTTGGGGGGTTTGCGCGTGCGAAAAATTGCATGAGGAGGGGGGAGATCCCCTTCACTTTTTGCCTCTGCGCGCCTGCCAAAACTTAAAGCTCTTACTGCACATGTTGCATAGCATTCAGACAGTTCTCTAATTAATTTAGCATTAGCTGCTCTTCAGCAGCTTCTTTAACAAATTGTACATTCTCCATCTAGCTTCTTCTGCATCTGCATCTCCATCAGCATCCTGAGCATCTGATCGTTCGACCTCTCAGCCTCATGACCTCTCAGCCTCATAACGTCTTGCTGTCTCTCGAAAGCCGCCACCTGCTCAGCCAACCGACGTGCCTCCACTCCATTAGCCTTTGTCGCTTGTTCGGCCAGGAACTGAAATAACACATTGACACATTACACAACACCATACGATATAAACATAACTTCTACAATTGGCACACAAAGATTCAATTTACATTTCTGATCAATTTGGTGATCTAAATTTTGGTGTCGGACATCTACAAATAGATGACAGCTTGATGTACAAATATCCACTTCTATATAGCCAAAAACAGGAAATCAAGGGGGGGGGATTCAGATTTTATGGGGGCCAGTTTCGAATTGCAGCCGTAGGTGCCCTTTAAGATCGGTTTCAAGAAAGGCTTACTTTTCGATCCTTACGTATCTTCTTCAGGTTTAAAAAGAAACAAAATGAAACCTGAAGAAGATCTAAAAGAACACTTACAGCCATCATCTTATCATGCCTGTTGTCAGCATCTTTCTTGTCTTTGACCACCTTCTCATTGAGCTGTTTGATGTACTCCTCTTGGGCTTTCCTCTGCTGAGCCATCTCCACCTCCAGTGCCTTCTGTTTCGCCTCCGATTTCGCTTTCTCCACTGTAGGAAACCAATAAGACAGAACCATTCAACAGAAAAACACTGTCACCATCCTACAAAGTCAGGATTTTACCTCTATGTCCCATCAGCCGTGTTTCCTCAACCATAACCACACTCCTAACCCCGGCAAAATAACTAACCCTAACTCTCACAGCTGGGCGATGAATTGAATTTGTAAGATCTTGATTTAGATTTTTTATTTTAGATTACGGCACTTCACAATCTGTGAAATACAAAAATGGAAACATCATATTTTTAAGTGCATCTGGTTAACTTTATTAGTTTTAATGGATTTTCTCATGTTGAATATCAAACCAGTAACTCCCATTTAATACTAGAGCAGTCACAATTCATACAGTGCCAAATCGGTATCCATATCTCCCCTACTCACATGAGGGCCCCCCATGAAAAAATGGGGGGTTTTGAAACAGTTTAAAACAGTTTTAAGTAGACAAACAGAGCAGAATAAGGTATAAACATTTATTGTCTGTCTGTCTGTCTGTCTGTCTGTCTGTCTGTCTGTCTGTCTGTCTGTCTGTCTGTGTATGACAGACTGACTGGTATAAACAGCGCCCCCGGTGTAGAGGGATGGTATGACAGATTGGTATAAACAGTGCCCCCAGTGTAGAGGGATGGTATGACAGACTGGTATAAACAGCGCCCCCAGTGGGGAGGGATGGTATGACAGACTGGTATAAACAGCGCCCCCAGTGGGGAGGGATGGTATGACAGACTGGTATAAACAGTGCCCCCAGTGCGGAGGGATGGTATGACAGACTGACTGGTATAAACAGTGCCCCCAGTGGAGAGGGATGCTATGACAGAGATACTGGTATAAACAGCGTCCCCAGTGGGGAGGGATGGTATAAACAGCACCCCCAGTGTAGAGGGATGGTATAAACAGCGCCCCCAGTGGGGAGGGATGGTATGACAGACTGACTGGTATAAACAGTGCCCCCAGTGGAGAGGGATGCTATGACAGAGAGACTGGTATAAACAGCGTCCCCAGTGGGGAGGGATGGTATAAACAGCACCCCCAGTGTAGAGGGATGGTATAAACAGCGCCCCCAGTGTAGAGGGATGGTATGACAGACTGACTGGTATAAACAGCGCCCCCAGTGGGGAGGGATGGTATGACAGACTGACTGGTATAAACAGTGCCCCCAGTGGAGAGGGATGCTATGACAGAGAGACTGGTATAAACAGCGTCCCCAGTGGGGAGGGATGGTATAAACAGCACCCCCAGTGTAGAGGGATGGTATAAACAGCGCCCCCAGTGGGGAGGGATGGTATGACAGACTGACTGGTATAAACAGCGCCCCCAGTGGGGAGGGATGGTATGACAGAGAGACTGGTATAAACAGCGCCCCCAGTGGGGAGGGATGGTATGACAGACTGACTGGTATAAACAGTGCTCCCAGTGGGGAGGCTGTGTTGTGGCTTTAGTCACAAAGTTAAGCACAGCCCCTGGAAATTATAGATACAAACACAAGGATAAAAAAAAACTCAATTGTATATTGATATATATATATATATATATATATATATATATACACCCCCCCCCCACACACACACACACACTTATTCAAATTCTTAATTATTCCTTTGCAATTTAAATTATTTATATTTCAATACTGAGCAACAACAACAAAACTACGAATTTGATGCGTTTAATAAGAGCACAAATCAGACTGCACAGCTAGTCACAGAGTGAGACTACAGCGAGTCACCACTCACTCCCAACCATGTCATGATAAAAGAGATGATTATTGATTACAAACTGCAGCAAGCAGCAGCAGTACTAGCCTAGCCACCAGCGTGGCTCAGCCTGTAAACACAACAACAACAACCCGCGACATTCACAGAACAGGACACTGCAAGTCAGTCTGCAAGTTGACATGTTTATTTACCTGATTGCTCCTTCCGCAGTTCATCCTTACGCTTTTTCTTTAACTTTTTATCATTTCCTGAAGGATAAAGACGCTTCATGATTGAAGATGAGTTCCGTGAGATCTGTGTTGTTGTTGTTGTTGTTTTATATGCTACTCTCCCGTCCGTCCGAAACGACACCGAAGCAAAATAACACTTTGAAAGGGGGGCGTTTCCGCGTGGTGGAAATGTCTACTACGATAGGCCTGTCCTTGATTCTGATCACTAAGGTACGCTGTTGGCGGAAGATTTCACCATTGAGCAGCGTTACACTCACTGCGCAAATAACGTAAAAAGCCCCCACGGCTCCGCCCGCCCTGTGCTCACCGTTCCTTGCGTAACGTCGGTACGCAAATAACGTAGCACGCTCTTTGCCGACTTTGCGCAGGGCGAGCGGGGGCCTTTTGTGAATTCGGGGGCGGCGGGGGCCCTACGCAGCCTGCGTAGTCTGCGTTTAGGAAGAATCTCCTCTGGTCAAATGTTCAGCTGTGCCTTCAGTGTGTTGGGGCGCTCAAACAGAGTCTTTAAATCACACCCAGGTTTGTCCCGTTAATGTTATTGTGTTATTGTGTCTGAGAGTTGTTAAATGTTATTGGATGAAACAAATATGATATTAATATGATAGGGCTAAATACCTTATTCCGCATGGTATGTAAAGCACAATTCACTAGGAAATGTTCTATATAAAGTATAAGTTTGATTGATTTACTAATTGACTTTACCTTCTGCTTTCCGCTGTGCCTCAGAGAGGCTATTATCTGCTGCCAGTATGGTCTTGCGGATGTTCGCATTCTCATCCAGGTATGTCTTCAGCACCTCCTCATCCTGGTATCACGCATGCACACACACACACACACACACACACACACACACACACACACACACACACACACACACACACACAGTATTAGCCTAGTATTAGTATGGTTTAATTAATTTAACATTCTTCTGACTCAGATCAGAAGTTGGCAGGAATCAGACTTACCATGAATCCTTTGCCTTCACGTCTGTATGTACCAATCATCTCCTGGAGGTCCTGGCGGAACGTCTCGTATCCTCCAGGGACTGTGTAGAGAGCAGCTCCCACGTTGTTCTCCAGGGATTTAAAGACTCGTTGGATGATTTGTTCACATGCCGTCTTGGACTCGCTGATGTTCTTCTCAGAGATCTGATTGTATTCCCTCTGAAGTACAATCTAAAAACACAGTGGTAACAAATAACAATGAACACGGTTTACTGCAGTGCAGCCCAGTATTAAATACAATACAAGAGGGAGGGGCTCCCACAGTGACAAGAGACAGGAACTATGCATATCGAGATACAAGGGAAAGGGGTTAAACAACAACTGTATTAAACAAGGGACTTAAAAGCACAATCATTTTGACTAAGTTTTAGAGGATTCAAAAAGGTTTTGCATAAAGTGACCGAAACACACAATATGAAAACTAGAAAAAGTGCCCTGCTGGGCACAGGTCTCCACCAGGAGGATAGGAGTGTGTGTGATGTTTGGCAAAATGTTTAGGAGTAATATAAACATAAAACAAATTTCTTCAGTTTGTTGAGGAAATGCAGAGCCAGATCACTCACAGCATCTCTGAAGATAGAATTCTGGATGAGCAGGACATTTGCAGCATTTTGTACGTAACGGGCCACTCCTGACAACATTTGGAAGGCAATCTTAGCCAATCAGTGTAGAATCTGAGAGACTCGTCTTGATCACATGACTACAGAGATCATGTGTACCAATTTGGAAAATGTTTTCCATGGCCTCTAGGGAGTGCGCATACAAAGTTGTACACAGATCGATGCAGTTGGTAAAAACAGGAATTGCCCTGTTATGGCGCCACCGTGAGGCTGATTTGGGGGGGAAATAGTGTAATGTCGTCCTTGGCCTAGTGGAAATTGCACACAGTTTGTGATTTGTGGCATTTTGTTCGAAACGGACCAATCATGTGAGCTTTGGAAGCCAATCAGGATGGTTGAGGGGAAATGGTGCAGATCCGTGTTGATCACATGACTATGGAGATTGTGGAATATTTGGGGCAGATGTTCGTCGCTGGCATCCAGGGAGTGTGTGTGCACAGTTTGGCATAGATCGGGCCAACCGTGCCGGAGATTAGCTGGTAACGCACGCACGCACAAACACACCGACGGACGGACGGAGTGCAAAACATACTCTCTCCCCATGCCTTCGGCCTGGTGAACACATACCGAAAGCTTCTTCTGATATTCTTGGTTGTCATCTCTGAAAGAACGTTCCATGAAGAGTGCCAGGGCCTCCCTCTCACTGGAAGCATGGATTGCCCACAGCTCCTCCAAGGTGTTGGTGGGGAAGCGTACTGACTCCATCCCCTTTTTATAGAGGTCCCGGGCCTGCTCAACAGCTCTGGCATTCTCAACCTCAGCCATAGCCACCACAGCATTTTCCAGACAGGGAACCTCTCCACTCTGGATGGCTTTCACGTATGTCTCTGCCAGCTGACCAAGCACTGTGGAAGATAGACCCATTCAGCAAGTGTGTTACAACTAGTCATGGTAGTTCAGAGATTGATGTTTATGCTGGAGCAGACAAAAGTCAGATGTTGCTAATTCCGATATCACCTACAACAGCAAAACAGGGGAGGCTGGCAGATATAACGAATATCATGTTATACTGTCATGATAAAAAGGTACCTTTTAAATGAAAAACAGAAATATTTATATAATATTTTGACGTCATTTATTTCAATCCCTCAAATGCTGTTGACTGACAGAAATGCCAGACACCCAGTGAATGTAGTGTACATTTATTTAAATCCCACTTACATCTGCCAGTGAACTTTATGCCATCCCCGACAAACTTGGTGTCAGACTTGGTGTAGATGTGTTCAGTGAACTTGTTGGCCTGTTCGACAAACTCTGGATACAACTCAGCATCAGTCACTTCCTCCATTCGTTTCATTGTCTTAGCCCTGGCCGGACTCTCAAACACAAAACAATGGCGAGGGGAAAATAATTGACGAAGGCAGGCACGGGTTTCGTTGTACTGCGGCTTCCCACCTTTGGCAACATGAAACATATAAAGAACACAATACCTTTTAGTGTAAAGACCTTCTGGTGCCTATTTTAAATGATTGAAATCTCAATTATATTCAAATAATTTGAAGCCGTTCATGAAACCTTTTATCTCCTTGAGACTGTGTTCCAGGTACTCGTCTGCTGTACAGGGTTTCTCATCAATCTCCAGATCAAGTGAAAAATCTCGCACAGTCCACACAAAGGAGGGAAGGTAACGTACAATCGTACGATCATCATTCTTCTCCTTGGACTTAATTTTGATATTCTTTGTCAGTTCTGTCACATAGCTGTAAGGGGTGGTGTTGAGGATGACAAACGAACCTCACACAACACTGGGTTTGTAAACCTTTTTTACAGGAGGTTGGAATATTTGTAAACCTTTTTACAGAAGGGTAGATTGAGCAGGGAAAGACAGACCTACATGAGATACATTTATTTAGTATTAAATACTGAATAAATGTTTGTTAAGAGGAAACTGTCCCTGAAACACTGTTTGGAGCTAGAAAGAATCTTATTGCTGTGGCCCTCCTGGGGACTGCCCATAAGTCCGACATCCCGTTAGTCCAACCTGTGGCCGGTTAACTCTTTGAGAGTTTCAAGGATTTCTATATAGTAGGTAGACTTCTCTATGGCATAATCCCGTTTTTGAATGATTTATTGAAAATTCTCTGTTGTGAATGTGTGACAACGAAAGACCTTCAGAGAAAGCTTGACTTGTCTGCTTCCAGGAAAAAAATGAACTGAGTTGATAAAATGTTTAGTTTTTGTGTTGGAAGCCATTTAAAAGAGCCTGCATTTACACTGGGTAGTGTTTCTAGGACAACAACAAAGGTTATGCCCGGTTGAAGTTTTATTTTCTGCTGGAAGTACATAGCCATGCAATATCTCATTTTAAAGGGTGAGTTGTCTAGTTCAATTAAAATATAATAAAAAGTTTCTCACATGTACCACTGTAGATATTTTCCCATCTATAAATAGCATGGTCAGTCATGATCAATCTGACCTATCCAGCTAAAAGTCCCTATAGCTCTGAATTGGAACATCATATAAACTCAATTCTTTTTTGGGGTAAAATTAGACATTCTAACGCACATTTTGATATATACCATGTTTACATAGTCTTACCAGTACCTTGTCTATTCATGCATGTATCTCAAAAACCTATTATGAAGAAACACAGCTTTGATAAAAAACACATCCAAGGACATTGTTTTGATATGACTTGGTGCCCATGAAATGTATCAAATTATAGACTTGAATGTATACTGTATTATAAAAAAGAAATTGAGTTATTACCATCTACCGTTACAGAGTAAATTACAGTTGAAACTCGCTTAGTCATATACAATAAACCTCACAATAGTGAACAAAATAGCCATGACAGGTCTAACTCATTGTAAAAGCGTCTTTTATTTTTTATGACTACTAACATAATAAAATTATAATAAATATTACAGAAAATAAATAGGCCTACATACAAAACAGTTGTCCCCAAACTCCCCAGTGTCCCCAAACCACTGCATTCCAGTTGTTCTTGACGGTGTGTGTGTGTGTAGGCTAAATAATAATAATACAAAAAAAAAACTGCCCCCCTGAAATGAATGAATCCGGTTCAGTGTCGGAGAACTCCATCGCAGTCTTGACTCTTCGTCTTCATCATCATCATCCTCCTCCTCATCTGATGTCAGTTCTAAATATATAAAAAAATAAACATTTAGCTGTTGTCAGTGCACGCTACTATTACATGGTGTTTGTAGCTGGCTGCTAGTATCACGATAAAATAATAGGCGACGTTAGAATGACACCAATGAGTGCTCGCAGGTATAATATCCAGCACCATCGCGTCGCCACATTCCACTGGCTGTTGGCTAGTTGCTAGCAAACACTGCAGAAATGGTACTGGCTATTGGCCGGAGGGGGGGGACGGGGACGTAGGCTATCTGACATCATCGTCATCATCACACGGTGACACACTAAACAATGTAAAATCATGATTGTATACAATACAATGAATGCGATTATCATGCAAGCTCATATAACTCATGGACAAAAGAAATCTACAAGCTCACAACGCGTCGCGCATGTGACCTGTTTGAGCCTGTAGATCATCATGTTTGTTCTCCGTCTTTGTAGACAGTAAAAGGTGCTGGCTAATGGCTGGAGGGGGGGTTAGTGTCGGTCGGTGCAGTACAAATGTATCGTAGCAGGCATGCAGCCATGCACGCATGGCAGTACAATTATTTTATATTGTAGCGTGCCATATAGGCGATCTGATCTGAAGAGTAATGTTCGCTCCTTTTATTTACTGTCTACAAATACGGAGAACAAACATGCATCGTTTAATGAAGCAACGCGTGGTTATGCGCGACGCGTTGTGAGCTTGTAGATTTCTTTTGTCCATGATTTCTGATCACTATAGAAGGGCATTTTCTACAATAAGATTACCTCAAAACATTCCGGGTTGATCGTCTTCTTTCAATGGTTTCCCGGTATGGCTCAAGTCATCGGACGACGATGAGTGGTAGTGGCCGGTCCCCGCTCCGGTTCTAAGCCCAGCCACCGGTCCCAGCGACCGGGCTGGTGGGGACTGGAGAAGGCGACTGGGACGCGTATGGATCAATACTACTACCACAAAACTCGCTCAAATAAATATTACTGCTTTCAACTTTTTCTGATAGAAAATCGCTCGGGCGAGACGGCAAACGGGCTGAACACTGAAAACTATGAAAACTCCCTCCGCCCCCACTGTTTACTGGGGGGTGGAATCAGCTTCCAATGGCAAAGCGTACACGTGTGTCACGTGACACGGGTTTTCTGGGAAATGTAGTTGATATTTATGCTCAATACTCTATACAGAGGTGCGGACCGAATTAATCTATTGGTATTAGTAAAAAAAGAGAACTACGGAAAATCACGTACAAGTCAGACCGGACTAATTCATAACTCCACGTGTTTTCCAGTAGTAGTCTGTCTAAGGGTTAAGACTGAGGTTAGGGTTAGCGACCTACGTGGCCGGTTAAGAGTGAGGTTAGGATTATAGTGACCTATGTGGCCGATTAAGACTGAGGTTAGGGTTAGCGACCTACGTGGCCGGTTAAGAGTGAGGTTAGGATTATAGTGACCTACAGTATGTGGCCGGTTAAGACTGAGGTTAGGGTTAGTGACCTACGTGGCCGGTTAAGACTGAGGTTAGGGTTAGTGACCTATGTGGCCGGTTAAGACTGAGGTTAGGGTTAGTGACCTACGTGGCCGGTTAAGACTCAGGTTAGGGTAAGTGACCTACGTGGCTGGTTAAGAAGACTGAGGTTAGGGTTTATTATAGTGTTAGTAATCGGTCGGATTAACGGGAGGTCGGAACAACCAAGCTCTAAGCATGAGGGTGGTTCGTTTTTTTTCTGCATTTTTATGGAGAAAGCCCTGGCCTTTGCCAGGGCTTTCCAAAAACAATATATACTTGAGCTTGTCCAAATATAATTGGACTGGAAAAGACTATTCTAAAGTTAATAAATTAACAAGTGAAAGCAAGCCAAATATAGGACAATAGTCATAGATTTACTTGGCAAAAGAGGGAATAATGAGTGAATAATGTGAAGGATACTGAAGTTTCTCCATGGACATATTATCAATGGTTCCCATGCTGTTGTAGACCAGGGTGCTGCTGAGCAGAACTGCCATGGCAAAGATCCAGTTGTCATTCTTCGTATCTCCCTGAAAACACAATAAATTGTTTAGACGTCATGTTTTATGTAGTATTAGAATAAGTGTGGTGGGGGTGAATGTCCAACAAAATGGCGTCTCACCTTCTCAACATCTCCCAGTCCCTCTGTGTCCAGCAGCACCAGAGTGTGGTCAGCCCTTCTGGGGTGAGGTACACACCACATCCAGATGCCCTTTGTCTTGGATTGGATGATGGATCCCAGAGGAAATCCTTGACCGATGGAATATGGGACAATAACAAACCAAAATATAGCTGCAAGCAGCGATAGGACGGGGCCAAGCAATACGAAAAATCACACCCGTGTGAACTGAGCGGTGCAGGCTGCTCAACAACACCGCTGGCTAAAGTTATAGTGCTCAGTGTGACTGGCCTTTTTAGGCTGCTCAACATAGCAGCGGTATTGCTAGCCTGGGCAGAATTCCATTTCTGTTTCTGTCCATTTCAGTTCTTATATGAGGCGATCTAAGATCCCCCTATGGGGATTATAATACAAATAGAACACAGTTCTTATATTAGGCGATCTAAGATCCCCCTATGGGGATTATAATACAAATAAAACACAGTTCTTATATTAGGCGATCTAAGATCCCCCTATGGGGATTATAATACAAATAAAACACAGTTCTTATATGAGGCGATCTAAGATCCCCCTATGGGGATTATAATACAAATAAAACACAGTTCTTATATGAGGCGAACTAAGATCCTCCTAGGGATTATAATACAAATTAAAAAGTACACAAACCCTTGGAACAGCGCCCTCTGCCAATATTGACGTCAGACTTCGGTGCTCTATTGATACCGAATCTTAATACCAAATTGATGTCCAAGAAAAGATAGCTTTTATCTAGTGATAATGATCTGAAGTAGGACTTTATATTTTGTGGACTTTGGAACGCATACTGTGAGTATGTGTGTATGCCTTATAATGGAATTAGTGTATACCTTATAACAGGGGTTCTCAACCCGTGGGTCGCGACCCCTCGAGGGGTCGCCAAATTATTTTGGGGGGTCCCCAAATTATTTTTTTTCGTTTTTTTTGCAACTGAATGGCTGTCAAGTGGAAATCAAGAGTTTACATATAGTACATGCATACACCTTCCCTAATGATTATGGTTTCAGTATTTATTTATGGTGTATTGTCTCTATTATTAAGGTTATTGTAGCAGTCAATTTATATTGGGGGTCGGGAGGGGGCGGGGTGGGGGTCCCGAGACGTTGCCAAAGCATTTTCGGGGGTCCCCGGCCAAAAAGGTTGAGAACCCCTGCCTTATAATATAAAATGCTCACCTTTGTTTGCCCCAGCCAGCCTGTTCATCAGGTAGGACTTCCCGGTTCGGTACATGCCCACTACTGACACCACAACCACTTTCTGCTCAATCTGCTGTAAAATCTCCAGAGCATCGGAAACCATACGGAGACTCCCTTCACTGTCACTCTCTATCAGACATACTGGCTTCTCCATGCTGCAGGCTGCCATGATACTGCTATAGTGGAGAAAACACAAACAACACATCCTCCATGCTGCAGGCTGCCATGATACTACTATAGTGGAGAAAACACAAACAACACATCCTTCATGCTGCAGGCTGCCATGATACTGCTATAGTGGAGAAAACACACACAACACATCCTCCATGCTGCAGTCTGCCATGATACTACTATAGTGGAGAAAACACAAACAACACATCCTTCATGCTGCAGGCTGCCATGATACTACTATAGTGGAGAAAACACACACAACACATCCTCCATGCTGCAGGCTGCCATGATACTACTATAGTGGAGAAAACACACACAACACATCCTTCATGCTGCAGGCTGCCATGATACTACTATAGTGGAGAAAACACAAACAACACATCCTTCATGCTGCAGGCTGCCATGATACTACTATAGTGGAGAAAACACACACAACACATCCTCCATGCTGCAGGCTGCCATGATACTACTATAGTGGAGAAAACACACACAACACATCCTTCATGCTGCAGTCTGCCATGATACTACTATAGTGGAGAAAACACAAACAACACATCCTCCATGCTGCAGGCTGCCATGATACTACTATAGTGGAGAAAACACACACAACACATCCTCCATGCTGCAGTCTGCCATGATACTACTATAGTGGAGAAAACACAAACAACACATCCTTCATGCTGCAGGCTGCCATGATACTACTATAGTGGAGAAAACACAAACAACACATCCTCCATGCTGCAGGCTGCCATGATACTGCTATAGTGGAGAAAACACAAACAACACATCCTCCATGCTGCAGGCTGCCATGATACTGCTATAGTGGAGAAAACACAAACAACACATCCTTCATGCTGCAGGCTGCCATGATACTACTATAGTGGAGAAAACACAAAACACATCCTCCATGCTGCAGGCTGCCATGATACTACTATAGTGGAGAAAACACAAACAACACATCCTTCATGCTGCAGGCTGCCATGATACTGCTATAGTGGAGAAAACACAAACAACACATCCTCCATGCTGCAGGCTGCCATGATACTGCTATAGTGGAGAAAACACAAACAACACATCCTCCATGCTGCAGGCTGCCATGATACTACTATAGTGGAGAAAACACAAACATCTGCAGAGAGACATGAGGACAATAATGTACAATGCTACCTACATAATTGATTATGGTATGTGTGTATAAACACATTTTTTGATATTACTCTAATCTCACAAATCGTTACACAGTATCATGACCAGTATATGGTCATGTGCTCAAGTCGGATCTGTCCGATATTTCATATTCCATCCTAATTGGCTATAATTGGCTTTCACAGTTTGCAAGATTGCCCCGTTTTGAACAAAAGCCTCAAATCATGAACGCAGCGTGCAATTTACGTGAAATCTTTCACACATTTGCTTACTAGGCTGAGGAATATATCCCACCCTTTTCACATTGGCCTGTTATAGCGCCACCAACAGGTTGATTTTTGCAAAACACATTTTTGGAACAAAATTCCTCGAATCATCCAATTGCCATCAAAGGCGTATGAAGAAATGGCACCTCACATTGGCATTATTATAGCGCCACCAGGAGGCCACAACCTGACCTGCCCTGGTGGAGACCTGTGCCCCGAGGGGCACTTCATCTAGTTCATAATGTATTTGTTTGTCCCAGGGAAACACAACAGTTATCTTTTGGGTCTTGAGAGATAAACGTACGGGTCTAGTACTGCTGTTAGCAGGGGGTAGATCTAGTGGAATCACTGCCCTATAGAGCGTCGCAGTCCCGCCCCCTACCATGGCCCAGGAAATGATTCTCCGTTCATTTTCCTCATAGGCATTTCAGAAAGTATTTATTTAAAGACGTTTACGCCGCGGACAAAGCCAACTAGAGTCATGACAAATCATGACAACAAACACAATGTTTTGGGCCGAACAAATAATTAGAAAGAAGAAAAAAACGGCAGGTTACAACACTTTTTTTGTTGTTTTTCTTCTTTGTAATTATTTGTTTGGTCCAAAATATTGTTTGTGTTGTCATGAGTTGTCACGACTCGAGTTGGCTTTGTCCGCGGCGTAACCGTCTTTAAATAAATACTTTTTGAAATGTCTATGGGAAAAATGCATTGGGATTCATTTCCTGGGCCATGGTAGGGGGCGGGACTGCAACGCTCTATATTGTTAGCAGGGGGCAGGTCTAGTGGAATCACTGCCCTATACTGTTAGCAGGGGGCAGGTCTAGTGGTATCACTGCCTTATACTGTTAGCAGGGGGCAGGTCTAGTGGAATCACTGCCCTATACTGTTAGCAGGGGGCAGGTCTAGTGGAATCACTGCCCTATACTGTTAGCAGGGGGCAGGTCTATTCGTGGAATCACTGCCCTATACTGTTAACAGGGGGACGGTCTAGTAGTGGAATCACTGCCCTATACTGTTAGCAGGGGGCAGGTCTAGTGGAATCACTGCCCTATACTGTTAGCAGGGGGCAGGTCTAGTGGAATCACTGCCCTATACTGTTAGCAGGGGGACGGTCTATTAGTGGAATCACTGCCCTATACTGTTAGCAGGGGGCAGGTCTATTAGTGGAATCACTGCCCTATACTGTTAACAGGGGGCAGGTCTATTAGTGGAATCACTGCCCTATACTGTTAGCAGGGGGACGGTCTAGTAGTGGAATCACTGCCCTATACTGTTAGCAGGGGGCAGGTCTAGTGGAATCACTGCCCTATACTGTTAGCAGGGGGCAGGTCTAGTAGTGGAATCACTGCCCTATACTGTTAGCAGGGGGCAGGTCTATTAGTGGAATCACTGCCCTATACTGTTAGCAGGGGGCAGGTCTATTAGTGGAATCACTGCCCTATACTGTTAGCAGGGGGCAGGTCTAGTGGAATCACTGCCCTATACTGTTAGCAGGGGGCAGGTCTAGTGGAATCACTGCCCTATACTGTTAGCAGGGGGCAGGTCTAGTGGAATCACTGCCCTATACTGTTAGCAGGGGGCAGGTCTATTAGTGGAATCACTGCCCTATACTGTTAGCAGGGGGCAGGTCTATTAGTGGAATCACTGCCCTATACTGTTAGCAGGGGGCAGGTCTATTAGTGGAATCACTGCCCTATACTGTTAGCAGGGGGCAGGTCTATTAGTGGAATCACTGCCCTATACTGTTAGCAGGGGGCAGGTCTAGTGGAATCACTGCCCTATACTGTTAGCAGGGGGCAGGTCTAGTGGAATCACTGTCCTATACTGTTAGCAGGGGGCAGGTCTAGTGGAATCACTGCCCTATACTGTTAGCAGGGGGCAGGTCTAGTGGAATCACTGCCCTATACTGTTAGCAGGGGGTAGGTCTAGTCACCCACCCCTGCCCAAAAGGTAGATCGTGATCTACCAGTAGATCACAAAGGCTGTGCAGGTAGATCACATGACGTGCCTAAGGAACATTTAATTGAAATAGTGGCATCTGCCACTTGAATTAAGGTGACTTGATTGATTGATTGAAAAGGGTCAGCTCAAACCCACAATGCAATAGGCCTATTTTGTTTTCAAGAGTGTTGTTGTGTACAATAACATTGGTAGCATTACAAATGAATACAACAAACCCCTACCTATTCCATTTATCCCGCTCTATTTTGCATTCCAAGTGCATTTGTCTTATATGTAACACCAGCTCCGGTATTCCAAAGCCCCCTCAGATACATATATTTAAACTATTTTCAGCAATGGTTTAATAGTTTTTTTGGTGGGTAGATCTTGTTGAGCTGGTCATTTTGAAAGTAGCTCTCAAGTCCAAAAAGTGTGGGCACCCTTGATTCACTGCCCTATACTGTTAGCATGGGGGTAGGTCTATTAGTGGAATCACTGCTGTTAGTGTTAGCAGAGGGTATAGGTCTAGTGCTAAGACTGGGACTTACATTTTTAAATGATCAACACGTTTTCAAAGCACCGTACAAAAACAGTGTAAAATAATAAATGGTGGCATTAACAGCTTCTCTTAATAAACCCCACAAGTATAACGTACAAGAATAAAGACATTGAATTTTCACCCCAAAGAAAAAAGACAACAGAAAACAAGACAAACAAACCTTAAATACAGGATTAATAAAAGTTGAAAAATAAAAGGCAGACAAAAACAGACAAAACAGTACACAACATCCTATAAACAATCACAAGTACACGATACATCCATAATCCGCATTACATCACAGCAATCCAATCACAGTATAGGCTACTTTTAAATCAAAAGTCCAGCAGACCTCACACATCCTCAAGCATCTCAGTCACACTATTAAGGCAACCGGCCGGTTCCACGCGCTGCACAAGGTGCCCTTTTTTCACTTGAGCACCTGCCCCTCAAAATGTCTGTGCACGCCACTGCATCCAGTCCAATATTTCAGAAATAACAGACCTCACATCCAGTCCTAGTATTTCAGAAATAACAGACCTCACTCCAACCAGGCTTGGTTATCTGAACTGACTTGTATATTACACATGGAGAAAATGTGTTATGTTATGATGGATAATTCAAGCAAGTTCCATGCGATTTGGCAGCAACACATTGCTCAAATGTCTCACTGATCCCACTTAGCATTTAGTCTGCATGCAGCATCTGTGTGTCCTCCACTTTCCATATGATATATTCTAGTCTCTAGCAGCGTAACTCATTGATTTGAAATCATGCCCTGTTCTCTCTTTTTTTGTTGTTTATGCTTTTTTTCATTTGTTTTCTCTCTCTTTTTCTTTTCAATTCCTTTGTTCTTTTTTTTTGCAAAACCTTAATACAAATATTAAATAAATAAATACATAAATAACAGACCTGCAGTAATCCACCAGGTTTGGACATGACCAAAACATATGAGTCAAATCTGTTGATGCTGATGGTATATTCTCCATAGTCTCGCTGTACTATAGGGCAGTGGTTTTCAAGCTTTTTCATGTCAAGGCCCATTATTTTTTCGGCAATTGAGCCATCACAACTTGATGAGATTGAGCCTCTCAGAACCAAAATGTAAGATTGTGTCCACAATTCCATGCTGTATTTGATGTTGGTACCATTAGGAGAGAACAGGAAAGACAATTCTTCTACATTCTCTAATTGTGTAGACTTCTTGTAAATGTAGTAATGCAGATGTTTTAACAATAATTTCATTTTATGCTCTCAAGAGTTAAAGATCTATAAGGGTCCATTTGGTTACTCTCTATCATTTAGCTGGGGACCACCTGGAACCCCCTCAAGGACCTCTCTCTGTCTCTCTCTCTCTCTCTTTCTCTCTCTCTCTCTCTCTCTCCCCATCATTATTACTTCTCTTTATTTTAGTTTATTATTTATATATTTTTTTCTCATTTTTGGCTAGGGAAATGTGGTTAACTTTGGGCTACTCATCCAAATCCTTGGGCCTATGGGTTTAAGGGTAAATGGGGTGGTCTTGGGTTATTTTTGTTTTTAGTTTTTTTCGTTACCTTTTCATTTTGTCTATGTGCTTGTTTTTGCTCGTTGTCTAATCGTCTTGTCTATACATGTATTTCTCATTAACACATTGTACTTTGTGATCTATGCTAATGGTTTTGTGGCAGTACTCTTAAACATCAAGTATCATGATGGATAGTGTGAAAGGACTTAAAATAATACATATAAATATCAGGAGCCTTAAACATAAAATTGATCTACTTAGGCCATGGGTTGAACAACATAAACCTAATATAATCACATTATCAGAAACCTGGCTCAATAACAAGATATCTAACAATGAAATCAAATTAACAAATTATGTCTTATATAGAACAGATAGAGGTACAAGGGCCGGTGGTGTTGTCACATATGTCTCATCTAATCTAGCTTCTGAGCTAGTTGTACCCACAGTTGGGCCTGTACACGTATTTGCTCTCATCCTACATGAGAGCAAATATATCACAATTGGAAACATTTATAGACCTCCTTCAGCTCCTGCTGAATCCTTTAATTGCATTGTATCCACTATTAACTCTCTCAAGGATAAAAACGAGGTGGCACTTCTGGGAGAAGGACTGGGCAGATAGATCTTCGAATACTGCTAAGAATACTATTAGGAATCTGAATTTAACACAGTTAATTAGTGAGCCCACTCGGGTCACGCCCACAAGTCAATCCTTGCTTGACTGGATTCTGGTCTCACATCCGAACAGATACATTAAATCAGGGATTATGTCTGACTGCTTCAGTGACCATTGCACCATATTTTGCATTTGGAAAATTAAGTTACCCAAACTTCCTCCTAAATGAATCCAAATTAGACAATATAAGAAAATCAATGTTGACGCATTTATTAATGATTTAATTTCAATTAACTGGGACAGGTACCAAATCATTTCAAATGTTCATGACGCATGGACATTCTTACACTCAGAACTCACGAAAACTATCGATAAACATGCCCCTTTCAAAACTATTAAAGTCAAGGGTAGCCATCTTCCATGGATAACATCTGATCTTATAAGCACCTTCAGGCAGAGAGATAAAGCATGGGCTGTGTATCAGACAAGAGATCCTTCTGACTGGGAGAAATACAGACTTCTGAGAAATAAAAGTAAAATCATGACTAGAAACTCAAAATCTAAATATTACAATGAATCCCTTACCAATGACTTTAAAAATCCTAAACAATTTTGGAAAAAAATTAAAACATTAACCAATGCACCTGACAAAACCATGACTCAGCATAATCAGTTAAAAGTCAATAACACCATACTACATAATCCCCTTTTAGTAGCTCAAGCTTTCAACCAACATTTCTCCTCAGTCTGTACTCCTACAACTGATCCCTATGTTCTCACCAATACACCACCTTGCCATAGCACATTCTCTTTCAGGAGAATTACTCCTGTTGAAGTCCTGAATGCAATTAAGGACCTCAAAGTCTGCAGCAGTCCTGGCTTAGATGGCGTCGAAGCCAAATTTCTCAAACTTCCTCAACACATTCTCATGTACCCTCTCTGCGACCTTTTAAATGTATCTCTTTCAACCCATGACATACCCTCCATCTGGAAATGGTCACGTATCACCCCACTCTACAAAGCAGGTAATCAACTTGATCCCAACAACTACAGACCAATTTCAATTATCTGTTCAATAGCAAAAGTTTTCGAAAGATTAATTTACAATCAACTGTCCAATTATCTTTCCAAATACAACATTCTCTCACCTGTTCAATCTGGTTTTCGTCCAAATCATTCTACAACTACTGCTCTATTGAAACTCACCAATGACATACACTCTGCCTCTGCTAATCGGAAACTTACTGGTGCAATCTTTATTGATTTAACCAAGGCATTTGATCTAGTTGACCACTACCTCCTATTAGACAAACTCCACTCTATTGGCATGTCACGTAATGCCTTACTCTGGTTCAACTCTTATTTGCACAATAGAAAACACTGTGTTGTCATTCAGGGCAGTAAATCGGATCTAGCAGTACAGGAACGTGGTGTGCCACAGGGCTCAACCCTAGGCCCACTTCTATTCTCCATCTTTATTAATGATCTTCCCACAATTTTCTCTGGTTGTAACGTTCAACTCTATGCTGATGATACTGTCATATACACTTCACAAACTAACCTTTCACAAACTCAGTCGACATTGCAACTACATTTTAATTATCTTGAATCATGGCTTATATCTAATAAATTACTTATCAACAAAACAAACACTATGCTCTTCGGGACTAATCAAAACATTAAAGCACAAACTAACAATCATTCATTCAATATATCCTGTCTTGATGGTACACAACTGGACAGAGTTGAACAATGCAAATATCTTGGTCTCTGGCTCGATTCAAATCTATCATTTAAATGTCATATAGATAACATAGTCCGGAAAATCAACTTTAGTACTGGTGTTCTATATCGTAATAGAAACTGTTTTTCTTTTACAGTAAGAAAAAAACTAGTTCAACAACTCATACTACCAATTCTTGACTATGCAGATGTAGTTTATCAGACTGCCACTAAAACAAACCTTCTTCCCCTGAACTCAGTATATAACCGTTTATGCAGTTTTTTCCTTGACTGCCCATATTTGACCCACCACTGTACCTTGTACGAAAACCTCAACTTACCATCTCCCACCTCAAGAAGACACCAGCACTGGCTGCAGTTCATCTTTAAATGCATTCATTTCAATTATCCACAGTATTTAAAACAGCTTATGATACCATACACTTCTACACATCAACTTAGACATTGCTCACAGATTTACACATCAGTTGGCAAAAAATCATTCATGTTCAAAGCTCCTTGTGACTGGAACAATCTACCTGTCCATATACGTTCAATAACATCTTTTCATTTGTTTAAAACTATGCTGTCCTCTCATCTTGAGACTACCTGTTCATGTTTTCACTAATCATCACTGTAATAGATCCATGATGCAATCAGTGACGGATCAACCCCTCTCAAGGCCCTGGCGCTTCACCAAATCAAAAGGCCCTACAGATTCAGCCAATTAATTAATTAATTAATTAACATGCATGCATGCGTTTCGCCGTTTAGCGCATATCCACTACTGCCTGCACTGCCCGCTGACACACAAGACACAGCCGCACTGGGCACAGCCTTTCCAACTTCAGTCTCTGCTAAACTATTATGTAAGGACTAGGAGATTACTTTATGGTTATTAATACAGTCATTAACAAGAAACATGCAGCAGCATGTTTTGTCTAAATTGTCTTTGTGGCCAACAAATGTAGCTACATTTGCAAACAGTGCTGTTGGTCCATATAACATGTGTGATTGTGTGCACCAACAGACAACGCCAATATGCTATATTAATATTAGAACGTTTTAAAGACAGATTAATTATTGACGACAATGCAACCAAGTTGTGGGTGCAACGTCACTGAAAACTTTCATAATAGCAAATTAGCAATTACAATAATTTACTCACGAGTGCTGAAATCGTGAAATGGAGGATGTAAGAACACACTTTTGTTGCATTAGAGCAGGGTAAATATGAAGTTTTGCGCCAAGGTCTTGTGTTTATATTCCTCTTACATAGGCTGTAGGCTATGTTATTGTCGCAGCAACAACACACGTTGGTCGGTCTGAGAGAGGGGGCCTTCCTGAGCGAGGGGGCTTCTGTCGCTTACTCGCTTCCCCGGAGGAGGAACCCCCCCCCCCCCCCCCCTTGCTGCTAGTATCAGGCTGCTACAGAAACTCTCAGACGAGAAGACCAAAAACACTAGCGGGGGTTCCTGTGTTGCGTTATATTTTTCGACAGAAGCAACAGTTGTACCTATAGTCTCGTACCGGGCCCTGCAAGCTTCGGGCCCTGGCGCTTAAGCTCCACCTAGTTCCATTGTTAGTCCGGCTCTGCATGCAATGATCCATGTGTTATGTCTACGTTATGTCCATGTTATGTGAAATGTTGTTTTGTTTTTGTTTTTTGTTTTTCCTGTTTGTTTATTTATGAATTGTATTGTTTTGTCTTGTCTTGTCTTGTTTTTGTCTGGTTGAATTGTCTGTAAAAAGTGTCTTTATGTATGAAGTGTACTTTGTGAATCGCGGACCCTCTTGAAAACGAGATGGTTCATCTCAAGGGATTGTTCCTAATAAAGAAATTTCAGACAAATAGGGCCTTGGGTCTCGTTGTTTTCCGCTTACCCTGCAGGGTGCCCTGCAGTGGGCTGTACAGGGTTAGGCGGGCCTAGGTTAGGTTACAGAAGGTGTCGGCAACTTTGAAGAAGGAAAGGTTCCACACTCACTCCAGAGGGCCACTATTCCACACTCACTCCAGAGGGCCACTATAGTTCCACACTCACTCCAGAGGGCCACTATAGTTCCACACTCACTCCAGAGGGCCACTATAGTCACACACACACACACACACACACACACACACACACACACACACACACACACACACACACACACACACACACACACACATAGTAAAAGTAGGCCTACTGTATCTCTGCTGTCGTAAACCTCATAACTCATAAGGAAATTAAGAAAACCTTATATATTTTAAAACAAAGCAATACAGCCTCATCAAAGTTGGTGTTGTAACTTTTATATACCCAATCGAGTTCCCGTGTCCCCTCAACATCATAGAATCCAAAATGTTGCCATACACTTGTAAAATACTTTAAACCAAATGCTCCTTAATGTGTACAAACAAACAGAAAAGTGCAACATATAGTCTCAAGAACTGACCCCAAGCTTCCTTAATGACACATCAGTAACTGAAAATGAAATCCCTGAATAAGGAAACAAAGAAAAGCACCTTTTTTGTCCTAACAAAGAATAAAGACACAAAGAGTGCTGCTGACCTCAACCGAAATCCTGCCCATGTATTTCTATGACATGACATCTTATGTCATTATTAATATATATTTATTGTATGCTTGTCTTTTTTTTTAAAGAAAGCTGCTTAATGTTTCTAAGAGTTTGATGGGGAGGAGCTGGCCTGAGGGTTTCGATTCATCTGTTTATTGCTGTTCTGTATTTGGCCACAGACCCCATCTGAAAATATTTTTTTGGGGGGGGGGGTCGGGGAGAAGCAAACCACGCCTACTATATTTAGGAGACCATTTGTAGGCTTTGTGTACCATTTCGCGTCTAGTGGCTCCAATGAAGTTGGCCCATCTTCATACATAAACCATCTTTGATTGTACACATGTTTTACCATGAACAAACCAACATTGTATCATCGAAAACATACACAATATACTCTTACTCATGAAATAATACAAAACGTTTCCATGTAAAAGTTCAATCACAACATTTAGTGCAACCAATGTTCAGTTAATTGTTTTTAAACTCACCAAGACACTCAGGTCTGCACAAACTCAAAACAAACCGAGCAGGTTGTGCTCCCAAGTCTGACCAAACACTTCACACAGATGTTTGTTACTGTTCTAAGTTTTAAAATCAAACGTTTTCTTTATCACAGGTTTCTTCTTTTTAATCAGTTTAGCAGCTTTCTGTTCTGGCGTTCTGTCTGCTTCTCTCTCTCCACTGTGCAGCTTTTACACACACACACACACACACACACACACACACACACACACACACACACACACACACACACACACACACACACACACACACACACACACACACACACACACACACACTGTCATTAATGGGGAAGTCACCTCACCTGCCTGCAGTCCCTTAAAGGGATGATGTTGTTTTTTGTACATGTACAGTTTTACTGCTGACTGAACATTATGAAACCATTACCATTTTGAACCCTTATTTATCAATGTTGCTGTTATGAATTACTTATTTATGCATTTTAATGAACTGCTCATATGTATTTATGTCATAGGCCTATATTGTAACACCCTAATAA
Organism: Electrona antarctica; assembly: GCF_951216825.1. Lineage (NCBI taxonomy): Eukaryota > Metazoa > Chordata > Actinopteri > Myctophiformes > Myctophidae > Electrona > Electrona antarctica. The sequence goes on along the minus strand of NC_136812.1, from coordinate 52,457,700 downwards.
TTTCACATGTGGGTTACACCAGGGGTCTGCAACCTTTTTCACATGAAGTGCCATGTTTTCATGTTGGCGATAGTCAGTGTTCACATTTAAATTAAATAATCTCAGCTGATTTTGATATTGTCCATAGGATACACATAACAAGGAATATTTTCTTTCACATCTATGTAATGAATAATGATCATTAAAGGACCACTTCACCACTTTTCAACCTATCTTCATATAATAATCATGAAAGAATGGCGCAATTTCTTTCTACTCGGTCTGTGTCTCATAGGAGGGTTGTGGGCAGTTCAGAAACCGTCTTCCAGTGACATCATCGATGGGGAATCCAAGCTAAAAGAAACTGCAGGCTTTCTAGTCCTGAAAAGTTGCAATGCGAAAATGGAAGCCATCGTTCTCACGATAATGAAAATCTAAACATTTTTGTAAAAAAATCTGCCTAATGATGATGTCACTGGAAGACGGTTTCTAAACTGCCCACAGCCCTCCTATGAGACTGAGTAGGAAAAAATCGTGCCATTTTATCATGATTATTAGTGAGGACCTATTATATGAAGATAGGTTGAAAAGTGATGAAGTGGTCCTTTAAACTCGGAGCAATAACCCACCTATCTCCCAGAATCCCGCCACTGCAGTCATGAGTTAGGAGTTAGGAATTTTAGGAGTTCGAATTAATGTACAATTATGTGCAGGATGTGATTTGTAGATGTGAATGAATGGACTTAATTGAACTGACTAAACGTTTTTGGAATATTTAATTTTAAAGGGAAAAAACTTCTCTGTCTCACACTTATGCATTATTGAAATACTGGAGTTGGAAAATAATAAATGGTGGCATTAACAGCTTCTCTTAATAAACCCCACAAGTATAACGTACAAGAATAAAGACATTGAATTTTCACCCCAAAGAAAAAAGACAACAGAAAACAAGACAAACAAACCTTAAATACAGGATCAATAAAAGTTGAAAAATAAAAGGCAGACAAAACAGTACACAACATCCTATAAACAATCATAAGTACACGATACATCCATAATCCGCATTACATCACAGCAATCCAATCACAGTATAGGATACTTTTAAATCAAAAGTCCAGCAGACCTCACACATCCTCAAGCATCTCAGTCACACTATTAAGGCAACCGGCCGGTTCCACGCGCTGCACAAGGTGCCCTTTTTTCACTTGAGCACCTGCCCCTCAAAATGTCTGTGCACGCCACTGCCTCTCCCAGATATGCCCAATGGATCCAAATTAAATAACAAGAGGGAGGAGAGAGTCCAATTCACACTCAGCACATGACAGCAGGACATGGACAATGGACAGCAGTTTAGGGCTTTTGATTGATTGGTTTATTAACAGTTTGCAGAAATACAGTACATTTCAAGTACAACTCAATACAAAAAAACTGTTAACTGTGAGTGGATGAGTGAATTTGCTATTTCCATTTTGTTCGAGATAGAGGTTTTGGGCTTTAACAGGGTGGCTGTATTGCTTCATGACTGGCATGATGACAAAGAATGTCCTTATATGTAGGCCCTTTCTTTCTTTCTTTCTTTCTTTCTTTCGCCAGCCAAGTCTATGGACTTTAAAGGTTTCATGACATAGTATTCTTCTTTTTCGTTTTTCTTTTAGGTTTTATGACGTCAATTACACCCACCCAACCTGAACTTTGAACATTGAGTGGATTTTCTGTGGTCACTTGTTTGAGCCAGAAAACTGAATGTTAAAAGTGCAGTATTTGGGGTGCAATTGAGCTCAGAAAATAAGAACATTTGTTTTTAATGTCACAATCCCTTTAATGTTTGTTTGGGTCAGATGCAATAAATGGCAAAGAAAACAACCGGCTCTAACAGACTCCAACACATGTCACCACCATACAATGGGACCATCTTAACACCAATCACAGTCTACCACACTGTCCTCCACCCTCCCTACTCCCCCCAGCTATGCTCAATGGATCCACATTGAATAACAAGAGGGAGTAGAGACAGTCCCATTCACACTCAAGGACATGAATAGTTAAAATATGCATGTGAATGACAGCAGGATATGCAAAATGGATAGCAGTTTAGGGTTTTTTGATTGATTTATTAACAGTTTGCAGAAATACAGTACATTTCAAGTACAACTCAATACAAAAAAACTGTTAACTGTGAGTGGACGACACCATAAAGCATAAAGCATTACACTTGGGCACTTTGAGGTGAACTATCAGTGTATGCCTACTGTGTTTATGGTAACTTCAGCAATCATATTACATTCTCAAATAGCCCACCATCACCAGAGATTAAAACAAAGACCAAAACTCAAAGTTGGTTTGATACTCCTCACAGGCATCTCAACTAAGATCACAACTCATTAACTGAATTTACTGATGATTGCTCCAAATTCCTCCAGAACTTGTTTTGGGTACAAATGTTCTGCTCTCTAGTCAGTGGTCCAAGGTTTATTATTATCTTCCAAGTGGTCTACAAATAAAAGGTAGGCTATAACATGTGAACAGCCTATGAGACAAAGCTCATCTAAATACAGCAAATCTGCAGGTCAAATTTCAGTGACACAAATAATATGATCAAGACGTGTTTATTTCTATCTGCTGCATAATGTTGGAGGGACATGTATTATTTGCTGAATTTTACTTGATACTGGATTGTCTCTGTGGAACAACAGTTTTAATCAGTATCATAATAATAATACAAATCAGATGCATGAAGCAATTGTGTAGATAGACTGATGCAGGGGGGGGGGGGGGGGTAAAATGCAGAAGAAACAGGCTCTTCTCCAACACAAGTCACCATCATACTTTTCTGTTCTAATATTGTATCTGAAAACTCTTGACACAGTGAATAAGAAATACCACTAAAAAGAACAGGTCAACAGTATGTTAAGTTTGCAATTAATCAACTTGGAGTTTTTATAATGAAGCTCTTGTCATACTGTTCACACTAAACAGATTTATCTTTCATATGTGTGCGCTCATGGCGTTTTCGGTTGCTTGAAGTAGTGAAACTCTTTTCACACTGATCACATCCATAGGGTTTCTCTCCAGTGTGAATTCTCTGGTGGTTTTTGAGGTGTGCCATTTGAGAGAAGTGTTGTCCACACTGATCACATCCATAGGGTTTCTCTCCGGTGTGAATTCTCTGGTGTTTTTTCAGGTTGGACATGTCAGAGAAGTGTTGTTCACATTGATCACAACCATAAGGTTTCTCTCCAGTGTGAATCATCTGGTGGCCTTTAAGGTTTGCCATTAGAGAGAAGTGTTGTCCACACTGATCACATCCGTAGGGTTTCTCTCCAGTGTGAATTCTCTGGTGGTTTTTGAGGTGTGCCATTTGAGAGAAGTGTTGTCCACACTGATCACATCCATAGGGTTTCTCTCCGGTGTGAATTCTCTGGTGTTTTTTCAGGTTGGACATGTCAGAGAAGTGTTGTTCACATTGATCACAACCATAAGGTTTCTCTCCAGTGTGAATCATCTGGTGGCCTTTAAGGTTTGCCATTAGAGAGAAGTGTTGTCCACACTGATCACATCCATAGGGCTTCTCTCCGGTGTGAATTCTCTGGTGTCTTTTAAGGTTTGCCATTAGAGAGAAGTATTGTCCACACTGGTCACATCCATAGGGTTTCTCTCCAGTGTGAATTCTCTGGTGGCTTTTAAGGCTTGACATCATGGAGAAGTGTTGTCCACACTGATCACATCCATAGGGCTTCTCTCCGGTGTGAATTCTCTGGTGGCTTTTAAGACTTGACATCATAGAGAAGTGTTGTCCACACTGATCACATCCATAGGGCTTCTCTCCGGTGTGAATTCGCTGGTGGCTTTTAAGACTTGACATTTGAGAGAAGTGTTGTCCACACTGATCACATCCATAGGGCTTCTCTCCGGTGTGAATTCGTTGGTGGCTTTTGAGGTGTGCCAGTTGAGAGAAGTGTTTTCCACACTGATCGCAGCAGTGGTGTATTTCCTTTGCCAAGCTTCTTTGTTCATTCACCTCTGGTAGGTCAGGGCAGTCAGGCTGATGATGCAACACTGAATTTGAAACAAATACAAAATAAATATTGTTGATAGGTAGAAAGACAGCTACATGACAGGGATTTGTTGCACAACAACTAGTCCAAAGTGCTAACTAACAATGGCCTAAACGACCTTACTACATTGCATGACTAAAAATATAAGTGGCTACTTAATATTTAAGCTGAGTAACATACCAAGGTCTTTGGGTTCCTCCTGTTCAGCAGAAATGTCCCTGGTGGGGTGGAGAGAGTTCATCTTTAGCTGAGTACACAGTCAGATGTGATCAGAAATGATTGATATCCTGGAGGAGTTGTGGATAAATTGACACAGACCAAGTCTTCTTATACCAGAGAGTCTGAGGTATAACCACTAACTGCTTTGATATGATTGGCCAAATAGAACAATAGGACCCCCTCTCTCTCCACCAATCACAGTCAAATATACTGTCCTCCACCCTCCCCCCTCCCTCCTCTCCCAGATATGCCCAATGGATCCAAATTAAATAACAAGAGGGAGGAGAGAGTCAAATTCACACTCAACACATGACAGCAGGACATGGACAATGGACAGCAGTTTAGGGCTTTTGATTGATTGGTTTATTAACAGTTTGCAGAAATACAGTACATTTCAAGTACAACTCAATACAAAAAAACTGTTAACTGTGAGTGGATGAGTGAATTTGCTATTTCCATTTGGTTCGAGATAGAGGTTTTGGGCTTTAACAGGGTGGCTGTATTGCTTCATGACTGGCATGATGACAAAGAATGTCCTTATATGTAGGCCTTTTCTTTCTTTCTTTCTTTCTTTCTTTCTTTCTTTCTTTCTTTTTCTTTCTTTCGCCAGCCAAGTCTATGGACTTTAAAGGTTTCATGACATAGTATTCTTCTTTTTCGTTTTTCTTTTAGGTTTTATGACGTCAATTACACACACCCAACCTGAACTTTGAACATTGAGTGGATTTTCTGTGGTCACTTGTTTGAGCCAGAAAACTGAATGTTAAAAGTGCAGCATTTGGGGTGCAATTGAGCTCAGAAAATAAGAACATTTGTTTTTAATGTCACAATCCCTTTAATGTTTGTTTGGGTCAGATGCAATAAATGGCAAAGAAAACAACCGGCTCTAACAGACTCCAACACATGTCACCACCATACTTTTCTGTTCTAATAATACTAAAAAAAAAGAACAGGTCAACAGCAAATAGAACAATGGGACCATCTCAACACCAATCACAGTCTAACACACTGTCCTCCACCCTCCCTACTCCCCCCAGCTATGCTCAATGGATCCACATTGAATAACAAGAGGGAGTAGAGACAGTCCCATTCACACTCAAAGACATGAATAGTTACAATATGCATGTAAATGACAGCAGGACATGCAAAATGAACAGCAGTTTAGGTTTTTTTTGAGTGATTTATTAACAGTTTGCAGAAATACAGTACATTTCAAGTACAACTCAATACAAAAAAACTGTTAACTGTGAGTGGACGACACCATAAAGCATAAAGCATTACACTTGGGCACTTTGAGGTGAACTATCAGTGTAGGCCTACTGTGTTTATGGTAACTTCAGCAATCATATTACATTCTCAAATAGCCCACCATCACCAGGGATTAAAACAAAGACCAAAACTCAAAGTTGGTTTGATACTCCTCACAGGCATCTCAACTAAGATCACAACTCATTAACTGCATTTACTGATGATTGCTCCAAATTCCTCCAGAACTTGTTTTGGGTACAAATGTTCTTCTCTCTAGTCAGTGGTCCAAGGTTTATTATTATCTTCCAAGTGGTCTACAAATAAAAGGTAGGCTATAACATGTGAACAGCCTATGAGACAAAGCTCATCTAAATACAGCAAATCTGCAGGTCAAATTTCAGTGACACAAATAATATGATCAAGATGTGTTTATTTCTATCTGCTGCATAATGTTGGAGGGACATGTTCCACAGAGACAATCCAGTATCAAGTAAAATTCAGCAAATAATACAACAGTTTTAATCAGTATCATAATAATAATACAAATCAGATGCATGAAGCAATTATGTAGATAGACTGATGCAGGGGGGGGGGGTAAAATGCAGAAGAAACAGGCTCTTCTCCAACACAAGTCACCATCATACTTTTCTGTTCTAATGATCCAGTCCAATATTTCAGAAATAACAGACCTCACATCCAGTCCTAGTATTTCAGAAATAACAGACCTCACTCCAACCAGGCTTGGTTATCTGAACTGACTTGTATATTACACATGGAGAAAATGTGTTATGTTATGATGGATAATTCAAGCAAGTTCCATGCGATTTGGCAGCAATTCTTAGAACACATTGCTCAAATGTCTCACTGATCCCACTTAGCATTTAGTCTGCATGCAGCATCTGTGTGTCCTCCACTTTCCATATGATATATTCTAGTCTCTAGCAGCGTAACTCATTGATTTGAAATCATGGCCATCGCCAGGGTCTGTGGTTAGTGTCTAAATTCCATAAACTAACTACTGGTAACCTGCAGCCTAAACATACAAACTGTCGAGCTCAGCCAAGCACGGAGTAAGCGGCCGTGTTGGGACGCTGGGGAGACTGCATCATCGCCCATCGATCCATGAATGAACTGCCGGTCAACAAGGAGCATCGCGGGTGAGATAAATCCGTCTTCTGTTGGATTACCGGTGGATTATAGTTGGGGTACCCATAACTTGCGCTTCATGTGGATCTGAGGAACTATACTGTGGGAGCGTGCTGAGAGGAGGACGGTCGCGGGACTGTTCTTGATTTAAAGCGCCTGCTTCTCGTGACGAACTTGTTTTGTTTGTTGTTCTCAACTGACGTCAGGACTGTGTTGGGTTGAAAGGGGATTGGGGAATTGAGTGTTGATTTGTTTGTTTGTTTATTATTTTGGTATAGGGTCAGAAGCAAGTGTATTGTATTGCCCGATTGATTTATGTAGTTATTCAATCTGTGAGTTTCATTAAGCTAAGAACCTGCCGATCCCGTTTTTATTCCTTAGTTAATGATTCTCCTTTCTAAACAAAAGGTCGATTGTTACAGGTGGTGGCCCATACGGGGATCGCAGGTGTAAGTTTAATTAGTGAAACCACAATTTGATGATTGTTGTTTAAAAAGGTGAAAAAAACCCAACAATACACTGTAAAAAAAAAAATGCTAAGACCAGACAACAATTATACACTGTGGGAAAAACACAATGGAGCTATGTGAGGGCACTAGGATTACAGTTGAGTTGGCCTTGATTAAGAACAAGCTGCAAACCCTCGAAAGCCAGGTGCAGTGCATGCAGGAGGAGTTTGAGATGTCCATGGAGAGTACTTTTAATAGGGAAGAAGTCCTAAGGGGGTACATAGAACACAGAATGGTGGGGCTGGAATGTCTCATCAAAAACTCTATTGAACAAGTACAGAAAAAATGTTTCTTGAGTATAGATAAGAGATGGAACGGGAGGGTGTCGGAAATAAAAATGGCCAGTACCGATGCTCCACCTAACCCTCATGGACGTTTCCCCAGCGAGCCTGCCCCCTGTTGTCAGGCCTCCAACGGCCTGCCCTCCAGCACCAAGAAGGCTGAATCACAATGTCGAGACAAAGGGCCCAAAAAGGTGCCAGGGAGAGGAGTTCGGGTCGCACCTGCATACGTCAAACTGGTGCAGCATGTAAAGGGGAAATTGCCACCATCGAGAGTCGGTGGTGGTGCTACTCTAGGATCACAGGGCCAAGGTGTCCCACCTGAGGTGGAGCGCCTGTCCCAGAAGTGGCCGGCAGAGTTGACTCTGCGGGGCCTGAATGAGGCTCAGCATGCGGATCCGAAGCTCAGAGGTCTACTGGGAGATTTAGACCGATCCGACCCGCGAACCCGTCGCTGTGGCTATGAGGAGGTCCGGGGAACGCTATATCGGAGGCGGCCTACCAGAGACTGTGGTCAGAAATATCAGGTGGTAGTGCCAGAAAGCCTCAGCCGCTGTTTCTTGGAGCACTTCCATGATCGCCGGACGAGTGGACACCCAGGTAGACTGAAGACTCTCCTTCGGATCCTCGAGGTGGCCTGGTGGCCATCAGTCCGCAGAGACGTGTGGCAGTATGTTGCAAGGTGTCGCGTTTGTCAGCAGGGCAGGCCAGATAACTGTAAGCCGTCCATGGGGTTACAGTCTACTCAGGGAGACCAGGCAGGACAAGGCCTTGGGATCGACCCGACGGGGCCGATCTTGAGATGGGGAAAGGGAAACGCCATGCTGCTGGTCACCTTTGGTTACAACAACGAGTGGACCATGGTCAAAAAAGTTGGACGAAGGGGGGGTGTCTCTCAGGCCAGAGAAGCCAAATATGTTAGAGCCTGGCCGAGACTTGCGCAGTTCCAGCCAGACGCTTTGGTCTGGCCGAGAGCGCATCCACTTTCTGAAGCATGCTCGTCGAAGCTAGTGCCCCCGAAATGGTCAGGTTCAGCTAGATGACGAGACAGACAGGGCCTTTTAATTACCTTTTGAAATGGAAGGAACCTGAAAGTAGAAATGTTATAATGTGGTCAACCTCAACCCCTCCTTTGGGAGGACTTGGGAAATAAGCTTCCAGCTGGGGGGGGGGGGGGGGGGGGGGACTGTGACAAATGCACATTATGTTATTATTATCTGCTTTTTCAATGTGTGTGATTTGTATACGTGTGATATGAATACATGCGAAACCCTGTGATATGAGCACTTCCAATTCATGTGGGAGGTAGTGGGCCTGATTAGCATGATTGATTGCAGCCACAGGCCACTTTACAAATAGAGGGTGTGGTGCAGGAGACTGAGAGACCTGTGTACTAGTGTGAACGGGTGTGGAAGGAGGAGATCTCAGAGGCGCCAGGGTCTGTGGTTAGTGTCTAAATTCCATAAACTAACTACTGGTAACCTGCAGCCTAAACATACAAACTGTCGAGCTCAGCCAAGCACGGAGTAAGCGGCCGTGTTGGGACGCTGGGGAGACTGCGTCATCGATCCATGAATGAACTGCCGGTCAACAAGGAGCATCGCGGGTGAGATAAATCCGTCTTCTGTTGGATTACCGGTGGATTATAGTTGGGGTACCCCTAACTTGCGCTTCATGTGGATCTGAGGAACTATACTGTGGGAGCGTGCTGAGAGGAGGACGGTCGCGGGACTGTTCTTGATTTAAAGCGCCTGCTTCTCGTGACGAACTTGTTTTGTTTGTTGTTCTCAACTGACGTCAGGACTGTGTTGGGTTGAAAGGGGATTGGGGAATTGAGTGTTGATTTGTTTGTTTGTTTATTATTTTGGTATAGGGTCAGAAGCAAGTGTATTGTATTGCCCGATTGATTTATGTAGTTATTAAATCTGTGAGTTTCATTAAGCTAAGAACCTGCCGATCCCGTTTTTATTCCTTAGTTAATGATTCTCCTTTCTAAACAAAAGGTCGATTGTTACACCTTAATACAAATATTAAATAAATACATAAATAACAGACCTGCAGTAATCCACCAGGTTTGGACATGACCAAAACATAATGAGTCAAATCTGTTGATGCTGATGGTATATTCTCCATAGTCTCGCTGTACTATAGGGCAGTGGTCTTCAACCTTTTTCATGTCGAGGCCCATTATTTTTTCGGCAATTGAGCCATCACAATTTGATGAGATTGAGCCTCTCAGAACCAAAATGTAAGATTGTGTCCACAATTCCATGCTGTATTTGATGTTGGTACCATTAGGAGAGAACAGGAAAGACAATTCTTCTACATTCTCTGTAGACTTCTTGTAAATTTAGTAATGCAGATGTGTTACAATAATGTAACTCTTGAGAGCTTAAAATGAAACCAAATGTCGTTTCATTTTATGCTCTCAAGAGTTAAATATCTATAAGGGTCCATTTGGTTACTCTCTATCATTTAGCTGGGGACCACCTGGAACCCCCTCAAGGACCACTGGTTGAAAACTATCGCTATAGTGTATCCTGAAGTACTAGAATAGGCTGAGACAAAGTCTCACACAGGAAGAGGTTGAGTTAATTGTTTTTTAATGCAGCATCAAAAAATTTGTCTGACAGAGTGGTAACCAATTCGGTCCCCCGCCATGAGTTCGGTAGTGTCATATACCTAATATGTATGGCATGGTGTAGTACAGTTGAGTTTGGGTTTTGCACCCCAGCCTACTGACAAGAAATATGCTGAGCTGTGTATCGGACGGTTATTCTCTTTAAACCACATGGTTTCATGGAAATCATCCACCCACATTTCTTATCTCTTTACACAAGACACAACTAACAGTAATAAAACGGGGGAGTAAATTATGCCACTCAGTCACACATCATGATGATATCAGATTATCAGATCTAATTGTGAATGCTGTACTGTACAGTACAGTACATGTGAAGCCTTATCCAACCCATCTCCCCACTTGAAGAACCTGATCAAGGCTACTGAGTCTTGATTGATTGATTGATTGATAATTTGTATTACACATTAAATCTACAGGTTGGAATAGAAATACATTGATGAATAAGGGGGGGGGGGGGGGGGGGGGGGTTGGGGGGGTAAAGAGGTGGGGCAATCACCTTCTGAAGTGATTTCCTTTGACCTGATGACAGTGAGTTTTCAGACCCATTTGTTTAAAGGAATCCAGTTATCTGCTTGTTTTGAGGGAAGGGGGCCCATTCCACACTTGAGTGGCAGTGTTGTGGAAGGTGAATTTACCCACATTTGTTCTGAAAATAGGTGTCATTATTTACGTTCCCTCTAGTATTATGGCTGTGGGAGTTGCTCGCCTTTTTGAGGTAATCAGTCAAAGTAAAGGGCGGGCACTGAAGGCATGGAGGGTGGAGCTGCATTTACAATCTTGAATGCTATAGTCCCATTTTCAGTTGCTTGGATCAGGTGGATCAGAGCCGTGGCGGCCTGGCGGGGTGCGTGGCCGGAGTCTGGACCCTCCAAATATGATAGGTGCATTAGAGTTACATCTGCAAAATCATTTCATGTGTTTTCATTATGCAATAGGCATATCACTCAGTACTCTATGCCATGGGTATAAGTAACAACGTCTCTGCCATATACAGTATGACATCTGCCAATTATAGCAGAGACACCACAATACTTTGCCAGCCTTTTTGTCTCCTTTTTGGAACCCTCTAACAACCAGTCTCAATAGCCGATCTATAAGTCCACAACATGGAATGCACTTCCCGTTGCAATCAGAACTGCAGCATCACTCCCGATCTTCCGCCGTAGTCTGAAAACCCACCTTTTCAGACTCCATCATGGCCCATAGCACTTACCCTACCCCCCTTAGACAGCACTTCTTAGACTTATATAGCATTTGAAACAGACTTATAGCATGTCATGTAGACAGCACAATAAGTGCATTGTATGTAGTCATACAGTAGCACTTCATAGTATATATGTACAGCATAGTATAGCATATATGTATAGTTTATATGTATAGTGTCATTATATAGATATGTTCTAGTTATAGTTTATATGTATAGTGTCATTATATAGATATGTTCTAGTCACGTTCTTAGCTTGCATGTTTCGCGATAAATGCATTTTACATATGTGATGTATTCCCATGCTTTTTGTTCTTGCTTAATGTAAGTCGCTCTGGATTAAGAGCGTCTGCTAAATGCCTAAATTGTAAATTGTAAATTGTAACATGGAGATCGGCTAGTTGGGACAATATTAAAATGTTTTTTTTCAAGACGTTTAGAAATAAGGGGTAAGGGAACTGGCGAAAATTGTTGTTGTTTTCCGCTTACCCTGCTGCTCATATGTATTTATGTCATAGGCCTATATTGTAACACCCTAATAATTTCACATGTGGGTTACACCAGGGGTCTGCAACCTTTTTCACATGAAGTGCCATGTTTTCATGTTGGCGATAGTCAGTGTTCACATTTAAATTAAATAATCTCAGCTGATTTTGATATTGTCCATAGGATACACATAACAAGGAATATTTTCTTTCACATCTATGTAATGAATAATGATCATTAAAGGACCACTTCACCACTTTTCAACCTATCTTCATATAATAATCATGAAAGAATGGCGCAATTTCTTTCTACTCGGTCTGTGTCTCATAGGAGGGTTGTGGGCAGTTCAGAAACCGTCTTCCAGTGACATCATCGATGGGGAATCCAAGCTAAAAGAAACTGCAGGCTTTCTAGTCCTGAAAAGTTGCAATGCGAAAATGGAAGCCATCGTTCTCACGATAATGAAAATCTAAACATTTTTGTAAAAAAATCTGCCTAATGATGATGTCACTGGAAGACGGTTTCTAAACTGCCCACAGCCCTCCTATGAGACTGAGTAGGAAAGAATCGTGCCATTTTATCATGATTATTAGTGAGGACCTATTATATGAAGATAGGTTGAAAAGTGATGAAGTGGTCCTTTAAACTCGGAGCAATAACCCACCTATCTCCCAGAATCCCGCCACTGCAGTCATGAGTTAGGAGTTAGGAATTTTAGGAGTTCGAATTAATGTACAATTATGTGCAGGATGTGATTTGTAGATGTGAATGAATGGACTTAATTGAACTGACTAAACGTTTTTGGAATATTTAATTTTAAAGGGAAAAAACTTCTGTCTCACACTTATGCCAGTGTGCCAGTGATCACCCTCCCCATGTGCCAATGTTGGCACCCGTGCCTACGGTTGCCTACCCCTGGGGCGACTGTGGCTCAAGAGGTAGAGCAGGTCGTCCAATGATCCATGGGTCGGCGGTTCGAATCCCGGCTCCTCCTGTCTACATGTCGAAGTGTCCTTGGGCAAGACACTGAACCCCAAATTGCTCCCGATGTGCTGGTTGGTACCTTGCATGGCTTCCGCCGCAATCGGTGTATGAATGTGTGTGTGAATGGGTGAATGTAATGCACAATCTATGTAAAGCGCCTTGGATAAAGGCGCTATATAAATGCACCATTTACCATTTACCATTTTACCCCTGGGTTACACTAAACTAAGCCTAGACCGCTATACTTTCATTTATATAACGCATTTTTGGATGGCCATTTAAATGTCTATTAGACTAAAACATGCTCAGTGGAAAGCTCAACTGAACCAAATAGGCCTATACATTATATAAACAGTGTGAAAGATATGATCACAAAAGAAAAGACAGAAAATAAACTGGTCTCCTAGTAGCCTTTAAGCATTATAGGCCTACTCAACGGGCTGGCAACCCAATGTGTTTCGACATTTGTAACAAACCGCCTGAAGGTTGGTTGAATTAGGTTATGCATGAATTAAATGCATTGAAGCCGCCATCTCCAAGTTCACATTCCAGAAACTGCTTGTTTTATAGAATGCATCAAGTCCAGACAGATGCGTGAAACCATCACCTGCCTCAACTGAACTATTTCTTCTTCCAGAACTCTCTGTAATCGTCGGTCTTAAAGTCGTCTTCGTAGTGGACTTCGTCCTGTTTCACTGTCTTCTTCACTTCTTTCTTCTTCTGACGAGCTCTACGCTCCTCCTCCGACAGAGTGGACAGGTCTACCGGCATCATAAGTATCCGTCTTGGTTCTTTGTATCTTATGTTTATAGTGGAGCCGTCGGTTCTGACCAAAAGCACCGGATACTGCCTCTCGTATTTCTGCCTGCCGTAGCGCACTATGGACGTCTTATTGGAACTATGCAGAGGAACGTGCGTGTGGACGAGAGAGGCACCACAGACCACCACAGATGGACAGGGTTTGAATGGGGAGGACACAGGCTGAGACGTGTGCGGGGGGAGAGAGAGTGGTGATGATGACAAGGATCCGGTCTGCCTCCTCGTGATATGATGGACACACCGTGAGAACGGAGATCGAGGCATCCAGATCCTCATTAAGGACATGTCTCAGAAGAAACAAAAACGTCTATATTATGGTACGGTAACAAGAGACGGCATGAGCTTAACCGGAAATAAAAGGTCATACCGTGGATGACATTACTACTGTGATGTCACAGTCTATGACGTCAGTATTATGTCAGTTGACTCCATATTTGGGCATGTGAAAAGTGGACCCATCCTACTATAAATGCGGAATGTCTCTGTGTGCGTGCATGTCTGCATGTGTGTACGGTTGTAATACACGTAACTCGAGAATCCTTTGCCCCACCGACTTCATATTCGACACACACGTTCCACACCCCCGCAGGGAGTGCAGTGCCCGGACTCGAGTCGGTCGGACCCACGGTTCTCCAGAACCACCACAAAAGGCTCTGCTCAGGCTCTGCCAGTGGGCCAAATCAGCCTAAATCCCCTCACCTGTGCAATTTCCAGCCTCTGCCTCAGCCAAGAAATTTCTAAAAACACTGCCAAAAAAAGCAAAGATTTTCATGAATTGATTAAAGAAAAATCTAATAAATTCCTTAGATTAGAAAACAAATGTTTTAGAGCTGAAAAATAGCTGATCTACAAGCCCACAACGTGGTCCGCAAAGCGACAGGTTGTGAGCTTGTAGGATCTGCTATTTTCACAGGACAAACATCTAATCTCTCTTTCGTCGTCTCTAAAATAATCTCTAAAAAGTTTGGGAACCACTGCTGTAGTGTACATGATCTGCCTCCTTGACGCAGTGCTGCTCTCTGTCCAGGTGGGGGCAGCAGTGCTAAGCGGTCTGAGGCAGGGCAGAGCAGGCAGGAGGAGAAAGAAGGGAAGCAGAGAGGCTTCTTCTCCAAGTTAAAGAAATAGTTTAGCTCCTCTTGACAGCCACAAACTAGGTAGGATTAGTGTTGATTTATTCTGAATGTCTCCCTCTTGTGCACAATGAGTTTACCCTGTTTGTTTGGTGTCTTTACACCGTACACTTGACCCTTTAACAGTAAAATCGACCAATTGGTAGAGCACATTTTAAGTCACTATTTCTCATTGAAAACAATGCTGAAACTGAACTCAACCTGATTGAGCCATTTTTTTTACAGGAATAAAATCATACTTATTGAACAATTTCAGCATATATTATAATGAAAACAGATTCAATATATCATAATAACAACAATTAATTAGCAGAAGTTGTATTTATTCATAGCAAATAGTATTTTTGGATTACTTTAGTTTAGCTTGCACGTTTACCACAGAGTGACATCTCTACCGTTTGGTAGAAGCTTATATTTGAATTGGGTATGTTATTAAAAACAAAATTGATTGTTGTTATTATTGCCTAAAAAGTAAAATATGCAAAGACATCTTTTTTCCACTGCTTCTTTCTTGGTGTGAACTTTAAAGGGTTAATGTGAAGTCTTATGCTGTTATCTCTTTTAATGAATGGTTTGTGGCTGGTCTCATTTGTAAATATATATGGGAGGCATGCACACTTGAATTCCTCTGTAGTGTTTTATTCAAGTATTTATTTCAAACTTCTCCCGTGACACTCCCTCGTGTCTGACCTTCAGCGGGTTGTTGCTGTCGGGTGGAAACCATGCAGGCTTTTATGTCCAAAAACATTCTGAAAATGGGGGGGAAAAGAAAACTGTGTTCCAACTTCCAATGGATCCAATATAGTTATCTGTTGTAACATTTATAAATTTCACAGACATACTATAATCACTTTCACGACCACTTAAAGTATTAAAAAGAGCATTGTGAGCTTGTGCAAAAAGTTGAAATATTGAAATTCGATGTTTCGATGCCCTGGGCGCGGCGGTCGCTGGGGTGTGGCCAGCACTGGTTTGCTGCACCTGGCCGGCAGGTTTCGATCCACAGCCTGTTGGCCGGGTGTGGCCTTCCCTCCCGGTGCTGGTTGCGCCTCGGTGGTGGCTGCGCCTGGGGTGCCCCTCCGTGGACTTGTCTATAGCTGGAAGCCTGGAGGAGAGGAGCAGTGACTGCTGACCCGCCAACTGGAGAGTGTAGTGGTTGAGGGTTGAAACACTCTAAGAAAGTTGGAGACTATGGTTGAAATCAAATCAACTGTGCTCATGTATAGTTTCTGACTCAGTGATTATGTTTACTTTTGTTTTGTAGGTTAATGTAATGGGTATTGTAATTTTGTTTTTTATATTATATAAATAGTATTAGTATATATTCCTTTTTTGTACTAGTTGGGTTTTTTAAACTAAATGTTACTGTATTTTGCTCATCTAAATTATAACACGTGTCACATCTACATGTGACACGTAGACAGGCATTGATTGTGATGAAATCAGATTAACTTAAAAAAAACTATTCAGAGTTGAGGACAATCTGCATAAAATAACAAATTAAGGTTAAATGTGAACACTAGAGGTTGGCAATTGTGTGTGTTTGATTTAGGTGGTGGGGGGCAGGGGAGTAATTATCGTATTATTGTGTTCTTCCCCTGCATCACCTGCATCTCCATATATGGAGCTGATGACACATCTACAGTTCCCGTAAACATAAAATATACCACTTTATACGACATCAAATTCAAAATGTACTCAAAGAGGTTTTGGTGTCTAATGCTTGGACTAATTTGCACAAGTCCAAACGCAAACGTGAAGAACATCCAGCAACTGAAGAGTGCGTTGAGCCAATCCTCCGTGTGTAAACGGCTCACACAGCCGCTGCAGAGGACCACTCGTGTGGATGTCGATCACAATGCCCTGCACTGCCATGTCGGTGTTCGATCAGCCTCCCAGACTACAGTGGACCCCAATGAGCTGAAGAGGTTCCGGTCACTGGCCAGGAAGTGGTGGGACGAACGAGGAGAGTTTGCTGCTCTGCAGTCTGCACACCATGAACAACATCAACATCTCTTCATATAATTGGTCCTCACTAATGTTCATGATAAAACACCACCATTTTTTTCCTACTCAGTCTGTGTCTCATAGGAGGGCTTTGGGCAGTTCGGACACCCGTCCACCAGTGACATCATCATTAGGCAGATTATTTTTAAACAAGATTTGTTTTAAAATATATTTAGATTTGTATTATCGTGAGAACGATGGCTTCAACTTTTGCATTGCAACTTTTCAGGAAAAGAAAGCCTGCAGTTTCTATTAGCTTGGATTCACCATCAATGATGTCACCAGTGGACGAGTTTCTGAACTGCCCACAGCCCTCCTATGAGACACAGACTGAGTAGGAAAAAATGGTGGTATTTTATCATGAACATTAGTTAGGAGTAGGACCAATTATAGGAAGAGAAGTTGAAAAGTGGTAAAGTGGTCCTTTAAGAGTGCCTTTCATACGGGACAACCTGTTGAACGTGCATCGTAGAGGGCAGCAGCCAGGGAAACCCCTCGCAGGACTCCAGATACTAGACGTGGGCTGTGGAGGTGGCCTGCCCCCCAGAGCCCCTGGGCCGTCTGGGAGCCGACGTGTTGGGCATCGACCCCGTGGAGGAAAGCGTCGGCACGGCGCGTCTCCACTCGTCCCGCGACCCGGACCTCCGTCAGCGGGTCCGGTACCGGGCCTGCACTCTGGAAGAGCTCACCGCTGAAGGGGAGGAGGACGACGACGGGTTTGATGCCGTGGTGGCCTCGGAGGTGCTGGAGCATCTGGCCGACCTGGAGACATTCGCCTGCCGCTGCAGCCGCGCGCTCAAGCCGGGCGGCTCGCTCTTCGTAACCACCGTCAATAAGACCAAGCTGTCCTGCGCGCTGGGTATCGTAGCGGCAGAGCGGCTGCTACGCATCGTTCCGACGGGGAACCACGACTGGGAGAAGTTCGTCGGCCCTGCGGAGCTGGAGCGCCTGCTCTGGTCGCACGGTCTGTGGGTGCAGTCTGTGCAGGGCATGCTCTACAACCCCGTGTCAGGAGGCTGGAGCTGGAGCCACAGTACGGCCGTCAACTACGCTCTGCACGCCATCAAGGTGAGCGAGGATTCCCCCATTTATATACCTGAGGACGCATCCGTGTCGCCTTAAATAGCTTTATACCACTTTAACCATTCTTTTAAACTTTAGCTGTTGAAAAATAGCAGATCTACATCTTCTTATTATTTGAAAGATTGTGAAAATGAGTGCAAATCTTTTTATACCTTCGTTCACAGCAGACATTTTTAACTCAAATCTTTGCTTCTGGAAGGTCCCTGGAACACATTTTCAGATGGGGGTCGGCAGCCAATTACAGATCATTTTTGGAGTCATGAAATAGTTTGAGAACCACTGATACATAAAACATGAAGACATTTGTAGAATCTGGTCTTAATGGGTACGGACATGGCTGAGGCAGACTGCCTCGACCTCCAACGCCAAGCTGCCTCCTGGAGCACTGAGCACTCAACTGCACGTGGGGTCACACTAATGCAGATGACTGGCATCTTTATAACAGGCCTGAAAATCCAGCTTTCAGCAGGCCTTTTTTCCGCACCCTGTACATGCTGTGTTTTATTGTCTCCACCAGGCCGAAGGCATGGGGAGAGAGTATGTTTTGCACTCCGTCCGTGTGTCCGTCCTTCCGTCCTTCCGTCCGTCTGTGAACAGCTAATCTCCGGCACCGTTAACCTGGTCGATGCCAAACTTTGCACACACACTCCCTGGATGCCAACGATGAACCTCTGCCCCGCATTTTCCAGAACGGCCTGTTATAGCGCCACCATGAGGCAGCTTTTCACATGTTTCATCTAAAACGGCACCGATCTGCGTGAAACGTTGCATGCACACTCCATAGAGGCCAAGGACAAACCTTTGACCTGCATTTTCCGCATCTGCCTTTTATAGCGCCACCAGGAGGCCGACTTTTGTAAAACACATTTTTTGATATTACTCCTCCAGATTCTGTCCAAAAATCTCACTAATCGTTAGACAGTATCTCTATGGTCATGTGCTCAAGTCGGATCTGTCCGATATTTCATATTCCATCCTAATTGGCTATAATTGGCTTTCACAGTTTGCAAGATTGCCCCGTTTTGAACAAAAGCCTCAAATCAGGAACGCAGCATGAAATTTACGTGAAATCTTTCACACATTTTCTTACTAGGCTGAGGAATATATCCCACCCTTTTCACATTGGCCTGTTATAGCGCCACCAACAGGTAGATTTTTGGAACAAAATGCCTCAAATCATCCAATTGCCATCAAAGGCAAACATGTTTATATTACTCCTAAACATTTTGCCAAACATCTCACACAGTCCTATCCTCCTGGTGGAGACCTGTGCCCAGAAGGGCACTTTTTCTAGTTTTTCCTGTGATGATATAAACTATTCAATCAGTCAGTCAATCAATCAAACCAGGTAAACATATTGGCCAATGGCCATCATGTAACATGTCTAACAAGTAGCAATAGTTTTAATCTTTTCTTATTTCTCTCAACTTACTTACTTATTTACTTCTCTTTTTACTGTGTTTGAAATGTATTGTGTTATGCTGTCCTCTCATGTCTTGTTATGTCAGTTTTGTTTAGTGTTCAACAGTGTTGATGTTGTCGACTAAAACTAAGACGAAAAATTTCCTTTTTCCACTGACGAAAACTAAATGGAAACTTAATGAAAACTAAGCTACGATGACTAAAACTAAGACTAAATATACTGACAATTTCGTCAACAAATAAAAACTAGACTAAAATGTTAGGAAGGGACTAATGGACAAGAGATCCAGTATAAGTCATGTTACACTTGGTTGCATGCTGAAAATAGCCGATCTACAAGCTCACAATGCATTGCGCTGCAACGCGTTGTGAGCTTGTAGATCGGCTATTTTCAGCAAGTGTAAAATCAGTCATTACTAAAATCGTATGATATTTAGTCTACTAAAACTAGACTAACACTAAGACATTCCAGGTGATTAAAATGTGACTGAAACTAAATGAAACTATTCAAGAGACTAAAACTAAAATCAAAAGTTGCTGCCAAAAACAACACTGGTGTTCAATGTCCGGGGACTACGGATGGAAATTAGCATCTCTGCTAAATCCGGTGTATTTAAGCTACATTTTTATGTAATATTCATTAATACTGTACTCTGTCCCGTCCAAATAAACCAATAAAGTTCTGTATATGCACATCATAATCAATGATAACTAAACAAACGACTAATCTAAACCAAGTGACATCAGCAATGATGTCACCAATCTTATTTAAATGCGCAAAAATATCTAAAGACATAAATGATGCCTTGTCTCTTTTAACAAAGCGCTGGCTGGGCCGCAGGTCACGTCTCAGAATATAGAGTCGTAGGTGTCGACCTCCTCCCACACATTGCACCCCTGGACGGCGTTCACTTCCTGTCCAACCGTGACATCACATCACCATTTATGGTTTTACATGCAGAGAGCGCTGTCAACATACCGTAGAAAGGTGGTTTAACATACATGATTACATGCATAGGTGTCACACAGCAACACAGTTGTGAGCTTGTAGATCGGCTACTTTCACTATTATTTTAAATAGGTCAATTCATAATGTACCTTTTCCCCTTTACAGGAACAGTAGTGGGGTCAAAATATATTTCAATTTGTCATTGGAAAGGTTTTCAAGGGAAAAGTATCCAAACATACAAATACTGAGGTAAATCACCCGTTCAAAGATTTGTAAAACATGGCAGCCTCCATCAGACTGCTCGTCCGAGATCCTCGCGTCGTCGTAAACACTACAAACATAAGTAAGAACGTCATAAAGCTCGGAGGGAGGCCGCGGTGGACGGCGTGTCGTTCGGCCTGTCGTCGTTTCGGCGACAACAGAAACATGACGACACACTTTGGCTTCCAGAGCGTTCCCGAGGCGGAGAAGGCACAGAGAGTGTACGAGGTGTTTGAGAGCGTGGCCCAGAAATATGACGTAATGAACGACGTCATGAGTCTGGGCGTACACAGACTGTGGAAAGACACGCTCCTACGCGTCATGAGCCCTCGGCCCGGGCAACGCCTGCTGGACGTGGCCGGAGGCACGGGTGACATCGCCTTCCGTTTCCTGGACTATGTGAGCTCCCGGCCGGAGCAGACCGACCCGTCACGGCAGCGGGACATCTCCAGCAAGTACTACTACTGCGCCTCAGAGGAGCGGGCCGGCGGGGGGCTCGCCAGCGGCCAGGAGCCCAGCAGCAGAGCCGTGGTCTGTGACATCAACAAGGAGATGCTCAAAGTGGGCAAGCGGAAAGCCGCCAGCTTGGGCCTCGCCGCCACCGGCCTGTCCTGGGTGGTGGGAGACGCAGAGGAGTTGCCCTTCGACGACGACCAGTTTGACGTTTACACCGTCGCCTTTGGCATTCGCAACGTCACCCACGTGGACCGGGCACTGCGAGAGGCACTGCGGGTACTGAAGCCCGGAGGACGCTTCATGTGCTTGGAGTTCGGCAAAGTGACCAACCCTCTGCTCGCCAGGCTGTACGACGCGTACAGTTTCCAGATGATCCCGGTGCTGGGGGAGGTGATCGCAGGGGACTGGAAGTCCTATCAGTACCTGGTGGAGAGCATCCGCAGGTTCCCCGACCAGGAGACGTTTAAGTGTATGGTCGAGGACGCTGGTTTCTCCCGCGTGCAATATCGCAACCTTACTGGAGGCGTGGTCGCTCTCCATTCTGGCTTCAAGCTGTGACACTTCATTCCACTAGAGCAGGGGTGTGCGACTTTAACGATGGAGAGGGCCACTATATGTCCACACTCACTCCAGAGGGCCACATTGCATATTACTGTTCAAAAATAGCCGATCTACAAGCTGAAAACGCGTCACACTGCGACACGTTTTCAGCTGTGTCCCATTCAGCTTTGATTCCTGAAAGAACTGCTCCACCACCAAATAGGCCACACCCACTTAATCAACAAATTGAAATGGACCCAGGTTTGTTTCATTCATGGGGTCTGGCTGTCTGTGTTCTTTTTTGGAATTAATGAAAATCTGCCTATAGAGGAACATAATAAAATGTAAAAAAACATAAAAAGCTGCACCCGGAAAGTCTTATCATATTTTAATTTACTTATATTGACCCTATACACAATTTAGTATAGGTAAGGTTTGGCCGCTCAAGTGATACCGATATCTGGTCCGGCCCAAGGACTAGGCTAAGTACGTTTCTGAACATTTGCAAAATGGGAGTTAACCTAACATCTAAATTAAAACATCTCCAAAACATGCCATGAAGTGAAACAGATAACAGCAATGTTTTGGGACAATCATTCAAATGGTGATACAAACAGGCAATTTGGTACGTTGTCTCTTCAATTTAGGAAACCATTTTGTTACCATTCATAACCATCAAAATAATAAGTTAGACATTTCCAAAACACGCCATACGTCTGTGCTCGCAGGAAAACTCCCTGGCTAATATGACAAATATGCCTTAATACTAAGGGCCAGGACTTTAACGTGTTAATTACGATTAATTAATTACAGAAAAAATATCACATAAAAAAATTATGTTAAATGGTAAATGGTGCATTTATATAGCGCCTTTATCCAAGGCGCTTTACATAGATTGTGCATTACATTCACCCATTCACACACACATGCATACACCGATGGCAGCGGAAACCATGCAAGGTACCAACTAGCACATCGGGAGCAATTAGGGGTTCAGTGTCTTGCTCAAGGACACTTCGACAGTAACTCTGGGGGAGCCCGGGTTCGAACTGGCAACCTTGCGGTTACCGTCCAGGCACTCTATCCCTGAGCCACCGCCGCCCTGTTAGCTTCTACCGAGGACACTGGAGGCTTGATGCGCTGCGGTGATTTCACATAACACCACAGCACCAAGCTGTCCTCCATGCGAAACATACTGAAGCAGCGAGCGTGAAAGTCAACGCCAGTCCTCCAGCCCCACATGAAACCTAGACGGCGCTCCCCATCGGCGATCCTCATCGCGCCATTCCATTGATAAACTGAGGTTACTGAAGTAACCCAGAGTTATCCAGAACCACCACAAAAGGCTCTGGTCCGGCTCTACCATAGAGTATA
Organism: Electrona antarctica; assembly: GCF_951216825.1. Lineage (NCBI taxonomy): Eukaryota > Metazoa > Chordata > Actinopteri > Myctophiformes > Myctophidae > Electrona > Electrona antarctica. The sequence continues at coordinate 52,434,904 of NC_136812.1, read as the reverse complement.
TAAAGGATAGAGACCGAACTGGAGCACTAGCCCCACCCCCAAGCTATTCATTTCGATGAAGTTGCTCAGTGGCGTTTTGAAGCACCCGGAAGACTGCCGGAAGTACCTCCTCCGGACCTCAAATGTGAGGTCCGGGGTGACGTATGGGTGACGGTCCTACGTGTTAAAGCACGGGTCCGCCTGCAGTCCTTCCTCTTACCACTAGGGCCCAGTGCTTCAACGTTGGAGCGCCTCACTGGCCCCTTGGGCTCTACCGGTGGACCTCACCTGTAGATTCCATGACCGTTGACGTCACATTGACATTAGACAACACACTTCATATTTGGGCACCATGACACAGAACTCAAAAGGGACACAAGAGAGACAGAGAAATCTCAATATATGGGCATAAATGGGGATAAAAGTCATCTCTCTGAGGAGAAAATGATGTCACTGAGGATTCTGACATGATTCTGACAAGTCCCGGAAAAGACGTCCTGTGATTGGCCAGTAGTCACTTTACAATTTAGGCATTTAGCACGTGTGTTATTTTTCCTCCACAGGTGGAATGGTTGTAGAGTAGAGGAGTTCAGGTCACCGCTGTCGTCATCATCATCATCATCATCATCAGTGAATGAACATCGTTTTACAATAATGTCTCTGGATGGACTGATGCAGGTGCTGCGAGGGGCCGGCAAGGTGGGCTCCTCCCTGGTTGCCACCCAGAGAGAGCAGCACCGACTGATGACGGTGTGGGCCGGGGTCAAGACTGCCCAGGAGCTGGTGAAGGGGCTCATGGGCACCGTCATGGGGAGAAGTGCTACGCAGCAGTCTGTAAAGGAAGATGTGTTTGCTGACGACGAGGGCTGGGAGGCGGTGGACCTTGAAGAAGCAGCCAAATGGGCCGTAGGCTCCGAGTTTCCTCCGGATGTAGCCGAGCAAACCCAGGCCGGGGCCGGGGAAACAGAAGAGATGCCAGCAGGGTTCCCTCCTCCGACCCCGGGGACAGCGGCTCCTGGCGGGGCAGGCTGGCCAGGACAGAGTGCCCGCTTCCTCCACATCCCCGCCAGGATCCACCACTTGCACCACCACTACCAGGTCAGGTTTGTCCACGACACAGTGGTGGCCGCCAGACTCACACCAGACGACATCCAGAAGGCCAGAGAGGTAAAGAAGGCACTGGTCAGACCTGTCAGGCAAAAGCTGAGTGAGCGTGCCAGAGAGCAGAAGGTTCCTGCCACTAGAATTAGCAGGCTGGCTAACTTTGCTGGACTGGCAGTAGGGCTGGGTATCGGTGCCATCGCAGAGGTGGCGAAACAGTCCCTGGGTGGCAAGCGACAAGGAAATGCTGTGCTGGACTCTCCTCTTCTATCGGAAGCCAACGCAGAGAGGATCGTCAGCACGCTGTGTAAAGTCAGAGGGGCTGCGCTCAAGATCGGCCAGATGCTCAGCATACAAGACAGCGGCTTCATGAACCCTCAGCTCCAGAAGATCTTTGAGAGAGTGAGGCAGAGTGCTGACTTCATTCCTGTCTGGCAGATGAACAAAGTTCTAGAGGAGGAGTTGGGTGCAGGCTGGAGAGAAAAACTATCGTCCTTCGAGGACAAACCATTCGCCGCAGCTTCTATAGGCCAGGTGCATCATGGCGTTTTAAAAGACGGCAGAGAGATCGCCATGAAGATCCAGTACCCAGGAGTGGCAGAGAGCATCCGCAGTGACATCGACAACCTGATGTCGGTGCTGAAGATGAGCGCGGTGTTGCCAGAGGGTCTCTTTGCGGACAGCAGTCTACAGGTTCTCCAGAGGGAGCTGGCGTGGGAGTGTGACTACAAGAGAGAGGCGGAGTGTGCCAAGAAGTTCAGGTCTTTGCTGGAGGGAGAAGAGTACTTTGAAGTACCGGAGGTGGTCGATGAGCTTTCAGGCCGCAGGGTCCTGACCATGGGGCTGGCCCAGGGGGTCCCTCTGGACCGCTGCGTAGACCTGGACCAGGAGACTAGGAACCAGATTTGTTTTAAAATCCTCCAGCTGTGTCTCAGAGAGTTGTTTGAATTCAGGTTCATGCAGACAGATCCCAATTGGGCCAACTTCTTCTACAACACAAACACTAACAAGGTGATTCTGTTGGACTTTGGAGCTTGCAGGGGTTACGAAGCATCCTTTACAGACGCATACATGCAGGTGGTTCACGCGGCCTCGGTGGGTGATCGAGACACGGTTCTCTCCAAATCCAAGGACCTGAAGTTCCTGACAGGTTTTGAGGCTAAGGCCTTCACGGATGCCCACGTGGAGGCGGTGATGATCCTGGGCGAGCCCTTCGCCTCGGCCGAGCCGTTTGATTTCGGCACGCAGAGCACCGCGCAGCGCATCCAGAGCCTCATCCCCGTCATGCTGCGCCACCGCCTCACGCCTCCGCCCGAGGAAACCTACTCCCTGCACCGCAAGTTGGCGGGCGCCTTCCTCGTGTGCTCCAAGCTCGGGGCTCGGATCGCTTGCAGGGACATGTTCCTGGACGTCTACGACGCTTATGCCCAGAGGAGGCCAGAGGAGGTAGGCCGGACATAGGAGGGGCTAGAGCCCTTCAAAACACTGGCAGTGGCTGCAGACTGTTCTAGAGGAACTTCGGCAGTTAATCCGTTTTGCCGCCAGTCACATGGAAAACGAGAACCTACCCCTTCTTCCTTCTCCGCCAAACGCGAGAAAGCTGTGAACTAGCTTTTAATTAGCTTTTTGATCCGTTTCGATCGTTAGCTGATATTGCTAACGCAAACAACACTCTGGGACACAAACACACAATGGCCGCGGCCATTTTGAAGATGCGCGCGCATCCACTTGCACTGTCTGCTCTGTCTTCAGATTGCTGTCTCGGAACTGACATTGGAGGGGCAGATTTGGCCCAGACAAGTGTTTTCAAGGGCCTGTAGCAGGCGCTGTGATACTCGCGGTCCACTTTTTCCACCACCGACCGAGAGAACAAGCACCAGTGATGTCAACACACACAGAATTGTTTCATAGCAAGATGCGATTAGGGATATTTGGTTATTCAAAGTAAGTGTTACGTGCGATAAAACCCTGGCAGTACGCTATCGATGGATGAATTAATGCCGGCGGTAATTGGGTTTTAAGGAGTGTCACTACCGAAACACATCATTTCTCATAAATTATAAACAATTTTGTTTTTTCTGCTAAATGTGATGTTTCTATCCATGTACATCAGTTCAAAGCTGTTTTTCTTAGCATTGTAGAGTTAAGCTAAAAACTAGATACAATAATTGTCACTACCGAAACAGTCACCACCGAAACAATTAGTCACTAATAGTGACATGATTGTTTCGGTAGTGACAAATTTGGATGTTTATGCTTTTGAGATATTATTAATGTACTTAAAACCACACACTGATTTTCAGACTTTGGAAGACATTAATTTCAGACTGAAGTAAACTAGCTACTCATCATTTGGCCATGATGAACATGAAGTCTATGTCACTTCTTGGTGAAGAGTGTGGATAAAACCAGGCTCCATCTATGAACTAAAACTCTTTGTGTTTCAGTAGTGATGTGAAAACATGGGACAGATTTTTATTTATAAGGTTTTTGAATTTAAAGAAAATTCACAAAATCAATCTAAATATTTCAATAAGATTGATTTAAAACCAACATTTAATTGAAATGTAGGAGTTAGAAGTTGGGACAGCCACATCCCAATAGAAAGTAACATATAAAGTATATATTTTTATATATTACATTTAGTTCTATCTCAATAAATATATATTGTGATTAAATGGAGCATAAGATGATATTTGTACACATGTAAGGTCTGACTACTTAATTGTTATATATATATTATGTTATAAATATATATATTTGACATTGTGGGACTGCAATTTGAACCAATTCGGTAGAATGGCTCATAGATCTATATTTAGACCTTGATTAGCAGTTTTTTTTAAATGTCTATATATAGACCGTTGAATGTTGTTATCGTACTGCAGCCAAACCAAACTGGCAATGATGGCAGGAGAAGTGGTGCGCAGGGCTGTGTTGCACATCTGCTCACGCCAAATTGCCTGGACTAGCTCTTCAGTAGGCGCAATGATATGGCCTTCTCACACCGAAACAGCACCCTCAAGTTCACGTCACTTTTTGCCGTGGACTGCCTCACCTGTCAGAATACTACACCTGTGGACGGTCTCACCTGTCAGAACACTACACCTGTGGACGGTCTCACCTGTCAGAACACTACACCTGTGGACTGTCTCACCTGTCAGAACACTACACCTGTGTGCTAACTTAGTCTCACCTGTCAGAACACTACACCTGTGGACTGTCTCACCTGTCAGAACACTACACCTGTGTGCTAACTTAGTCTCACCTGTCAGAACACTACACCTGTGGACTGTCTCACCTGTCAGAACACTACACCTGTGGACGGTCTCACCTGTCAGAACACTACACCTGTGGACTGTCTCACCTGTCAGAACACTACACCTGTGTGCCAACTTATGTGCTGGCCACAACAAATGGTCTAAGGTCAAACACATAAAAGGACCCAAAGCTGAAGCACGAGCTAGAATGTTCACAAAGTTTGGCATGATGATAAGGATAGCTGTTAAAGAAGGAGGATCTAACCCGGACCTTAATGTAGCATTGGCCCATGTATTGGAGCGATGCAGAAACAAGAATATGCCTAAAGCGTCTGTAGAGGCTGCCATCAAGAGTGCGGAGAAGGCTAAATCGGGAACCCAGCACACCTATGAAGCCCGGGGGCCTGGCGGCTGTGTCATGCTCATCGACATCCTGACCGACAACATCAACCGTAGCCTCCCGGAGATCAAACACGCACTCAACAGGAACGGGGGGGGCACTAGCAGACGGCGCTCGCCATAACTTCAACAGGAAGGGCGTGATATCGGCCCCGGCCGGAGACATCGCAGCAGAGAGAGCTCTAGAGCTGGCTATAGAAGCAGGAGCCGAGGACGTCCGGGAGATGGAGGACGAGGACGACGAGCCCGTCCTGCAGTTTATCTGTGACGCCACAGAGCTGAAGAAGGTGCGCACCGCGCTGGAGGAGCTCGGGATGCAAATCGTCTCGGCGGGGTTGGAGTTTGTCGCCCACAGCCATGTGTCCCTGGCTCAGGACCACCTGGAGGGAGCCTCAGTCCTAATAGCAGCCCTCAACGACTGTTCTGACGTGGTTCGAGTCTGGGACAACATCCAGGCCCAGAGCTGAACATACTCTTTTATGGACACAGGATTTTGAGCCGTGAATTCCATGAGAAAAGAAAAGCAGCCTGTTGGCAGATACCGTACATATATGAGATTCGGCTACTGTGTTCTTTATATCAGCTTGTGGAATAGATATTGAATTAAATGGACTTTGCCCGTATGGAAACAAGTGTTTCGGACATTTGTTATGCACTCTATAAAAGGAACGTGAGTTCCATATTCAGCGTGACAGTGCAACTGTAAAACAAACATCTCCATAGAAGTTCAGGAGGTTCAGCCCTGTAGACTGATTTATATATATATATATATATATATATATATATATTTGTGTGTGTGTGTGTGTGTGTGTGTGTGTGTGTGTGTGTGTGTGTGTGTGTGTGTGACTACATTTGTGACTAAATTTGACTGAGGGGCTGCCATTGGATTTCTTTTGAATTTCCGTTAGCTTCAAATTGACATATTGGTTGTTCAGTTTGACCCACTAGTTTTGGAGATATGGCTTATAGAATAATGTCTTGCAGAAAACAGCGAGTTGAGAAAACAGGCTTGAAAAAGGTTCACTTCTGTGGTCTCTAACATTACACCTATAGCTACATGTTTAAGCATTTATTTCATATTTACATGTCGATTTCAGCTCTGACATTTATTTCAGAAATGCTCTAGTATGTGAAGAGTCTGCCTGTGCTATTAACTCATTAAAAAAGAAAAAAAAAAACTCTGGAATTTGCGCGATGGCAGGCTCTCAGTAAAATCTGGTCACTATATATATATATATATATATATATATATAAACATGCTAATGCATGGTTGATTTGTGGGCGTAACAAAAAAAGTGATGTCATCTCCAGTCTCCAACCTAATTTGGAAGAGTGTGAAGTCACTCCTCTCTATAACATTACTTGTTAGGCCTAATGCATTAATTGTTTCTATAGCTCGTTGTGCATATTGCATATAGCTTTTTGAAGGGCGCTAGCCCCTCCTTATGCCCAGCTTTCCGGGTTGGTGTATGTAAACACAAGTGAGGACGCTAATTGTGATTGGCCAGAATGAGATGATGTATGATGAAAAGAGTGCCGCTCACTTCACACGGGTGTGATTTTATTAATTTATTTACGGAGAACGCTTCAGTGAATGGAGAAGAGTCGGTGAGTTGTGTAGTGAGTGCACAGTAGACTGCGATGCGTGGTCTCGCAAAAGCGTCGCTGGCTTTGAAAGGATTTAGCCGGTGTTACATCACCGGGGCGAAGAAGCACTCGTCTACTGTAACAGCGACCATCAGTCGAGGACTAGTGAGAACACAGAACGACCCGGGTGATGACGTCTATGACATCGTTATATCCGGAGGAGGGATGGTGGGCTCGGCCATGGCTTGTTGTTTAGGCGCGGATCCCAATCTGCGGGGGAGGAAGATCCTGCTGCTCGAAGCGGGCGACAAGAAAGCGATGGCCGGCGTCCCCGAACACTACAGCACCAGAGTCAGCTCCATCAGCCACGGCTCCGCCGACCTCCTCCGTGGCGTGGGAGCGTGGGACCACATCACGGGCGCGCGGTGCAAGCCCTATCGGAGGATGCAGGTCTGGGACGCCTGCTCCGACGCCCTGATCACGTTCGATCACGAGGACGACCCGCGGGGCGGCGACATGGCCTACGTCGTGGAGAACGACGTCGTCGCGGCCGCCCTCGCCAAACGGCTGGACGCTCTCTCCGATAACGTGGAGGTCAAGTACGGCTCCGAGGTGGCCGATTACGCTTGGCCGAATTCCGTGGCTGCAGCCGACTCCGTCCCCTGGGTCCGGTTGACGTTGGGCGGCGGAGAGACGCTCCGGGCCAAGCTCCTGATCGGCGCCGACGGACCCAACTCGGCGGCGAGGCGAGCGTCGGGGATCCGCACGGTGGGGTGGAACTACGAGCAGTCGGCCGTGGTGGCCGTGCTGCACCTGTCGGAGCCCACGGAGAACGCGGTGGCGTGGCAGAGGTTCCTCCCCGCGGGACCCGTGGCCATGCTGCCGCTGTCGGACACGCGCAGCTCTCTGGTGTGGTCCACCGGCCACCGCCACGCACGGGAACTGCTGGAGCTGGACCGGGAGAGCTTCGCGGACGCCGTCAACTCCGCCTTCCGGAGCGACGAGAACCGGTCCGAGATGGTGGCGGGGAGGGCCGGCTCCCTGTTCCGCAGCGCGTTGTCGGTTCTAACGCCGTCTTCTCCCGCTGGCTCGACGCGCCGCCAGCTGCCCCCCCGCGTGTCCGCCGTCGGCCCGAAGAGTCGGGCGGCGTTCCCCCTGGGCATGGGCCACGCCACAGACTACATGATGCGCCGGGTGGTGCTGGTCGGGGACGCGGCGCACCGTGTGCACCCACTAGCCGGTCAGGGAGCCAACCTGGGTTTCGGGGACGTGGCTTGCCTCGCGCGGGTCCTGAGCCGAGCGGCCGCCGACGGGAAAGACCTGGGAGCCGTGCGCCACCTGCTGGAGTACCAGACGGAACGACAGCGGCACAACCTCCCCATGATGGCCGCCGTCGACCTCGTGAAGCGTCTTTACTCCACTGATGCTGCTCCCCTGGTCCTCCTGCGCACCTTCGGTATGCAGGCCACCGACATGCTTCCTAAGCTGAAAGAGCACATCATGGCATTTGCAAGCAAGTGACAGGTTTTGATTGACTCGGATTGATTGGTTGTAGTGATGCATGATATAATCGGTAGCATAATCGGGAGCTGCCATATCGCCCATAAAAATGCCATATCGGAACAGTCTCAAAATAATCCCAATTATTTAATCGGTTTTCACCAGCAAACTAAATTTAAAATGGAAAAATCAAATATGATGTCAAATCTTAAAGGGATAGTTCAGATTTGTTTTAACTTAAGTTGTATGAAATACTTGCCATTAATATAGTGGTTGCAACTGTATTAATTGATTGCCCGAGTCCCGTGGTGGGAGTTCTGCTTTGGTTTTGGTGAATATTAAGTAGTTCCGGTCATTTTGTGGGGGGCACTGGGGCCACGCATTAAAAGTAAATTAATCCACAAAACGAACGTAATTTGTATTGTTGACCTATTTCTAAAATATTAGCGCGACTTTGACCCCTCCATCACATGGAACTATTTTTTGGGCGTAGTGATATGGACACAAAAAACATAGTTATGTGTGATAGAGGGGTAAAAAAGAACAAAAGTTGCACTAATATTTTAGAAATAGGTCAACAATACAAATTACGTTAGTTTAGTGGATTAATTTACTTTTACTGCGTGGCCCCCAGTGCCCCCCACAAAATGACCGGAACTACTTAATATTTCACCAAAACCAGAGCAGAACTCCCACCACGGGACTCAATTAATACAGTTGCAACCACTATATTAATGGCAAGTATTTCATACAACTTAAGTTAAAAAAATCTGAACTATCCCATTAAGTAAAAACAAACCTTAAACTTTTCGACATTTCATTTGTGTCATTCTGTTGGAAATGAGTATAGGCTATTTATTGATTACTACTTTTTGTAATAAATTACTTTATTAACAGGCGTTGGTCCTCTGTACAATATCGGAATCGGTCTGAATCGGAATTGGCAGATATGACCCTGCAAATAATCCGAAATCGGTCATAATTTCATAACCGTGCACCCCCTAATTGATTGAATAGTTTATTAAGACAGAAAGGTAAAAACAGCAACAGAGTACAGTCAAACACTGAGTCCAAAAGGGATAGCACCAAAAACAAGTCTCTGCAGTCTTGTTTCCATTTAGGCCCTATTATGCAATCAAAATCAAGGTGATATTGGTCCTGCAGTGGCAGTTTGATTGGACTCATTAGTTGAGTCATTTCTGATACTTCCGTGACCGCAGAGTGGATTTATCATCTATGAAGGTGAAAAACGACTACTTAGCGCCATGTTGTGAGCTGGTAGATCGGCTATTTTCACTACTTCTTAAACATTTGTTGTCTAACGTATGGAATTTCTTAGATATATCCAAGAAATTACTGAAATAAATCATTGAATTTGTTTTGAATTCATGTTTTTCGTTCCCTTTATTTTCTTTTTTTTGCGGGGGGAATGATTTTTTGTAATTTTTTTGAAATAACAATATTTAAAAACTAAATGTAGGAAACAACTAAATGAAGGGACCCACAAACATGTGTCTGCGACCCACATATGGGTCCCGACCCACTGTTTGGGAACCAGTGGTGTAAAAGACCATCGAAACAATAATTCTACATGACAGCCAATCATATTGTGAAGCATATAACATATAACATGTAACATTACCTGTTACATTTGAGCTAATAAACATTGAAACAACAACAAATCATAATTATGACTTAGGCCATTCATCATTTGGAATAATTGCCGTGTTTGAAAAACATAAAATCTTTATTAGGAGTACAGTTTCCTCATTACAACACAGTGTTATCAGTGGAACGGTAATTAGAAAGAACGCAAAACAAAATCACAAACAGCTTTTTTTTTAATTCAAATTATAACCTTGATTTCTCCTGAACCAGCAAGACCGGATGGAGAAATCTGCATCCTTAAATCTGCACCCCTAGTGTCATCCTTAGACACTAGGGGGTGCTAGAGCACCCCATGCCCTTTTGGCAATGTGCTCTTTAAAAAAAAAAGGAAAATAAAATGTGTACAGTATGTGGACCATGGTGACATTGATCAATTCTTGATAAAAAGCTGACATTTCTATCTCTGGGAGTACCCCCAATTTATATTGTAAAATCTATGTTAATTTAACTCTGAGAGTTGTACAAATGGAACCGAATGGAGGTTCCATTTGTTCAAGAGATACAAACCCACAAGGGTCCATTTGGTTCCTAACATTCCTATAATTTAGCTGGGGACCCCCTGGAACTTCAAGGACCCCTGGGGGTCCCCGGACCCCACTTTGGGAACCAATGTGTTAGCGGACTCGAATATGTTATCAACCCATAATCAGCAGTATGTTCTTATCCAGACCATGCAATGGAGCCAATATGGACATGTCCTCCATATTGACGCTGTTGTCAGCCATTGTTTCACTGAAGAAACATTCATTTAGGGGCAGCAGTGGCTCAGGAACAGTGGTGGAAAAAGCACAATTATTTTTTTTTACTTCAGTAAAAGTGTCAATACTGCAATATAGAAATACTCTGTTAAAGTAAGTAAAAGTCCGGAATACAAAAATGTCCTTGAGTAAAAGTACTAAAGTATTGGTATCAAAATGTACTTAAAGTACCACAAGTGCAAGTACTTATTGTGCAGAATGTCCCGTTTCAAGTTTTCAAATGTAGCCTATACAAAAAAATATTTTAGTTAAATGGCCGAAATGTATATAGATAGGGCTGAAGTGGTTGATTTGTAATAATAATCAAAAAGGTTTTTAAACAGTTGTAGTGGATTAAAAGTACAATATTTACCTCTGAGATGTAGTGGAGTAGAAGGAAAAAAAAAAGAAGGAAAAAAAACAGTATTGAAATTGGAAATACTAAAGTACAACAATTACCTCAAAATTGTACAGCAGTTGAGTAAATGTGTACCTTCCACCACTGCTCAGGAGGTGCAGCAACTGGAAGGATGCCGGTTCAATCATTCACATTCACACACAGTCATACACCGATGGCAGGGGAAACCATGCAAGGCACCAACCTGCACATCGGGAGCAATTAGGGGTTCAGTCAGTGTCTTGCTCAAGGACACTTCGACACTAACTCTGGGGGAGCCCACAGGGTTCGAACTGGGAACCTCACGGTTTCCATCCAGCTGTTACAGTGTGATATTAGTCTGGCTTATTAGCCAGGCTAGTTCTACCGGCCTAAGTGAAGTAAGTGAAGTGAATACTCCCCCCCCCCCCCCCGGTGGAGAGGGGCTGTAACAGCACCATGCTGTTCACTGTCTCCATGCTGGTGGAATCTGATGGAGCAATACTCCCCCCTAGTGGAAATGTCCGGTACTACACCCAAGCCACAGCACCTCAAGAGCCATCATTGTAACCACGTTAAGCCCTATATACTTAGATAACTGGAGTGTACCAGGGTCCTATACTTGGTCCCCTCCTAATGTTAACCAAAAATAAGAGATGCAACCTGCAACCTTTTGTAGATCTACTATGCATTTGCCAGAATAGGGATTGTGGTTAAAATAAACAGATCATCTTTTGACAAGTACCAAGCTTGGGGGCGTTGCAACTTCTTTGAGAAGAAAACAGCATTTGACACATTTTTCTTTTTTTATAAAAGAACTAAAGCTGTTTCACTTTATTGTCTTGGAAGACCTCAAATGAAAGCAGCAAGACTGACGAGCCAGTGTAGGAAGACAATTCAACGTATATTTCTATACGTTTATTTCTAACAAACGTGACCAAAGAGAGATAAGATCTTGGTCTCTCACCCTTTTCAGTTCAGTTGTCAACGGTGTTGTTTTTGGCAGCAAATTTAGATTTTAGTTTTAGTCTTTAGTCTCTTAAATAGTTTATTTAGTTTCAGTCACATTTCAGTCACTTGGAATGTTTTAGTGTGAGTAGTTTTAGTTTCAGTCACATTTTAGTCAACTGGAATGTTTTAGTGTGAGTAGTTTTAGTCGACTAAATATCATAATATTTTAGTCGACTAAATCTACAGTTGATTTAGTCAAACAAAATGTATTTTGGCGGGCCTTGATGCCGTCGTAATGACTCTTTTTCACTTGCTGAAAATAGCCGATCTACAAGCCCACAAAGCGGCGCAGCGCGACGCGTTGTGAGCTTGTAGATCGGCTATTTTAAGCATGCAACCAAGTTTAAAATGACTTAGACTGGATCTCTTGTCCACTAGTCCCTTCCTAACATTTTTGTCTAGTTTGTATATATTTTGTCTTAGTTTTAGTCATCATAGCTTAGTTTTCATGTAGTTTCCATTTAGTTTTTGTCCGTGAAAAAAGGTAGTCGACGAACATCTTTCGTTTTTAGTCGACAAAAACAACACTGGTTATCAGACACAGCGTACTGACTGTATGTGAGCTTATACAGTTGCTAGACGTACACAGCGTACTATATGTGAGCTTTTATACCGTATTTGAGTTCAAACATGTTAGTAGCGTGCCTATAGGGCTGGAAACACATTCCTGGATGCGATGCTGTTAGGATAATGATTTACTGTACCTAATGCATGAGGGCAGTGGTGTGTGCCCTCGAGGCGCAGGGATTTGAACTGTTGCTGCACATTGAAAAAAGAACAAGATCTAGATTTCAGACACCTACAGTATGCAATCTCATGTTGTGAAGAATCGTGCAGCACTGGGTTGGCTGACTGTCCAACTCATTTTAGTTACCCTTATGTTTTTGCTTATGTTTAAAGATGGAGTGCCACAATGTTTGTATTTTTCCAGTTTTTCATGTGTCTATGAGGTGACAGTACTTCATTAGACACCCTGGAGTCGTTTTTATGTGCAATGGTGTATTAACTTTGTATTTAGGGTTTCTTCCTGGAGGCTGAACCCTTGACAGTCAAACGGGCCAGTGAAATAAACAGTAATATAGTGACATCACACTATCAGCCCCTCCCCTAACCCCTCCCCCTTTATCATACAACTACAGCTGTGGGTGTGGCTTCAGTTCAGGTGGATCACCACCCATCACCACCCACCAGGCAAACCAGGCATACTTAATGAACTGGTGGGCGTGTCCACATAAAAGCATGATTTTAACAAATACTGTACACTTTTTGGAAAAAGTTATTCCTCCTTATATTATAATAATACCTGATGATCATGTTTTAGGGTGGAAAAAAATCGTGGCACTGCATCTTTAAGGAATCGTTAAAAGGGAACCATTACGGAAGTGGACCGCCAAGAGGGAATCGTTAAGGAACCAGAATCGTTAAAATCCTAAAAGAGTCCCAAACATAGTTCAGAGAGTCAGGACATTGATCTGGGAGACGGCACACGTTCTGAAGAAGAACAAAAAAAACAGTTCCGAGACCACCCGTCAAGTAGTTCCGAATGGCGTTGTCAATTCGTAGTTACGTCACCCACCGCCCCTTTACAGAGAACCAGTGGCGTGCACAGATAGACACTAGGGGGTGCTAGAGCACCCCCTGCCCTTTTGGCAATGTGCCCTTTTGAAAAAAAAAAAGAAAACACTTTTTTTTTTGGATTTTTCAAAAATAGCAGACCTACAAGTTCATAGCGCGCCACTCGGTGGCGCGCTATGAGCTTGTAGATCTGCTATTTTTCAATAGCTAAAGCATAACATAATGCTAACACCAAAAGGGGTTCCCGCCCAAAATAGATTAAGGCAACCGGCCGGTTCCACGCGCTGCACAAGGTGCCCTTTTTTAACTTGAGCACCTGCCCCTCTAAATGTCTGTGCACGCCACTGCAGAGAACAGTCCAGAAGTCAGGAAGGCTGTATTGTACAGAGGCTATGTGCGTGACATCATCGCACATGGGAGTTGGCAAAAAAAAAACTACTTTCTGGCCATGACAGCCCATACATTGAAACAGAAAAGTCCTATATCTGATTGCATTAAACAACATTAAACTCACCGACATTGCAGCTGTACGGAAAGCTTGACTAGTTGACTTATCCTCTTTCTACCTGCAACGTTCTAGTTTCATGAAAATCCACCATAGACATGTTATGAGCTACTTCCTGTCAAGAGATTCCGTGCTGGGGCACAGTGGCACAGTCGGTAGCCTCACAGGTCCTGGGTTCGATTCCCACTGGGGACGCTGTGGGCACTGGGGGCGTGTTCTCTCCTCCGCGCCATCAGTGCCCATACCCGAGGCGGGGTTGGCCTTTCTGTGTGGAGTTTGCATGTTCTCCCCGTGTCCCCTAGGGTAGGTACCCTCACAAAAAACATGCAGTAATCCTGGTCTCTAAAACTACCTCCCCCTGGCCAGGATGGAGGGGAAAGGAACTGGTCTGAATAACGTGTTCCTTCCACGCGCTACGTCCGGCCGAGGAAACTCCCCCCTGTCAGGTGAAAAGAAGCAGCTTGGACTCCTCATGCATTGAAGGAAGCATGAGGTCAGTCCACTGCCCTCCCCAGGTTGGCAGAGGAAGTGTAGCGCCCAGGATTACATTAGATAATTGACACTGTGTGAAAAAAATGGGTTGCAAAATCGTGGGATAAAAATTATATAAAAAAAAGAAGAGATTCCGTGCAGGTGATTATTCTTATAAGTGTCAGAGTTTGGAAGCGCTCGTTTTCAATGATGCAACGTCCTGCTGCCTCCTGCATTATGTGACATTTAGAATCAGGTGGTACGCAGGACCGTTGAGTGATTTCCAACGAGCGCTTCCAAACTCCAACGGCGCCCCATGTTACTGCTCAATGTGTAGATGAGGGGGCGGAGCCTGTGGAAAAGTGACTCATGTGCATACTCCCTATTGGCCCTTTTTTTTGCTCTTGTAATCTTATAAAAAATCACACTCGTGTGAAGTGAGGGGGCGCTCACATCATCATTCACATTCCGGCCAATCACAATAATTGGCGTCCTCGCTTTTCTGTGCTCACTTTTTCATCCTCAATTCGTACATTGTCCAGCCAGTCAAAAATCATCGCTACGGGGGGGTGCTCAGCCAATCAAATCATCGCTATACGGGGGTGCTCAGCCAATCAAATCATCGGTTACGGAGTACACACAGACACACAAAGCTGCGCATAGCCCCTCAAAAAGAGCCCAGTTGGGTGTCTGTCTCTCTGGCTCCAGGTTCGTCGTGGCCTCGCTGCGGCCTCGTCTCAATGTTGTCCCTCGGAGGGACCCTCTAGGCCTCGTCCCCCTCGTCCCCGCTGTCCATGCAGATGTGTGCCAGCGTCTTGAACTTTGACCCCAGGTCGTCCAGAAAGCCCAGGTCGTCCTGCGCCCCCAGCTCGCTGCAGCAGCCCACCGAGCCGGCCGCCGAGCCCTCGCCCTCGTAGCCGTACGCGTGCACCGCGTCCGCCGCGTAGCGCTCCTCCGACTCGCCGCCGAAGTAGTCCAGCTTCTGAGAGGCGAGAGAGAGAGGGGGAGGGAGAGAGAGGGAGGGGGAGAGAGAGAGGGGGAGGGGGAGAGGGAGGGAGAGAGAGGGAGGGGGAGAGAGAGAGGGAAGAGAGGTAGAGAAAGAGAGAGAGAACATTAGCATACCGTAGTTTTTAATAAGCAGGGGTTTGTGTTTGCTATCATAATCGTTTTCAGAAACAAAGGGAGGTTATGTGGAGTTCAGTTCATTAACAGTTCAAGTGCTCCAAACTTAAGTGGCTGTTTTGTGAGAAGAACGCTTACAAGCACTCCTTATGGCAGTGCTAATTTGCCTGTGTGTGTGCGCTGTGTGTGCGTGCGTGCGTGTGTGTGTGTGTGTATGGGTGTGTGTGTGGGTGGGTGGGTGCGTGTGCACGTGAGTGGGTGCTGCCTACAGTCTTTGTAATGGAAAATGGCCATTTTCGGGGCGCTTCCTCTTTCACTATTAACACTTTTTGGGGGTTTCTGCGGTGTCAGCTGAGGTGAGGTCACACACAAACGCACGCACGCACGCGCACACACACACACACACACACACACACACACACACACACACACACACACACACACACACACACACACACACACACACACACACACTGGAAAGAGGACCTCTCTGGGTTGGGATAATTGCATCTCTGACATCTGAGGTTATGTTTAGGAATAAAGTTAGGTTTAGCCATAGTTTTACTGAACTTAAGTTTAGGAATAAAGTTGGGTTTAGCCATAGTTGTACTGAACTTAAGTTTAGGAATAAAGTTAGGTTTAGCCATAGTTGTACTGAACTTAAGTTTAGGAATAAAGTTAGGTTTAGCCATAGTTTTACTGAACTTAAGTTTAGGAATAAAGTTAGGTTTAGCCATAGTTGTACTGAGGTTTAGGAATTAAGTTGGGTTTAGACATAGTTTTACTGAGGTTTAGGAATGAAGTTGGGTTTAGCCATAGTTGTACTGAGGTTTAGGAATGAAGTTGGGTTTAGCCATAGTTGTACTGAGGTTTAGGAATGAAGTTGGGTTTAGCCATAGTTGTACTGAGGTTATAAGGTTAGGTTTAGCCATTAGGTTACGCTTAGGCGTAAATGGACCTTTTTCAGCATGGGGTTTCAGATCAAAGGGGGAAATGGTTCAGCTCAGTGTTTCTGAGCTCCTGATTTTGTGTGTTTCCCCCTATTTTACTTGTTAACAGGTTCCGTCAAATCCGGTTCAGAGTAAAAGCGGCCATGTCTTCCCGGCACCCCATGAGCTCCTATTTTGAAGGAATCCCGGGAATGATTGTGTTAACTGAGTGAATCAATCTGTCATTTCCAGACTTAACCCATTTTGGGCGGGAACCCCTTTTGGTGTTTAAAGCATTATGTAATGCTTTAGCTATTGAAAAATAGCAGATCTACAAGCTCATAGCGCGCCTCCGAGTGGCGCGCTACAAGCTTGTAGGTCTGCTATTTTTGAAAAATCGTGAAAATGCGGCACAAATCTTTGAATATATATTCTTTCAGAATCCTTTTTTTTTTTTTTTTTTTACGTCAGGCCTACATGGGTTAAAAAATGGAAATGTCAGAACCGACAGACAGACAGACAAAGTCACATGTTGGAGACGGTGTGCCACCGCTCAAAAATAAATCCTCGGGTATGGCTTTACATAACCCAGAAACCCTGGGTAAATTATGCCCAGGGTTTTTTTTTGGGTGGGGGGGGGGGGGGGGACTCTTACCCTGTCCAGGTACAGTCCGTTGGTGTCCCAGGTGTGCAGGGCAGACAGGTAACTCTGCCGGTAGTACAGAGAGTCCATGTAGGCTGCTGAACCTCTGTAGAGCCCTCCTCCTCCTCCTAGTCCTCCTCCAAGTCCAACTCCAGAACCATAGAACCCGTTCATACCCTGCCGGGTTAATTACAGTTAATTAGTTACAGATGGGTTCATTGCAGTTAATTCGAGTCCAAGTGGGCTCCTGGACCAACTTTAAAAGAACGATTCAAAATTTTAACTGAAAACCAGAACGATGAAAACATGACATTTTAATTCAAATGTAAAACCACCTGTGTGCTGGTGAAGTGGTTCTGCTGAGTCATGGTCGTGTTGTTCTAACCTGTGTACTGGTGAAGTGGTTCTGCTGAGTCATGGTCGTGTTGTTCTAACCTGTGTGCTGGTGAAGTGGTTCTGCTGAGTCATGGTGGTGTTGTTCTAACCTGTGTTCTGTTATAGTGGTTCTGCTGAGTCATGGTAATGTTCTAACCTGTGTGCTGGTGAAGTGGTTCTGCTGAGTCATGGTTGTGTTGTTCTAACCTGTGTTCTGTTATAGTGGTTCTGCTGAGTCATGGTAATGTTCTAACCTGTGTGCTGGTGAAGTGGTTCTGCTGAGTCATGGTGGTGTTGTTCTAACCTTTGTGCTGTTGAAGTGGTTCTGCTGAGTCATGGTGGTGTTGTTCTAACCTGTGTTCTGTTATAGTGGTTCTGCTGAGTCATGGTAATGTTCTAACCTGTGTGCTGGTGAAGTGGTTCTGCTGAGTCATGGTGGTGTTGTTCTAACCTGTGTGCTGGTGAAGTGGTTCTGCTGAGTCATGGTCGTGTTGTTCTAACCTGTGTAATGGTGAAGTGGTTCTGCTGAGTCATGGTTGTGTTGTTCTAACCTGTGTTCTGTTATAGTGGTTCTACTGAGTCATGGTCGTGTTGTTCTAACCTGTGTTCTGTTATAGTGGTTCTACTGAGTCATGGTAATGTTCTAACCTGTGTGCTGGTGAAGTGGTTCTGCTGAGTCATGGTGGTGTTGTTCTAACCTGTGTGCTGCTGAAGTGGTTCTGCTGAGTCATGGTTGTGTCGTTCTAACCTGTGTGCTGGTGAAGTGGTTCTGCTGAGTCATGGTCGTGTTGTTCTAACCTGTGTGCTGGTGAAGTGGTTCTGCTGAGTCATGGTCGTGTTGTTCTAACCTGTGTGCTGTTGAAGTGGTTCCTGGAGGACGAGGTCTGGTACATGCTCTGCTGAGTCATGGTCGCGTTCGGCTGCTGCTGACTCAGCACGCTCTTCTGCTCTTCCGGGAGCCCCGCCCCCTTCACCGAGCCGTCCACCGTGTCGGCAACGCCACCCGCCGTCGGGATCAGGAACAGGTCGGTGGACTTCTGGAAACGGGTTAATTGGGGAAAACACAATAAAAAATACAGGGTAGGACATGAATTATAGAATAATTTGTCCTATGTTCTAACGTCTCTGTCGGCACAATTAAGCCTAATGTATGCTCCCCGTCGTACGACGCAAGCTCACAACATGTCTCCGACGCGACATGTTGTGAGCTTGTAGGCCGCACGCAGCTCTATTTTTTAAATGTATACAAAGTATACATTAGAGGCTATAGACAGCATCATTTGCGCTTGCCCTAACCCGCAGCGTGGGTGAAGTTCTGGTCAAGCGCTGTTAGTCCGGCAGTCGAGGTGGACGGGTGGGAAATTTGGCATTATTTTTATTGGCCTAAAATATTGTCTATATACATATATTTATGAATCCACTTGCTGACCGGCTGTCGTTATTGGACAATTTTTTTAATAGGGGTTTCTTGTGACCCTACCATTAGCCACTTTCCCAACATGTGCTGACCTCATCACATTTGTGCTGACCTCATCACATCATGTCATTACGTCTATGGCCGTTTTTAGCCAAAGGAGTGTTTTTTGTGTAAAACTAGTGCTTGGAATGGATTCAGAACCATGAAAACCCCCTAGTTTGACATGTCACATGCTACTTAAAGCATAAGGAAAGTTTGACATTTTTGACAATTTTGCCTGCCATAGGATGTTAATGAAAAGAAAATTTCCCAATACTAACAGCCGGTCAGCAAGTGGATTTATTAATGTATACATGTATAAAGACAATATTTTAAGCCAATAAAAAAGACTATATACCAAATGTCCCACTTTAACCCATTTTGACCTGAGATCAGATTCTAAAAATGTCTTCTACATCCTGACAGTTTTCTGAAAAAGCTATGTATTCTATGTCAGTCGTTCTTCGATTTTTCAAAAATAGCAGACCTACAAGCTCGTAGCGCGCCACTCGGTGGCGCGCTATGAGCTTGTAGATCTGCTATTTTTCAATAGCTAAAGCATAACATAATGCTAACACCAAAAGGGGTTCCCGCCCAAAATGTGTTAAACAAAAGAAGCCTGTTGGCTGCCGGACTATATAGATTGATTGTCAACAGTGTGGGGCAGAGGGGAGTGATTGAGCATTTCACTGGCTGACACTATATTGGGAAAACAAATCACTGCATCTAGGCTATGTTCCCAGAGCCAGAGCCCGGCTTCTGTTTTGTCTAATACACTAAATTTGATGAATTGAACATGGTGGACCCTCTTGTAAACAAGTGTAATGCTTAATTGGGTCGTCCACTCACAGTTAACAGCCTTTGTATTGAGTTTGTGCTTGAAATGTACTGTAATTCTGCAAACTGTTAATAAATATTTCAATCAATCAATCAATCAATCAATCAATCAATCAAAACGTCTGACTGCATTATGCCCGTGGCATGCAGTTCACTGATGGGACAGTACTTGCTTTTTAATTTATGTGAGAACTATACTGGCCTGGCAGTAAGACGTGAAAGCCTATCACTGGCTGTGGGATGATGGAAAGGAAACCAGTGGCGTGCACAGATAGACACTAGGGGGTGCTAGAGCACCCCCTGCCCTTTTGGCAATGTGCCCTTTTGATCTAGGTCTGCTATATTTTTCAAAAATAGCAGACCTACAAGCTCGTAGCGCGCCACTCGGTGGCGCGCTATGAGCTTGTAGATCTGCTATTTTTCAATAGCTAAAGCATAACATAATGCTAACACCAAAAGGGGTTCCCGCCCAAAATAGATTAAGGCAACCGGCCGGTTCCACACGCTGCACAAGGTGCCCTTTTTTAACTTGAGCACCTGCCCCTCTAAATGTCTGTGCACGCCACTGAAGGAAACACATGGGGTTCTACTTCGGTCAAGAAAGCGGAATGACTTTCCGCTAACTTCGACTTATTAATAATCTAGTGTTTTGTTCTGTGTCTCTACGATGCCCCAGGTGAAGGAGTTTAACCCGTTTAGGCCTGACATCGACATTTAAAAAAATGTATTCTAAATCCTGACAGTTTTCTGAATTACTATGTTTCTATATCAGTGGTGCTCGCAAGAATTATATGCAATTGGCCACTGACCCCCATCTTCCAGGGACCCCCCCAGAAGCAAAGATTGGAGTTAAAATGCTCGCTCTGAAAGAATATATATTCAAATATATATTGCGGCACATTTTTCAAAACCGCGCTACGAGCTTGTAGATCTGCTATTTTTCAATAGCTTAAGTATAACGTAATGCTTAAAACACCAAATGGGGTTCCCGTCCAGAATGGGTTAAAGCTGCTATAAGCCAATATGACAAAGCTTCTAGGAAAACCTTTGAATGCAGATTGCGGCCCCTAGATTTGTCACAGAGAGCGTTCTACCCATTGATGGCTGTCTGAATAACAAAACAAAAGTCATTAAAATGTTGACATAATTTTGCTTATAGCAGCTTTAAAGTATCTCAGGGTCTTGTTCACGAGTGAGGGGAGGACGGAGCAGGAGATCAGCCGGAGCAGCAGGGGGCGGTATTGCAGTCGCTGCCTGTGTGACGAAAAGACAGCTGAGTAGAGGAGGATCTCACCACTTCCTCTCCCGGTGCTTCAGTGTTGGACTTGAGCAGCATGCCTCCGCTGGTGTCCTCCAGGTAGATCTTTTCTCCTTTGGTGTTGCAGGCAAACACGCAGAATATACCTGTAATATGTACAATATATAAACACACAGAAACAGAATATACCTGTACAATAAAATATAGACAGGATAGGAATTATTAGCCTCGGTACCCAGGCTTTTATTTTCGTTCGCGTTCGGCTCAAAAGAAAAATGAAAGCCTGGGGGAACAAGAGACATTTTCTGGTCTAGGAGCAGAGCCTTAGATATAGACAGAGTTACGCAAACTGCGGTCACTTCATGGAGCTTCAGTCCAATGGCGGCTCTCCTACATAGACTTCTATAGAGAGTCGCAGTCCCGCCCCCTTTCATGACGACGCCAGGCCCAGGAAATAATTCCCAAGACCTTTTAAAGCCAACTCGAGTTGTGACAAATCATGACAATAAACACAATGGGCCTCATGCGCCAATAAGTTCCTAACTTTTCCTCTTACATTTCTTCCTAAGTGAATTCCTAAGAGAAGTCCAGTCAGATTCATGAAACGTTCTTAAGTAGGCAGAATTGTTCGTAAGCATGTTCTTATGATGATGAATCCAAATCCTCGTAACTTGAAGGGGTGTGCCAGTTCATTCAAATTATCATAGGTAGACGCCCCACATATCCTAATTAGCATCCTAATTACCATAGGGAACCGCCCCACCAATCCCATATAAGGCATTGGGAATTCACTTTCCTACCTGTGTTCACCCAGGTGGGTGTAGTTTTGCATGACTCCATGGCCTTGCCTGCAGTCACACCTGTGTGTGATTGCAGCTCACAGGACCTCACACATAGAAATAAAGTTGAGTGAAGTCAAGAATACCTAAACTAAAGTCTAAATATGGTGGAACACCAGACTCCAAACATTAAAAATCATTAATACTGTGGAGGTACTGAAGTGAACAGAAATTTTCAATATTTTCAATATTCATGAATGTATTTTATTATTTATCTCACAATAGTCAACTGGGGGGGGGGGGGGGGGGGGGGGATGGTTATGTGGTGGGTATGGTGCATTTGTTTGGGTTGGGTTGTGAACTCTAAACCAGTGGTTCTCAAACATTTTCATGTCAAGGACCCCCAAATTGACATGCATTCTGCAGACCCCCATATGAAAATATTTTCTGCTAAGGTAATGTTTTGAAGATTTATCAAAATGTTTTGAAAATAGCCGATCTACAAGCTCAAAATGGGCAGTAATGGGACGCGTTTGTGAGCTTGTAGATATAGATGTACCTATTTTCAAAGTATAAAATGGGATTAAAGTGGTAAAATATTCCATATTTTGCTGTGGACTGCCTGGAACTTCCTCAAGGACCCCTTGAGGTCCTCAGACCAAACTTTGAGCATCATGCAGATGGCGCTGTTTTCCCTTTATGTTTTCAGATTGCACTTAACTCTTTGAGCGTTTCAAGGATTTCTATATAGTAGGTAGACTTCTCTATGGCAGAATGGCGTTTTTTGAATGATTTATTGAAAATTCTCTGTTGTGAATGTGTGACAACGAAAGACCTTCAGAGAAAGCTTGACTTGTCTGCTTACAGGAAAAAAATGAACTGAGTTGATAAAATGTTTAGTTCTTGTGTTGGAAGCCATTTAAAAGAGCCTGCATTTACACTGTTTTCTGTTTCTAGGACAACCAAAAAAAGTTATGCCCGGTTGAAGTTTTATTTTCTAAATAACCTTTTTTCTGCTGGGCGTACATAGCCATGCAATATCTCATTTTAAAGGGTGAGTTGTCTAGTTCAATTAAAATAAAATAAAGTTTCTCACATGTACCACTGTAGATATTTTGCCATCTATAAATAGCATGGTCAGTCATGATCAATCTGACCTATCCAGCTAAAAGTCCCCATAGCTCTGAAATTGGAACATCATATAAACTCAATTCTTTTTGGGGGTAAAATTAGACATTCTAACGCACATTTTGATATATACCATGTTTACATAGTCTTACCAGTACCTTGTCTATTCATGCATGCATCTCAAAAACCTGTTATGAAGAAACACAGTTTTGATAAAAAAACACATCCAAGGACATTGTTTTGATATGACTTGGTGCCCATGATATGTATCAAAATATAGACTTGAATGTATACTGTATTATAAAAAAGAAATTGAGTTATTACCATCTACCGTTACAGAGTAAATCACAGTTGAAACTTGCTTAGTCATATACAATAAACCTCACAATAGTGAACAAAATAGTCATGACAGGTCTAACTCATTGTAAAAGCGTCTTTTATTTTTTACGACTACTAACATAATAAAATGATAAATATTACAGAAAATAAATAGGCCTACATACAAAACAGTTACTCCTCCCCTAGCTCTGATCCATAGCTCTAAATGCGCATTTAGAGCTATGGATCAGAGCTACTCCTCCCAAATGTCCCCAAACCCAGTCCTTGACGGTGTGTGTGTGTGTGAGTTAACCTGACTCCGCCATATGGGGCAGCAGAGTGTACACTGTGTTCCCCCCTCCTGCTCCCATCTGGGAACTCTCAGGCAGACTTGATGCCCGGCCACAAAACGGCCTGGCCAATCAGCAGCAGCTTCTAGCAACTTCTAGCAGCAGCTTCTAGCTTCTAGCTGCTGCTGATTGGCCAGGCGGTTTTTTGGCCAGGCATCAAGTCTGCCTGAGAGTTCCCAGATGGGAGCAGGAGGGGGGAACCCAGTGTACTCTCTGCTGCCCCATCTGGCGGAGTCAGGTTATGTGTGAGTAGGCTAAATAAAACAAAAACTGCCCCCCCCTGAAATGAATGAATGAATGAATCCGGTTCAGTGTCGGAGAACGCCATCGCAGTCTTGACTCTTCATCCTCCTCATCCTCCTCATCTGATGCCAGTTCTAAATATATAAAAAGAAATAAACATTTTAGCTGTAGTCAGTGCACGCTACTATTACATGGCGTTTTACCCGGCTGCTGGCGATCAAATGATTTTATTGTGCAGTGTCTTTGTGGGCCGAGTCGTGGCATGAAAAATACAAATAGATGCTTGTATAAGTAGTATCACGATAAAATAATATGGCGACGTTAGAATGAAACACCAATGAGTGATCGCTGGTAATGTAGCTAGCTGCCCAGGGTATATCCAGCACCATTGCGTCGCAATCATCCAGCAACATTGGTACTGGCTATTGCCCGGGCTTGTGGCCCGGCCAATAGCCAGTACCATTTGTGCAGCGTTTGTTAGCAACTACTACTAGCCAACAGCCAGTGGAATGTGGTGACGCGATGGTGCTGGATATACGCTGGGCAGCTACATTAGCCGCGATCACTCATTGGTGGTGTCATTCTAACGTCGCCATATTATTTTATCGTGATACTAATTATACAAACATCTATTTGTATGCCACGATGCCACGATTCGGCCCACAAAGACACAGTACAATACATTCATTTGATCAGATGTTTTTGTTAGCTACGTCGATCACCTATAGTACCGACCCTTGTTATATATTCTCCGACTATGCCTGTCACGATGACTAAACCAGTTAGATCTATCCATATATGGTTCTACCACATCTATCTGATATCAGCACTAGGTCGGCTCGGGCCAAATATAGGGATCGTCTTACTAGACATGTCATATTAGGGCATTTTCGAATACAATAAAATTACCTTTTAGCGAAGGCATCAGCCTTGGTGGTAACTCCGGTGGGGAGAAGAAAAAACATTGCACACGTGTAATCCGCGAGGGTGGATGTTGCAGCCCGGCCAACGGTCTGGGACTGGAGAATGCCTCTGGACACGGATGGATCATTTTTCAGATTGTTTTTTTTGCGGCGACTGCAAACCTGGCTGAAAAACTCTTCCTCCAGTGCCCACCTCGGAGGAGTCAACCAACCCCCCTGTTCACTGGGGGCTGGGCGTCAGTTTCCAATAGGAAAGCATACACGTGTGTCACGTGACACGGGAATTCTGGGAAATGTAGTTGATATTTATGCTCAATAGTCTATACAGAGGTGCGGACCGAATTAATATATTGGTATTAATAAAAAAAGAGAACTACGGAAAATCACGTACAGGGCAGAAAAGACTAATGCAAAACTCCACGTGTTTTCCAGTAGTAATCTGTCTAAGGGTTAAGAACGAAAAAGGCACCCTAAGAGTGCTCCACAGTGTGCGTAGATTCTGTTCTTACCTACGAACAAATCACAGCTAAGAAAAGATTGAGGGATCCCAAAACCTTCTTAAAAACTTCCTAAGTGGGTCTAAGAACAAATTTCCTCTTAAGAACTTCTTAAGAACGGTTGGCGCATGAGGCCCAATATTTTGGACCAAACAAATAATTACAAAGAAGAAAAACAAGAAAGAAAGTGTTGTAACCTGCCGTTTTCTTCTCCTTTCTAATTATTTGTTCGGCCCGGAAAATTGTGTTTGTTGTCATGATTTCTCACAACTTGAGTTGGCTTTGTACGAGGCTTAAAAGGTCTTTAAATAAATACTTTTTGAAATGTCTATGAGGGGGGGTGGGGGCGGTTGCTCCTTTGCGCGCCCACCCCTATAGAATGAGAGCTGGGACTGTTGCTGTTTGTATTAACTGGGCTTGTGAGGGCCAATTGTCCGTGCGTGCGTGCGTGCGTGCGTGCGTGCGTGCGTGCGTGCGTGCGAGTGCCGCACGAGTCTTGCTCAAATGTGAATCTCGATTTTTACCTCCACAAGAACTGAGATCAGGATTCTCACATGATTCTCATTTTTTCACCCATGAAAATATTTATCGTCTTCAGTCTTTGAACATTACTACATTCAAAATGTGTCACCTGGAGCCATAACTACTGTGGCTTTAAACAGACAACATCACCTGGAGCCATAACTACTGTGGCTTTAAACAGACAACATCACCTGGAGCCATAACTACTGTGGCTTTAAACAGACAACATCACCTGGAGCCATAACTACTGTGGCTTTAAACAGACAACATCACCTGGAGCCATAACTACTGTGGCTTTAAACAGACAACATCACCTGGAGCCATAACTACTGTGGCTTTAAACAGACAACATCACCTGGAGCCATAACTACTGTGGCTTTAAACAGACAACATCACCTGGAGCCATAACTACTGTACTGTGGCTTTAAACAGACAACATCACCTGGAGCCATAACTACTGTACTGTGGCTTTAAACAGACAACATCACCTGGAGCCATAACTACTGTGGCTTTAAACAGACAACATCACCTGGAGCCATAACTACTGTGGCTTTAAACAGACAACATCACCTGGAGCCATAACTACTGTGGCTTTAAACAGACAACATCACCTGGAGCCATAACTACTGTACTGTGGCTTTAAACAGACAACATCACCTGGAGCCATAACTACTGTGGCTTTAAACAGACAACATCACCTGGAGCCATAACTACTGTGGCTTTAAACAGACAACATCACCTGGAGCCATAACTACTGTGGCTTTAAACAGACAACATCACCTGGAGCCATAACTACTGTGGCTTTAAACAGACAACATCACCTGGAGCCATAACTACTGTGGCTTTAAACAGACAACATCACCTGGAGCCATAACTACTGTACTGTGGCTTTAAACAGACAACATCACCTGGAGCCATAACTACTGTGGCTTTTAAACAGACAACATCAAAGTGCTCGACTGTAAACCTCTTAAAGGACAACTTTAGTTTTTTTCAACCAAGGTTCATGTTTTAGGTTGTTATTAGAGAAAGTATAAGATGAGTGTTCTTTTTTTTTCATTTGCTGCCTTCTTTCGTTTTAGCGATTTTAGCTATTTTTGACAGGGGGGCGGGGGCATTCGAACATGGGGCTAAATATATATTTTTTTACAACATTTTATAGCGATTTATTTTTTTATTATTTACTATAGTCCTACTAGACTCCAGGAAATTACATCTGGCCACAAAAGATCACTGAATGTGAAGGGGGTGACAAACTGACCTGTTGAGCCATACAACACAGTATAGCAGCCCCCTATAGTACCCCCCTTCACATTCAGTAGATCCTGTGATCTTTTGTGGCCAGATATAATTTCCTGGAGTCTAGTAGGACTATAGTTAATAATAAAAAAATAAATCGCTATAAAATATTGTAAAAATATACATATTCAGTTCGAATGCCCCCGCCCCCTGTCAAAAATAGCTAAAATCGCTAAAACGAAAGAACGCAGCAAATGAAAAAAATCTTTTACTTTCTCTAATAACAACCTAAAACATGAACCTTGGTTGAAAAAAACAAAAGTTGTCCTTTAAGCCCCAATCCCCCGCCGACGGGGGCAGCGGCTGTCCACCTCATGAACCGCTCTCAGCGGGTAAATGGGGCTGGTCAAGGTCTCAGGTTCCAACTCCGATATTTTTGATTTTTACCTCCTGGACCCCCCTGGGGTTTAAGTCTCTCTCTTGTAGCAAAAAACATAAGAGTAACTAACATGAACTGGACAGCCAACTAGTGCTGCACAATTCTTGCTCAAATGTAGAAATGAGATCGCCATAGGTGTCTGAATCTATATCTCGACCTTTTTTTTCGATTAAATGTGCAGCACTAATGTGTGCGTGCGTGCGTGCGTGCGTGTGTGCGTGCGTGCGTGTGTCAGTGTTGTTTTTGTCGACTAAAACTAAGACGAAAAATGTTCGTTGACTACCTTTATTCACTGACGAAAACGACATGGAAATGAAAACTAAGCTACGATGACTAAAACTAAGACTAAATATACTGACAATTTCGTCAACAGATACACACTAGACTAAAATGTTAGGAAGGGACTAGTGGACAAGAGATCCAGTATAAGTCATTTTACACTTGGTTGCATGCTGAAAATAGCAGATCTACAAGCTCACAACGCGTCGCTCTGCAACGCGTTGTGAGCTTGTAGATCGGCTATTTTCAGCAAGTGTAAAATCAGTCATTACGACGGCCCACCAAAATACATTTTAGTCGACTCTAAAACATTCCAGGTGACTAAAATGTGACTAAAACTAAATGTAAACTATTCAAGAGACTATGACTAAAACTAAAATCTAAATCTGCTGCCAAAAACAACACTGGCGTGCATGCGTGCCACAGAATGTGCGTATGTGTGCGTGCGTGCGTGCATGCGTGCGTGCGTGCGTGCGTGCGTGCGTGCGTGCGTGCGTGTACTCACAGAGCAGCAGCAGCAGCAGCAGTGCCAGCAGCATGGCCAGCACCCCCCACACCCCCAGGGCCACCGAGCTCTGCTGGGAAAAGCACTCTCCTCCGATGCAGCGACACACGCGCACCGTCACGTCCCTCACCTCGCCGCGGCCCTGCAGGTCGCTCACCTGCACGGGAACCACGTAGGTCTGCCGCGGCATGTCCACCGCCTGCTTCAGCAGCGCCGACGTGTCTGGAGGGGGGGCAGGAGGGGGCGATAGTGAGCAAAAATGTGATGTTAATTCAGTACCCTGACAACTTTTTCAGTGTTTCCCACTAGATGGCGCTCTTAGCTAACCTATGATCCACCTTGCAACTCCCTGTGACGGAATCCACGTGGAAACATGTGGTCGTAAAACGGAGTTTTACGTTTTTTTTGTACAAATATCCTTCGGGACAATAAAGATTATTATTATGTTTCACTTCCTGGTAGGGACTTTTGCCCTGAGACACCGGTCAATCTTGAATGGGCTCTGTAACTATGGATTACATATATGGGCTGAATCTTGAGCTCTATATAGAGAAATCTCGAAATTGGCATATATTGTGTTAAAGGGATCGTGACTTGTTTTTTTTAGGTTTTCTGTTTTAACATTCAGTAGATTTTCTGTGGTCTGGGGTTTTCTGGCTCAAACAAGTGCTCCGATTTTCCTGCTGACTGTGATGTAACAGGACACAAATCCCATGTATGACATAAGAATTTGCCAGCAGATGTCTCTGTTGAGGGCATTTTGCCTGTTTTCATTGCAGCTCAAAAGGCTTCAGAACACACAGAGAAAATCCCAGGCCACAGAAAATCCACGGAATTGTTCAAAGTTCAGGTTGTGTGGGAGTAATCACAACCTAAAAGAAAAAAGAAAAGGGATTCCTTCAAAATAGGAAATTCTGAATATTATTCTCTCGCCTGATATCATTGAAGATGCGCTAGGACGTGTACACGCGTCCTTTGAATCCGTTGGTTGGATTCCCTAGGACGTGTGGACGCGTCGGATGGACGGAACCTGTTAAAAGGGACACAGTACTCACTGGTGGTCTGGACGATGGTCCACCTGCCGTCGTGTCCGTCTCCCAGCTGGAAGTGGAAGGGGGCGGAGTAAGGCGACTCGTCGGCGTCGATGGCGTGGAGCGCCACGGAGCCCCGCCTCCCCTCCTCGTCCTCCTCGCACACCACCAGAGCCCCGCCCCCTTCTTCTCCCTCTTCTCCGGTGGCGGGCAGCACCAGCCCCGGGACGTTGTCGTTGACGTCCTCGATCAGCAGCGTCACCATGCCGACACCCGACTTATTGCCTATGGGAAGACACCACACAGGGGGTTGGGATGAGTTAACAGTACTATAGAACCAATGGGGAGACATGACACAGGGGGGTGGGAGGAGTTAACAGTGTACTATAGAGCCAATGGGAAGACACCACACAGGGGGTTGGGAGGAGTTAACAGTGTACTATAGAGCCAATGGGAAGACACCACACAGGGGGTTGGGAGGAGTTAACAGTGTACTATAGAGCCAATGGGAAGACACGACACAGGGGGGTGGGAGGAGTTAACAGTGTACTATAGAGCCAATGGGAAGACACGACACAGGGGGGTGGGAGGAGTTAACAGTGTACTATAGAGCCAATGGGAAGACACCACACAGGGGGTTGGGACGAGTTAACAGTGTACTATAGCAGGGGTTCTCAACGTTTTTGGCCGGGGACCCCCGGAAATGCTTTGGCAATGTCTCGGGACCCCCGCCCCGCCCCCTCCCGACCCCCAATATAAATTGACTGCTACAATAACCTTAACCCATTTTGGGCGGGAACCCCTTTTGGTGTTTTAAGCATTATGTTATAATTTAGCTGTTGAAAAATAGCAGATCTACAAGCTTGCACGCTACGAGCTTGTAGGTCTGCTATTTTAGAAAAATCGTGAAAATATAATAATTTGGCGACCCCCCGAGGGGTCGCGACCCACGGGTTGAGAACCCCTGTACTATAGAGCCAATAGGCCTATCTCACAGCCCGCTTTCCACGCCCACTTCCGGTAAATAGTGGTGTCTTTAACATGAGCATTTACACGTTTTTTTCTCTGGAGAATCTAAGTACATTTTCTAATGTAAAAATGTGACAGACCAATATTATTATGGAGCAAACAAGATGGTAAATCAGGTCGAACAGATAGAACAAACCTTACCTTGAGAAAACAAAAGTTGTAGACTTCTTAAATTACCTCGGTTAACATGTAGTGTCTATGGAGTGACGTCACGCTATCACCACTAACCCCAAAATGGGGCGTATTTAGGGGGGCGGGGAAATTCTGTGAGATAGGCTTATGGGAAGACACGACACAGGGGGGTGGGAGGAGTTAACAGTGTACTATAGAGCCAATGGGAAGACACGACACAGGGGGGTGGGAGGAGTCAACAGTACTATCCTAATATGAATGCACCACGACTGTGTGTACGTCTGTAATGCACGTAACTCGAGAACCGTTCGCCCCGCCGACTTCAAATTCGACACACGCGTTCCACCCCACCACAGGGAGTGCTGTGCCCGGTGTCGAGTCTGTCGGATGGCCGGTTTCTCCAGAACCAGCACAAAAGCCTCTGCCCTGGCTCTGGACAGTGCTCCTGTCCGGGCTCTGGACATCTCCATATATGGAGCCTGTTCTGACATAACGTTCTGACACCTGCATTATACTCCATATTTGGGAATGCCTGGCAAATAACTCCATATATGGGCATAAAAGGGACACCGACATAATAACTGGGTGGGGCATCCATTTCCGACTTGCGTCGTTCCAAATATGCCAGTGCATAGTGGGTGGGTGGAGTTAACAGTACTTACACCAAATGTCTTTGCTGGAAAGCTCAAACACTGGTCTATGGTACAGATTATACATTATACATCTTAACTCTATGTTTCAGACTCACTGTTGTCCACATGGAGATGTTGTACATGATGTTGGACACCAGAGGACACTCCATGTCCATGGTTTGATTGATTGATTGATTGAAGTATTTATTGACAGTTTGCAGAATTACACTAGGCTACATGTCGAGCACAACTCAATACAAAAACTGTTAACTGTGAGTGGACGACACCATAAAGCATTACACTTGTTTACAAGAGGGTCCACCATTTTCAATTCATCATAACCTTTAGAGACGTACAAATATGCACTTCTATATAGCCAAAGACAGGAAATCATCATAAAGGAGGTAAAAAAAAGGGGAAAAACATACAGTGAGGGGAAAAAGGGGGGGGGGGTTCAGATTTTACGGGGGCCAGTTTCGAATTGCAGCCGTCCGTAGGTGCCCTTTGAGAGCGGTTTTGAAGGAGTCACATGTCTTAATGGCTGTTGGTAGGGCGTTCCACATGGTTGTGGCATAGGAGCGAAATTAATTTAGTCCCTTGTTTATGCCGAATCTGGGTTGCACATGGTTTGTTGAACTCCCTCTGGTGTTGTGGGTGTGGACTTCGTTGACATTAAGGACGTATTTAGACAGGTACTGTACATGGGTATCTTGGTGGTGTAGTTGAATCTTGTGGTACCCGACCCATTGCAAGATGATGGTGTTATTCTATATTATAACTCTATGGTTCAGATACTGTATATGTGACCAGATTTGACTGAGAGACTGCCATCGCGCAAATTCCAGCTTTTCACCACTTTTTTTTTTCCCAAAATGAGTTAATAGCACAGGCAGACTCTTCACATACTAGAGCATGTCTGAAATAAGTGTCAGAGCTGAAATCGACATGTAAATATGAAATAAATGCCCAAACATGTAGCTAGGTGTAATGTTAGAGACCACAGAAGTGAACCTTTCAAGCCTGTTTTCTCAACTCGCTGTTTTCTGCAAACCATATCTCCAAAACTGGTGGGTCAAACTGAACAACCAATATGTCAATTTGAAGCTGTGATTCCCTGCTTTCATATGACATGAAAAAACGAAAATTCAAAAAAATCCAATGGCAGTCCCTCAGTCAAATTTAGTCACATATATTCTATATTCTATAGACTCACTGTTGTCCACAGCCTTGATGGTGATGTTGTACATGCTGTTGAACACCAGGGGAGACTCGTTGTCGATGACGTTCGCGACCGTCAGCTCTCCTGAGCTCGGAGACACGACCACCCACGAGCCGGGGTCCAGCACCTTGTAGTACCTATACGCACGCACACGCATGCACACGCATGCACGCACACACACACACACACACACACACACACACACACACACACACACACACACACACACACACACACACACACACACACACACACACACACACACACACACACACACACACACACACACACACACAGGGGCGGTCTGTCAGGGGGAGCTGGCTGGGGGTATGGACGCTCCAGCTGTCAGATGCTCAGCATCACACAGTCACAGGCCTTGACTTGGTCGCACTTTGCAAGCCCTGCCTCTTGGTATACGAGCAGGCATTTTTTAACTGAGAGGTCATTTTGACAGTTTTTTTTTTCTTTCGAGATTTTGAAGAATTCTTGCTCATGACGCTTTCAGAAGGTTCCCCTTCCATGACCATCATCATCCATCACCTTCCATCCATCATCATCTGAAACATTTTCTAAATATGAATTGAAGCACATGCTACTTCTGTCCCTTTTTTCTTCAGTCATGCTAGTGCTAAACGTAGGTAGTTCAAATAGCCTACAAGCTCGCAAAGTGTCAATGTAGATCGGCCAGTTGAACAATTGTAAGTAAAATGTTTGTTTCAAGATAGTAAAATATGGCAAAGAAGTTTAGGCATAAAGGGATAAAGGCACGCCCAAGATAGGGCCCTCAGACTCGTCATTGCAAGTTGCTCTTATTTTGAAGAGGAAGAGGAAGTGTTGTTTTGGTTGTAGCCAGGCTGCCATGACCAAGTTGTTATGATTCCATTCCAAGTGCTAGTCTGACCAAGTAGTAAACAAGAGAACCCATGTGAATTTAACACAAGCTTTTAGCCAAAGTTCATATATTTACGATATGCACACTTGGGAGGTACAGTTAAACATGGAACCTCCGCAGCATTAGGTGAGTAGTTCATTGTATGAGTCGCATGCTGGCTCACGCTGGTACAATCATCATCATCATCAACAGCTGCCCAAAAAACATCAAGGTAGGCTACATTACTGTTACTGTCACTGCCTGCAAGAATGTGATGTTATTAAGTTGAAGTTCACTTAGCCTGCTTATATCATGACCTTAAATAGTGCCTGTACTTGGATGTGTTTGTGTTCTTATTAGTCTAGAGCATTGGTTCCGAAAAAGGGGGGTCCGGGGACCCCTAGGGGTCCTTTAGAGAGTTCCATGGGGTCCGCAGCTAAATGATAGTTACGAACCAAATGGAGCCTTTGTACACTCTCAGAGTTAAATTAACTTTGATTTTACAATGTACATTGGGGGTCCCAGAGATAGAAATGCCATTAAATGGGGGACCGTAGCTTAATTCAGGTCAAACCGGCGGTCCTTGAACAGGTGGAACACCACCCATCATGCCTTCTATTCCATTGTCTTTCCACGCGTAATACGCTAAACCTGCTATTTGTTTTATATGTTTAATTCCGTTTTGTAATGATTTGAATGAAAAAACGGCTTTGTCGCGGACAACGTGGCGGGGCGGACGCGTTATGATGATGTAAATGACGGAATGTGTTAAGCCATTCAGAACGGGAACCCCTTTTGGTGTTTTAAGCACTATGTTAAGCTTTAGCTATTGAAAAATAGCAGATCTACAAGCTCATAGTGCGGCACAGAGTGCCGCGCTATGAGCTTGTAGATCTGCTATTTTTGAAAAATCTTGAAAATGTGGAGCAAATCTTTTAATATATATTCTTTCAGAGTGAACGTTTTTAACTCAAATCTTTGCTTCCGACGGGAGTCCCTGGAACAACATATATTCAGATGGGGGTCCTCGGCCAAATAGAGATAATTCTGGGGGTCCTGGGGATGAAAAAGGTTGAGCACCACTGACATAGAAACATTGTTTTTTTTCAGAAATCTCTGATTTAGAAGCCATTTCTTTTTAGAATCGGCCTCAGGTCTAAATGTGTTAAGTTAACCCATTCAGGCCTGACGTCGAAATTAAAAAAAAAAAGTTTTCTAAATCATGAAAATTTTCGGAAAGATTTGAGGCACATTTTAACGATTTAAAAAAAATAGCAGACCTACAAGTTCATAGCGCGCCACTCGGTGGCGCGCTATGAGCTTGTAGATCTTCTATTTTTCAATAGCTAAATTATAACAATGTTTAAAACACCAAAAGGGGTTCCCGCCCCAAAATGGGTTAATGGTTAATGTGGTTAAACGCTAACGTGACATGGATGCGTTCCAGGTCTCAATGGATTAAATCTACTTAGTTGCTTTCCACCACTGTAACGTACGTCATGTTGGCGGTGCTCCGGGTCTCGGGGTCGCGGGCGGCGTAGGTCCCGATCAGCGTCCCGTTGGGCGTGTTCTCCTTCACCTTGATCAGCAGGCTGGGGGGCACAAACTCTGGACCCTCGTCCACGTCAGACACGCTCACCTGAGGGGGGTCGGCAGTA
Source organism: Electrona antarctica (assembly GCF_951216825.1). NCBI lineage: Eukaryota > Metazoa > Chordata > Actinopteri > Myctophiformes > Myctophidae > Electrona > Electrona antarctica. The sequence continues at coordinate 52,400,321 of NC_136812.1, read as the reverse complement.
TGGAGAGATATAAATATCACCATATTTTTTTCTTCTAGGCAGTATATTCACGACACACGATAATTATCGCGATATTTATTCGTGCGGTTTATATGGTTATTTTTCAAGTTACTGTAACAGTACAACCCCCTACAAGGTAACGGAAACTACAAGAAAAAGGAGTAACAGAACATTTTAGTATTCTGTAAGTATATAAGTATAAATATTAAATATTACATATTAAAACTATAGAATTTGCCACGGACGATATTCATCCCGAAACCCCCACGCTCACCTCCACGGGGACGGACACCCAGCCTGAGTCGACGGCCCCCACCACAGGAACCTCGTTCTGCGCCGTCACCTTCAGCATCACCGCCGAGCCCTTCTCATGGTTTAGAGGCTGCATGGGATCATAGGACAATACATGAAGATTAGGTCTTCTCATGGTCTAGAGGCTGTAAGGGATAGGACAATACATGAAGATTAGGTCTTCTCATGGTCTAGACTCTAGATGTATTGTCCTATCCCATGCAGCCTCTAGACTCTAGAGGCTGCATGGGATCATAGGACAATACATGAAGATTAGGTCTTCTCATGGTCTAGAGGCTGCATGGGATAGGACAATACATGAAGATTAGGTCTTCTCATGGTCTAGACCAGGGGTTCTCAATCATGATTTTTCAAAAATAGCAGACCTACAAGCTCGTAGCGCGCCACTCGGTGGCGCGCTATGAGCTTGTAGATCTGCTATTTTTAAATAGCTAAATTATAACAATGCTTAAAACACCAAAAGGGGTTCCCGCCCAAAATGGTTTAAGGTTATTGTAGCAGTCAATTTATATTGGGGGTCGGGAGGGGGCGGGGCGGGGGTCCCGAGACATTGCCAAAGCATTTCCGGGGGTCCCCGGCCAAAAACGTTGAGAACCCCTGGTCTAGACTCTAGATGTATTGTCCTATCCCATGCAGCCTCTAGACTCTAGAGGCTGCATGGGATAGGACAATACATGAAGATTAGGTCTTCTCATGGTCTAGAGACTCTAGATGTATTGTCCTATCCCATGCAGCCTCTAGACTCTAGAGGCTGCATGGGATAGGACAATACATGAAGATTAGGTCTTCTCATGGTCTAGAGACTCTAGATGTATTGTCCTATCCCATGCAGCCTCTAGACTCTAGAGGCTGCATGGGATAGGACAATACATGAAGATTAGGTCTTCTCATGGTCTAGACTCTAGATGTATTGTCCTATCCCATGCAGCCTCTAGACTCTAGGCTGCATGGGATAGGACAATACATGAAGATTAGGTCTTCTCATGGTCTAGACTCTAGATGTATTGTCCTATCCCATGCAGCCTCTAGACTCTAGAGGCTGCATGGGATCATAGGACAATACATGAAGATTAGGTCTTCTCATGGTCTAGAGACTCTAGATGTATTGTCCTATCCCATGCAGCCTCTAGACTCTAGAGGCTGCATGGGATAGGACAATACATGAAGATTAGGTCTTCTCATGGTCTAGAGACTCTAGATGTATTGTCCTATCCCATGCAGCCTCTAGACTCTAGAGGCTGCATGGGATAGGACAATACATGAAGATTAGGTCTTCTCATGGTCTAGACTCTAGATGTATTGTCCTATCCCATGCAGCCTCTAGACTCTAGGCTGCATGGGATAGGACAATACATGAAGATTAGGTCTTCTCATGGTCTAGACTCTAGATGTATTGTCCTATCCCATGCAGCCTCTAGACTCTAGAGGCTGCATGGGATCATAGGACAATACATGAAGATTAGGTCTTCTCATGGTCTAGAGACTCTAGATGTATTGTCCTATCCCATGCAGCCTCTAGACTCTAGAGGCTGCATGGGATCATAGGACAATACATGAAGATTAGGTCTTCTCATGGTCTAGACTCTAGATGTATTGTCCTATCCCATGCAGCCTCTAGACTCTAGAGGCTGCATGGGATCATAGGACAATACATGCAGATTAGGTCTTCTCATGGTCTAGACTCTAGATGTATTGTCCTATCCCATGCAGCCTCTAGACTCTAGAGGCTGCATGGGATAGGACAATACATGAAGATTAGGTCTTCTCATGGTCTAGAGACTCTAGATGTATTGTCCTATCCCATGCAGCCTCTAGACTCTAGAGGCTGCATGGGATAGGACAATACATGAAGATTAGGTCTTCTCATGGTCTAGACTCTAGATGTATTGTCCTATCCCATGCAGCCTCTAGACTCTAGAGGCTGCATGGGATAGGACAATACATGAAGATTAGGTCTTTTCATGGTCTAGACTCTAGATGTATTGTCCTATCCCATGCAGCCTCTAGACTCTAGGCTGCATGGGATAGGACAATACATGAAGATTAGGTCTTCTCATGGTCTAGACCAGGGGTGCCCAAAAGGTAGATCGTGATCTACCAGTAGATCACACAGGCTGTGCAGGTAGACCACATGACATGCCCCTAAAAATATATAATTTAAATAAATACAAAACTTTTTTTGGCATCTGCCACTTGAATTAAGGTGACTTAATAGACATCAAAAAGGGAAGCTCAAAACCCAAAATGCAATTCTTCTTTTCATTTCAAGAGTCAGTATTACAAAGTTGTATACAAAAAAAACCTACCAATTCCATTTCCCCCCTCTATTTTCCATTCCAAGAGCCTTTGCCTAATGCCATTATGTAACTATTTTCAGCAATATTATATATATATATATATATTTTGGCAGGTAGATCTGGTTGAGTTGGTCATTTTGAAAGTAGCTCTCGAGTCTAAAAAGTGTGGGCACCCCTGGTCTAGACTCTAGATGTACTGTCCTATCCCATGCAGCCTCTAGACTCTAGAGGCTGCATGGGATAGGACAATACATGAAGATGTAGACCTACTAGATCTTCTATTTTTTTTTTAATCTTGCAAACGTGGCGCAAATCTTTGAATACATATTATTTCACAGTTTTTAACTCAAATCTTTGCTTCTGGGGGTGTCCCTGGAACAACATATTTCCAGATGGGGGTCGGCGGCCAAATCCAGATAATTCTGGGGCTCCTTGACATGAAAAATGTTGAGCACCACTGACATAGAAACATAGGGTGTTTCAGAAAACGTTTAGAATACTTTTTTTTTATTTAGAATCGTCCTCAGGTCTAAACGGGTTAAGTAAATGCACTTAGTAACTTTCCACCCCTGCTCCGACCATCTCTGTCACTCATCACAGCTTAGTCTCTGTGGATGAAAATACAGGTAAATGTAATGGAAACAATGTCAGCCCTGATAGGGTGAGGGTTATGAGGGTTTGGAACTATAATGTGTTGTCGTGATTCTACAGAGTTCCATGATCCGCCGTCGTGTCTTTACACCCACATAACACAATGCTGTCACAGTGGCTAATAATAACAACACACACACACACACACACACACACACACACACACAGGCACACACACACGCACACGCGCACAGGCACAGGCACACACACACACACACACACACACACACACGCTAATATTAACAGCACTCACGCCTTATCACCCCGGTGGCATATTAGCATACGGCCATACGCACGCACATGTGTACGCTTGCACGCACTCACGGACACATGCAAGCACCCGTGAACTCACATTCACAGGTTGATGTGGACTCACACACACACACACACACACACACACACACACACCAGTGTGTCACACCGGGAGCGATCCATCCGTTCCCGAGTGACGATAAGCTGAGATGTGTGTGTGTGTGTCTCACTTAGCCGTGTAAGCACGCACACACACACACACACACACAGTCACATACTGTTATTATTAGCACCGCGACACATTGTGATTGTCTGTCATCGGAGCTACAGTTGTAGTTTTGTATCTTTGCACCTGGAAGTTGAACCCCGCTCAACTTCAATGTGTCATCTTTGCATCTTTGTATTCAGCCTTCATCATATAACAAAAGGCTTTTTCAGGCTTTTTGTATTTATTTCTCAACGTAATTATCATAAAATAAAATATCTGCTGAAACCGATATATAATTACCGATTATTACCGATATTGCATTTTAATTGCCCATCCCTATAGAACGCAGCGTTTGCGACATTTTGCGTCTCACCTTGACCAGGTACAGCAGGCCCTCGTTGGTCTTGGTGTCGCTGTCGATCCGGAAGTGTCCGCCGGCGTTGCCCTCGCTGATGGAGAACGTGGCCCTCCAGTTCTTGGTGTTCTCCTGATCCCGGTCGTCCACGGGGATCCGGAGCACCAGCACCCCCGCCGTGTTCTCCTCCACTGTGGCCTTGTACTGGAGGTGACAATACAGTAGTGTTGTACAGTAGTGTAGTAGTGTGTACAGTTTAAACCAAGCACTTCCAAGCATTTTCGGTGTGGAGTTTACATGTTCTCCCTGTGTCCCCTAGGGTAGGTACCATGTTCTCCCCGTGTCCCCTATAGGGTAGGTACCCTCACATGTTCTCCCTGTGTCCCCTATAGGGTAGGTACCCTCACATGTTCTCCCCGTGCCCCCTAGGGTAGGTACCCTCACATGTTCTCCCCGTGTCCCTTAGGGTAGGTACCCTCACATGTTCTCTAGGGTAGGTACCCTCACATGTTCTCTAGGGTATTAAAATTATGTTTATCTACGTGGTCATTTCTGCCAAGTTGCGCAATAAACGTATTTTTTGTGTTGTTCATTGTGTTTCTGCCATGTTTGCTTTGGGCCAATAGCTGACATGATTACTAAAACTAGTCAACCTGTCGTGACCCCAAACAGTAACAGCAGAAACAACAAAAAGACTCAGGACACTTGAAAGGTTTCTGCGGCCGCTTCAGATGAGGGGGTACCTGGAAAAATGTCTACCCCAAAAGGGGTACCTGGTCCAAAAAAGTTTGGACCTTTTTTTAGGTACCCTCACATTACTGCAAAACATGCAGTAATCCTGGTCTCTATACTGCCTCCCCCTGGTTGGAATAACGTGTGTCTTCCTCGCGCTACATCCAACTGCGGACAACCCCTCCCCCCCCAAAAAAAAAGAAAAGCGGCTTGGGACTCCTCATGCATTGAAGGAAGCAGGAGGTAAGTCAGTCCGTTGCTCTCCCCAGATTGGCAGACGGAGTGTATAGTGCCCAGGATTACATTAGATAATTGACACTGAGAACCTTTCAAAAACAGCAGATCTACAAGCTCACAACGTCGTGAGCTATATTTTTGAATAGCTTAAGTATAAATGATGGTTCAAGCGGTTAAACTGATTGTGATGCTATAGGGACCCCCTGGAACCCCCTCAAGGACCCCCGGGGGGTCCCCGGAGCCCACTTTGAGAACCACTGGATTCAACGTCCTGCCCGACAGACTCACTTCCTGCTCTGACAGGACAAGTGCCATTTCCCTCCATTCAGAGTTCACTTCCTCCTCTGCTCGCCAGGTCAACTCATACCAGCTGTGATTCTGATGTGGTTCTCAAAGTGGGGTCCGGGGACCCCCAGGGGTCCTTGAGGGAGTTCCAGGGGGTCCCACAGCTAAATGATAGTTTGGAACCAAATGGACCCTCATGGGTCTGTAACTCTGAGAGTGTACAAATGGAACCAAATGGACCCGTCAGAGTTAAATTAACATTGATTTTACAATATAAATTTGGGGTCCCAGAGATAGAAATACCATTAAATGGGAGTCCGTAGACTAATGCAGGTCAAACTGGGGGTCCTTGAAATTAAACGGGTCGAGAATCACTGCTAGAGCCGTAAAAATCTTCTCTCATGGGGGTTCCTGGCATTATCTTTTCAAATTGGGGTCTGTGGGCTAATTAGTGTCAACGTGGGGGTCCTTGACATGAACAAGTTTTGGAACCACTGATTTAGCTCCTGATTATCAACATTGTCAAGGACATTGTTGAGGATGTATTCATTCATATGTTTATTTGGGATGAACCACACCACGCATGCAATGCAATGTAAATGTAAATACGGCTGATTTGGCAGGAATGCTAATATAGTTTCCATCTGCTGTTGTCCCCATATACAGAACACAAGCTACATTACAAAAAGAGCACATGTAAAATTACTAAAGGGCTACAAACCAAAGAGGGAAAAAAACAGCAGTAAAAAAGAAAACCTACATTTTAGCCTATTTAAAAATGTCCATGATGCATTATTTTAGTTGGACCTTAACCCATTCTGGGAGGGAACCCCTGTTGGTGTTTCAAGCATTATGTTATGCTTTAGCTATTGAAAAATAGCAGATCTACAAGCTCATAGCGCGGCACCAAGTGCCGTGCTACGAGCTTGTAGGTCTGCTATTTTAGAAAAATCGTGACAATGTGCCTCAAATCTTTGAATATATATTATTACAGAGTGAACATTTTAACTCAAATCTTTGCTTCTGGGGAGGTCCCTGGAACAACATATCTTCAGATGGGGGGGTCTGCGGCATATTACATATAATTGCTGGGGTCCTTGACTTGAAATATTGAGAACCACTGATATAGAAACATGAGGTTTTTCAGAAAAATAAATTTTAAGACATTCTAAATCGACGTCAGGCCTAAATGGGTTAAAATATGTGGATGGACAGTGGACATTGGACACTCTGGCATGTTAGTGGGTAGAGATTTTTCAAATTGCGCTTCCGTTCCTTCTCAGTTCAAAATGCTCACTACTTTTGCCAAGTTGGAGAGTTGCAAACTAAACCCATGCTGGAAATCGTATTATTAATATTGTGAACCATAGTTTTTTGTTTTACCTATAGGGGTCTTCAGCGTTTTTCAGGCCAAGCGAGGACCCCTTTAGCTGAGAGAGAGACATATTGTATAACATTGAGATCTGTGTTGCAAGCTTGTAGATCTGCTATTTTCGCTGAAAGTGCCCCCCAGAATAGGGATCCTCCTAGGGTTCAAGTGGTGTGTGTGCGTGCGTGCGTGCGTGCGTGCGTGCGTGCGTGCGTGCGTGCGTGCGTGCGTGCGTGTGTGTGTGCGTGCGTGGTAAAGTGTGGTATTAAGTGTCTCTGAACAGTTGGAACAATAGGAGGAATTTGTACAGGGCCGGGTCTGGAATGCAGTCATAAAACAACAAACACCTATAGTGAGAAACCGCTGTGCTGCGGTTACAACATTCTGACAAGGCTATTAGATAGTTTAATCTTCTTCTCCTAATCTCTGCTGTTTACTACCGTACACTGACGGCACGCAGACCGTTCTCTCAGCGCTGATAGTAAAGGAATAAGGGTGTGGCGCGCGGTTTTATCCCCCCCCCCCCAAGGCTGTGTCTCTGCAGTGACAGCCTGGGAACTGTGGAATAGACCCGATGACCCCCCCCACCCCCCCCTTGTTACTACGTCACGAGCAACAGCAACGGAACTGACACTCCAAAAAGAACTGCAGTGTTGTTTTTGGTTTTAGTTTTAGTCATAATCTCTTGAATAGTTTTCATTTTCACATTTTAGTCACCTGGAATGTTTTAGTTTTAGTCGACTAAATATCATGAGATTTTAGTCGACTAAATCTACAGTTGATTTAGTCGACTAAAATGTATTTTGGTGGGCCATGATGCCGTCGCGATCACTTGCTGAAAATAGCTGATCTACAAGCTCACAATGTGTGAGCTTGTAGCATGCAACTAATTGTAAAATGACTTATACTGGATCTCTTGTCCACTAGTCCCTTCCTAACATCTTAGTCTAGTTTGTATCTGTTGACGAAATTGTCAGTGTATTTAGTCTTAGTTTTAGTCATCATAGATTAGTTTCCATTTAGTTTTCGTCTTAGTTTTAGTCGACAAAATCAACACTGCTTGCAGACTCACGCCCAGTAAGCTCTCAGGCCTATAGAATGTCTCAGACAGTAGAGGTGTCATCATACATGACATACATGACAGGAGTTGTGATAAGACGGTTTCGGTTGGAGAAGAACGGCTTCTATTCTGTCCTCGTCGGGCTTTGACAGATGAATGGAATGGAATGTCACAGACACGAGACAAGCTGTCCTCAGTCAGTCAGTCAGTCACAAACATGGAGAGAAGCCTTTCTGTTGTACAACAAAGATTGTCCGCATGGAGAGAAGCCTATTTTCTGTCGCACGCTGGAAATAACCAGACCCACAAGACCACAACGTGTTGGCTGACTGAATTAAATAGTAGCAGAGCAGATGTCATATATCTTTGGGGGTCCTTGACGTGAATATTTTGAGAACCCCTGACATAGAAACATGAGGTTATCAGAAAACTGTCAGGATTTAGAAGACATTTTGTAGAATCGTCCTCGGGTCTAAATGGTACTATTTGTCCATGTTCTTTCCCCGCGTGTCCATATTATGAAGCATCAACGCGGTGTGTTGGTTTTACTCACGGCGGTGTCCGTAAATTTCAGTAGCCTGAATCAAGTATTCCAAAGACAGGTGCTTAAAGGGGCATTCCACTCATTTTCAACATTTTACTATGTGATTAATATACATTAGAGCTGTTGTGTGGAAATAATAAAAAAGTTCCCCCATTCTGTGTTTCCTGCTCTACAGCTCTAAGGTATATTAATGACATAGTAAAATGTTGAAAATGAGTGGAATGCCCCTTTAAGAAAGCCAAGTCCATTCGTATGGACAACTCTCATCCCCTCAGCTCTGAATACAGGCTGCTCCCTTCTGGCCTCCGCCTAAAGGTCCCAGGGGCCTCTAGTAACGGATATAAATTGTCCTTTGTGCCTGTATCTATCCAGGCCTTAAATGCTGATATGAGGAGGAGGTAACTTTGTCGCTTCTTGTATTTTTGCAAGTGATGATGAATTCCAATGCTACATTGATAACTTGAACTGACTTCCTGTTTTATTGTTTTATGTGTACCCATGTGTCTTTACTGTATTTTATGTGAGTTATGTTGTCTGCCTGTTATGATGCTTTGCTGTTGTGGAATCGTAAAACAACAAATCGCCCCTCGGGGACAAACTAATAAATGAACCTGAACCTGATATTATGAAGCATCAAAGTGGTGTGTTGGTTGTACTCACGGCGGTCTCCCTGAAGGTGGGGGGGTTGTCGTTGATGTCCACCAGGTGCACGGTGGCCGTGGCGGTGCTGAACAGGCCCGCCGCGGCCCCGTCCATGTCCCGGATCTCCACCGTCACGGGGATGGACGCCTGGGCCTGGTGGTGGGAACGTCCACAAACGATACATAAACAGCTTGATGTTTTTGTAGACTTAGGCTGAGCTCACACCTTTAATGCACTGCATTGCTGTTGTGAGTGTCATGGCCGCCCCCAATGCATTTCCAATGGAGGTCACATGGTCTGTTGTATGGCTTTCAGCTGTGTTTCGACTGCGCCCCTCCCCCTCACACAACACAATGTTGTGTCAAACCATGTGACCTCCATTGGAAATGCATTGGGGCGGCCATGACACTACACAACAACAGCAATGCAGTGCATTAAAGGTGTGAGCTCAGCCTTAGGCCTCAATACAACACAGCCATCAAACAAAAATGTTGTATCAAACCATGTGACTTCCATTGGAAATGCATTGCATGCATTGCATCTACCATGCAACATTGTTGTATGCTAGATGTATAGGTGTGAGTGAAGCCTTAGATAGCATGTGATACAGAGCATGTTACGTAGACAGCACTAGAATTGCATTGTATGTAGTCATAGCACTTCATAGTACATATGTATAGCATAGTATAGTATATATGTATAGTTTATATGTATAGTAGTTTCATTATATAGATATTCCACTGTTTCATGATAACTACTTTTTATGTATGTGATGTATTGCCATGCTTTTTGTTCTTGCTTAATGTAAATCGCTCTGGATTAAGAGTGTCTGCTAAATGCCTACATTGTAAATTGTGTGTAGTCATGCCGATCCAGTGTCGATTTCGTCGACAAAAACTTAAGACGAAAAATGTTCGTCGACTACCTTTTCTTCACTGACGGAAACTAAAGGAAAACTAAGCTATGATGACTAAAACTGACGATATACTGACAATTTCGTCAACAAATAAAAACTAGACTAAAATGTTAGGAAGGGACTAGTGGACAAGAAGTCATTTTACAATTAGTTGCATGCTGAAAATAGATTTATTTATAAGTGAAAAAAACGGCATCAAGGCCCGCCAAAATACATTTTGTTCGACTAAATCAACTGTAGATTTAGTTGACTAAAATCTTATTGCGAACGCAGTGATTGCGAACGCAGTGAGCATTTACTATGAGACCCAGCAGATCATGTCTGTCTGTCTGTCTGTCTGTCTGTCTGTCTGTCTGTCTGTCTGTGTGTGTGTCTGTGTGTGTGTCACGCTGTAACACCACCCGCCCACCACCAGAGGGCGCAGCTGTATCACACACAAAAACACACACACACACACACACACACACATGCACGCACACACACACACACACACAACTTAACTTAAAAAAAAACTTAACTTAAAAAAAACGTAACTTAAAAAAAACTTAAAAAGAAAAACTTTAAAAAAAACTTAACTTGAAAAAAATCTTAAAAAAACTAACAAAAAGAGAACTTAAAAAAAAAACCTTAAAAAAGTACGTAATTTATTCTAATTGTTGTTATTGCAATTTACGAGCTGCGTTCGCTTCCCGCGTCCACGCGTCTTACTTGTGATAATTAGTCGGCTAAAACTAGACTAACACTAAACCATTCCAGGTGACTAAAATGTGCCTAAAACTAAATGAAAACTATTCAAGAGACTATGACTAAAACTAAAATCAAAATGTGCTGCCAAAAACAACACTGTGCCGATCATGAGTGAAGTGCTTTCAATTGTAATACATTGTTCAGACTTAGACCAGGAGCTATTAGGAACCCCAATTATACAATAGGTCGTTTCGAGGAAGCAATCTGATTGGTTGAAACAGCCATCTGGCCGAGCTTCAAACCAGCATGACGGAACACCTAAAAATCTGCTGTGCTGAGTCTCGCTGCTCTCCCAGAGAGGGTTGCTAGGCTTGCGATATTCTCGGGTCGTAGTGCCTACGTCTGTCATTAAAAAAAGTATGTTTTTTTTTATGAATATCTTATTTATAATGAATTTGAGTTGACGTGTTTTTTTTGTTTGTTTTTTGTTTTTTAACTGTTGTATAATTGCAATATTAAAGGTATATTCAGTGATTTCACTGTCCCCAGTGAGCCCCTGGGGTCAAAAAACCCTAGTTCCGGTTTTGGTGGCGGGTGAGAAAGCCTTTATCCAATCAGAATAGAGAGGGGCCTTCCTCCAATCATGATCGAGTGGGGGCGGGCCTTGGTGCGTGTGCACATCTTGTTACCGGGGCGGACCGGAGGGTTTTCCAAATCACCCAAATCACTGAATGCTCCTTTAATGACACCCCCACTGAAGACACTTAACAAAAAAAGGTATGAAGCGTCACGCACCTCTCTGTCCAGGGTGGCGGTCCTGGTGGAGATGAGTCCCAGCAGCGCGTCGATGTTGAACAGCTGTGTGGCGCTCAGCAGGCTGAACTTGATCTTGGTGTGCAGGGTCTTCTCCAGGTCTTTGTCAGCGGCCAGAATCACCCCCACGTCCGTACCTGTTCAAATGTATCGTTACACCCCTAGTGCATGATATATAAATACACACATAATAATACCAGAAACACCCCAACGTCCGTACCTGTTCAAATGTATCTTTTAGTTGTAGTAGTCGTCATGCATAATGTCACATGTCAAGTTCCTCAAAAGTGTACTGTACTGTACAGTAGTTGAATAAAAGTAATTAGTTACTTATAGTTTCCGCCACTGCATGACAGACAGACAGACAGACAGACAGACAGACAGACAGACAGACAGACAGACAGACAGACAGACAGACAGACAGACAGACAGACAGACAGACAGACAGACAGAACTGGACAAACAAGAACTGGACAAACAGGCTTTGTTTTGTGTTTTCCCATCTTTTCTCGGGTGAGATTCATCATTTGCTGGCCCTGTCAAGATAAGGTCATACCTACACCTTAACCACTACACACACACATGCGCGCTCACGCACGCGCACACACACACACACACACACACACACACACACACACACACACACACACACATGCACACATGCACGCACACACATGCCCTATCTTACGTACTTGATTCCGGGCGCCTGATATTTTTTCAAGCGAGAAAATACCTTACCCATGTCTTTCACGCTTGATTTAGCACCCACCCACTCATGCAGACACACACACACACACCCACACACACACAAAGACTCAAGGCTGGCGTCTAACTTCGACAGAAATGTAAACGCGCAGATTTCGTGTAATGCCTAATTGGTGTTCTGTCGTACAACGGTGTCTCGGCGCACCGAACATATTATCCGCCTGAAGGTTGCTGGGATTATACTGACAGAAATGATGGGTTTTTAATCAGTTTTAACATTTTGTATTGTTATCTCTGTCGGTCTCTGCCAACCACCCCAAATATTAACCAATATCAGCATGGCAGAATGTCACTGTATTTCCTCGTTTCCCAGCCCGCTCTTCACCTGCTGCCATTTAGTCGTTATGACATGACGTGTGTCTTTCCACCTCTGAGGAAAGCCTGGTCTGTGTTACTAAATTTCCATGTGATTCGGTCGGGGAGCAGGTGATGTAGTTACGTCATGTTGTAGTCATTGTTTTGTATAGTCATCAGGCCGGAACCCTCAAACCAGAACTTTCTTCCCAATAAAAGCGTTGATGTGGCGTAGTTTTGCTGATTTCTAAAATATGAATGTGAGTGTATTTTAGCGTCTGTATACCTTTGTTATCCAAAGTCAAACGATTAGTCACACACGTTACCGCAGTGAAATTTGTTCTCCGCACATCTCTTAGAGCGGTGAGCTGCAGTGTGCGCCGCGCTCGGGAATCATTCGTTGATTTGACCGCCCCAATCCAACCCATTGACGCTGAGTGCCAAGCAGGGAGGCATTGGGGTCCCATGTTTACAGTGGTATGACCCGGCCCGGGGATCGAACCCCCGACCTCCCAGTTTCAGGGCAGACACTCTAACCACAAGGCCACTGTCTGGTCCCATGGAGAAATGCTATTCTCATCGCAGGCTACGAGAGAGCCACTTTTATAAAGAGTCGCAGTCCCGCCCCCTTTCATGACGACGCCAGGCCCAGGAAATGAATCCCAATGCATTTTTCCCAAAAAAGTATTTATTTAAAGACCTTTTAAGCGTCGTACGAAGCCAACTCGAGTCGTGACAAATCATGACAACAAACACAATATTTTGGACCAAACAAATAATTACAAAGAAGAAAAACAACAAAAAAAGTGTTGTAACCTGCCTTTTTTTCTAATTCTTTCTAATTCTTTGTTTGGCCCAAAACATTGTGTTTATTGTCATGATTTGTCACGAGACAAGAGTTGGCTTTGTCCGCGGCGTAAACGTCTTTAAACAAATACTTTCTGAAACATAGGGTTTTCCAGAAAACTGTCAGGATTTAGAAGACTTTTTAAAACAGCCTCAGGTCTAAACGGGTTATAAGAAGGTTTTGTGTCGGGCTGTAGCAGCTCACCAGCGACGCTCTGCTCCGCTATGTGGAACTCCAGCGGTCCGGTGAAGGTGGGAGCGTTGTCGTTGATGTCCATCACCAGCACGGTGATGGGCAGAGGCAGGTCCGTCTGGATGTTGGTGCGCGAGTCAAACACCTGGCAATCAAACTGATAGGACACACACACACACACACACACACACACACACACACACACACACACACACCTGAGCATCAAAACTGGACACACACAGAACAGACAAAACTGTCAGGATTTAGAAGACATTGAATCGTATGCTGCTAAATGCCTGAATTGTAAATTGTACACCCCAGGATGTACCTGTGACGGCTGTGCACCTCCACCTACCACAAACTCTGCGTACTGCTCGCGGTCCACGGCGTAGTGAACACTTAGCATGCCCGTCTCGCTGTCCACAGAGAACAGGTTTTTGGGGTCCAGGTCCACGCCGGGACCCCGGATGGTGTAGTACACCGAGAAGTTGACCGCTGAGTCCGAGCCCACCTGGACACACACACGCACGCACGCACGCACGCACGGACACACACACACACACACACACACAGAGGAACAGAGGGTCAGAGAACAGGTCTTTGGGGGGGCAGCAGCGTCACCTCATATTATTTTAAAGCCCCCCCCCCCCCCCCCCCACACACACACACACACACACTAAATATTGTATGAAATTGTGTTGCAGATTAATCTGTTCAATATATATTCATTCTCATAGACGTGTTTGACAGTGTATACGTTGGATTCATGTCGATGTGTATTTGCAGACATTTAACCTCTTGTAAAACCCTCAATAGTTAGTGAAGTTGACCTTTTTAGTCTCTGTACTTAGTAGTCTGCTCTTTTTTCCCCTCTCTTTGCAGATAGTATAGTATAGCCGGTCTACAAGCTTGTAGATCTGCTAATGTTTGGCTAAAGTTCTCCTTAGAACGGGATGCTATTATTTATTCTGCATTTGAGCCACAGACCACCATTTGATGACATTTAGCCTCTCAGACGACTCAACACAATATTGTGTTGTTGTTGACAATAAAAAAGGAATATATAGCAATTATTCTACATTCTCTAATTGTGTAAACTTCTTTGTAAATTAAGTAATGCAGATGTTTAACAATATTTTTTTTAACTTTTGAGTTAAAAAACATAAAAAACATAAAAACGTAAAAAAATTACGCTCAAAGCCCCAGTGGGGAGGAGGTACCACTGTAGTCCGGCAGCCGACAGGCTTCTTTTGTTTAAAGTGGGAAATGTGGTATAACTAAAAAAAACATTGCATGGATGCACCTGGGACGTATCCTCAGTGATGTATCCTGAGGTCAACGGGGTTTCGGGTCTCTCGAACATCATACCCCTCACTCAGGTGACCCAGCCGAGGTTGATCAAATATAAATATAAATAGTCTTTTTTATTGCCCTAAAATATTGTCTATATATACATTCATGAATCCACTTGCTGACCGGCTGTCAGTATTGAGCAATTTTTTATAGGGGTTTCTTGTGACCCTACCATTAACATCCTATGGCAGGCAAAAATGTCAAACTTTCCTTATGCTTTAAGTAGCATGTAACATGTCAAACTAGGGGGTTTTCATGATTCTGAATCCATTCCAAGCATTAGTTTTGCACAAAAAACACTCCTTGGGCTAAAAACAGCCATAGCCACTTGTCTAAATGTGCCCAAAATGTGCTGACCTCATCACATTTGTGCTGATCTCATTTGTCATGGACATTTTTGCCTTATATTGGATGTTAATGGTAGGGTCACAAGAAACCCCTATAACAAAAATTGCTCAATACTAACAGCCGGTCCGCAAGTGGATTCATGAATGTATGAATATACGGTAGACAATATTTTAGGCCAATAAAAAAAATGATATATACCAAATTCCCCACCTGTCCACCACGGCCAGTGTTGGTTTTTGCAGCAAATTTTGATTTTAGTTTTAGTCATAGTCTCTTGAATAGTTTTCATTTTAGTTTTAGTCACATTTTAGTCACCTGGAATGTTTTAGTGTTTTAGTCTAGTTTCAGTCGACTAAATGTCATAAGATTTTAGTCGACTAAATCTACAGTTGATTCAGTCGAATTGTATTTTGGCGGGCCTTGATGCCATCCTAATGACTGTTTTTACACTTGCATAAAATAGCTGATGTACAAGTTCGTGCTTGTAGTTTTTGTAGAGCTTGTAGTCATTTTACACCAAGTGTGATGATTATACTGGATCTCTTGTCCACTATAGTCCCTTCCTAACGTTTTAGTCTAGTTCTGTTGACGAAATTGTCAATACATTTAGCTTAGCTTCAGTCATAGCTTTAGTTTTCATGTAGTTTCCGTTTAGTTTTCATCAGTGAAAAAAAGGTAGTCGACGAACATTTTTCGTCTTAGTTTTAGTCGACAAAAACAACACCGACCACGGCTGCCGGACTACTGGGGGTTTATACGACTATGACACGCCCGGGTACAGAGTTCATAAAACACTGCTCTAGTGTTTAAAACAGAATAGAGTGAATACAGACTAGAGCACATGAAGGCTGGCTATCTGCCACCGCACCATGTCTGAACTACAATAAAAGAAATGTTCCCCCGCAGCCAAATATTACAAGCTTGTCTGTACTGTTCATGTCAAGTGCTTAACCCATTCTGAACGGGAACCCCTTTTGGTGTTTTAAACATTATGTTATGATTTAGCTATTGAAAAATAGCAGATCTACAAGCTCATAGCGCGCCACCGAGTGGCGCGCTACGAGCTTGTAGGTCTGCTATTTTTGAAAAATCGTTAAAATGGTGGCACAAATCTTTGAATATATATTTCAGAGCGAACATTTTTAATGTTTTTTTTTTTTGGCTTTCGCCTTTATTTTATATTTTTATATTTTTTGTGGAGGGACAGACAGTAGGCTGACAGGAAGTGGGGAGAGAGATGGGGGAGTGACATGCAGTAAAGGCCGCCGGGATCGGGAGTCGAACCCGCGGCACACTGCCAGACTGGATTGCCAGCCAAGGTGCCTGGACCACTGAGCCACGGCCCAGGCCAAAGCGAACATTTTTAATTAAAATATTTGCCTCTGGTGGGGTCCCTGGAACTACATATTTTGAGATGGGGGTCCGTGGCCCAATAGAGATAATTCTGGGGGTCCTTGACGTGAAAAAGGTTGAGCACCACTGACACATAGAAACACAGGTTCTTATGGGTTAAGGTATGAGTGGCTTGACAAATGCCAAAAACTAACAGGCTGGAATTAAAATGACAGATATACTGTAGATACAGAGGAAATGCCAAGCCCAAAACCTGCTTTCATTCAAAGATAAATAATGTGCTGCTGCTGCTTGGCTGCTGAAATGAAATGTTTTGTGTGTTGCATTTTATGATGTCACTGGTGGACAGTTTGACCGAACATGACTCGCTCACTGTATAACAAAATTAAGTAAAAACTTCTATAGACTGAGACTTAGGGTTTTGTCTGTGAACATCATATAGCACTGACGAAGGTCTTAGGACCGAAACGTTTGCTTTTTAATTGCACTTTGAGCAGAGAGCACTTTATGAGCATGATCAAATAAAAGGAAAAATGTTTCCCTAAGTCTCAGTCTTTTTTTTCACAGAAGCATTATGGAAATACTGGAGTTAAAAAATAAATGGTGGCATTAACAGCTTCTCTTCATAAACCCCACAAGTATAACGTACAAGAATAAATACATTGAATTTTCACCCCAAAGAAAAAGGACAACAGAAAACAAGACCAACAAACCTTAAATACAGGATCAATAAAAGTTGAAAAATAAAAGGCAGGCAAAAACAGACAAAACAGTACACAACATCCTATAAACAATCATAAGTACACGACAACCATAATCCGCATTACATCACAGCCAGTCTATAGAAGTTTTTACTTAATTTTGTTATACAGTGAGCGAGTCGTGTTCGGTCAAGTTTTCCTCTATGTTTTTGAGACCACCGCTCCTGTAGTTAAGTTGCGCAACAGTTTTCTCAGTGCTGCACTGGTGGACAGTTCACATGTTTCTGAACTGTTCCACTAGCCCTCTTCTGACCGAGTCACACGCGTAAAATAATAGATAATAATAATATGGAAATACGGAAATGAATGGGGTTTTAAAGGGACATTCAATGTCACTCAGTGTTAATAGTATGTGTAGTAGATAACAGTAGCACAATTTGAAATTTGCCAGAAAAATTATGAAGTCTGTGTGTTTGACTGGACTGCTGAATTCCTACAATGCCCATAATGCTTTAGTGGTAAATGGTGGATTTATATAGCGCCTTTATCCAAGGCGCTTTACATAGATTGTGCATTACATTCACCCATCCACACACACATTCATACACTGATTGCGGCGGAAGCCATGCAAGGTACCAACCAGCACATCGGGAGCAATTTGGGGTTCAGTGTCTTGCCCAAGGACACTTCGACATGTAGACAGGAGGAGCCGGGATTCGAACCGCCGACCCATGGATCATTGGACGACCTGCTCTACCTCCTGAGCTACAGTCGCCCCACATTCAATGTCACTCGGTGTTAATAGTATTTGTAGTAGATAACAGTAGCACAATTTGAAATTTGCCAGAAAAATGATGAAGTCTGTGTGTTTGACGAGGGTTTGACTGGACTGCTGAATTCCTACAATGCCCATAATGCCTCAGTGCACTTCCCCTCCTTGTGGAGACTAGAGCCAAATTCCAATACCCAAAATCTCGCCCACTCGCTCACTCCCACTCGATCACTCGGGGTCATTCCAGCTTGACCCGGAAATGGTTAACGTTCCGATTGTTAAAGTGCTCCATCGAGGAGGCGAGTGGAGTCGAGTGGAGGAGCCGAGTGGGCTCTCCGAGACCGCATAGAGCGAGTGTACATCAGGTGCAGGCTCGGTGGGGTATGTTGTCTCCTCGCGGCGGATTTCCGCATCACGTGTACATGTTTTTTTCCTTCTCCAGTGACATAAGTCCACCTCCTCCACATGTGGCACAGAAAACACTGCTTGAAACCCGATACTATGCACCCCCCCCCCCCCCCCCCCCCATCCACTAGCTGCCGGCCGCTGCGGCTGAGTCGCTGACCCAACACACACATGCACGCACACACGCACACACATTAAACTAAAAAGCTTTGCTGTTTGTTTAAGAGACACATTTTCGCTGAATTAATAGAGCTTCAGAATGATGAAGTAGCCTATAGCCTACATATGTGAAAGTGAAAGGACCACAACAAGCCACTGGCTTTATTGCGTTGTGTGATATAAGCACAATAAAAGTAGGC
Source organism: Electrona antarctica (assembly GCF_951216825.1). NCBI lineage: Eukaryota > Metazoa > Chordata > Actinopteri > Myctophiformes > Myctophidae > Electrona > Electrona antarctica. The sequence continues at coordinate 52,381,572 of NC_136812.1, read as the reverse complement.
TATATTGTGCGCACCTCAAAAGCTATAGTTAATTTCTCTCTGTGCATGCCTGAATGCACAGACTGCTATGAATGACGGTGACAAAAATGTATTTATTTATATGTGGACTGAACTGAATATTTAAGTCAGAGAGACTACCTAATTCCTGTTATAGTGTCCGTTATTTGCAAAGGCCGTCGGAGGAGGGACTGTCGGAGGAGGGGGGGTGATTTATACGAGCAAAAAGGAACGCGGGCTGCAGGCAGGTCAGGAATTCCCTTCACTGTGCTTCACAATCATATAATATAAAAGTGTGCGCATCCTGGCGCTTATTCACTATTTCAGGAATAAATAGCCTTGTTGCACATGTTACCAATACATACACATTGGCCTCGGTTACATGCACAAAATGATGAATTGTCTATTCTGTAGACTGTACGGCTCTGGGTTCGGAGTTCCAGTGATCCAGCTGTGTGACACTATATTGTTCCACCACTTTTGCTTTGGCAATGTAAACGTATGTTTTCCCATGCCAATAAAGCCCTTTGAATTGAATTTAATTGATACACGTCATAAGTGATCGCGGAATGTGCCGTCGCTTTGAAATGACAGCGGAGTACATTCCGATTCTAGAGGCAAATCCACTCCACCACTCTGTCCTCGCATCGAATCCTCTCCTCCTCCTCTCCTCCTCGCTGGGGGCGGAACCGAGGAGCGAGTGGAGGACGCGAGGGGAGTGAGCGAGTGTGAAAGTTGCGGTATTGGAATTTGGCTTAGGGGGGAGGCTGCATGGAGGTGTGACTTTGTAGTCCCTGTCCAGGAAGGAAGTCGTGAGACCACATTTTCATGACAGGGTTTTGGGCATGAACATGGCGTCATGCATGACTACATTATCAAAAGAAAACATATTACACATATTATAAAAAAATCACACCCGTGTGAACTGAGTGGTGTAAGGTTTTATATAGCATGATCAGCTGTGGTCTGACGTAATGTCTGACGTAATGAAATCACACAAAATATGTTAAGTAAAAAAAGCTATCATTTTTGATAAATGTATGTATCACACCCGGATGTGATTTCACAACTGGCTGTTTTTGCGCAGAGAAAATGACCACGGTTGCTACGGTCATCCAGTTCACCCGGGTGTGATTTAATTACGTCAGAAATTATTTTGAACATAGCAACCATGGTCATTTTTTTATGCACACAAAAGCCAGTTGTAGGAGTGGTTTACACCACTCAAAAAACACAGGAAAGTGTTTCTTGTGTCCTAAACATCATTAAAATAGTGTTGAGAAGAGAATGATGTGTGTTATTCTGACCAGCTCCACAGGCTTGGGGTAGGGAGGAGCATCGTGCTCTATGATGTTGAAGGGCAGAGGACTCCATCTCCTCTTGGAGCGCTTGCGGGCCTTGTCCCAGGGCGCTTTGTGAGTGGGCCGCTGAGGGCCGTTGTCCCACGGTGCTTTCTGGGCGGGCCGCTGAGGGGCCTGGTGGTCCCACGGTGCTTTCTGGGCGGGCCGCTGAGGTGCCTGGTTCCACGGCGCTTTCTGAGCGGGCCGCTGAGGGGCCTGGTGGTCCCACGGCGCTTTGTGAGCGGGCCGCTGAGGAGCCTGGTTCCACGGCGCTTTCTGGGCGGGCCACTGAGGTGCCTGGTGGTCCCACAGTGGTTTCTGGGCGAGCCGCGGACCACCCACCTGCTGAGGGAAAGCAAAAACAAGCGTGTTCTTACTGTTCTTTCTACCTCCTTCAGCAGCCTCTCCAGCGCTCCCTCGGTTCTGGTGATGATGCCAACCTGCTGACTGGACGTTCGCAGGACGAGACCAACCTCAGCTGCCTCCCCCTCCCTCCTCCCTATGGAACTCACATCAAAGCTGCCCTGCCTCCACCCCTTGCCCTGTTCAAAACCTCCCTCATAGCTTCAAAACGTCCCTCATAGCTCGTAGCGCGGCACCGAGTGCCGCGCTACGAGCTTGTAGGTCTGCTATTTTTGAAAAATCGTGAAAATGTGGCGCAAATCTTTGAATATATATTATTTCACAGTGAACATGTTTAACTCAAATCTTTGAATATTATATTCTTTCACAGTGAACATGTTTAACTCAAATCTTTGCTTCCCTGGAACAACATATTTTCAGGGAAACACACAAAAAGAAAAAATGACAAACATATGGAAATAAGAGCTTTGTGCCCGACACTATGACCGCGAGCGCCACGTTGAACGTCCTCACCTTCGACGGGACGGGCCGCAGGTGGACGTCCATGGCCACGGGAGGAGGGGGCCGCCCCCCCTCACCTCCCCCCTCGCCCGCCTCGCTCGCCCACACCCGGAAGGTCCTGCGTGATGTCACAGCGGTGGCGCGGTCCGCCACGATGGCGCCGTCGTCCTTCACCCTGAAGTCGGGGTCGCTGGAGGTCAGGGTCAGTCCGTCACGCCGACACCCGCCCAACGGCACTGCATGGAGGAGGAGGAGGAGCCGAACAAGAACACACACACCATTAAAGGAGAATTCCATGCTAGAAGGCTTTCTTACCTTTATTTGTAGTTGTTACGTCCCCACCAAAGTGGTCCAGGTGTTATTTTGTGCAAAAGTGCATTATTGGCTATTTCCCCTAATATCATCATCATCATTTTTCGACCGCGGTCGAGATCGTGGATTTCACAATATTACGCCAGACTTCAATTTACAATTTACAATTTAGGCATTTAGCAGACGCTCTTAATCCAGAGCGACTTACATTAGGCAAGAACAAAAGTATGGGAATACATCACATATATAAAATGCATTTATCAAGAAACATGCGTAAGCTAAGAACGTAACTAGAACATATCTATATAATGACACTATACATATTAAATATACATATATACTATACTATGCTATACATATGTACTATGATGTGCTATGACTACATACAATGCAATTATTGTGCTGTCTACAAGACATGCTATAAGTCTGTTTCAAATGCTATCTAAGTCTAAAAAGTGCTATCTAAGGGGGTAGGATAAGTGCTATGGGCCATGATGGAGTCTGAAAAGGTGGGTCTTCAGACTACGGCGGAAGATTGGGAGTGATGCTGCAGTTCTGATTGCAACGGGGAGTGCATTCCACAGTTTTGGGGCCAGAAGGGAGAAGAGTTTGGGACGTGTGGAGCGTTGTCCCGGCGTTTTTAGTGAGGGTACTTCCAGCTTTCCTGCGTTGGCTGATCTGAGTGCGCGGGAGGGTTTGTAGGGTTCAATCATGCTTGCAAGATATGGGGGAGCCATACCTTTGGTTGCTTTGAATGCCAGCATCAGAGTTTTGTATTCTGTGCGGGCAGCGACTGGGAGCCAGTGCAGGGAGCGGAGCAGGGGGGAGACATGTGAGAATTTTGGCTGGTTGAAGACCAGACGAGCTGCGGCGTTTTGGATCAGTTGGAGAGGCTTAAGTGCACATGCCGGTAGGCCAGTAAGGAGCGAATTACAATAGTCAAGTTTTGACAAGACTGTTGTCTGGATTAGGAGCTGGGCTGATTCCTGGGTGAGGAACGGTCTAATTCGTCGTATGTTATAGAGTGTGAACCTACAGGATCGAGTGACAGCTGTGATGTGAGTTTTAAACGAGAGCTGACTGTCCAGGACAACACCAAGGTTCCTGGCTGTTGGGACAGACGTTACCAGGGCGTTGTCTACGGAAATAGTTAGCTCCCGCATAGACTTCCCGGTCCTTCATTGCCATCCCCAGTTCCTGCTTACTGATGCATCATGCATGTGTCCCTAGCGATGACATCAGGGAACGACAGTTTTCTACCTCTGGTCTGCTTTGAGGCAGGACTCCAGAGAAGAAGGGAAGATATAACCTCATTGTCAGCTCTGTAGCAGTGGCCAGGAAACTGTGTTTCTTCTGGATCGGACTAGTGAAGAAACACAGGGAAGGTTGCCGTATATTAGATTAGTCGATGGGTGGCTCTTCCAAGACAGATTTTGCGCTCTCATTAGAAGGCGGGTGTAAGTGCCATCCATTCTTTGAAAGTGTCCATGTCTCAGAGCCATAGAGTAGAATCGGCTCAACGGTCGTCCTAAATATTTTTACTTTTAACATCTTACTAAGCTGGGATGACCAGATCGTATGCATGTCATTGCAGGCTGACCAGGCCATACCCTTCCTAGTTTGAAAGTTCCTAGTTTGAAATATCATAATATTATGATATTTGCCTGATGAAGACCTTGTAGGTCGAAACGTTGCAATTTGTTGCCTCTAAATAAAGTAAGTCTCGGAGCTCTAGAAGCTAGTATGCGGATGTTCATTCTCTTCCTTAACCCATTTTGGGCGGGAACCCCTTTTGGTGTTTTAAACATTATGTTATCATTTAGCTATTGAAAAATAGCAGATCTACAAGCTCATAGCGCGCCACCGAGTGGCGCGCTATGAACTTGTAGGTCTGCTATTTTTGAAAAATCGTGAAAATATTTATTTCAGAAAACTGGAGGATTTAGAAGAATATTTTTAAATTTCGAGGTCAGGCCAAAATGGGTTAAAATCTTCCCTGCCCATGTGCCCCTATTATGATGCCACGGCCAGCCGGCTGTGAAGTGGTTCAACTCCTTCGTTGCGGTTGATCCGTTAAGAAGAATCACGCGGTTCAGCAGAGATGTGCTGCTGGTATGTATATCTGGTATGTTGGCAGAGGTTAACCCATTTAGACCTGAGACACATTCTAAAACAAAATGGCTTCTAAATCCTGACAGTTTTCTGAAAAAACCATGTTAGTCGTTCATAAACATTTTCACGTCAATGACGCCCACAAATACATGTAATTGGCCGCCGACCCCCATCTGAAAATATGTTGTTCCAGGGACCTCCCAGAAGCAAAGATTTGAGTTAAAAAATATATTTTTCAAAAATAGCAGATCTACAAGCGCGGCACCGAGTGCTGAGTGCCACGCTACGAGCTTGTAGATCTGCTATTTTTCGACAGCTAAAGTATAACATAATGCTTAAAACACCAAAAGGGGTTCCCGCCCAGAATGGGTTAAAAGAATATTCTGTGAACGTGAAAAGGCCTGGATTCCATTTAGTGTTAGCATCGAAAAGTACTAACGTTTCAAACCAAAAAAAGCAGATTTACAAGCTCACGAGTCACAACGCATTGCAGTGGGACATATACTTTTAGTGGAGTAAAAAAAAAGGTGCAATATTTGCCTCTGAGATTTACGGCTATATATTTCGTCACCGCTTACCCCTTATCGCTAAACATATTTGCCTTTTTTTTTACTATTTTAAAACATTTTAAAATTGTTCAAAATAGCTGGTTTACAAGCTCACAACGTGCCGATGTAGATTGGCTATAGTTGAACTATTTTAAACTGGTTTAAAGAATGGCAAATTAGTTTATGGATAGTGTATTAAGTATAAATTAAATATAGCATAAACTATTGAAAAGTGGACATGCTGAAATAAAGTAAAGTAAAAGCCCCTTAACCCATTCTGGACGGGAACCCCTTTTGGTGTTTTAAGCATTCTGTTATACTTTAGCTATTGAAAAATAGCAGATCTACAAGCTCATAGCGCGAGTGCCGCGCTACGAGTGCCGCGCTAGGTCTGCTATTTTTGAAAAATCGTGAAAATGTGCCTCAAATCTTTGAATATACTAGTCCTTACCCGTTCTGAATATATGCACAGCAAATGATGTTCAGTGTGGTTAATGTGATGTAATAGATCACATTACTGATAGGGGGGGGAATTGTTTACAGATGGTCTTGGGAAGTTGGGTTGGGCACAAAAGTAGGCTAAGTTATGATCCAACAGATATAAAAGTACACAGTATTGTAACTGTTGCCAAGGCAATGCCCCGTCCGGGTGGAGTTAAACCCTGTTGTTGTTGCGTGCTAACGGTAGGCGGTTAAGAAAACGTCTCCATTTGGCCACCCCGAGTCCCCGACAGATAAGCATTCCGTTATGATGGAGCTGTTCAGTGTGTCACGCAGCCACGCTGGGTGCGTGCGACGCAACCCCCGCGTTGGACGCAACGCTTCCCCAAAGAAGAAGTTATGTCGACGGACGCAAGAGTAGCTGTAGGCTACTATGGGTCTGAGTTGTTTTCCCAATTTCCCCGTGTGGGTCTGTCGGTCTGATGTATAGGTCTGATGCCTGCCTGGGGGTGGTATGGAAAAGGGGAGGTGCGTTGGAGAATTGAAGGGGAATGTTGCGCGGAAAACTGTGTCCCAGTATTTATCAGTGTCCGTCCCAACATGCATTTCACTGGTGACGCTGGTGACACGCGATTTGCGGGGAGATGAGTTGTTTTGGACGCAAATGAATGTAATTAAGATGATTGTTAGAATGTTTGGCGTGTGTAATGCGGGGCAGATTGAGGTTGGAGGACAGGGCTGTGCGGCGCTAGGTTCCGTGAGGCTGTCCGTGCGTTGTGGCGTTGTGAGGAGGCGCTCTAGGCGAGCAGCTGTCTTGCTCCATGCTAGGGAAGGGACAGACTGACTGACAGACAGCGGTTCTTGAATTTAATAATGATATTTTAGAGCGAAAGATTTTAACTCAAATCTTTGCTTCTGGGGGTTCAACTGGGGTTCATCTGGGGGAACAACATATTTTTAGATGGGGGTTGGTGGCCTATTACATATAATTTTTGGGGTTCTTGACAATATTGAGAACCACTGACCACTGTCATGGGTTAAAATTGTGTTTAGTACAATACTGATGTAAATCTACAGTAACTTTAGGTAGGTAGGTAGGTAGGTAGGTAGGTAGGTAGGTACGTAGGTAGGTAGGTAGGTAGGTAGGTAGGTACATAGGTAGTTAGGTAGGTAGGTAGGTAGGTAGGTACATAGGTAGGTAGGTAGGTAGGTAGGTACATAGGTAGGTAGGTAGGTAGGTAGGTAGGTACATAGGTAGGTAGGTAGGTAGGTAGGTAGGTAGGTACATAGGTAGGTAGGTAGGTAGGTAGGTAGGTAGGTACTTAGGTAGGTAGGTAGGTAGGTAGGTAGGTACTTAGGTAGGTAGGTACTTAGGTAGATAGGTAGGTAGGTAGGTAGTTAGGTAGGTAGGTAGGTACTTAGGTAGGTAGGTAGGTTTTGTTTGTACCTTGAGAGACGACGACACCGCGGTCAACCCTCACTGGAACCCTCGCTCTGATGGAATGTGGAATGCATGACGACACGGGAGGAGATAACACCTGGAGAGAAGCCAAACCGGACTGGATTAAACAACGACACGGGTGGCGATGAGACCTGGAGAAACCGGACTGGATTATCATCAACCACGTTGCACCTCTGTTCAACTGGCCATGACCCCCCCCCACACACACACACTCACACATACACACACACACACGCACACGCACACACGCACACGCACACGCACACACACACACACAGGGGTGGAGATAAGAGCTGGAGAAACCGGCCAGGATTAACAACCATGCACTCTCTGTTCAACTGGCCATGACCCCCCGCCCCTCCCCTCCCCAACGCGTCAACGCTTCACACTTCACCTTGTAAATCACACACACACACACACACACACACACACACACACACACAAAAGGACGGTGACACAAGCAACCATAGGAGGCCTTTAATAGCTATGTTTCACCAGTTTCAATTGAAACGGGCCTCCACCCTCAGGGGGGGCCTCCGAGCTACGACTGACCGCCAGGCGTCATTCAACACACCCCCCCCCCCCCACACCACCACCCTTGGCCCTCTCTCTCTCTATCTCTCTCTCGCTCACTCGCTGCCTTGCTCTCTCCCACGCTGTTAAGTTACACCTATTTCCTGTTAATAACCTATGGGTAAAATGTGCGGCATTGGGACACTTTATTGTGAAGGGACGACAGAGGTGTTGAACAGTCAAAACTATGTGTCAATACGCCTGTATCAACAGAATAATTATGTCATAGGTATATATGGGGGCCTCATTTGGTCATGAAATGGGCCTCCAGGTTCCTAAGGCCGCCCCTGCGAGCAACAACAACAACAACAAAGTAGATGAATATATAATAAATAAACAAACAAACAAACAAACAAACAATATTTAACATAAGTACATAGATAAATAAACAAATAAACAAAACCAAATGACTCCGCAACAGGTGAAAGTTGCTCCGACGAATGTCTGCTACATTTGCTTCTTTTCAATTTGAACCCTGAAAAGTAACAGTTTTGGACATAATGAGAACAGTCTTAACTTGAGACCAGCGGTGGAAAAAGTACTCAATTGTTTTACTTAAGTAAAAGTACCAATACTGCAATTTAGAAGTACTTTGTTACAAGTAAAAGTACGGAATTGAAAATGTAAAAGTACTCATTGCGCAGAATGTGCCATTTCACAAGTTCAAACTGTAAATGGTAAATGGTAAATGGTGCATTTATATAGCGCCTTTATCCAAGGCGCTGTACATAGATTGTGCATTACATTCACCCATTCACACACACATTCACACACCGATTGCAGCGGAAGCCATGCAAGGTACCAACCAGCACATCGGGAGCAATTTGGGGTTCAGTGTCTTGCCCAAGGACACTTCGACATGTAGACAGGATGAGCCGGGATTCGAACCGCCGACCCATGGATCATTGGACAACCTGCTCTACCTCTTGAGCCACAGTCGCCCTCTGTGTACTGTGTACAAAATCTATTGAAAATAGCAGATCTACAAGCTACTACTACTACTACTAGGGTGCTTGCGTTTTAAAAACATACTACAGTAGCTATTCAAATGTACAAAATACAAAGTGCATTTTCTTTTTGATATCGGTGCATTGCTGCGTAAAAATGTTGACGTTTTCCCCCAAAATACTTTCCAGAAACTTCCCCCAAAAAACATACATAATAATAGTGAAATAGCAGATCTACAAGCTCACAATGTGTCATCATCACCATCATCATCATGCAACTGTGATCTGCTATTTCCACTATATTTTAAGTTATTCATTCATAATGTAGGCCTATGTTTCCTAGAAATGTGCTGGACTAAATTTGTCTTTGGAATGTCGTAGAGGGGAGAGTATCCAAAAAAAATGCAAAATACCCAACTAAAGTACAGACACTCAAAGAATGTACTTAACCCATTTTGGGCGGGAACCCCTTTTGGTGTTTTAAACATTATGTTATAATTTAGCTATTGAAAAATAGCAGATCTACAAGCTCATAGCGTGCCACCGAGTGGCGCGCTATGAACTTGTAGGTCTGCTATTTTTGAAAAATCGTTAAAATGTGCCTCAAATCTTTCCGAAAATTGTCATGATTTAGAAAACTTTTTTTTTTAAATTTCGACGTCAGGCCTGAATGGGTTAAGTAAACAGTAAACAAAGGGATAAATAACTGGCTCATTGAAGGACAGATGACAGCCAGGGTTTTTTTTTTTTAGGACAAAAGCTCTCTTCATTTCCAACGTAGCCACAAACGTGCGTGCCATTCCTTGGTGGTGTGCGAACGCCAACGGTACAGCCACAAGTCAATAAACAGTACGAAAAACAGCAGATCACCCAACCTGTTGTGACAGAGGGCTGAACGTCTGTGGGAAAGATTCACCCTGGCCTGTTTGTTGCATCGATGCACAAACAGGTGTGTTCTGTGTTAGTTCTGGGTCCAGTTACTTCTTTGACACACCAGGCCAGGGTGTGACTGCACACTAACTATCAGCCATCCCCATGGGGCCCAATCCCACAAATTGACAAATAAACACATATAACTGACAAAAACACAATCGCATACTCAGCGGTTCCCAAACATCTTTGGCCATGCACCCCCCTGTTACCTCCCAACCTTGCTGACAATCCCCCCCCCCCCATAAGCTACAGTATATAGAGACATATATTTCCTATTTATCCACATATATGCACACTAACCTGAATATGGCATATATATGCAGGATAGGCTATATTCTGTATCACGTATCATTGGCATAATATGTTAATATATTTCAAATAAAACCATAGCACCACCATTAGCCTTTTCATGTCGCGCACCCCCTAGACACCGGTGCCGTGTCATTAGTCAGAAGGTTCATTGTTCCGAAATTACTATCCCTATCTCTAACCCTAACCTAAACATAACCGCAAGCACCAGAGGGGCACCACTGGATGTGCAGACTCCTTAAATGACAATGGATTTTTATTAGATTTGTGGATTTAGGGTATTAGAATTTGTAGTTACACAATTGCACATTTTCCGCTGTTTTCTACCGGGGAGGGTAGCTCGACACCAAAGGAAGCTAGAAAAAAAAGCTATTCATTCCTAGCTTCAAAACGAAAACGCTGGTATGCATAGAGATAACATGGGAGCACGAAGCAAGAAGCTGCTTCTAGCTTCCTTGGTGTCAACGCGGCTTAACAGTTTTGGACATAATGAGAACAGACTGAGAATATGTTGTACGGTTATTGTAGTACATACGGTTTCAGTGGATAACTAGAAAAAGTGCCCTTCTGGGCACAGGTCTGAGGTCTCCACCAGGAGGATAGGACTGTGTGAGATGTTTGGCAAAATGTTTAGGAGTAATATAAACATGTTTTTTTGTTTGTTTTTTGCAACAATTTTCTTCATTTTGTTGAGGAAATGCAGAGCCAGATCACTCATAGCATCTCTGAGGATAGAATGTGCAGCATTGTGCAGCATTTTGAACGAAACGGGCCACTCCTGAAAACTTTGGAAGGCAATGTTAGCCAATCAGTATAGAATCTGAGAAATCCAACAGACTCGTCTTGATCACATGACTACAGAGATCATGTGTACCGATTTGCGTGAGATTTGGATGAAATCTGCGCGACTAACATAAGCAATGTGTTTTGCAGAAATCGGCCTCATGGTGGCGCTATAACCGGCAGATGTGGAGGGATGCAGGGAAAATGTTTTTCCATGGCCTCTAGGGAGTGCGCATACATAAGTTGTATACAGATTGATGCAGTTATAGCTAAAAACAGGAATTGGCCTGTTATAGCGCCACCATGAGTCTGATTTGGAAAAAAATTAGTGGCATGTCATCCTCAGCCTAGTGGAAATGTGCGTGTATAATTTCACGGAAATTGCACACTGTGTTTGTGATTTGTGGCATTTTGTTCGAAACGGACCAATCATGTGAGCTTTGGAAGCCAATCTTAGTCAATCAGGATGGAAGATGGGAAATGGTGCAGATCCGTGTTGATCACATGACTATGGAGATAGTGTATACCGAATTGTGTGATGTATGGATAAAATGTGCACGAGTAATCTACAGAAATGTGTTTTGCCTAAATCGGCCTCATGGGGGCGCTACAACAGGCTGTTGAAGAATATTTGGGGCAGAGGTTTGTCGTTGGCATCCAGGGAGTGTGTGTGCAAAGTTTGGCATGGATCGGTCCAACGGTGGCGGAGATTAGCTGGTAACGGACGGACGGAAGGACGGACGGACACACACACACACACACACACACACGGACGGAGTGCAAAACATACTCTCTCCCCATGCCTTCGGCCTGGTGGAGACAATTAAGAAGATGTTCTAACTCCGATACGGAGCTATCAGATGTAATACTATAAGGTAATCGATTGCTTTGTAGAACTCATCGGCTTTGCACTACCTGTTGAGACTTTGATCGATTGGTATTACAGCTGCCTGGGGGGGTCATCCCTATGTTCCCCAGGTTCTATGTTCCCCAGGTGCTATGTTCCCCAGGTGCTATGTTCCCCAGGTTCTATGTTCCCCAGGTTCTATGTTCCCCAGGTTCTATGTTCCCCAGGTGCTATGTTCCCCAGGTGCTATGTTCCCCAGGTTCTGTTCCCCAGGTTCTATGTTCCCCAGGTTCTATGTTCCCCAGGTTATATGTTCCCCAGGTTCTATGTTCCCCAGGTTCTATGTTCCCCAGGTTATATGTTCCCCAGGTTCTATGTTCCCCAGGTGCTATGTTCCCCAGTTTCTATGTTCCCCAGGTTCTATGTTCCCCAGGTTCTATGTTCCCCAGGTTCTATATTCCCCAGGTTCTATGTTCCCCACTTACCTTAGGATTTAGGGTTAGCGTTAGGTTTCTGGTTTATAGTACAATTGTATAGTATGTATAAGTACAGAACAAAGAATGTTTGTTTTTGCCATCTTTGTTGAAGAGTCTGAGCATTTTATTTTATGCCAGTGTTAATTTTTAGTTGGCTACGACTAGATAGTTTAAGTAGCCTAGGCAGGCCTAAAGTTCAATGGATTGTTCAAAGACTGAGCTTGAATCAGAATTTGCTACTAAAAGTAACACTAAGACTAAGTTGCTAAAATGCTTTTAGTCTTTAGAATTACTAAAAATTACTAGGTTAGGTTTCTGGTTTAGGTTTAGGTTTATTCTAAGTGGGGAACAAAGAACCTTTTTTGCATGGTGGGGAACATAGAACCTGGGGAACAGGTACGCTCCCCTGCCTGGGAATGAGGTTACTCCTACTTCATAAACGTTCTCATACAGTACATCGTTTTATCCAGAATGGCCAGAGCTCAGGATGATCAGGGCCAATTGGCTCTGGACACATACGCCATTTTGAAAAGAACTCAGGCCCCCTTCCCTGCTATACTTCTTTCACAGGTGTCACCGATGATACTAATGAAGAAAGGCTCTAGCTGTTCCATTCTGGTCAAACAGAGTCGGTGTTGAAAATGCTTTCTGATGCTGCGGACGAGAGTACAAGCTAAACAAACTGACGTTCCAAAACCCTTCCTTGAGAGGGCTGCCAGACACCAGGTGTCTGCAGACTACATGATTGAAGCTAGTCAGAGTAACGAGTAAATGAAAACAGAATGAGGCGGAGAAGTGTGTGTGTGTGTGTGTGTGTGTGTGTGTGTGTGTGTGTGTGTGTGTGTGTGTGTGTGTGTGTGTGTGTGTGTGTGTGTGTGTGTGTGTGTGTGTGTGTGTGTGTGTGTGTGTGTGTGTGCGTGCGTGCGTGCGTGCGTGCGTGCGTGCGTGCGTGCGTGCGTGCGTGCGTGCGTGCGTGCGTGCGTGCGTGCGTGCGTGCGTGCGTGCGTGCGTGCGTGCGTGCGTGCGTGCGTGCGTGCGTGCGTGCGTGCGTGCGTGCGTGCGTGCGTGCGTGCCGTTTAGCCTGTATCTTTTATTAGTTCTGACTCCTGAGAGAACTCACGTGTCACAGGTCATAGGTCACGGGGTCATGACCATTTCCTGACCATACAGTAAAAAGAGAGTTGGAATGAAGGTTGACCAGTAGATCCACAGCTTTTGCCTTCTGGGCTCAGCTCTGTTTTCAGTGAGCTCAGTATGTAGTCGGTAACACTCCTGCTGCTCTGATTCTCCATCTGACCTCCCACTCCCTCCTCCTCCTCTCACTCAGGAGCAGTGTTGATTTCGCCCGAATAAAACTATGTCCGTCGACTACCTTTTTTCACAGCCGAAGACTATAAATATAAACTATGCTATGACAGTGATGTAAATAGGTTTTCAATGTAATGAGTCCCAGGATGCAGGGATGGTCTTTTAGATGATTCCCAGGGACATTTTATGAGTCTCACTTCAACGACGTTAGGAGTCATATTTTTACAAATTGCAGCATTTAACTACAATTTCATTTGATATGGTTATAATGTGGTTATATTCATGTAGAAAACAGAAGAAGAAATGATTATTATAACTAAAGCTAGCAAAATAAACTAGAATAAGATGCAGAGGTCGTTGTTTTATTGCGTCCCTTAACTATAAACTGTGTTTTGGGATGAAAAATGCACCCTATTTTAATCTCTGATACTATGATGACTAAAAATGTCTTAGACCTACTATCAAATCTAGATCGCTTCGATCGCTTTGATCTATTGTTCCATTTTCTGCTTGAAGTAACCTTTTTTAACTACACATAATTTGCGCGGAAATGAAGCAAAGTTAATGCGTATCGTGTATATACAGTTGGGTGCCACCGATATTGTCCCTTATCATTTGACCCATTTAGGCCTGACCTCAAAATAAAAAAAAGAATCCTTCTAAATCCTCCAGTTTTCTGAAATAAATATTTTCACGTTTTTTCAAAAATAGCAGACCTACAAAGCTCGTAGCGCGCCACTCAGTGGCTTGTAGATCTGCTATTTTTCAATAGCTAAATTATAACATAATGTTTAAAAGACCAAAAGGGGTTCCCGCCCAAAATGGGTTAACTGTCCTTTTGCGCAGATCACGCAAACCTCAGCAAAAAGAAAAGGACAATATCGATGGCCTCCAACTGTAGAGCGTCGCAGTCCGCCCCTACCATGGACCAGGAAATGAAACCCAATGCATTTTTCCCATAGACATTTCTTAAAGTATTTATTTAAAGACGATTACGCCGCGGACAAAGCCAACTCGAGTCGTGACAACTCATGACAACACAAACAATATTTTGGACCAAACAAATAATTACAAAGAAGAAAAACAACAAAAAAAGTGTTTTTTCTTCTTTCTAATTATTTTTTCGGCCCCAAAAATTGTGTTTGTCGTCATGATTTGTCACGACTCGAGTTGGCTTTGTCCGCGGCGTAAACGTCTTTAAATAAATACTTTCTGAAATGTCTATGAGGAAAATGAACGGAGAATCATTTCCTGGTCCAGGGTAGGGGGCGGGACTGTGACGCTCTATAGTGTATAAAATAAAAAGCAAGGTAAATAAAATATACAATAGATAGACAGTGCAGAGGGAACAGTAGTAGTGTGTCAAATAATCTATAGGATAAACAATGGACATACAGCAGCAGTTTACAGTTCAGTTATACACACACACACACACACACACACACACACACACACACACACACACACACACACACACACACACACACACACACACACACACACACAGAGCAACGCAGCGCCAGGAGCCGTAGCCCAATTAGGCAGGACAATACATTAAATAAAAGTACTACTAGTGTAGTGGGCAGACTGACCTGAACAACCTGAAGGTCAGATCCTGTTATGTTAGGTCATATATTTTGGCTTCTGTTCGGCCTTTATAAGTCCAGCTCCTCATTCTGTGTTGTCACATCCTGATGTTGATTCATTCATCTCAGAAGCAACCAGCCAACAGGACAAACACAAGTTTGAATGGTAAGTACATCTTCTGTTCACTTTGATATGGTTTTATATAATGCACTAGCCTAGACGACCTTACAGTCGTATGCAAAGGCTATAAACGTATGCCATTTAGGTAGACATAGCCCTCTGTTGTGTATACATATATTCTATTATATTCTACTATTGTACTGGATGTAAGGTTCTTAGCTTGCTTATGCCAAAAAGTGGTGACCCGTTGAATCCGTTCAAGACGGAGATTGATCAAAAGGACGGAGAATATTGATATCAAAACCGATTGCATCGCTCCACAGGCTGGGAGCGTCCGGTGGGACGTCATCGAAAATGTTCCCCCCCCATTTTAGCCGACGAGATCAACACAATGACTGTCTGAAAATTACATTTCTGCATCTGCTCAGAACATAAATGTAACGTTTTAATGTTTTCTTCATTATGAACTGTAGATGCAGATGAGTATGCTGGTCTCCATGGCCTTGGTGGTCCTTCTGGTCCACAGAGCAGGTATAGTACAGAGAACATTATCAGAACAGTATTGATTTTGACAGCAATTTATTGTAGTCACCTAGCTGGAATGTGTTAGTGTTAGTCTTGTTTTAGTCGACTAAATCTACAGGTGATTTAGTCGACTAAAATTGGTTTTGGCGTCGCAATGTTTTATAGCAGATCTACAAGCTCACAACACGCAGCCGTTGTGATGCAACCAAGTGTACAATGACTTATACTGGTCCACTAGTCCCTTCCTAACATTTTAGTTTAGTTTGTATTTGTTGACAAAATTGTCAATATATTTAGTCTTAAGTTTTAGTCATCTTTATTTTTCATTTAATTTCCATTTAGTTTTCGTCAGTGAACGAAGGTAGTCAACAAACATTTGTTGTCATAGTTTTAGTCGACGAAATCAACACTGATTCAGAAGGGTTCAGAACCTCCAGTTGTTGTTGTTGTTGTTGTTTTTTAATCTCTGGGACCCCAAACTACACTGTAAAATCCTATTACTTTAACTCTGAGGGCAGTATTATGCGTGTCTTAAGTAGCAGGTCTTATGACTTAACTTAAGACCTGGAGGCGTGGGCAATGCTGTTTGGCCACTCAGAATAGCCAAATGGCATTGATCACGCCTCCAGGTCTTAAGTTAAGTAATAAGACCTGGTACTTAAGACACGCATAATACTGCCCTGAGTGTACAAATGAAACCAATGTGGTTCCACTCTAATGCGTAGTTTCATTGTACAAATATTCACTGTTAGACGGGATGTTAGCGTCTAAGCTTGCTTATGGTTATTGATGACTATTTCTATGCATTTGATGTATTAGGCCTCTAGTACCATGTGTGGTTCTTGCTTACTGTAAATCGCTCTGGATTAAGAGCGTCTGCTGGCCTGGGCCGTGGCTGTGCGGTCCAGGCACCTTGGCTGGTAATCCAGTCTGGCAGTGTGCCGCGGGTTCGACTCCCGATCCCGACGGCCTTTACTGCATGTCTTCCCCCCATCTCTCTCCCCATTTCCTGTCAGCCTACTGTCTGTCCCTCCATAAAAAAATTATAAAATAAAGGCGAAAGCCACACAAAAAACATAAAAAAAATATAGTGCTCTTTTGACTTAATGCTTCTCGTAATTGAGCAAACAACTGCCGAGGCTCAGTTAGTCAAAACTGAGATAGAAACGCATGAGACTGAGCTCCACAGTAAATTCAGTACAGAGTTTGAATCTATTCTAAATACAAAGAGAAGGAACATATCAAGAAACTAAAGAAGTACAAGAGAGACGCTGAAAATTATCAGCACTAAACCAGCTTCACCCCCCCCCCCCCCCCCCCCGACACCGTTTCATGGAATATTCATCCATGGACCCACCCCATCCACCCCACCACCCAAGACAAAAAGGTGCAGGCGGGGCAAGCGCGCCTCCAGGAAAAGGGCGCCGTCCATGGACACGCACTCCAAGAGACGATAATAAATATATCCACAAAAGAACTGTCGAATGACCAAGTTTCAGTGTTATCAAAAGGATTGTCCTTTGTATCAAACTCTAGTGGGGTCAACTCGTTTGGCCTCAAGGTAGACCTTTGTAAATGTTTTCGCCAGATCAAATTGAAACATTTTTTCTCCAAAACTCCCACGCCTAGTGGAGCTTTGGCTGCGAATCATTTTAAACCTAAGAGCACAATTTGCCCGAATGTTTCTAATCATTCTATCAATACTTGTTGTAGACTCGTAGAACAGGATGTTTTTAAAAGTGAATGATCAACCTATTCGGGTGTCTAGTAATCTGTCCCAAAGGGGGGAGAAAGCCCTTGTCCTTAAAACGTTTGCTGTTCCGCCAGGACCTATACGCACCTGCTATAAAATCGAACCGGGTGTGCGGAAGTCATCTCTCGAATATGCCTGATATTTATGGATGATAATAACAGACCTTTAATTCCTTCCTCCTTTATGTTGTGTGAAACGCAGCTCCCTTCCCATGGAATGAACAGCATGCAGTCCAAGAGGCGATTATGCTGCCATGCTGCCCGCCTGCTGCCATTGATGCAGGTACTGCCATTGATTTGATTTGATCTCCATTTGTCTTAAACAAGTCATTTTAACGAGTTAAAATGAATATTAAATATCTAAATTCTGAATCAAGCAACTGTCACATAAGCCTGAGTACGATGATAAAATCACCAAAAGTTTTTTTTGAAAGTGAAATATCCCTTTAATATATTAATTGGTTCTCCTAACTAATCATCATTATCAGATTCTGTCCATTTCTGTTTACGCACATTTTGTCCTGGGGTTTGACACAAGTGGACCACAAAGTGTTCCTGTCAGTGTAGAATTGCTTTGTCTCTTGGTAGAGCTACTGTAGCGTATTTTGAGTTGTGTTCGTTTGGGCCAGAGTAATATAGTAAGAGAGTGGCGACACTAGCGTTGACTTAATGGAATGCGGGAAGTGCTCATTCTATCTCAATGGGATAGTTCCAGCCATAGGAGCAATGTTTGGAACTATAGCCCATAAGGCACCCGCTTTGCGGCGAGATCAAAGCGTGTCGCTACTCTCCTACTCTACACTCTGGTTTGGCCCTGGGCTCAAGCTCTCTGATTCTAGTGTGCTAGTGTTCTTTTTGTGTATTCATTATTCAGTATTTCTCTTGCAATGTAACACTTTGAATTGTCTTTGTGTACAAACAGGTGTGCAGGAGCCCGCCATTTTGCCTCGCCGTGACGCCAGAGATGTGGGATATAGGAATGGAAAAGGAAAGAATGGAAAAAAGAATAGCAAAGGAAGATAGTTCAACTGATCTAAAAGCAAAATGCTGTACCAAGCCAGTTTAATAAATTTAAATAAAATTCAGATTCACGATTATTTAATTTTTTTCATGGATATTGTATCAGTAAAATGACAACCATTATGTGTCTTATGAATGGTTAAAGGAGTACTTAACACATTTTCACAGATTGTATCTCCATTTATCTTAAAAGAATAATACCTCCATTGTACAGAAAACTCCATACATCATATAGCACATCATTATCACGGCCATTTTCCTTCGAGAACGGGCAGAGAGAAGCAAAAGCTTATCTTGTCCTTCTCATATTATATTAATTATATTATTAATTGGTCCTCCTAACTAATCATTATTATCAGATTCTGTCCATTTCTGTCGACTCTGGGCTAAACCTGCCTGCCAATCACATCATCACTGTCCATTTCTGTCGACTCTGGGCTAAACCTGCCTGCCAATCACATCATCAGTGGTGGAAAAAGTACCCTAAAGATGTTTTACTTAACCCATTTAGGTCTGACGTCAAAATTAAAAAAGAATGTCTTTTCTGAAAAGCCTTATGTTTCTGCATCAGTGGTGCTCAATATTTCATGTCAAATACATGACAAACTAGAAAAAGTGCCCTTCTGGGCACAGGTCTCCACCAGGAGGATAGGACTGTGTGAGATGTTTGGCAACATGTTTAGGAGTAATATAAACATGTTTGCCTTTGATGGCAATTGGATGATTTGAGGCATTTTGTTCCAAAAATGTGTTTTGCAAAAATCAACCTGTTGGTGGCGCTATAACAGGCCAATGTGAAAAGGGTGGGATATATTCCTCAGCCTAGATTTCACGTAAATTGCATGCTGCGTTCATGATTTGAGGCTTTTGTTCAAAACGGGGCAATCTTGCAAACTGTGAAAGCCAATTAAAGCCAATTAGGATGGAATATGAAATATGGGACAGATCCGACTTGAGCACATGACCATAGAGATACTCTGTAACGATTTGTGAGATTTTTGGACAGAATCTGGAGGAGTAATATCAAAAAATGTGTTTTACAAAAGTCGGCCTCCTGGTGGCGCTATAAAAGGCAGATGCGGAAAATGCAGGTCAAAGATTTGTCCTTGGCCTCTAGGGAGTGTGCATGCAACCACGCAGATCGGTGCAGTTTTAGGTAAAACATGTGAAAAGCTGCCTCATGGTGGCGCTATAACAGGCCGTTCTGGAAAATGTGGCGCAGAGGTTCATCGTTGGCATCCAGGGAGTGTGTGTGCAAAGTTTGGCATCGACCGGGTTAACGGTGCCAGAGATTAGCTGGTAACGGACGGACGGAAGGACACACACACGGACGGACACACACACGGACGGACACACACACACACGGACGGAGTGCAAAACATACTCTCTCCCCATGCCTTCGGCCTGGTGGAGACAATTATATGTATCTTATGCCTCCGCCCCCATCTAAACATATGTTGTTCCAGGGACCTCCCCAGAAGCAAAGATTTGAGTTAAAATGTTCACTCTGTAATAATATATATTCAAAGATTTGAGGCACATTTTCACGATTTTTTTCAAAAATAGCAGACCTACAAGCATGTAGAGCATACGAGCATGTAGATCTGCTAGTTTTGAACATAATGCTTTAAAACACCAAAAGGGGTTCCTGCCCAAAATGGGTTAAAGGACAACTTTAGTTTTTTTTGTTTTAGGTTGTTATTAGAGATAGTAAAAAAGTGTTACTTTTTTTTCATTTGCTGCTTTCTTTCGTTTTAAGGATTTTAGCTGTTTTTGACAGGGAGCGGGGGCATTCGAGCATGGGGCTAAATATGTATTTGTTTTACAAAATATGAATGCAATTTATTTTTTTATTATTTACTATAGTCCTAATAGACCTCAGGAAATTACATCTGGCCACAGAAGATCACAGGATCTATTGGAAGCCACACTGTGTGTCATAGGCTCAATATGTCAGTTTGACACATTCAGTGGATCTCGTGATCTTTTATGGCCAGATGTAATTTCAAGAAATTAATTAATAACATTTTGTAAAATAAAAACATATTTAGCCCCATGCTCGAATGCCCCCGCCCCCCTGTCAAAAACAGCTAAAATCCCTAAAACAAAAGAAAGCAGCAAATAACAACCTAAAACATGAACCTTGGTTGAAAAAAACTAAAGTTGTCCTTTAAAGGAGCATTCAGTGATTTGGGTGAATTGGAAAACCACCCAGTCCGCCCCGGTAACACAATGTGCACATGCACGCTCTACAGTGGGGGGAAGTGCAACAGGCCAACAGCATGTGCACCAAGGCCCGCCCCCACTCGATCATGATTGGAGGAAGGCCCCACTCATCCTGATTGGATGAAGGTTTTGCCACCCGCCACCAAAACTGAAACTAGGGTTTTTTGACCCCAGGGGCTCACTGGGGACAGGGAGGAACTCCTTATATGGTCAGCACACTCTATAGTAGGGAGGATTATCCAGAAAAAAATAAAAAATAAGTGATATTTGAATTAAGTCAAATCACTGAATATACCTTTAAGTAAAAGTTACATTACTAATAGTACTGAGTTACTTTCCACCACTGACTACAAACTTTCTCTTCCTGAGAGGTTTGCATAAATATAGAAGCCGCATTGTTCTTGAATTAAAAAATAATACGATTTGAAAATACAGCTATACGAGAAAACAAGACTGTGAAAGTTAGATTTTTACTGAATGGAATGATACAGAACTGACCTGGGTATATTATGTTAATCATTTAACTTTCTCAATCTGTTCAGATTAACAATGACCTAATATTAACATTTACAACACTCCACACTCCAACAATAAGCAACACAATAGGGTGATATCAGCTGAATTGGGCATTAAGAAAGGGAGAGGTTAGTCTGGGGTTTTTTTCCAGCAGAAAGGAAGTGAATAAGCATTAGAATAAAAGAAAGATGGCGGGAAAATGTCATTCCTGCAACTCATTTTATTTTATAATGGTGGCAGGCCATTATTATAATGGTTTTATTTTATAATGGTGGCAGGCCATTATTATAATGGTTTTATTTTATAATGGTGGCAGGCCATTATTATAATGGTTTTATTTTATAATGGTGGCAGGCCATTATTATAATGGTTTTATTTTATAATGGTGGCAGGCCATTATTATAATGGTTTTCTTTTATAATGGTGGCAGGCCATTATTATAATGGTTTTCTTTTATAATGGTGGCAGGCCATTATTATAATGGTTTTATTTTATAATAGTGGCAGGCCATTATTATAATGGTTTTATTTTATAATGGTGGCAGGCCATTATTATAATGGTTTTATTTTATAATGGTGGCAGGCCATTATTATAATGGTTTTATTTTATAATGGTGGCAGGCCATTATTATAATGGTTTTATTTTATAATGGTGGCAGGCCATTATTATAATGGTTTTATTTTATAATGGTGGCAGGCCATTATTATAATGGTTTTATTTTATAATGGTGGCAGGCCATTATTATAATGGTTTTATTTTATAATCGTGGCAGGCCATTATTATAATGGTTTTATTTTATAATGGTGGCAGGCCATTATTATAATGGTTTTATTTTATAATGGTGGCAAGCCATACAGCAAATTTAGATTTTAGTTTTAGTCATCATAGTTTCTTGAATAGTTTTCATTTAGTTTTAGTCACATTTTAGTCACCTGGAATGTTTTAATGTTAGTCTAGTTTTAGACTAAATCTACAGTTGATTTAGTCGAACAAAATGTGTTTTGGCGGGCCTTGATGCTGTCGTAATCTTTCACTTAGCCGATCTACAAGCCCACAACGCGTTGCAGCGCGACACGTTGTGAGCTTGTAGATCGGCTATTTTCAGCATGCAACTAATTGTAAAATGACATATACTGGATCTCTTGTCCAATAATCCCTTCCTAACATTTGAGTCTAGTTTTTATTTGTTGACGAAATTGTCAGTACATTTAGTCTTAGTTTTAGTCATCATAGGTTAGTTTTTATTTAGTTTCCATTTAGTTTTCGTCAGTGGAAAAAGGTAGTCGACGAACATTTTTCGTCTTAGTTTTAGTTGTTTTAGTTTAATTTGATCCATTGACTTTTCTGATGACACCACTCTCATACACTGTGTTCTCTCGAATCGGTCAAACAGCACCTGATAACCGCATGTAGTCTCACCATGGCTGGAAACGTTATTGTACCGTTATTGTCTCTATTCATCATCGCAATAGATGGAAATTAAAAAAATGTCTTCTAAATCCTGACAGTTTTCTGAAAAAAACATTTTTCTATGTCGTTGGTTCTCAAAAAATTTCATGTCAACGACCCCCAAAAATATATGTAATTGGCCGCCCCCCCCCCCCCCCCCCCCCCCCCCCCCCCCCCCCCCAGAAGCAAAGATTTGAGTTAAAAACGTTCACTCTGAAAGAATATATATTTAAAGATGTGCGCCACATTTTCACGATTTTTCAAAAATAGCAGACCTACAAGCTCGTAGCGCGGCACTCGGTGCCGCGCTATGAGCTTGTAGATCTGCTATTTTTCAATAGCTAACATAATGCTTAAAACGCCAAAAGGGGTTCCCGTTCAGAATGGGTTAAGCATGATGTTATACTTTAGCTATTGAAAAGATCCAGAAGTTGAAATAGAGAACTATTCAATCAATGATAAAGCAGAGGAAAACAAAAACAATCCTCGGCAGCTCTGAAAGCTACTAAACAACCAACTAGGCTGCGGTCAGAAACTAAAAACATCAGAAACTACAAACATCAAATCGGACGACACCCTCATCACTGACAAGCTTGATGTAGCCATTGCTAGCCAACTACTTAAACATCTTCTTTACAACGCTGGTTAACAAACAACGCTGGTTAACAAACGCTGGTTAACAAACTGCCAGCTCCCACTCTGGGTGTTTTGGTGTAGAGCACATCAAAGCCTTCTACAAAAACCTAGGTGTTTGTAAAGATGATTTTAAAATGGCAATGGTAACAACTGAGGAGGTACTTAAAAAACTGAGTGCCCTCCAACCCCACAAGGCCACTGGCCATGACAATATTCCCTCCAAATTTCTCAGAGACTCAGCCATCTCTATAGCTCCAATCATCACCCACATATAGTAAACCTCTCCATCAAACAGGGACAGGTCCCCCAAGATTTCAAACTGGCCAAAGTAACACCCCTGCACAAGAAAGGGAGTAAATTAGACCCTGGCAACTACCGCCCTATTTCTATTCTAAGCTCCATCTCGAAACTCGAAAGTGATGGAAAAATCACACCCGTGTGAAGTGAGTGGTGCAACTCCGTGTGGGGGTCCCTGGGGGGTCCCTGGAAGTTCCAGACCAAAAGGACCACGACCAGGGTGCCGGCCCGGTTCCAGCAAGCCACCCCATGTCCGAAACGGTAGAGAAATGAGGGCCCATGTGGGGGTCTCTGGGCGTCCCCGGGGAGTCCTCGGGGGGGGTCCCCAGAACATCCAGACCCCCAGGAACGCGCCCGGGGGGCGCGTTCGAAACGGTTGAGAAATGACAGAGTTAACGTGTGGGGGTCCCTCTACTGTACCCTCTACTGTACTGTACTATAGTGTCACTGTACTGGCACACCCAAATTCATCATATATACAGTTTTATATGCGTGCGTGTGTGTTTGTGTGTGTTCACAGGTGGTGAAAAACAGCCATGCTGTTTTCGTGCTCAGACCCACCCACCCACCCAGCCACCCACCCACCCAGCCACCCAGCCACACACATATCTCCGTAAGGGAGTGGTTGCACTACTCAAAAATAGTCTATGAACAGGTTGAAAAGTATCTTGCCACAAATAAATTAATGTACGAGTTCCAATCTGGCTTCAGAACATCCCACTCCACCGACACATGCCTCCTCTATTTGAGCGACCACATCAAACACGAGGTGGATGCTGGCAAATACTGCGGCATGGTCATGCTGGACCTCCAAAAGGCTTTTGACACAGTGAACCACTCCATACTGGTTAACAAGCTTAAAAAATTGGTTTTGATAGCACATCAGTGAGCTGGATGTAATCCTACCTGGAGGGGAGAGAACAGATGGTGGAGGTGAAGGGAACACAATTATCTTCGCTCCTATGCCACCAAAATGTGGAACGCCCTACCTACAGTCATTAAGACATGCGAATCCCTTGACTCCTTCAAAACCGCTCTCAAGGGGCACCTACAGACGGCTGAAATTCGAAACTGGCCCCCGTAAAATCTGTGATCTACGAGCTTGTAGATCTGCTATTTATGAAAAATCGTGAAAATGTGGTGAGAATCTTTGAATATATTCTTTTCAGAGCTAACGTTTTTAACTCAAATCTTTGTCTGTTTTAATCTGAAAAAAGGTGTCCTTGAGTGGGTCCCAAATGGCCCGTACAGGTGTGTAACTTTGAGAGTCTACAAATGGGCCCGTAAGGGTCCATTTGGTTCCATTTGTACACTCTCAGAGTTATGCCAAATTAAAAAAGTTAGAGAAACACTGTACACTAAGGCCCAGGCTACACGTATATGGATCTTTTGCAAAACGCACATTTCTAAATGTGTAAAATAAATGAGTAAAATATCCGGATCAGTGGAGCTGTTTAGTCATGCGAAACGGAGCTTTTGAGAAACGATGATGTCACCGCTTATTAGCGCATATCATTTTTACTATAATTAGGTGAGAAATGCAGCTTAATTGTGCCTGCATGCGGAAACTCGGATATCTATCCAATTGTTCATATTTATATTATTTATATATCACTGTTAACAACTTTAAAACTTATCATATGTTGCATCAACTGCAGCGAGCAAAGGCTCTGCTCTGCTGCATCCAATAATAAATATATCAGCCTACTAGTCCAGTGCGGACCTTATACTCTAAGGTGCGGACTGGTGATTTCATTTGTATTGGTGCCGAGTGCGAAGCTTGAGGTTAATTGTGGACCGCTACAGATAAACTGTGGATATTAACCTACCTATAAGGACCCTGGCCAAATGCCATTGCAGCAGACTACACCTGCAAAGTCTATGCGTGGTGTGTGCATAGCCATGTGATGTGAAACTATATTCTCGTGCTGTATTTTACTCTCCATGTCATGGTCATGGAGGGGAGAGAGAGAGAGAGAGAGAGAGGTGTGAATGGTGAGAAGAAAGTATACAGTGGGTCGCCGTGCGCATATAATAGCTCTCTCCTGTTTAGGTAATAAAGGGCGCACCCTTGACTGCATTTGTCACTGTGCCTGCATGCCGACAAGTGTGCGTGTGAACTTTTATTAGCCTACATTATAACTATAAAATATAGCCACTCTACAAGCTCACAAATGGTTGTGGACACTATCTATAGGTCTGACTCTACTATTATTTTCTGTGCAGGACTTGCCAAGTCGCCAGAGCAATGGTAAAGTCTAAAGTGTCTATCATTTTTAAATGATATGGAGAGAAAAGTCGAGAGTCGGGATTTGGAGATTTACGCACATATAGCGTGACATGCCGACAGACAATGAAAGAAACATGGTCCACGTCCACTCACATATCTCTGTCGTATGGGCAGGGATTTTTTCTAAAACGGAGGACGAAAATATCCGTTTAGCAAAAGATCCATATACGTGTGGCCTGGGCCTAAATGGAATAGTGCCTTTGATTGATTGATTGATTAACAGTTTGCAGAATGGGTACATTTCACATGAAAGCACAACTCAATACAAAGACTGTTACTGTGGACGCCACACTGATAAAGCATTTCACTTGTTTACAACAGGGTCCACCATCTTCAATTCATCAGAACATTTAGAGACATGTACAAATATACACTATAAAATTATTCACATTATTATTAGTAGCATCATCGGTAACAGCTGTGAAGGAAGTAAGGAAGGGGCCTGGAAGTAGGAACAGTTATTCTGTGTGCATAGCGCCTATATTCATAGTACGGTGGTGTTTGACAAATATCACGCCTATCATAGCGTGTGTGTGCGTGTAGCCCACTCCATCATACCGCACTTGACAGTTCTGCAGAGGAATTCCTGCGTTTAAACCTGCGTTGACTTAATTGTCACAGTCGCAGACTTTGCCTGTCTTGTCTAGGTGTTGTATTTCTATGTCACAATATGCTCATGGTCTAGCGCAGGGGTTCTCAACCCGTGGGTCGCGACCCCTCGGGGGGTCGCCAAATTATTTTAGGGGGTCCCCAAATTATTTTCAAAAAAAAAAAATGATTTTGTTTTTTTATTTTTATTTTCACGATTTTTCAAAAATAGCAGACCTACAAGTGGCGCGCTACGAGCTTGTAGATCTGCTATTTTTAAATAGCTAAATTATAACAATGCTTAAAACACCAAAAGGGGTTCCCGCCCAAAATGGGTTAAGGTTATTGTAGCAGTCAATTTATATTGGGGGTCGGGAGGGGGTGGGGCGGGGGTCCCGAGACGTTGCCAAAGCATTTTCGGGGGTCCCCGGCCAAAAACGTTGAGAACCCCTGGTCTAGCGTTCATACATGGTTCTGTGTCCATGTCTTCCCCAGCTGTAACTCATCATGTGTAATCAGTCCTCATGTGTATAGGTTTGTTCACCAGTAGTCAGTCCCTGACAGGTCAGTGTTTGGTGTCACAACATGCTAGTGTTGCAGTACCGTAGTTTGTGACTTCTGTTTATTGCGAACGCAGTGAGCATTTACTATGAGACCCAGCAGATCATGTCTGTCTGTCTGTGTGTCTGTGTGTGTGTCACGCAGTAACACCACCCGCCCACCACCAGAGGGCGCAGCTGTATCACACACAAAAACACATGCACACACACACGCACGCACGCACACACACACACACACACACACACAACAACTTAATTAAAAAAAACTTAACTTAAATAAAACTTAACTTAAAAAAAAAACTTAAAGAAAAAACTTTAAAAAAAATCTTTAAAAAATCTTTAAAAAAAAATCTTAAAAAGAAAAAAACTTACAAAAAAAACTTAACTAAAAAAAAAACTTAAAAAGAAAAAACTTTAAAAAAAACTTAACTTAAAAAAAACTTTAAAAAAAAAACGTAAAATTAACTTAAAAGCAAATCTTAAAAAAAATAAAAATAAAACCTTAAAGTACGTAATTTATTCTAATTCTTGTTATTGCAATATACGAGCTGCGTTCGCTTCCACGTTCGCACGTCTTACTTGTTAGTATAAAGAATGTACAGTATTTAAGGACGGTAAGAAAACAATCACATTCACAAATAGATCAAAGATAACATTACTAGACAGACACTTGACCTCTTAAGCCCTAGTTGACTGGCGGCATCCCCCGGGGCTGTAGTCTAGAAAGATCTGCTTTTTTTCCCCCCTCTGAATGTTTGCTCCAGAATAGAGAGAAGCTATGCTATAGGGATGTGATTACATGTCAGGAAACAGGCCGGGTGAACATGTCACCGGTGGCATTGTCCTACATGACTCAAAGTTGTATTGCTTTTTCAGTTTAAGCACAAAGCAATGTCTGAGAATGTACATGAAAGATGAGTGAAGATCTTTTGAAAATAACTTTAGAAAAAAGTTTTTAATTGATTGTTTCTAAATCCGGGCCTAAGTTTTCTGAAGAAAATCTAATAGGCCTATTTATTCATAAATTACAAAAGAAATCACACCCGTGTGAAGTGAGTGGTGCAACTCCGTGTGGGGGTCCCCGGGGGGGGGGGGGGGGGGGGGGGAGATCCTGACCCACAGGAACGCACCCAGGGTGCCGGCCAGATTCCGGCGAGCCGGCCCGCGTCCGAACCGGTTGAGAAATGACAAAGTTACTGTGTGGGGCTCCCTCTACTGTACCCTCTAATGTACTGTACTGTCACTGTACTGTACTGGCACACCCGAAATCACCATACAGTTAATATGTGCGTGTGTGTTGAGTTGCGCACAGGTGGGGAAAAACAACCATGCTGTTTTCGTGCTCAGACGCACCCAGCCACCCACCCACCCACACACATAGCTCCGTAAGGGAGTGGTTGCACAACTCAAAAATAAGAAAAAGATAAAAGTTTCTGTAGCCTATACAGTAACAACAACTACACCAAAAGGGGTTCCTGTCTTGAAAAGTAAAAACCCCAAAAGGTGATTTACTAGTAGCGACCCATACAAACTGCTCCGCGACCCAAACATGGATCCCAAACCACAGTTTGGGAAACAGTTGACTAAATAAAATCACAGTCCCATCATGCAACAACAAGGCACGTGCAAAACCCTGCATGGATTCTGCCGTGCCGTGCCAGGCCTGTAAGTAATCCCATAGCTTTGTCATGCTTTTTATTACAGCTCGTGTTGTCTTTGGTTGAATATTAACTTCTCTCCCCGTAAAATGGGTGCCGAGCGGGCTCTGTTAGGCTATTGACTGCATGCCATTATTCTGTCTACTTATAGTTTATGTTTTATGAATTATGACTTATGACAAGCCCTTAACTGTTCCTTTATTTATATTTAGTATCCTGTCCTATGCTGCTGCTGCTATTTGGAGTGGGTTGAATGATAGCAAACAAAAGTTTGTGTTTGAATGCAATGACACAATTCACGTCTGTCTGTCTGTCTGTCTGTCTGTCTGTCTGTCGAGGACTGGAGCTCTAGACAACTTGCATTAAGCATCACATTTGCATTAGTGGAACCAAATAGCACCACTGGCTTTTAAATCAGAATGGCTACTGTATTGGCCCACTCAAACCAGCCAAAAACAGTAATAAAACTAGTAGGCTAATACAACGAAGATCAAAACGCACAAAATCCATATTATCAACACAGTCAGTCATTGGGTGTAACTTTATATGTTGTGTTATTAGGCCGCATGTGTCCAACACACACACACACACACGCACGCACGCGCGCGCACACACACACACACACACACACACACACACACACACACACACACACACACAGAGAGAGAGGGAGAGTTAACAGTCCGGGGAAGGAACAAGGTGTCCTCCCCTTTTATTCTATAAAACAAAAGCAGCCCATTCCTTTCCTGCGGGCTTTCTGCAGCGGGACAGCTCCACGTAGGCGTCGCTCGGCGAAAATAGCCGATCTACAAGCTCACAACGCGTCGCTGTGCGACGCGTTGTGAGCTTGTAGATCGGCTATTTTTGGCCGAGCGACGTCACCGTCATAAATCCGAGTTTAGACCACAGTGTGCAGTCAAGTGGCCGACTGGACGGACGGGGGGCGTTCCAACATTCCAACAACACAACCTGTTGCATGATGGTGTTTTGGCTCAACTTTCGCTTTTTTTAATTTTTATTTCCCTCATAATAACGGCAAAATCACATCATTCACATGCACTCGTCGGTCGGTCCAAAGTAAACACGATAAACTGTACGCGTGCATGCCACCCCCACCACCACCAGCTTTAATTACTATCGGTGTCTAAATCAAATCAACACGATGCCGCGAATATACAAGCACTTGTGAAGCTATTATAATGATCCATCATTCATCATCACTCACCACAATAAGCAGGCTGAGGCAGATCAGTAACTGTGTGCCCGCGGGGGCCATGGATGGATGAATGGATGGATGGGTGGATGGATCTTTAATCCGAGCCAGGGGGAAGCCAGCCGGGCCAACACGTCTCCAGTGTCCCCGGGGCGCTGGTGGTGCATGGGTCTCTATCTCTCCTCTCCTCTCCTCTCCTCTCCTCCAACCGTTATAGGTTATAGTTAGCTCAGATCAAGTGTTGTAGGGTCCATAAGGGCGTGATGTCTGTCACACACACACCGTAGGTGCAAGTAGGCAGTCAGTGTAGGCTACACTACAGTGGTGGTGTGGTTGGTAATAATAGCCTGTCTATATAATCTATCTCTGCGGTAGGGAACTTGGAACACAACTGAGTGTCCACAACTTTTCACTAATGTCTTTTTTTTCTCTCTCTCTCTCTCTCTCTCTCTCTCTCTCTCCTTGCACCGCCCCGCCCCCTCCCCTTGCCTGCTGCACGCTCTGTCCTGGCAGAGAGAGACAGAGATAGAGAGAGAGAGAGAGAGAGAGAGAGAGACAGAGATAGAGAGAGAGAGAGAGAGAGAGAGAGAGAGAGAGAGAGAGAGCAGGACTCCACCCCCACGAGCCAGACGCACTTTTGTATGTAGTGTGTGTGTGTGTGTGTGTGTGTGTGTGTGTGTGTGTGTGTGTGTGTGTGTGTGTGTGTGTGTGTGTGTGCGCGCCGCGCACGTGTGTGCGTGCATGCGCACCGACAACGTGTTACTGTTGTATTCATTAATTATGATGCATTACTAATAGGCCTAGATTGTGAATGAATTATATAGGCCTATAATATATCAATAAATGAATCAATAAAATGAAGAGGTGTCCGAACCCTGGGCACGGTCTGACCCAGAGGTCATGACCCCTTTGACCTGTGAGGCTGTGACTCATATCAGGGAGAGAGACAGACAGAAGGAGTGAGAGAGTGTCACAGCGCGCGTTATTATGGATCCCACCGCAGTTCTAGGCAAGGTGGCCACCTTGCCCAGAACTGCGGTGGGATCCATATAATAACGTATAGCAGTCACTTTGCTCTCACTCAAACTGGACCCCCAGGGGTCCTCCAAGGGGTTTCAGGGGGTCCCCCTCTGTCGCTTTGTTGCGTTAATTGGTCCCCTCTGTGAGATTTTGTTAATATGGCATGTCCACTGGCCTATACGCACCTGTGCATACGCCTAATTTCTAGGTGTGCGAAAGTTTTCTCCTACAGTTGATATGGCATGTCAAATTGTAAATCAGTGTTACCTCTTTTGAACCGGAGCTGTTCAAAGAGGCTGTTTGAAATCCAGAC
This sequence comes from Electrona antarctica, assembly GCF_951216825.1. Classification (NCBI taxonomy): domain Eukaryota; kingdom Metazoa; phylum Chordata; class Actinopteri; order Myctophiformes; family Myctophidae; genus Electrona; species Electrona antarctica. The sequence continues at coordinate 52,350,550 of NC_136812.1, read as the reverse complement.
GCATTGTGAGCTTGTAGATCTGCTGTTAAAAAAAAAGAATAGAAAAAAAAAGAATCTTGAAAGATACTTGACCATTTTAACCGATCTTGGGACTGGCACAACATATTTTCAGATGGGGGTCGGCAGGCCAAATAGCCTACATACACCATATGGGTCCTTGACATGAAAAAAACAAACAACTAAGCTATAGCCTCGTCAGGTCAACAGGAAGTACAGTGGTCAACAGGAAGTATAGTCTACAGTGGCTGCCAAAACGAGGGCAGGCAGACTTCACAATAAGGGACTGAAACTGAATGCAGAGACCCAAACTAAACTCTTATTTCAATCAGAGTGGATTCACTGTCATGGAAGTGAAAATAAAAAAATGCACCTGTGCGAACTGAGCGGTGGAACTATACTTTTATACAGTAGTTACATAGTGACTGTGGGTTATATAGTGTGTATGTGTGTGGTCCCTTGGAGTTAGCCTGGCTAAAGCCAGACGTGAATCAGCCGTTGCCAAAAGAAATTGCCTGCCGGACAGTGTGATTTGAGTCTGGCTTATTAGCCAGGCTACCTTGGAGTGTCTTGGAGCCAAGCAGGTTGTTGACTTATAAGCAGCTGCAGGGTCAATATGTCCTACTCAGACTGGGGTCAAAGGTCCTATACTCAGGCGGACATACGGATGGACAGACAGGCACACATTGCTGTGCATATATAGGAGACGGTGTGCCACCGCTCAAAAACAACGACCGAATCACATTAAACCACGCCTTGGCTGCACGTGCACGCTAACCATGTGTGTGCACGTTTGTGTGTGCCGGTAGATCAGCTATATGTTCTGTACTTTTTTTTAGAACATTCTGTAAAAGACAATATTTTTTTAGAAAATCTAGGACAATTTATAGGGAAACCTTTGAAACAGGAACATTTCAAATGTTTTTTTTGTGTGGCTTTCGCCTTTATTTTATATTCTTTATGGAGGGACAGACAGTAGGCTGACAGGAAATGGGGAGAGAGATGGGGGGGATGACATGCAGTAAGGGTTGTCGGGATTGGGAGTCGAGCCCGCGGCACACTGCCAGACTGGATTACCAGCCAAGGTACCTGGACCGCTGAGCCATGGCCCAGGCCTGATACAGGAACATTTCAGATACATTTTTAAATGTGCTGAAAATGTCAAAACATGTTTTGACCATAATAATGACTATATATGCCCAAAACAGGTCGACGTGTCCCCGGTTGAAAGTGGTTCAATGATCTGAGTCATGCATTGCTGAGTGTTATCCATCTGATAAGAGATGATCATGTCCTGTCCTGTCCTGTCCTCCGTGCTCCATCTGTGCTCTCAGGACTCAGAAAAGAGCTCAAAGCTATAAACCACATCGCAGCAATAATATCCTTTCATGTAAACATTTGTATAAACGGTTCTCACACTTTTGAGGGCCGCCGCTAGCTAGACCCCTCCATTGGTCGATTGATTGAAAATGTTATTCCACACAGTATGTAGAATGAATGGGTATACATTTCAAACGAAACAAAAGCACAAGTCGGTACAAAAACTGCTACTTTGAGGACGAAGCCGAAAAGCACTATCTAGACTTCATCAGGGTCCTCCAATTTCAATTCATCAGAACATTTAAAGAAGTACAAATATACACTTCTATGAAAAACAGGAATATCATCATATAAAAAAAGTTACAAAAAAGGGAGAAACATGTACAGTATGGGGGAAAAAAGGGGTAACGAGAACGGGGGGACTTTTTACAGGGGCCAGTTTCGAATTGCAGCCGTCCGTAGGTGCTCTTTGAGAGCGGTTTTGAAGGAGTCAAGCGATTTGCATGTCTTAATGGCTGTTGATGTAGGGCGTTCCACATTTTGTAGTGGCATAGGAGCGAATTGAATGTAATCCCTTGCTCAAATCTATATACATTTGAAAATATGTCCCAGGGGACCCCCATACAAGAAATCCAAAAATATCTTTCATATTTATTCTTTTAAGATTATTTTGAAAATAGCCAATGTACAGCCTATGGTTAAAGCCTCGACGACCTTGCAGGCTTATGTGCAAAATAAAATAAAATAAAAATGTAATTTAGTGATTGCTGTATGTGCCTGTAACCTGTGCCAGGTCATTATTGATCCAGTGATCCTATAGCCTATACTGTATGTTTATAGTTTCAATGTACAGATTATTGATTTTATTTGGATATTCTACTCTTAGACTGATGATAGGTTCTTGGTTTACAGTATATACTCCTAGATTACTATTTCTATGCATTTGATGTATTCGCATGTGTTGTTCTTGCTTAGAGCGTCTGCTAAATGCCTATATACATAGCAAATCGTTGAACAGATTTCGATGCTGTGTTGGCAAATGTTGCCGGGAGGACCCCCTGGGACCCCCTCAAGGACCCCTGGGGTGTCCCCGTATCCCCATTTTGAGAACCCCCATTGGTTTATGTGAGCCAGTGTTATTGCGCTCTCTCTCTCTCTCTCTCTCTCTCTCTCTCTCTCTCTCTCTCTCTCTCTCTCTCTCTCTCTCCGTGAGTTCAGTGGCCCCATGATGGAATTCCATCTGCGACACATTACAGGCCGCATAATTGCTGCCTGTCTGACAGATATTGCAGCCTGCTATGAGAAATGACAGCATGAGTTGTGATCTGCTCTCTCTACTTCTGCCTTCGCTGCATTTAGATGTTTGCTTGTTTGTGTCTCCAATTTGCGTGTGTGCGCATGCGCGTGCACATGTGTGTGTGTGTGTGTGTGTGTGTGTGTGTGTGTGTGTGTGCGTGTGTGTGTGTGTGTGTGTGTCCGATCTCATCTCATACCGAACGGGAAGGGGCCAAATTCCACAACGGGACAGTGGCAGAGGGAGCAAATCGTTGCTTTGGTTCCGTCAGCAGTAGTGGGTGGAAAAAGTACTGACATTTGTTTCTTACTTAAGTAAAAGTGTCTATACTGCTAATGTAGAAACACTACAGTACAAGTAAAAGTCCGGTAAAATCAAAAGTCAAATCTACAGATGAGAGACTATTATAACAAAAGCATTAAAAAACAGAGGAAATACACCCCATAATACGAATCATTGAACGGGCATATGGTAGAGTCACACCCAAAGCCATATCTGTTTTGTACTCATGTTTGATGGATTAAAAAAAAAAATCTCCACAATATATGTAAAAAATAAATGGGAGAAAGTGTTGGGTGAGGACATTCCAGAACAGATGTGGGATGATATATGGGAAAAACATCAGACAACGACCCAATCAAAGGAATGGAGGGAATTTGCATGGAAAAAACAAATACGGTATTTTACAACACCCCAAATTAAAAGTAAACAACTTAAGAGCCGACAACCATGTTGGAGAAAGTGTAACCACATGAACCCCGACCATACACATGTTTTCTGGAATTGTGCAAAAATACAACCTTTTTGGGTAATAATGCATACAGCCATATGTGAGGTAATAGGATATGACATTCCCCGTTCTTGTCTTGTAATGTATCTGGGTCTTATAGAGCAGGGGTTCTCAACCCGTGGGTCGCGACCCCTCGGGGGGTCGCCACATTATTTTAGGGGGTCCCCAAATTATTTTCAAAAAAAAAAAAGAAAAAAAAAAGGGGGGTTTTCAAAATTTTATTTTCACTTTTTTTCAAAAATAGCAGACCTACAAGCTCGTAGCGCGCCACTCGGTGGCGCGCTATGAGCTTGTAGATCTGCTATTTTTCAATAGCTAAATTATAACAATGCTTAAAACACCAAAAGGGGTTCCCGCCCAAAATGGTTTAAGGTTATTGTAGCAGTCAATTTATATTGGGGGTCGGGAGGGGGCGGGGCGGGGGTCCCGAGACATTGCCAAAGCATTTCCGGGGGTCCCCGGCCAAAAACGTTGAGAACCCCTGTTATAGAGGAATCTGTACATCCTGGGAGACCAATACCTGGTCCACTGGGAAGAAAGCAATCACAAAGAACTGGCTCAAGACTGACGTACCAGACTATAAACAATGGCGAACCATCGTAGACAATATTGAAGACATGGAAAAGTTGACATTCAAAATAAGAATAAGAGTGGACCTCTATGAAAAAAGATGGGAAAAATGGTCATTATATAAATGGACAAGAGGTGAAACATAATGGAGTAATGGAATGGAAAAGTTAAAAAGGTGCCCCCAAGTAAAGGTTCTATTTGAGTTTTCTTTATTTTGTAATTTTATTTATAGGATTTGTCTGTTTTGTTTTGTTTTATGTTTTATTTTGTTCTGATTTCTGTGTCTAAGTGGTTGTCATGAAGTTTGTCTTTGTACTGTGTTGTTGTTGTATTATGTTGTTGTTGTCGTTTTTGCTTTTGTTTATTTGAAAATGTCTGTAAACCCTGATTAAAAACAAAATCAAAATGAGCTCAGGTGAAAGTACAGAATATTTGCATTAAAATATAGGCCTACTTAAAGTACTCATTATGTAGAATGTCTCGTTTCAGAAGTTATCATTATGTTTAAAATGTATACAAATATTTTGAACAGAGCAGATCCACAAGCTCACAACGGTTGGCTTGTGCGGTTCGGGTTAATGTTTAATTAATTTGTGCTTAATGTATAATGTATGTTTTATGTGCAATATTTGCCTCTGAGAAGTATAAGTTTAAGTAAGAAATACCTCAACATGTTACTTAGTTAGGTACAGTTAGTACATGCTTACAGTTACGTTCATGCTTGTAGTCCACCAGACCAGCACTGTGTTTCGTGGATGCATTGTGTGTGTGTGCAATGCATGTGCATTATGCGTGCGTGTGCGCGTGCACATTCTGCACGTCCAGACATCTTGCTCTCTGCGCAGGGTGTGACTCCACGCACACAAAGAATGATCAGAATGAAGCCTGGAAGTGTCTTCTGGAGAGAGAGAGACAGACAGAGAGACAGAGAGAGAGACAGAGAGAGAGAGAGAGAGAGAGAGAGAGAGAGAGAGACAGAGAGACAGAGAGAGACAGAGAGAGAGAGAGAGAGAGAGAGAGAGAGAGAGAGAGAGAGAGAGAGAGAGAGAGAGAGAGAGAGAGAGAGAGAGAGAGAGAGAGAGAGAGAGAGAGAGAGAGAGAGAGAGGCTGGGAAGAGAAGAGAACAGAAGAGATGGGAACTGCAAGGAAGAGAAAAGCAGATGTACTACCACACTCCCAGCAGCACACACTGTCGCCCTGTTTCCCACACAGTGGGGTCGGGACCCATTCGTGAGTCGCGGGCGCAATTTTATGGGTCACACGTTTATTATTTTTTACTTAGGTATTTGTTTTAGAAAAAGGCAGATGCACACCTCGAGACAACAGGTGCGTATAGGTCATATAGTCAACAGACAATCACTGTCTCTACTAGTGAAGGTCTAACGACATTTTCACTTATGTCATCTGAGGACCCCCCCCAAAAGATTGTGGGTAGTTTGAGAACTATTACTGTCCTACTGCGCAAAACTATGGATTAGTAAGTCATAGTAAGTCTGGCACATGATGCAGCATGGGGGGGAAAAAAAGAACAAGACGTCCAAATATAGTTTCTTTTAAGCTGCCAAGAAGCACCTTGGCTTTGTTTTTGCACCTCCCTTCCTCTATTCACACGTACTAGAGCGTGAAGTCACCGTCTGTGTGCGTGTGTGTGTGTGTGTGTGTGTGTGTGTGTGTGTGTGTGTGTGTGTGCGCGCGCGTGTGTGTGTGTGTATCTTAGAGGAGTGTCTGGGTGGTGGAGGTGGAGCTGGGTGGGTGGGGCAGGTCTCCACCCCAGCATCATCCCAGTGCAACATTCCTGCTCCCAGGCTGGGATGTGTGCCCTGCGGTGGCCTCCTGTCAGGAGCTCTGCTCACACACGCTGTGTCACACTATGATCTATCTATCTGGAGTATATACTGCAGGTTCTGCAAAACTGTTTAACTTCCACAACCCAAAAGAGACTTTATGTCTTCGGGACCCAAACTATAATGAAAATATAGCTGTGACACGCTATGATCTATCTGTCACTATCTGCTGGAGCACTGCCTGGTTCTCAAAAGCAAAGATTTGAGTTAAAAACATTCGCTGTGAAAGAATGTATATATTCAACGATTTGCGCCACATTTTGATGATTTTTCAAAAATAGCAGATCTACAAGCTCGTAGCGCGGCACTCGGTGCCGCGCTATGAGCTTGTAGGTCTGCTATTTTTCAATAGCTAAAGTATTACATAATGCTTAAAACACCAAAAGGGGTTCACGCCCCAGAATGGGGTTTAACTCCACAGCCCTCCTAGCGTCACAGTCCCCCTTTCATGACGACGCCAGGCCCAGGAAATAATTCCCAGTGCATTTTTCCCATAGACATTTCGAAACGTATTTATTTAATGACCTTATAAGCGTCGTACGAAGCCAACTCTTGTCGTGACAAATCATGACAACAAACACAATATTTTGGACCAAACAAATAATTACAAAGAAGAACAACAACAAAAAAAGTGTTGTAACCTGCTGTTTTTTTTCTACTTTCTAATTCTTTGTTTGGCCCAAAACATTGTGTTTATTGTCATGATTTGTCACGATAAGAGTTGGCTTTGTCCGCAGCGTAAACGTCTTTAAATAAATACTTTTTTAAGTCTATGAGGAAAATGAACGGCGATTTATTTTCCGGGTCTCTCGAGGGGGCTGGACTGCGACGCTCCTCGCAAAACATTGTTTTGCCTGTCTGGCTTACTAGCCAACTCTCCACCTTCAGAAGAGATGCCTGAAAAAGGTCTTTGACCGAAACGTTGCTTAAAATAAAGAAGTTCATCCCCGTGTCCCTAGGGTAGGTACCCTCACAAAAAACATGCAGTAATCCTGGTCTCTAGTCTAAACTGCCTCCCCCTGGCCAGCCGGGGCGCCTGATGGAGGGGAAAGGAACTGGTCGGAATAACGTGTTCCTTCCACGCGCTACGTCCGGCCGGGGAAACTCTCCCCTGTCAGGTGAAAAGAAGCAGCTTGGACTCCTCATGCATTGCAGGTAGCATGAGGTCAGTCCGCTGCCCTCCCAGGTTGGCAGAGGAAGTGTAGCGCCCAGGATTACATTAGATAATTGACACTGGGTGAAAAAAATGGGTTGATCGTGGGATTAAAATAAATAAATAAAATAAAATAAAATAAATTAAGAAGTTCAACAAAAAGTGTTGCAGAAAGTGCAGACGGTGTGTGGGTCATATGTATTTATGTGCATTTTATTTTTTAATAGCTCCGGAAAGAGACATTATTTTGATGTTTCCCCTCCCGGGAGCCAAACTATAGTAAATAAAAATCACACCCGTGTGAACTGAGTGGTGTAAGGTCTTAGCCTGTCTGACGTAATGAAATCATGTCTGACGTAATGAAATCACACCCGGGTGAACGGGGTGAACATAGCAACCATGCTCATTTTTTCTGCACAAACAAAGCCAGTTGTATGAAATCACACCCGGGTGAAGAGGGTGAACATAGCAACCATGCTCATTTTTTCTGCACAACAAAGCCAGTTGTAACAACAAAGCCAGTTGTAGGAGTGGTTTACACCACTCAAAAATATACCTGTGTGATACAAGCTGTGAGCTTGTAGATCAGCTATTTTCACTATACTTCATTAGTGGCAGCGGTGGCCGAACAGATAGCGGAGCGGTCTTGATACAAGAAGGTCGCCAGTTCGAATCAGCGGTCCGACACGTTAAAATGACCACCGCTGAAGTGCCCTTGAACAAGGCATTGAACCACTACGATGAAATGTGTTCTATGAGCAGGGCCTGGCTGGAAACAAGTTCTTGAGCTTAGCCCAGATACCCTGGGTAAATATAGTAATCATTTCATTTCATTTCAAACATTTGGTCTTCACATTTGAAGTGTATAGGCCTAGTGCCGCCCCCGAGCAACACATGAGTATCAATCAGGGTTTAAAAGCCAAGGAATAAAAAAGGTTTTTTTAGCCTCACAGTCCTTCATTTATCTTTTTAAGTTCTGAAAAGCCAGATCCAGGTTTATTATCTTATCAGGTCATAATAACTCACACACCATCAGAGCTACCGTACCTCCTCCCTAAATCTGAGCTATACCGTACAATCAGGTGTGTGCAGTGTGGAACAACAAAGAGACCACCGCCCACGCCTCGAGCTCTGACATACTGTATATACATGTATGAGTCCAACCCCTATACTGCCAACTGGATTGCACAAGGTTCAAGGTTCATGGGTTGGTGTGTGTGTGTGTGTGTGTGTGTGTGTGTGTGCGTGTGATATAGTGGATATCGTTGTTGACAGGCATACACCTCTTATCTCCATATTTGAACCTTTTGTGTGTTTTCGTACATTAATAACACCCAAACGTGGTCATATTGCAGCGTCACACAAATTAATGCATCAAAAGTAGCAGATCCACAAGCTCGAAATCTGCTACTTTTGCAATTTTTTTACAACTTCAATCGTGAAAAGTGTCAGTTTTAGAATTCCCACCTGACAGAGAGATGATATCAGGCGTATAACATGCCCAGAATAGGATTAATACACCCCCCCCCCTGTCAATCATCTCCAGTGTGGAAAATTGACTTGATTTGAAGTACTTTAGGCTAGTAGGCTGCTTAAGTACAATTTTGAGGTATCTGCACTTGAGTATTGTTTTTTCTTGTGAAATGGGACATTTCTGCATTAATGAGTACTTTCTACTTTTGGTATAAGTAGGCTACATTTTCTTTCTTTCTTTCTTTCTTTCTTTCTTTCTTTCAGTTATTTTACTCAATTATTGCAGTATTGATACTTTTACTTAAGTAAAACACGAGAGCCCTTTCCCCCCCACTGACTGATCACACCTTAATAGTATCCTACCTCCTTCTCTCTCGCCTCCTCCCTCCTTGCCTCTCACTAGTGGTGAAACAAGAACTTTTCTGTGTGGAGTTTGCATGTTCTCCCCGTGTTCCCTAGGGTAGTTACCCTCACATGTTCTCCCTGTGTTCCCTAGGGTAGTTACCCTCACATGTTCTCCCTGTGTTCCCTAGGGTAGTTACCCTCACATGTTCTCCCCGTGTTCCCTAGGGTAGTTACCCTCACATGTTCTCCCCGTGTTCCCTAGGGTAGTTACCCTCACATGTTCTCCCTGTGTTCCCTAGGGTAGTTACCCTCACATGTTCTCCCCGTGTTCCCTAGCGTAGTTACCCTCACATGTTCTCCCCGTGTCCCCTAGGGTAGGTACCCTCACATGTTCTCCCTGTGTTCCCTAGGGTAGGTACCCTCACATTCTCCCTGTGTTCCCTATGGTAGGTACCCTCACATGTTCTCCCCGTGTCCCCTAGGGTAGGTACCCTCACATGTTATCCCTGTGTCCCCTAGGGTAGGTACCCTCACATGTTCTCCCCGTGTCCCCTAGGGTAGGTACGCTCACATGTTCTCCCCGTGTCCCCTATAGGTATGGGTACCCTGGTCTCTAAACTGCCTCCCCCTGACCAGCCGGGGCGCCTGATGTAAAGGAGGTTGGCAGAGGGAGTGTAGAGCCCAGGATTACATTGGAGAATTGACACTGGGTGAAAAAAATGGGTATAGAAGTATACAAGTAAGCAAGTATGGTATAGTACTTGAGTAAACATATACTTTCCACATGGTTGAAGAGAGGAGAGAGAGAGAGAGAGAGAGAGAGAGAGAGAGAGAGAGAGAGAGAGAGAGAGAGAGAGAGAGAGAAGCCTCACAGCGCTGCAGCGCTTCTGTTTTTTATTACCAGAGGGAGGAAGTCACTTCCAACAGACAGTAACTTGGCATCCATCGGCGGGGCTAACGAGTTCAGTCGTCTCATCTCCTCAGGGTGTGTCTGCAGCCCTCGCCGCGCCTCCAGACAAGCTCGTCTGGAATCAGCTGTGAGATCATCGGGCCTCGTTAATAACACCTGATCGCCACCCGGTCGCAGGATCGTCACACCGTCACGGATCTGAAGTTCACCTGAACACTAGTAGTCACACTCTAGCCTATGATTTAGACCAGGGATGGGCAACTGGCAAATGGGCAACAGGCTCAACTTGCTCATTTGAGCTTGCAGATTGGCTATTTTTGAGTGGTGTAAACCACTCCTACAACTGGCTTTTGTGTGCAGAAAAAAATGAGCATGGTTGCTATGTTCAAAATAATTTCTGACGTAATTAAATCACACCCGGGTGAACTGGATGACCGTAGCAACCATGGTCATTTTTTCTGCACAAAAAAACCCAGTTGTGAAATCACATCCGGGTGTGATTTCATTACGTCAGATCAGAGCTGATCAGGCTATATAATACCTTACCTTATATAATACCTCACATCGGACGTCAGACATTACGTCAGACCACAGCTGATCATGCTATATAAAACCTTACACCACTCAGTTCACACGGGTGTGATTTTTTTTCTACGATAGTATGCAATGTGGCCCCTCTGAAGTGAGTGTGGAAATATAGTGGCCCTCTCCATCGTCAAAGTTGCCCGTCCCTGATTCTCTCTCTAGACGTATTTATCGATGCTGACGTCATCACTCTCTACGGGAGTCTAACAGTACGTTTTAACAGCGGGAGACCCACGGCGAGCATCGCTTGAATTTCATTGGCTATCGCCCAATCGCCCACTATCGCCGGGTGATGTCGCCCAAAAGATGAATTACTTTTATCTTTTCTATTTTTGAGTGGTGTAAACCACTCCTACAACTGGCTTTGTTAGTTTACGTGTCTGTTCGTACCAAAGAATGAGCATGGTTGCTATGGTCACCCAGTTCACCCGGGTGTGATTTCATTACGTCAGGCATTACGTCAGATCACAGCTGATCAGTCTATATAAGACCTTACACCACTCAGTTCACACTGGTGTGATTTTTATAGCTTTTTATAGCTTTTTTATGGCTTTTTTATAGCTTTTTTAAAGCTTTTTTATAGCTTTTTCATCGCTTTTTCATCGCTTTTTTCATCGCTTTTTTCATCGCTTTTTTCATCGCTTTTCTTTATCGCTTTTTTCATAGCTTTTTTTTCATCGCTTTTCTTTATCGCTTTTTTTCATCGCTTTTTTTTATCGCTTTTTTATAGCTTTTTGAGTGATGCAAACCACTCCAACAACTGGCTTTGTACCCGTGTTTGTTCGTACCAAAAAAACGAGCATGGTTGCTATGGTTAGTATGTGACGTCACTGAGTACTTATGACACAGATGCTTTCCTGGTTCTAATGTACAGTAACTATAACAATAAATGTGTAGTTGCACCACTCAGTTCACATGGGTGTGATTTTTCAATTGTGTAGACTTAACAATAATGTAACTCTTGAGAGCGTAAAATGAAACCAAATGAAACCAAATGGACCCATAAGGGTCCATTTGGTTTCCTTTTACGCTCTCAAGAGTTACAGATCTATAAGGGTCCATTTGGTTACTAACTCTCTGTCTTTTAGCTGGGGACCACCTGTAACCCCCTCAAGGACCACTGGTTGAAAACCACTAACTTAGATTGGTTGTTGAATCCTCCCCACACAGACCACACACACACACACACACACACACACACACACACACACACACACACACACACACACACACACACACACACACACACACACACACACACACACACGTCTGTGTTGTCACTGTCTACTTGTAGACGAAGAGGAGGAAGTCCGCAGACCGCACAACAGCTCAGCTCCACAGTGTTTTATTTAGTTTAAAACACCGACATACAATAAAATGACACAACGTTTCGGCCATAGCTGGCCTTCATCAGGTGACAAACGCCTTTGTCCAGCACCAGACTGGATGTGCGCAACCCTCTTGGTTTTAACTCACTGTCTACTGGCTCACCTGCCAGGAGCCCCCACCGGGAGGACTTAGCAGCTCATCTGCCAGTGAGGAGGAGCCCCCACTGAGAGGAAGATGTAGCAGCTCACCTGCCAGTGAGGAGCCCCCACCGAGAGGAACATAGCAGCTCACATGCCAGTGAGGAGCCCCCACCGAGAGGACTATAGCATCTCTGTCCTACTCCTCCCATTCAACACCCCCTGCTTCACTCACCCGAACCAATTGTGTTCATATGCATGTCGTCTCTGCTGGGTGGACAGCTCAAATATGTCCAAAACTGTAACTTTTCAGGATTCAAATTCAAAAATAAATCTACAAGTAGGGTGTTAATTTGCGTAAATACACAAACTGTTAGAATATGGAGATAAGAGGTTTCTGCAACCCATTTTTTCACCCAGTGTCAATTATCTAATGTAATCCTGGGTGCTACACTTCCTCTGCCAACCTGGGGAGGGCAGCAGACTGACCTCATGCCTCCTTCTATGCATGAAGAGTCCACGCTGCTTAATTCTTTTCACCTGACAGGGGGAGTTTCCCCGGCTGGACGTAGCGCGTGGAAGGAACAAGTTATTCCGACCAGTTCCTTTCCCCATCAGGTGCCCCGGCTGGCCAGAGGGAGGCAGTTTAGAGACCAGTATTACTGCATGTTTTTTGTGAGGGTATACCTACCCTAGGGAACACGGGGAGAACATGCAAACTCCACACAGAAAGGCCCTTTACAAGGATTTTTAATCTGCCAGAGTGTTAGTGAGCAACATGGCCCTTCTTCCTCCAACTTCAACCCTGTAGTTCCCCTATTCTACGGAGCACAATGCATTGCAATGTGATGCATTGTGAGATCAGATTAGATTTCCAGTGAAGGAGATTTGGTGTAGAGGGGAAAAAAGAGAGTTTGGAGGGACCCCAGTCAACGAAAGTATATGGGTTTATAAGCGGAGAAATACCCATAGTTTCCAAACCATGTGATAAAACACATCTGTTGTACATCATCCATCAAATAGTATGCTCGTCTCTCTCACATATTCACAATCACAAGCCACATATACTGTATGAAAACAAATACATCAAAGTTAATTAATAACATAAAAAGGACCTGGTGTCTTTATTTAAGACACCCTGTGTGAATATTAAAGAGGCTTTAATTGTCCTTCCTTCTTCATGCTCCACAACAGACTCATTCGATTGCATTCACAATACGTTGTACATATTGAGGCGCCTCCGTTGATCAAAGTATATTTTACATTATTGGCATTGGGGAACATGTAACCATTGTAACACCCTATTGTGCAATAAGTGGAACACTGCAAAACAAAGAAAAAACAACCTACAAAATATCAAATGTAAACCTGCCTGCAGTGTTGTTGTTCGAAACATGAACACAGATTCACCAGAATGGTCTGATATCAACGTCCTCATTAAGAGCTGTTAGAGGTCACAGTGTCCGCCCGCTTGGGAGAGGTCATGTTTTAGAAGCATCCGTCTATCTAATCTATCTCCCCCTCTGTGTGGTCATTATTTTAGTAGCATTATGATATCTCCTGCTCTGTGTGGTCCTAATGAACTCATTCCTCACATATCTGAGAGTGAGAGTGCATATGATGTTTTCAAGATTCAAGTTTTTAAAAGTATAGTGGTCTAAAGGCCACTGTACGTGACTATATATACATGAAACCAAATGGACCTGTTACACTCTCAAGAGTTACATTATTGTTAAACATCTGCATTACTTAATTTACTGCTTATCTCTCTTATATGGTAACACAATACAGCATGGAATTGTGGACAAACTCTTATCCAACGATAACAAAATATTCTTTAGTTTTGGGTCTGAAAGGCTAGATCTCATCAAATGGTGTTCCCATATGGCTCAAATGCATTATAGATAATGGACCTTGATCCGAAAATAATTGAAAACCACTGTTTTATATGCCGGCCCACACTGTGGCATTTTCGCCTGAATTGTTCTTTGACGTGCAATAGTGCTGCATGTGCGCGGTGAGAAAAGAGCAGATCTACAAGCTCGCAATGCTCTGCGGTGTGTTGTGAGCTAGTACTGTGTAGATTCGCTATTTTCAAGACTATATATAGATCGCCTACTGTATACTACTCATTATGAGTACTTAAATGAGGGTCCATACTCCATAGCCTAATGCATGTCAAACTGAGGGTCCTTGAAATTAAACGGGTTGAGAATCACTGTAGGGCCGTCAAAAGGCCTTGGCATATCTTTTCAAATGGTGGTCCGTGGGCTAATTAGTAGCAGTGACCGTGACCTTCCCCCACCCACCCTTTCCCCCCCTCACTGTATGTTTGTTTCTTTACTTTTTTTAACCTCCTCTGATGATTTCCTGTTTTTTTTGCTATAGAGTATATTTGTACGTCTCTAATTGTTATGATGAATTGAACATGGTGGGCCCTAATGTAAACAAGTGTAATGCTTTATGGTGCCGTCCACAGTTAACAGTTTTGTTCTGAGTTGTGCTTGAAATGTACTGTAATTCTCCAATCTGTTAATAAAGTTATCAATCAATCTCTATAAATAATATGGCTCAGACTCAGACGGTGTTATGCGGTGGTACAATGGCGCCCCCTGTTGACAACACCAGGCAGAGTTGTTGCCATATCAGTAATGTCTGTGGTTTGGCAGAAGGCTGCTGGGTGGAGTGTGAGTCTCTTCACAATAATATACAGCAATCACTCATTTATACTGGAACCGATTCTCTACTGCAATATCCACAACATATGGATATAATCGAAATGCTCATCTGGTTTGCATACTGCTGATTGCAAAATAATAAACAGTGTGTTATAGTGGAACTCCCTCAAGGACTGAGACTGACAAACGGACGCGTTTCGGCCTGTATGGCCTTCCTCAGCGTTTGTGACAAGACAGGAAGTGTGATATTTATGCATGGGTATGAGATACAATCAACAGTAATTGAACACAGGTGTCAACCGTTATCAACTTACACAGTATCAATAAGAAGTCTCTATTTATGGTACCAAGACAGGATAAATATCATGTAAGCACAATAGAATAAATAGTAAATAGTAAGAATACATCACAATGAGCTGTCATAATGAATGTGGGGCGGCCCCTAAAGTGCCTGGAAAGCTAATGGACTGAACAGACAATGATATATTTTAAACCCATTAGAAATATATATATATATATGTATAAAGACAATAGATAAATAGAAAATATTAATAGAAAACCTTAAATATGAATAAGGAGGAAGACCTTTGGATTCCAGATCACTCATCTCAGTTCTCATTATAGAACTTATAAACCCTACGGTAATAGGGTATCCTTGTATTGAGTTGTACTTGAAATGTACTGTATTTCTGCAACCCTAAACTGCTGTCCATTGTGCATGTCCTGCTGTCATTTACATGCATATGGTAACTATTCATGTCGAGTGTGAATGGGACGGTCTCTACTGCCTCTTGTTATTCAATGTGGATCCATTGAGCATATAGCTGTGGGGAGTAGGAAGGGTGGAGGACAGTATGTTAGACTGTGATTGGTGTTGAGATGGTCCCATTGTTCTATTTGCTGTTGACCTGTTCTTTTTTTGTATTATTAGAACAGAAAAGTATGGTGGTGACATGTGTTGGAGTCTGTTAGGGCCAGGGCACAGCGTCAGGCACCCAGAACTTGAGGCAAGTCAGACTCTATGGGTGCCAACCCAGGGCAAAGCCAGGAGGGGAAATAAGCGTACCACCTATGTATACACCTATACGTATTCATTCATTCATTCATTCATTCATTCATTCATTCATTCATTCATTCATTCCTTCATTCATTCATTCATTCATTCATTCATTCATTCATCCAGTAACATGATATACCCTTCTAGGTTGCATTGTTACTATTTCTGCATTATTCCATTTCTTTCACAATCTCATTCTTAATTTCATGTAATTTTATACCTGCAGATATGCTGTACATTAGATTTAGATGTGCTCTGTCTCACACTTTGTACATTTTATTTGTAGACCACTTGAAAGATAAGAATAAACCTTGGACCACTGGAGAACAGAACATGTGCCCAAACAAGTTCTGCATGAATTTGGAGCAATCATATTTTTGTCCTTATTGATAGGCCTACAGGTTTAATGTTTGTTTTTAGTTCAATGTTTGTTTTAAAAACGCCATTGACAATACAGAGATTTTAATGTTTGTTTTGTCTCAATGTTTGTTTTACATCATCATGTTGTAAGAAGAAAGCAAGCAAGCAAGCAAGCAAGCAAGCAAGCAAGAAAGAAAGAAAGAAAGAAAGAAAGAAAGAAAGAAAGAAAGAAAGAAAGAAAGAAAGAAAGGGCCTATTGGGATTATTGAAGTGATCAAGAGCCACACACAAACATACTGTTCCCTGTTACAACTCGCATACCTTCAACGGCAGAAACATGTCCTTTCTGTCATTTACATGTACAGCTCATGTAAATGACATGTCCTTGAGATGAATGGGAATGTCTCTCCTCCCTCTTGTTATTCAATTTGGATCCATTGGGCATATCTGGGGGAGGAGGGAGGGTGGAGGACAGTATGTTTGACTGTGATTGGTGGAGAGAGAGCTGGTCCTATTGTTCTATTTGGCCAATCATATCAAAGCAGTTAGTGGTTATACCTCAGGCTCTCTGGTATAAGAAGACTTGGTCTGTGTCATTTCTCCACAACACCTCCAGATATCAATCATTTCTGATCACATCTGACTGTGGACTCCAGACTTCAGCTGAAGATGAACTCTCTCCACCCCACCAGGGACATTTCTGCTGAACAGAAGGAACCCACAGACCTTGGTATGTTACTCAGCTTAAATATTAAGTAGCCACTTATATTTTAAGTCATGCAATGTAGTAAGGTCGTTTAGGCCATTGTTAGTTTGGACTAGTTGTTGTGCAACAAATCCCTGTCATGTAGCTGTCTTTCTACCTATCAACAATATTTATTTTGTATTTGTTTCAAATTCAGTGTTGCATCATCAGCCTGACTGCCCTGACCTACCAGAGGTGAATGAACAAAGAAGCTTGGCAAAGGAAAAACACCACTGCTGTGATCAGTGTGGAAAACACTTCTCTCAACTGGCACACCTCAAAAGCCACCAACGAATTCACACCGGAGAGAAGCCCTATGGATGTGATCAGTGTGGACAACACTTCTCTCAAATGTCGTACCTTAAAAGGCACCAGCGAATTCACACCGGAGAGAAGCCCTATGGATGTGATCAGTGTGGACAACACTTCTCTATGATGTCAAGTCTTAAAAGCCACCAGAGAATTCACACCGGAGAGAAGCCCTATGGATGTGATCAGTGTGGACAACACTTCTCCATGATGTCAAGTCTTAAAAGCCACCAGAGAATTCACACCGGAGAGAAGCCCTATGGATGTGATCAGTGTGGACAACACTTCTCTATGATGTCAAGCCTTAAAAGCCACCAGAGAATTCACACGGGAGAGAAACCCTATGGATGTGACCAGTGTGGACAATACTTCTCTCTAATGGCAAACCTTAAAAGCCACCAGAGAATTCACACCGGAGAGAAGCCCTATGGATGTGATCAGTGTGGACAACACTTCACTCTAATGGCAAACCTTAAAAGCCACCAGAGGATTCACACTGGAGAGAAACCTTATGGTTGTGATCAATGTGAACAACACTTCTCTGACATGTCCAACCTGAAAAGACACCAGAGAATTCACACCGGAGAGAAACCCTATGGATGTGATCAGTGTGGACAACACTTCTCTCAAATGGCACACCTCAAAAACCACCAGAGAATTCACACTGGCGAGAAACCCTACGGATGTGATCAGTGTGGACAACACTACTCTGAAATGAACAGCCTTAAAAGGCACCAGAGAATTCACACCGGAGAGAAGCCCTATGGATGTGATCAGTGTGGACAACACTTCTCTCAAATGGCAGACCTTAAAAGCCACCAGAGAATTCACACAGGAGAGAAACCCTATGGATGTGACCAGTGTGGACAATACTTCTGCTCCGTACAGCAGGACCGGCTTCACCATTGAATTATTAATCCTGATCAAAGTATATTTTATATTATTGGCATTGGGGAACATGTAACCATTGTAACACCCTATTGTGCAATAAGTGGAACACTGCAAAACAAAGAAAAAACAACCTACAAAATATCAAATGTAAACCTTCCTGCAGTGATTCACCAGAATGGTCTGATATCAATGTCATCATTAAGACCTGGAGAGGTCACAGTGCCCGCCCGCTTGGGAGAGGTCATGTTTTAGAAGCATCCATCTATCTAATCTATCTCCCCCTCTGTGTGGTCATTATTTTAGTAGCATTATGATATCTCCTGCTCTGTGTGGTCCTAATGAACTCATTCCTCACATATCTGAGAGTGAGAGTGCATATGATGTTTTCAAGATTCAAGTTTTTAAAAGTATAGTGGTCTAAAGGCCACTGTACGTGACTATATATACATGAAACCAAATGGACCTGTTACACTCTCAAGAGTTACATTATTGTTAAACATCTGCATTACTTAATTTACTGCTTATCTCTCTTATATGGTAACACAATACAGCATGGAATTGTGGACAAACTCTTATCCAACGATAACAAAATATTCTTTAGTTTTGGGTCTGAAAGGCTAGATCTCATCAAATGGTGTTCCCATATGGCTCAAATGCATTATAGATAATGGACCTTGATCCGAAAATAATTGAAAACCACTGTTTTATATGCCGGCCCACACTGTGGCATTTTCGCCTGAATTGTTCTTTGACGTGCAATAGTGCTGCATGTGCGCGGTGAGAAAAGAGCAGATCTACAAGCTCGCAATGCTCTGCGGTGTGTTGTGAGCTAGTACTGTGTAGATTCGCTATTTTCAAGACTATATATAGATCGCCTACTGTATACTACTCATTATGAGTACTTAAATGAGGGTCCATACTCCATAGCCTAATGCATGTCAAACTGAGGGTCCTTGAAATTAAACGGGTTGAGAATCACTGTAGCGCCGTCAAAAGGCCTTGGCATATCTTTTCAAATGGTGGTCCATGGGCTAATTAGTAGCAGTGACCGTGACCTTCCCCCACCCACCCTTTTCCCCCCTCACTGTATGTTTGTTTCTTTAATTTTTTTAACCTCCTCTGATGATTTCCTGTTTTTTTTGCTATAGAGTATATTTGTACGTCTCTAATTGTTATGATGAATTGAACATGGTGGGCCCTAATGTAAACAAGTGTAATGCTTTATGGTGCCGTCCACAGTTAACAGTTTTGTTCTGAATTGTGCTTGAAATGTACTGTAATTCTCCAATCTGTTAATAAAGTTATCAATCAATCTCTATAAATAATATGGCTCAGACTCAGACGGTGTTATGCGGTGGTACAATGGCGCCCCCTGTTGACAACACCAGGCAGAGTTGTTGTCATATCAGTAATGTCTGTGGTTTGGCAGAAGACTGCTGGGTGGAGTGAGTCTCTTCACAATAATATACAGCAATCACTCATTTATACTGGAACCGATTCTCTACTGCAATAGCCACAACATATGGATATAATCTAAATGCTCATCTGGTTTGCATACTGCTGATTGCAAAATAATAAACAGTGTGTTATAGTGGAACTCCCTCAAGGACTGAGACTGACAAACGGACGCGTTTCGGCCTGTATGGCCTTCCTCAGCGTTTGTGACAAGACAGGAAGTGTGGTATTTATGCATGGGTATGAGATACAATCAACAGTAATTGAACACAGGTGTCAACCGTTATCAACTTAGACAGTATCAATAAGAAGTCTCTATTTATGGTACCAAGACAGGATAAATATCATGTAAGCACAATAGAATAAATAGTAAATAGTAATAGTAAGAATACATCACAATGAGCTGTCATAATGAATGTGGGGCGGCCCCTAAAGTGCCTGGAAAGCTAATGGACTGAACAGACAATGATATATTTTAAACCCATTAGAAATATATATATATATTGTGATGATTCCGAGATAACCAGGACACGGGCAATGGTCAACCAGAGTCTGGGCCTTTTATGGCCACGGTTTTTATTTTGTACAAGTGCTTCTCAGGCAGTCTGAGAGACAGTCCCGTGGACAGGTGGTGGGGCGAGGCCCTTTGTCCTCGGGCTCCAGGTGTCCGCCCAGGCTGCAGGGGTGAGAAGGCACGGTTAGTCACTTTGTACACGTCACAAATAATAATACTGGGGCCTCGGGTCCGCCCGAGGCGATCTACCAGATTTAGGAATAAACCCTCTTCTTGTCCTCTTTCTCTCTCTCTCTCTCTCTCTCTCTGTGCGGCAATAGCGGCAGCGAGCCGCCGGGTGGCGCTCTCTCGCCAACAGACAGTTCCAATAGCGGGGTCTAGGCCCACCGTTCTCTTCTCTCTCTCTTCAGCCCAATCAAACAGATAAACGGGCTTCTCTAAAGTCTCTTCAAAAAGGTGCGCTCTCTTCTTTCAGAGCGCATCAGAATAACAAAGGGGGCGGTGCCCGTTTAGCGACACTCGAACAAAAGCTGGCCAGGCACGGTTGCTATGGTGATCTTCGACACTCTTCTAATGCCAGAGTAGAGAAAGGGGAGGGCGTACAACCTGAGTGGCAGGTAGGCGGCCGGGAGGAATGAGGGGTCCTCTAGTCACTCTCCTCCGCCTCGGCGTCCGGCCCGCTGTCGTCACTGCTGTTGCTGCTGCTGCTCGCGTTGCTGCTGTTATTGCTGCTGCTCCATAAAGCCTGTGAACGGACAGAGTATGAGTATTCGTATAGCCATCCAGACATGTGTGGTGGATGGTGGCGGGGAGGAATAGATCCGTGCACTTACCACCCAAGGCTTTTGCTACGAGCGCGCTGTCTGTCTAGCCGCTCTGCGTGGTGAACCAACCTGCTCTGACCCGCGAGCCGGCAGGCGGTTATATATTGGTTCAGACGCGCAGGTGCGGGTGGTTACCTGAAGAGTAGGCATTAGTGTCAGCTGGCCGAGTAGGAGGTTGGGCAGGTAGGCGTGTTCTGCTACGATGCCTAGAGCGGCTCTCTGTAACCGGCGCGCCTGTCTGAGTGGCGCGCTACTGGTTGCCATGGCAACATGTGCCTGTGTATGCCGGTGGTTGTCGCCGGAGACGCCACACATCCTCCCCCTAAGCTTCTTGCCTGTATAAGATGCTTCACTGACTTCCTCGTCCTCGTACATCCTCGACAACGCGTCTGCGTGTTTCAACTCCTTGCCCGGGCGGTGTTCTACTTGGAAATTATAGTTCTGCAGTTCCACAAACCAGCGCGTCACCCTGTCATTCCTATCCTTGTTTGTTGACATCCACTTGAGTGGCGCGTGGTCGGTAAACAGCGTGAATTTCCTACCCCATAAATAATACCGTAAGTGGTGGATCGCCCACTTTACGGCGAGGCACTCCTTTTCCACGGTCGAATAGTTTCTCTCATGTTTTAATAACTTGCGGCTAACGTAGGTGATCGGATGCTCGTCCCCGTCGATCATCTGCGCGAGCACGGCACCAATGCCCGTGCCGGACGCGTCGGTGTGCAGAACAAACGGTTTATCAAAGCTCGGGGTGATCAGAACCGGTTCGTTGCAGAGTGCCAACTTCAACGCCTGGAAGGCGGCCTCGGCGCTGTCGGACCAGCTGACATGGTGCGGCAGGTTTTTTTTCGTCAGATCGTGGAGTGGGGCCGCCAGTGTGGCAAAATCTTTGACGAACTTCTGGTAGTATGATACCAGACCGAGGAATGATTTAACTTGTTTCTTTGTCACGGGCCGAGGCCAAGCTTGTATTCTTTCTACTTTTTTTTGTTGAGGGCGGATACAGCCGCGGCCTATTGTATAACCTAAATAATCCGTTTCAGTCCACCCGATGCGACACTTCGTCGGGAGTGGATTATTACGTCATCGATGTACGCAGCCGCGTATTCTCGGTGCGGACGGAGGACTTTGTCCATCAGGCGTTGGAAAGTGGCCGGCGCGCCGTGGACTCCGAACGGCATCACTTTGTATTGGAATAACCCGTCGGGGGTCGTGAACGCGGTCTTGGGCCGGGCTCGGGCCGTCAATCTCACTTGCCAATAGCCCTTTGTTAGGTCCAGTGTGCTCACGAACCGCGCGGGACCTAGCCGCTCCACGAGTTCGTCGATTCGTGCCATGGGATACGCGTCAAACGCCGAGATCTCGTTTAGCTTGCGGAAATCATTACAGAATCTTAAGCTTCCGTCTGGTTTTGGGACGAGCACAATGGGGCTGGACCAGGGGCTGTAAGATTCTTCTATGACTCCTAATTGCAGCATTTTCTTTACCTCCTCGCGAACTGCTGCTCTCCTGGCCTCGGGGATTCTATAGGGGCGGAGGCGCACTATTTTCCCCGGCAGCGTGTCGATGTCATGTTGTACGACGCTGGTCTGGCCTGGCAGTTCAGAGAACACGTCTGTGTTTCTATTCAGCATTTCCCGGACGTCCTGAACCTGCGGGGGGGCCAGGTCTTCGCCTATGGCCACTGGCGGGGTCTGTGGGGAAATGACAGTTAGCAATGCCGGTAATGGTGCCGCGTCGGGCACATGCCATTTTTTTAACACATTTATGTGGTATACCTGCGTCTCTTTTCTTCGTCCCGGTTGACTGACGCGATAGTTCACCGGGCCGATTCTCTCTATCACCTCATATGGTCCCTTCCAACGAGCGAGGAACTTACACTCGGTCGTGGGTATGAGAACTAACACTTGCTCTCCCGGGTGGAACTCTCGTATGAGCGCGCCTCTATTGTACACGCGCGCTTGGTCTTTCTGCGCTTTCTCCATGTGCTCACGCACCAGTGGCCAGATGCGCTTTGCGCGCTCCTGAAGGGTGGCGACGTGCTCTATTACGCTGCGTAACGGGGACGGTTGGCTCTCCCAGGCCTCTTTGGCGAGGTCCAACAGGCCGCGGGGTCTCCTCCCATACAGGAGTTCGAATGGAGAGAACCCGGTGGAGGCCTGCGGGACCTCACGGATCGCGCACAGCACGTACGGGATGAGGCGGTCCCAGTCTTTGCCGTCCTCCTCGGCTACTTTCTTCAGCATTTTTTTTAACGTTTGATTAAAACGCTCCACCAGCCCGTCGGACTGGGGGTGGTAGACGGAGGTTCGGATCCGTTTTATTTTTAGCCAGCGATAGAGCGCCGTCATGAGTCTGGACATGAAACAGGTACCCTGATCTGTCAGGATCTCGTCCACGACCCCCACCCTGCTAAACAATAGCATGAGTTCGTGGGACACTGTTTTGGCCGTGGCGGTGCGCAGAGGAATGGCCTCCGGGTAGCGTGTAGCGTAGTCTACTATGACCAGTATATATTTGTGGCCCCGGGCCGACTTGGGCAATGGTCCAATTACATCCATTGCAATGCGTGAGAACGGCACGCCGATTATGGGCAACGGTATGAGGGGGGCGTGGGCTACGGCGCGGAGGGCCACCAGCTGACACTCCGGGCACGATCTGCAAAATTGTTCAACATTTTTTTTCACGCCCGGCCAGTAGAAACGGGTGACAATTCTGTCATAGGTCTTCTGGACCCCCAGATGCGCTCCTAACTGGTGTGAATGGGCCAGATACATGACACGCAACACATATTCTCGTGGTACTAGCAGCTGCTCTACAAGCTCTCCCACCTTGTCCTTATAACAGCGATATAACAGGCCGCGCTTTACTACAAAACGTGGTAAAGAGTTCTCACTCACCCCAGGGTTCAGGACGCCATCGATGGCCGCCACGTTGTTCCGGGCGGAGCCAAGGTTTGGGTCGGCCCACTGGGCGCTGGCGAATTTCCCGCCAAGATGAGCCGGGGGCGTGTCGAGCTGGGGGAACTGAGTGAACGGGTCGTCGCTTGCTTCTGCGTCCGGGGCCTCGACGGTGGCGGGCGGCGTGGCGCTGGGCCCGGGTCGGTCGGGGTCCGTGGAGCTCTCGTCGGACGGGGCCTCGGTCGGGACCCCCCTGAGGGCCGGGCAGGCCAGGCGGGGGCCGGTCCTTCGTCGGCCCCGGCGGCGTCGTCCCCTGAGGGGGGGTCCAGCCCGCCAGTACTTGCGGAACAGTGAGCAGTCGGTGCCAATCAGGAGGGGCACCGGGAGGTCCGGGACCACGCCCGCTGTGACTTGGGCATCGCCTCGTGGAGTCTGCACCATGAGCTGCACTACTGGGTACTGTCGAACGTCCCCGTGTACGCAGGCGACTGGAAGGGTCGGGGGCCCGGCGCCGGTGGCGAGACCTTCCCTTACCAGCGTCACCACACTGCCGGAGTCGATCAACGCATGGGTGTCTTCTCCATCCACGCGCACCGGGATGGTGGCGCGTCTCAGACTGCCCCCCGTGTGGAGGCAGGGGCGGCCGGGGTCATAGCTGGCTGCTGACGCCATGGAGGCGTCCGGGTCGGGTGCCCGGTCCGGGCAGGACCAGGAGAGGTGGTCTCCTTGACCACACACGTAGCATCTCCTGGGCTTCTGTGTTCGCTCGGTCTGTTGACTAGGGGGGGGGGGCGGTTGCGCGAGGGCGTCTGCGTCTGTCGCCGCTTCTCTCGTCCCTGTCGATCATCGGGCTTCTGGGTTGGTTCGCCACGTGTTTGCTTCGCCATATCGTTGCTCACCTGGTGGTTCTCCAGCAGGGCCACCAGAGCGTCGGCGGAGGTGGGGCTAATGCCTGCAGCATATTCTTTGGCCTTGGGTGGCAGTGCACGGATGGCTCGGTCGACCACTATCCTCTCTAACCATGGCATATCCTCTCCCGTGGTTAACCAGTTCTGTGCCAACCTCATTAAACTTGCGATCTGGGGCCTGGGGGCTTCGGAGGGCGTAAACGACCAGAGATGGTACCGGTGGGCTCTGGCTGGGAGACTGTATCCCAGGCTTGACAAAATGGCCGCCTTTAACCGGTCGTAGTCTTGGGCCTCTCTAGCGGGTAGGTCGGTATAGGCCCGCTGGGGCTCTCCTGACAGGTACGGGGCCAGGATGTTGGCCCACTCTTCTGCTGGCCAGTGCTCCCTGGCGGCGGTGCGTTCGAACACCTCCAGGTATGCCTCCACGTCGTCCTCGGGGCCCATCTTGGTGAGCGTGCCCCCTCGTGGTCGGCGCTGTTCGCCTTCACGTTCAAAGGTGCGTGCCAGGTCCCTGACCGCATTTTGGAGTTCTGCCTGGCTCCTGAGTAGAGCGGCAATGGCGTTTCCATGCTCCATTGTCGGCGATGATTTGGGTCGGGAAAAACCCACACTTCTCCACCACTTGTGATGATTCCGAGATAACCAGGACACGGGCAATGGTCAACCAGAGTCTGGGCCTTTTATGGCCACGGTTTTTATTTTGTACAAGTGCTTCTCAGGCAGTCTGAGAGACAGTCCCGTGGACAGGTGGTGGGGCGAGGCCCTTTGTCCTCGGGCTCCAGGTGTCCGCCCAGGCTGCAGGGGTGAGAAGGCACGGTTAGTCACTTTGTACACGTCACAAATAATAATACTGGGGCCTCGGATCTACCAGATTTAGGAATAAACCCTCTCCTTGTCCTCTTTCTCTCTCTCTCTCTCTCTCTCTCTGTGCGGCAATAGCGGCAGCGAGCCGCCGGGTGGCGCTCTCTCGCCAACAGACAGTTCCAATAGCGGGGTCTAGGCCCACCGTTCTCTTCTCTCTCTCTTCAGCCCAATCAAACAGATAAACGGGCTTCTCTAAAGTCTCTTCAAAAAGGTGCGCTCTCTTCTTTCAGAGCGCATCAGAATAACAAAGGGGGCGGTGCCCGTTTAGCGACACTCGAACAAAAGCTGGCCAGGCACGGTTGCTATGGTGATCTTCGACACTCTTCTAATGCCAGAGTAGAGAAAGGGGAGGGCGTACAACCTGAGTGGCAGGTAGGCGGCCGGGAGGAATGAGGGGTCCTCTAGTCACTCTCCTCCGCCTCGGCGTCCGGCCCGCTGTCGTCACTGCTGTTGCTGCTGCTGCTCGCGTTGCTGCTGTTATTGCTGCTGCTCCATAAAGCCTGTGAACGGACAGAGTATGAGTATTCGTATAGCCATCCAGACATGTGTGGTGGATGGTGGCGGGGAGGAATAGATCCGTGCACTTACCACCCAAGGCTTTTGCTACGAGCGCGCTGTCTGTCTAGCCGCTCTGCGTGGTGAACCAACCTGCTCTGACCCGCGAGCCGGCAGGCGGTTATATATTGGTTCAGACGCGCAGGTGCGGGTGGTTACCTGAAGAGTAGGCATTAGTGTCAGCTGGCCGAGTAGGAGGTTGGGCAGGTAGGCGTGTTCTGCTACGATGCCTAGAGCGGCTCTCTGTAACCGGCGCGCCTGTCTGAGTGGCGCGCTACTGGTTGCCATGGCAACATGTGCCTGTGTATGCCGGTGGTTGTCGCCGGAGACGCCACAATATATATGTATAAAGACAATAGATAAATAGAAAATATTAATAAAAAACCTTAAATATGAATAAGGAGGAAGACCTTTGGATTCCAGATCACTCATCTCAGTTCTCATTATAGAACTTATAAACCCTACGGTAATAGGGTATCCTTGTATTGAGTTGTACTTGAAATGTACTGTATTTCTGCAACCCTAAACTGCTGTCCATTGTGCATGTCCTGCTGTCATTTACATGCATATGGTAACTATTCATGTCGAGTGTGAATGGGACGGTCTCTACTGCCTCTTGTTATTCAATGTGGATCCATTGAGCATATAGCTGTGGGGAGTAGGAAGGGTGGAGGACAGTATGTTAGACTGTGATTGGTTTTGAGATGGTCCCATAGTTCTATTTGCTGTTGACCTGTTCTTTTTGAGTGGTGTAAACCACTCCTACAACTGGCTTTTGTGTGCAGAAAATGAGCATGGTTGCTATGTTCAAAATAATTTCTGACGTAATTAAATCACACCCGGGTGAACTGGATGACCGTAGCAACCATGCTCATTTTTTCTGCACAAAAAAGGCCAGTTGTGAAATCACATCCGGGTGTGATTTCATTACGTCAGATCAGAGCTGATCAGGCTATATAATACCTTACCTTATATAATAATAATGATTTCATTACGTCAGACATTACGTCAGACCACAGCTGATCATGCTATATAAAACCTTACACCACTCAGTTCACACGGGTGTGATTTTTTGTATTATTAGAACAGAAAAGTATGGTGGTGACATGTGTTGGAGTCTGTTAGGGCCAGGGCACAGCGTCAGGCACCCAGAACTTGAGGCAAGTCAGACTCTATGGGTGCCAACCCAGGGCAAAGCCAGGAGGGGAAATAAGCGTACCACCTATGTATACACCTATACGTATTCATTCATTCATTCATTCATTCATTCATTCATTCATTCATTCATTCATTCATTCATCCAGTAACATGATATACCCTTCTAGGTTGCATTGTTACTATTTCTGCATTATTCCATTTCTTTCACAATCTCATTCTTAATTTCATGTAATTTTATACCTGCAGATATGCTGTACATTAGATTTAGATGTGCTCTGTCTCACACTTTGTACATTTTATTTGTAGACCACTTGAGAGATAAGAATAAACCTTGGACCACTGGAGAACAGAACATGTGCCAAAACAAGTTCTGCATGAATTTGGAGCAATCATATTTTTGTCCTTATTGATAGGCCTACAGGTTTAATGTTTGTTTTTAGTTCAATGTTTGTTTTAAAAACGCCATTGACAATACAGAGATTTTAATGTTTGTTTTGTCTCAATGTTTGTTTTACATCATCATGTTGTAAGAAGAAAGCAAGCAAGCAAGAAAGAAAGAAAGAAAGAAAGAAAGAAAGAAAGAAAGAAAGAAAGAAAGAAAGAAAGGGCCTATTGGGATTATTGAAGTGATCAAGAGCCACACACAAACATACTGTTCCCTGTTACAACTCGCATACCTTCAACGGCAGAAACATGTCCTTTCTGTCATTTACATGTACAGCTCATGTAAATGACATGTCCTTGAGATGAATGGGAATGTCTCTCCTCCCTCTTGTTATTCAATTTGGATCCATTGGGCATATCTGGGGGAGGAGGGAGGGTGGAGGACAGTATGTTTGACTGTGATTGGTGGAGAGAGAGCTGGTCCTATTGTTCTATTTGGCCAATCATATCAAAGCAGTTAGTGGTTATACCTCAGGCTCTCTGGTATAAGAAGACTTGGTCTGTGTCATTTCTCCACAACACCTCCAGATATCAATCATTTCTGATCACATCTGACTGTGGACTCCAGACTTCAGCTGAAGATGAACTCTCTCCACCCCACCAGGGACATTTCTGCTGAACAGAAGGAACCCACAGACCTTGGTATGTTACTCAGCTTAAATATTAAGTAGCCACTTATATTTTAAGTCATGCAATGTAGTAAGGTCGTTTAGGCCATTGTTAGTTTGGACTAGTTGTTGTGCAACAAATCCCTGTCATGTAGCTGTCTTTCTACCTATCAACAATATTTATTTTGTATTTGTTTCAAATTCAGTGTT
The DNA here is from genome assembly GCF_951216825.1 of Electrona antarctica. Classification (NCBI taxonomy): domain Eukaryota; kingdom Metazoa; phylum Chordata; class Actinopteri; order Myctophiformes; family Myctophidae; genus Electrona; species Electrona antarctica. Next base: position 52,322,323 of record NC_136812.1, on the reverse strand, counting down.
GACTGACTGCCCTGACCTACCAGAGGTGAATGAACAAAGAAGCTTGGCAAAGGAAAAACACCACTGCTGTGATCAGTGTGGAAAACACTTCTCTCAACTGGCACACCTCAAAAGCCACCAACGAATTCACACCGGAGAGAAGCCCTATGGATGTGATCAGTGTGGACAACACTTCTCTCAAATGTCGTACCTTAAAAGGCACCAGCGAATTCACACCGGAGAGAAGCCCTATGGATGTGATCAGTGTGGACAACACTTCTCTATGATGTCAAGTCTTAAAAGCCACCAGAGAATTCACACTGGAGAGAAGCCCTATGGATGTGATCAGTGTGGACAACACTTCTCCATGATGTCAAGCCTTAAAAGCCACCAGAGAATTCACACTGGAGAGAAACCCTATGGATGTGACCAGTGTGGACAATACTTCTCTCTAATGGCAAACCTTAAAAGCCACCAGAGAATTCACACCGGAGAGAAGCCCTATGGATGTGATCAGTGTGGACAACACTTCACTCTAATGGCAAACCTTAAAAGCCACCAGAGGATTCACACTGGAGAGAAACCTTATGGTTGTGATCAATGTGAACAACACTTCTCTGACATGTCCAACCTGAAAAGACACCAGAGAATTCACACCGGAGAGAAACCCTATGGATGTGATCAGTGTGGACAACACTTCTCTCAAATGGCACACCTCAAAAACCACCAGAGAATTCACACTGGCGAGAAACCCTACGGATGTGATCAGTGTGGACAACACTACTCTGAAATGAACAGCCTTAAAAGGCACCAGAGAATTCACACCGGAGAGAAGCCCTATGGATGTGATCAGTGTGGACAACACTTCTCTCAAATGGCAGACCTTAAAAGCCACCAGAGAATTCACACAGGAGAGAAACCCTATGGATGTGACCAGTGTGGACAATACTTCTCTAAAATGTACAACCTTAAAAGCCACCAGAGAATTCACACTGGAGAGAAACCCTATGGATGTGATCAGTGTGAAAAGAGTTTCACTACTTCAAGCGCCCGAAAACGCCATGAGCGCACACATATGAAAGATAAATCTGTTTAGTGTGAACAGTATGACAAGAGCTTCATTATAGAAACACCAAGTTGATTAATTGCAAACTTAACGTACTGTTGACCTGTTCTTTTTAGTGGTATTTCTTATTCACTGTGTCAAGAGTTTTCAGATACAATATTAGAACAGAAAAGTATGATGGTGACTTGTGTTGGAGAAGAGCCTGTTTCTTCTGCATTTTACCCCCCCCCCCCCCCCCCGCATCAGTCTATCTACATAATTGCTTAATGCATCTGATTTGTATTATTATTATGATACTGATTCAAACTGTTATATTATTTGCTGAATTTTACTTGATACTGGATTGTCTCTGTGGAACATGTCCCTCCAACATTATGCAGCAGATAGAAATAAACACGTCTTGATCATATTATTTGTGTCACTGAAATTTGACCTGCAGATTTGCTGTATTTAGATGAGCTTTGTCTCATAGGCTGTTCACATGTTATAGCCTACCTTTTATTTGTAGACCACTTGGAAGATAATAATAAACCTTAGACCACTGACTAGAGAGCAGAACATTTGTACCCAAAACAAGTTCTGGAGGAATTTGGAGCAATCATCAGTAAATTCAGTTAATGAGTTGTGATCTTAGTTGAGATGCCTGTGAGGAGTATCAAACCAACTTTGAGTTTTGGTCTTTGTTTTAATCCCTGGTGATGGTGGGCTATTTGAGAATGTAATATGATTGCTGAAGTTACCATAAACACAGTAGGCATACACTGATAGTTCATCATTGTTTTTGTATTGAGTTGTACTTGAAATGTACTGTATTTCTGCAAACTGTTAATAAATCAATCAAAAAACCCTAAACTGCTATCCATTTTGCATATCCTGCTGTCATTTACATGCATATTGTAACTATTCATGTCCTTGAGTGTGAATGGGACTGTCTCTAAGAACACCCAGCAATGAATGAGAGTAACTGAGAGTCAAACACTGAATAAATAGCTGTGTATCCATTTACCATGGAAATATAAATATTCCATGGTGATTTGATAAAAATAGCAGTTCTGGCTGAACCGTGCAGTCGGTTTTCGCGGAACTTAGAAATATGGTAGAGGATGCAAAGCCCACAACCATTGGCCAAAGGGTGGCGCTATAGCACTCAGTGAAACCTCGACACACATATGTCTCCTCTCCTCATACCGAACAAGTTTCGTGCTCTGACGTTTGGCCTCCGACCTAGATCACCTGCCATTTTGAATTATATGAAATTCAGTTAAAATGCATCTCCTGCATATTATTTGAGCCGTAGGCTAAACCAGTGTTGGATCACATAATGGATTTTCAATCATATTGAAGTTTGATTTAGAGTTATGTTTTAATCCCTGGTGATGGTGGGCTATTTGAGAATGTAATATGATTGCTGAAATTACCATAAACACAGTAGGCCTACATGGGTAGTTCACCTCAAACTGCCCTAAACTACTGTCCATTGTCCATGTCCTGCTGACATTTACATGCATATGGTACTATTCATGTCCTTGAGTGTGAATGGGACTGTCTCTACTGTCTCTTGTTATTCATTGTGGATTGAGCATATCTGGGGGGAGTACGGAGGGTGGAGGACAGTATGTTAGACTGTGATTGGTGTGAGATGGTCCCATTGTTCTATTTGCTGTTGACCTGTTCTTTTTTTAGTGGTCATTTTTATGCAATCAAACAAGTGCTCTGATTTGCCTGTGGATTGTGAGGTAAGACTCCACAAATCCCATATGACATGGGTTTTGTGACACTGTTTTGCCTGTTTTCACTGCATCTTAAAAGGCAACACAATGTTCAAAGTTCTGGCTGGGTGGGTGAAAATGTATGTCATGAAGTCCATAGACTTGGCTGGCAAAAGAAAGAAAGAAAGAAAGAAAGAAAGAAAGAAAGAAAGAAAGAAAGAAAGAAAGAAAGAAAGAAAGAAAGAAAGAGCCTACATATAGGGACATTCTTTGTCATCATGCCAGTCATGAAGCAATACAGCCACCCTGTCCCAACAACTCACAACGAACCTCAGCAACCACAAGCACACATAAACTACTACAAAAGTGTTAGTTTTCAACATTTGTGTAGTAGTAGTACTACAAATGTTGAAAAGTAACACTTGGCATTAATTAATTGTCCATTGTGCATGTCCTGCTGTCATTTACATGCATATGGTAACTATTCATGTCCTTGAGTGTGAATGGGACTGTCTCTACTCCCTCTTGTTATTCAATGTGGATGGTCCCATTGTTCTATTTGCTGTTGACCTGTTCTTTTTTTAGTATTATTAGAACAGAAAGGTATGGTGGTGACATGTGTTGGAGTCTGTTAGTGCAGGTTGTTTTCTTTGCCATTTATTGCATCTGACCCAAACAAACATTAAAGGGATTGTGACATTTTTTAAAAAGTGTCTTATTTTCTGAGCTCAATTGCACCCCAAAGACACCACTGTTCAAAGTTCAGGTTGGGTGGGTGTAATTGAGGTCATAATACCTAAAATAAAAAATACTATGTCATGAAACCTTTAAAGTCCATATACTTGGCTGGCGAAAGAAAGAAAGAAAGAAAGAAAGAAAGAAAGAAAGAAAGAAAGAAAGAAAGAAAGAAAAAGAAAGAAAGGCCTACATATAAGGACATTCTTGTAATTTTTCTTATTTCTTTTAGGTTTTCTGAGCTCAATTGCATCCCAAAAACTGAACTTTTAACATTCCATTTTCTGGCTCAAAGTTAAACAAGTGCTCTGATTTGCCTGTGGATTATGAGGTAAGACTCCACAATATGGCATAGGAATCTGCCAGCAGATGTCACTGTTTTGCACAGAAAATCCACTCAGTCTGGTTTCATTCAGTCAGAATTAACATTTACACCTGTATTATGATATGACACTTTTGATCACCCAGGATGCAGACCAGTCCACATCCACATCCCATCCACACCTAGGATGTATTGAAATGCAAACAACAGTCCTGTACAGAACCAGACCACTGTCTTCTAGGTGCTAAAAGTGTACGATTTATGAAGACTGTGTTCTTCATTTCATGGGGTGGGTGTCAGTTTGAGAACAAACAAAAAACAGGGTTTATTATCTCAGATAATGTGATTATTCGTTTCCGATCCGAACCCACAATTTCTGTGTTAGCTGATACTGAATACCGATACCAGGGAATAATATTTATAATGGAAAAATTAATGATCTTATTTTGAAGTCCACAGACCGGGAATAGTGTTTATAGCTATCTAGCTATCTAGCTATAGTGTTGTGTTTATAGCAGACTCCTCACTCCACATGCACCAACATTGTAGGCTATTTACCTGCCATAGTGTCAAACCTTTACCCCTGTATCGGATCGGTGGTTATTTTGGCATATTTGCCGATACCGATATGACCAAATAAGGGCCGTACTGTTCCGATACCGATATAGTATCGGGACATCTCTAGTTCAAATGACCACTTGTTTACCATGCCATGTAAATACGACAATTATTGTAATGTGTGATACTGCAATCAGACTATAACAATGACCCATCATTCTGTGAAATTCAATGGTAAACCTATAGACCAAGCAATTGCAAATGAGCCACCATCATTACATGCAGACAAAACAATGACAATGAGTCATCACATGTTGATTGTCTGAGTGCTTGGTCTATAACTTTGCTATTCAGATGTAATTCAATTGTATTGTTGTGTGCTAATAAGGTTAGACTCAAATGTAATGTAATAACAAAACAATAACAAAATGTAATTAAAATTGAATTAAAATCTCTTTATTCATATTCCTGAGTACAGTTTGTATAACAGACAATAACACTAGCTATATGAGCTGCTATATGAACTTACATGGCCTGTTGTAGTAAAAAATAGTTCCAGTTCCAGTTCAAAACTGGTGATTATATTATATATAGGCCCCCTTTTGATTCAATCAACTGTATTGACACGAGAAAAACCAAACTAGAATAAAAAAGTGCAATTATGGTATTAAATAAATGTATAATAAAAGAGCTATGTCAAATTGCAAGTAAAACAAATCTTGCTGTTAGAAAAGGTATCAATTATTCTGCATTTTGCAGTCACTTGCAATATAGCACTATGGGGGAAAGTACAGGTTTAAAACAGTAAATAATTAATCAGAATATGAACAACTAAATTGTTTCCCCCTGTATGCATACAAATTGTAGTACGAATTTATAATATAAACATAAGTACATGCATTGTGTGGTAAATGTTGAGGTGTGTTTATGAAGCAAGACCAATAGTCCATGCTCTTCATTCACATGCCGGTGTACCACAATTTCTCAGTTTCTCTCCTGTGTGAATTATCTGGTGGCTTTTAAGGTCTGCCATTTGAGAGAAGTGTTGTCCACACTGATCACATCCATAGGGTATGATGCTTATCTTGTATCTCTTCTTGCCTTTCTTCACAATTTTAATCTTCATGGTTTGAGATTTGGACTGTTTCGATGATTTCAGTTCCTCAAAGTAGGACAGCTTTTTGCTCAAAGGCAATATTGCATCATTCACATTCTTTCGTTTGCGTGATTTCTGAACTTGCCTGTTCTCTTCCCACTCGTCACAGTTCATTTTTGTATTATTGATTGAGAAGAGGAGCTGGTCATCAGTCAGTTCTCCACAGTCCTCTGCTTGTCTTTCCATTTCAGTTGAGGTGCTGACTAGAGACTCTGTCTCTCTGATTTCTTCATCTTTGACCTGTGGACCCTGTGGTTCCTCCTGGGCCAGACCAGGGTTCCTCTCCTGCTGCTCCTCTTTACACACAGGGAGGTGTTGGTCTGGACATAGCGATAGGTCTAGCGGTTCAAAGGAAGAAACCTCCTCTTTACACACAGGGAGGTGTTGGTCTGGAGATAGTTCTGACAGTAGTTCTGACAAGTTCGGACAAATCTGCAGAGATTCTAGACCAAAGATTGATGGATCTGGTAGATCTGCTACTTTGGTATTTTTGTGGACTGGTGTCAATATGTTTCCTTTTGGCCCAGACCGGGTTCATCTTGCCCTTTGACCATCGGTTTTATCATCAGCCGACTGCCTGTTTACTCTGGGCTGTTCTCCTTATCCTATTTATGTCATGTCACCCTCCACAGGCCTAATCATCTCAGTCCTATATTATTATATCATATTATATTATGGATTGCCTGACGCCAAGTTAAGTTTCACTGTCTGTCTCCAGACAAAAGTTAACTGGCATATTGAGAGGTCTATTTGGATAAACACTGCATGTATTTGACCTTGATGCCTAGTGAGAAAAGAGATAGCTGCTCAGGGAGCATTTCTCTCTGGTAAGAGTTCACAGCTAGCCGGGAAGAAATGTTATCTTCAGGTTGCCATAGCAACGCCAGCCTCAGTGCTTTCCCGGTCTATGAAGCTGTCCCGATATCAGTCTCATCAGCTATGTGCTGGTCCAATGAGCAGTGCCAGCGTGGCATAGTGGAAATTAACTGTCTATTCCGCCAATGAAATGTGTATCAACAATACATACTCTACAGTATTAATGCCTTTGAAATGAATTGTTCGTGAGAGAGAACCCTGTGCAGTTTGTCGCACAGGGTGAGAGTTTTTTGTAATTTGGCTGTGTGTGGATCTGTCCTGTCTCTCTGATCTGAAAATGAATAGACATTAATCATATACTGCTGACTGGACAATCCTTCTTCCTGGTGGTTTCATCTTTTAATTGGGTACAAGGTATTTTTCTAAAAGAATATTCCCTGCTCAGATCAACATCTAGATGTTGATCTCTCTGCTTAAAGTAATCCTGTTAAAGCTAATTGTTAACTTGGTCATAGGCTCTCTGCCTAGTGGTGGTGCTGAGTATTCCTCCGTACTTTTAAATACTTTCTTAGAAGTATTTTTTTTATAGTTATAGCCCTGTGTAGCTCAGTAATTCAGTATGATACAGTCCTTTTCTATCCTTGGTGAAACATTAATTGTCCCTTCTGCATTTTATATGCAACTAAATGGGTTTTATCTTAATTATAAATCCATCAAATTGGTCCATTTCGAACCGTTTTTTTTTCCGAGTATAAGTCTAATTTATTTAATTAGCACCTCCGACAAAAAGAAACCAGCCCCCATTTTTATTTTTTTTCTGCCGGAAGAACAAAGTCCATAGTCATATTTTTGGAGCAGTGGTTTTGTCGATGCATGTTCAGTTCTGGAACCGATCCTCCCCATTTTTGGGAACATACAAGCCGCGGATCTGTGGACGAACGGACGAAGCATGAAGCTTGAACGGTCCTCCACAGATTTCCCCCCCCCCATCTGGGTCGTCTGTCCGTACGACGGTTCCTCTCCGGCTTCGGTGGACCCTGTCCGGGACCACCTCCTGCCTGCCTGATTCTCAGCTGCTTGCTTTTCTGAAGTTAAGTAATCTACCTTTCTGTTACTTTCATAGATTATACTGTTATTATAATTTATTTCCGTACATTCATGTCGGGGACTTAATCCCTGAACATGTCTCAGTCACATTATTTTCCTCCACTTTTATTTTCAGGAGGCAACGCTCCGCGGGCGCGGCGTCCTAATTTCATTTTATCTATCTGCTTCGATTTCTTATCTATTTATAGTATTTATGCCTTTCAGCATACGGTTATCATTCGTAGGACACCCTTGTTGATATATCGCTGTAAGAATCCATAGATGTTACTTCTTTTATAGTCTTCTTTCTCTCAAACCTCGACGGGGGTGCGAGAGTAGAGTAGGTTCTTTTTATACCGTAAAAGGTCTGTGAGCCCTTTCACCATTGTATTACACATGATTATTTTTTATCACCCCTTTTTACATTGTTTTTAGAGTGTGTAGGCTTCTTATCTAAGGAATTTAGTCTCTCACTCCCTCTCTGGGACTGAGTGCGTGTGCGTGCGTGTGATAACGCATGGCTCCAACTCTCTCTCTCCTTCTCTCCTTTTTCTCTATCTGCCTGTGGGCCTCTCTGTCTGTCTGCGTGCGTGTTCGTGCGTAGGTGTGTATATCACTGTCTTGTGTTTATATGGATGGGTGTGTAGTCCCGTAGAACAGTTATTCTTCTTTTAATAGTTGAATGATGTGTGTGTGGTGTGTGTGCAACGTACCATTTGTTCAATGTCACCTATTTATATATGTATATTCATTTTTTTGTATTTAGAGTGACTGAGTGAGTACGTTTGTCCTGTGGGCGGATATGTTGCCCTTGTCTATGTGTGTGTGTGCATGCGTTCGTGCGTGTGTGCGTGCATATGTGTTTGTCCGTGTTCATGTGCGTATGTGTGTGAGTGAAACACTTATTTTTGAGTATGATATTAGGGATGCGTGACGACTATTGATTATTGATTTATTTATCGGTCAGGCTCCGTGTTCCGCCATTTATCATCATTTCATACACTTTATAATTGCCTAGTGGCCGTGCCATGGTTTTTCATTTTTAGATAGGACCCCATGAATATTTAAATGCCCATTATCATGACAATTTATTATTGATTTCAACCAATCCCCTTATTGATTTCATTCATTTATTATTTTGTATTATTTCATTTCATTCATTTTTGAGTGGTGTCAACCATTCTTTCCAATTTCGGTCTATCTTGACCTTGGCTAACCTGCGTGTGTCAGTAGCTGAGTCAATTACGCGCAGGGGACAGAGTACGAACAGGGTTTTGTACTAGGCACCGGACTACATAGGAAGGGGTGTCTTGATTTCAGGTAAATCCCAGAGTGGTACAGACACCACTTGTCTGTATCCACTGCGCGATAGGCGCCCAGAAGCGTCTTGATATCCCACTAAATTAGTTAAATTCCCTATTATTATAATACTTATTATTTTATTTTTATTTGTACTCTACTCTATTCTTCTCTGCCTGGAACGAGTAACTATAGGCTCCTACAGGTAGAACTTGTGATCTCACAATTTCTTTTTTGGCGTCTTATACGTAGGCATTAGTGTCAGCTGGCCGAGTAGGAGGTTGGGCAGGTAGGCGTGTTCTGCTACGATGCCTAGAGCGGCTCTCTGTAACCGGCGCGCCTGTCTGAGTGGCGCGCTACTGGTTGCCATGGCAACATGTGCCTGTGTATGCCGGTGGTTGTCGCCGGAGACGCCACAATATATATGTATAAAGACAATAGATAAATAGAAAATATTAATAAAAAACCTTAAATATGAATAAGGAGGAAGACCTTTGGATTCCAGATCACTCATCTCAGTTCTCATTATAGAACTTATAAACCCTACGGTAATAGGGTATCCTTGTATTGAGTTGTACTTGAAATGTACTGTATTTCTGCAACCCTAAACTGCTGTCCATTGTGCATGTCCTGCTGTCATTACATGCATATGGTAACTATTCATGTCGAGTGTGAATGGGACGGTCTCTACTGCCTCTTGTTATTCAATGTGGATCCATTGAGCATATAGCTGTGGGGAGTAGGAAGGGTGGAGGACAGTATGTTAGACTGTGATTGGTTTTGAGATGGTCCCATTGTTCTATTTGCTGTTGACCTGTTCTTTTTGAGTGGTGTAAACCACTCCTACAACTGGCTTTTGTGTGCAGAAAATGAGCATGGTTGCTATGTTCAAAATAATTTCTGACGTAATTAAATCACACCCGGGTGAACTGGATGACCGTAGCAACCATGCTCATTTTTTCTGCACAAAAAAGGCCAGTTGTGAAATCACATCCGGGTGTGATTTCATTACGTCAGATCAGAGCTGATCAGGCTATATAATACCTTACCTTATATAATAATAATGATTTCATTACGTCAGACATTACGTCAGACCACAGCTGATCATGCTATATAAAACCTTACACCACTCAGTTCACACGGGTGTGATTTTTTGTATTATTAGAACAGAAAAGTATGGTGGTGACATGTGTTGGAGTCTGTTAGGGCCAGGGCACAGCGTCAGGCACCCAGAACTTGAGGCAAGTCAGACTCTATGGGTGCCAACCCAGGGCAAAGCCAGGAGGGGAAATAAGCGTACCACCTATGTATACACCTATACGTATTCATTCATTCATTCATTCATTCATTCATTCATTCATTCATTCATCCAGTAACATGATATACCCTTCTAGGTTGCATTGTTACTATTTCTGCATTATTCCATTTCTTTCACAATCTCATTCTTAATTTCATGTAATTTTATACCTGCAGATATGCTGTACATTAGATTTAGATGTGCTCTGTCTCACACTTTGTACATTTTATTTGTAGACCACTTGAGAGATAAGAATAAACCTTGGACCACTGGAGAACAGAACATGTGCCCAAACAAGTTCTGCATGAATTTGGAGCAATCATATTTTTGTCCTTATTGATAGGCCTACAGGTTTAATGTTTGTTTTTAGTTCAATGTTTGTTTTAAAAACGCCATTGACAATACAGAGATTTTAATGTTTGTTTTGTCTCAATGTTTGTTTTACATCATCATGTTGTAAGAAGAAAGCAAGCAAGCAAGAAAGAAAGAAAGAAAGAAAGAAAGAAAGAAAGAAAGAAAGAAAGAAAGAAAGGGCCTATTGGGATTATTGAAGTGATCAAGAGCCACACACAAACATACTGTTCCCTGTTACAACTCGCATACCTTCAACGGCAGAAACATGTCCTTTCTGTCATTTACATGTACAGCTCATGTAAATGACATGTCCTTGAGATGAATGGGAATGTCTCTCCTCCCTCTTGTTATTCAATTTGGATCCATTGGGCATATCTGGGGGAGGAGGGAGGGTGGAGGACAGTATGTTTGACTGTGATTGGTGGAGAGAGAGCTGGTCCTATTGTTCTATTTGGCCAATCATATCAAAGCAGTTAGTGGTTATACCTCAGGCTCTCTGGTATAAGAAGACTTGGTCTGTGTCATTTCTCCAAAACACCTCCAGATATCAATCATTTCTGATCACATCTGACTGTGGACTCCAGACTTCAGCTGAAGATGAACTCTCTCCACCCCACCAGGGACATTTCTGCTGAACAGAAGGAACCCACAGACCTTGGTATGTTACTCAGCTTAAATATTAAGTAGCCACTTATATTTTAAGTCATGCAATGTAGTAAGGTCGTTTAGGCCATTGTTAGTTTGGACTAGTTGTTGTGCAACAAATCCCTGTCATGTAGCTGTCTTTCTACCTATCAACAATATTTATTTTGTATTTGTTTCAAATTCAGTGTTGCATCATCAGCCTGACTGCCCTGACCTACCAGAGGTGAATGAACAAAGAAGCTTGGCAAAGGAAAAACACCACTGCTGTGATCAGTGTGGAAAACACTTCTCTCAACTGGCACACCTCAAAAGCCACCAACGAATTCACACCGGAGAGAAGCCCTATGGATGTGATCAGTGTGGACAACACTTCTCTCAAATGTCGTACCTTAAAAGGCACCAGCGAATTCACACCGGAGAGAAGCCCTATGGATGTGATCAGTGTCGACAACACTTCTCCATGATGTCAAGTCTTAAAAGCCACCAGAGAATTCACACCGGAGAGAAGCCCTATGGATGTGATCAGTGTGGACAACACTTCTCCATGATGTCAAGTCTTAAAAGCCACCAGAGAATTCACACCGGAGAGAAGCCCTATGGATGTGATCAGTGTGGACAACACTTCTCCATGATGTCAAGCCTTAAAAGCCACCAGAGAATTCACACTGGAGAGAAACCCTATGGCTGTGACCAGTGTGGACAATACTTCTCTCTAATGGCAAACCTTAAAAGCCACCAGAGAATTCACACCGGAGAGAAGCCCTATGGATGTGATCAGTGTGGACAACACTTCTCTCTAATGGCAAACCTTAAAAGCCACCAGAGGATTCACACTGGAGAGAAACCTTATGGTTGTGATCAATGTGAACAACACTTCTCTGACATGTCCAACCTGAAAAGACACCAGAGAATTCACACCGGAGAGAAACCCTATGGATGTGATCAGTGTGGACAACACTTCTCTCAAATGGCACACCTCAAAAACCACCAGAGAATTCACACTGGAGAGAAACCCTACGGATGTGATCAGTGTGGACAACACTATTCTGAAATGAACAGCCTTAAAAGGCACCAGAGAATTCACACCGGAGAGAAGCCCTATGGATGTGATCAGTGTGGACAACACTTCTCTCAAATGGCAGACCTTAAAAGCCACCAGAGAATTCACACAGGAGAGAAACCCTATGGATGTGACCAGTGTGGACAATACTTCTCTAAAATGTACAACCTTAAAAGCCACCAGAGAATTCACACTGGAGAGAAACCCTATGGATGTGATCAGTGTGAAAAGAGTTTCACTACTTCAAGCGCCCGGAAACGCCATGAGCGCACACATATGAAAGATAAATCTGTTTAGTGTGAACAGTATGACAAGAGCTTCATTATAGAAACACCAAGTTGATTAATTGCAAACTTAACGTACTGTTGACCTGTTCTTTTTAGTGGTATTTCTTATTCACTGTGTCAAGAGTTTTCAGATACAATATTAGAACAGAAAAGTATGATGGTGACTTGTGTTGGAGAAGAGCCTGTTTCTTCTGCATTTTACCCCCCCCCCCCTGCATCAGTCTATCTACATAATTGCTTCATGCATCTGATTTGTATTATTATTATGATACTGATTCAAACTGTTATATTATTTGCTGAATTTTACTTGATACTGGATTGTCTCTGTGGAACATGTCCCTCCAACATTATGCAGCAGATAGAAATAAACACGTCTTGATCATATTATTTGTGTCACTGAAATTTGACCTGCAGATTTGCTGTATTTAGATGAGCTTTGTCTCATAGGCTGTTCACATGTTATAGCCTACCTTTTATTTGTAGACCACTTGGAAGATAATAATAAACCTTGGACCACTGACTAGAGAGAAGAACATTTGTACCCAAAACAAGTTCTGGAGGAATTTGGAGCAATCATCAGTAAATGCAGTTAATGAGTTGTGATCTTAGTTGAGATGCCTGTGAGGAGTATCAAACCAACTTTGAGTTTTGGTCTTTGTTTTAATCCCTGGTGATGGTGGGCTATTTGAGAATGTAATATGATTGCTGAAGTTACCATAAACACAGTAGGCATACACTGATAGTTCACCTCAAAGTGCCCAAGTGTAATGCTTTATGCTTTATGGTGTCGTCCACTCACAGTTAACAGTTTTTTTGTATTGAGTTGTACTTGAAATGTACTGTATTTCTGCAAACTGTAAATAAATCAATCAAAAAACCCTAAACTGCTATCCATTTTGCATATCCTGCTGTCATTTACATGCATATTTTAACTATTCATGTCCTTGAGTGTGAATGGGACTGTCTCTACTCCCTCTTGTTATTCAATGTGGATCCATTGAGCATAGCTGGGGGGAGTAGGGAGGGTGGAGGACAGTGTGTTAGACTGTGATTGGTGTTGAGATGGTCCCATTGTTCTATTTGCTGTTGACCTGTTCTTTTTTTTAGTATTATTAGAACAGAAAAGTATGGTGGTGACATGAGTCTGTTAGAGCCGGTTGTTTTCTTTGCCATTTATTGCATCTGACCCAAACAAACATTAAAGGGATTGTGACATTAAAAACAAATGTTCTTATTTTCTGAGCTCAATTGGGTAACAAGACAACTCACCCCTAAAGCCACTTTTGGTGAGTTGTCCAGACAACTCACCCCTAAACGTGAAGACATCTCACCCCTGCTTTTTTAGGGGTGAGATGTCTTCACTTTCCGGGGTGAGATGTCTTCACTTTTGGCCACTTTCGGGGTGAGATGTCTTCACGTTTAGGGGTGAGTTGTCAGGACAACTCACCGGGGTGAGATGTCTCGTATTCTTTGAGCTATACTTTACTGAATATTTCACAAGAATATAACACAAGAGTCAAATGTACGGTCAAATGTAATGTAGTTTATTTAAATATAGAAACATTGTAAACAAAGTTCAAACAGCAGTTTGTACAAAAAATATAAAAAAAAGGTAAACATCAAAAGTTTAGAAAAACATCAGTTTGTACAAAAAAATATAGAAAAAAGTTAAGTATAGAAAAAATGTAAACTAAAAAATATAGTAAAAAGTTGTCATAAAAAAAAAAAAAACATCAGTTTGCTACAAAAACACTAAAAAGTTTAGGTAAACATCAAAAGTTTAGAAAAACATCAGTTTGTACAAAAAAATATAGAAAAAAGTTAAGTATAGAAAAAATTTAAACTAAAAAATATAGTAAAAAGTTGTCATAAAAAACATCAGTTTGCTACAAAAACACTAAAAAGTTGTCATATCTACAAAAAGAAAGAAAAAAGTTGTGCTGTGTGTAGGGGAGTGTGCTGTCCCATTTTGGTCAAAAGTTGTGCACTAAAAAGTTGTCATATCTACAAAAAGAAAGAAAAAAGTTGTGCTGTGTGCAGTGTGCTGTCCCATTTTGGTCAAAAGTTGTGCAGTGCAGTGTGCTCATCTCCACACTGGGGCATTCACTTCAGAAGCGAGAGTTAGCATGTCCATGATGGTCAGATCGTTCCTTTCCAAGTCCTTCCACAACTGGGCCAGATTGCCCTGTGTAGCCTTGGTCTGCTTTCGCTGGTAGTGGCGTAGCTTGTTCTCTGACACCATACGCAGCTGGAAGTCGATCAAGGTAGCTTCCTTGTGCAGCAAATCAACGAGCAAATAAATCGGCAAGTTTGCTCGCTGTGCTTTCCGATTTAGGCGGTTATGCCACCCCTCGACATCATTGTTCGTCCTGATGGCACGCTTGTACATACACCAGTGCTCTGGCTTCCACTGGCCACTTATCCAGGTGGACCGCATGTAGTCAACAAAGGGTTTCAGCTCGTCTGAGGCGTTTGCTGCGTGCAGGTTGAATGCTCCTTCAATCTCATGGACGGGAAGATATTGAAGGGCAAACAGCATCTTGAGGTATTGTCTGACCTCTGGTGTGGTTCTGTAGGCCACTGCCAAGCCAAGGTCTTGAACGTGTCTCCACAGAGCCTGGGTGAAGTGGAAACTACAGCCATGCATCCGCGCATCAGGAAAAACCTTTTTCGCAGCACCCCAAATCGCTGACTCAAAATCTGTCACCATGTCGACGTTGCTGAGGTTGGGTGCGAGGGTCATCATCGACTTATAGAGTTACAATGTGTAACTTTGTGTATGTGGAAAAAAACCTCTCGATCACTCTCTACTTACTAGAACTATGCTTGTTATGGTTAGACCGAATAAATTGAGTTTGTTTAGCTATCCAGTGTGCAATCATTAATATATGTGTTCCTGTCGGGCGCCCGCTGGCCTAGCGGTCCAGGCGCATGCCACACATAATATGGCTCTGGCCTGACTGCGTGTCACGGGTTCGAGTCCCGTTCATGACGACCTTTGCTGCGTGTCTCTCCCCTTCTCTCTCTCTCCCTCTTTCCAGTCATGTTTAGCTTGGGAGGCAGGGTTGTTCCTGTCTACCTTCACTTGTATAAAAAGGCAAAAAGCCAAAAACAAATCTAATATATATATATATGTTCCTGTCTAGACTAGAGATACTTAGAAATAATTAACTCAGTATTTGGTATAGATCAAGCAATGCATCCACAATTCCACTATAGCACGCAGCCTATATGCCAAATGTTATACTGTGATATTATACAGTATTCAGCACATTATTTTAGGGCTATTTTGCAAAGACATTTATTTTACAATATGCAATCATT
Source organism: Electrona antarctica (assembly GCF_951216825.1). Taxonomy (NCBI): domain Eukaryota; kingdom Metazoa; phylum Chordata; class Actinopteri; order Myctophiformes; family Myctophidae; genus Electrona; species Electrona antarctica. Next base: position 52,306,630 of record NC_136812.1, on the reverse strand, counting down.
AGCGACATTGTCACTCGTGTGTGTGTGTGTGTGTGTGTGTGTGTGTGTGTGTGTGTGTGTGTGTGTGTGTGTGTGTGTGTGTGTGTGTGTGTGTGTGCAAACTTCTGAAGAAATGTGAACTGAACCCCTCTCAATTTGGTTACTCCAGAAGAGTCCAGATGGCTGTCACTTTTCTCACATGCTAATGTAACTAGGTGTGAAGGCTCATTAGGCTCATTCGAATCCTAATGCGTGTCTAATGTGTCTGTCTGTCACTGTGTGGGGATCCGAGTGGAGACTTTCTTCATCTTGTTTAAATATAAATACTTCAAAATTAAAACACATGTTTAGCTCAGCATGATCTATAAACTGTATAGCTAACATGGAATATGCATAATAATTGTGATCGGATCATCAATGGGACTCTGGGAGTAGGCTATCTATTGTAAACTTCGGATCATTTTGCGCTCCCGTCTCCGCTGTGCCTCGTTCATGTGCCCAAAAAAAAGAACAGTGGCGCGCACACACACACACACACACACACAGTAAGTCTCCGACGACACACTGCATCCGTTACTCTCACTTTACGTGAAAAGTCTATTTTTTAACATCGGCTTCTGAACACATTGATAAAATTCCCTGCTACGTTTCCTTGCTTTCCCTGACACAGCCAGTGTGAAGGCAAACCGCATCAAATTAAATATGCAAGAATCCAAATTCTCCGCCCATACGCATTTGAGTCTACAGAAGTATTAGGTGAGAATGTGACCTAATTAGCAACTTTGTACAGCCGTCAGACTCTGCCTTTGAAGCGCAAACATTATCCACAAACGACCCCCCCCGTGACTGCGCACGTCTGTAGGAACCGATAGTTAGATCCGAAATTGAATTATGCCTACTGTAATGGGTGCCACGGAAAGTACAGACAACTCACCCCGCAATGTCAGAAAGTGAAGACATCTCACCCCGGAAAGTAAAGACATCTCACCGGGGTGAGATGTCTTCACTTTCCGGGGTGAGATGTCTTCACTTTCCGGGGTGAGCTGACCGGACATCTCACCCCGGACATCTCACCCCGACATGTCAAAAAGTGAAGACAACTCACCGGGGTGAGATGTCTCGTATTCCTCAATTGCACCCCAAAGACATTCAGTCTTTCAGTTTTCTGGCTCAAACAAGTGACCACAGAAAATCCACTCAATGTTCAGGTTGGGTGGGTGTAATTGACGTCATAAAACCTAAAAGAAAAACGAAAAAGAAGAATACTATGTCATGAAACCTTTAAAGTCCATAGACTTGGCTGGCGAAAGAAAAAGAAAGAAAGAAAGTAAGAAAAGGCCTACATATAAGGACATTCTTTGTCATCATGTCAGTCATGAAGCAATACAGCCACCCTGTTAAAGCCCAAAACCTCTATCTCGAACCAAATGGAAATAGCAAATTCACTCATAGGATTATTGAAGTGATCAAGAGCCACACACAAACACAATGTTCCCTGTTACAACGCACATACCTTCCATGGCAGAAACAACACAACATGCACACTTTTTTCTTTCATTGCGTTGTATTTTTGTCCTTATTGATACAGGTTTAATGTTTGTTTTTAGTTCAATGTTTGTTTTAAAAACGCCATTGACAATAAAGAGAATGTAATGTTTTTTTTGTCTCAATGTTTGTTTTACATCATCATGTTGTAAGAAGAAAGCAAGCAAGAAAGAAAGAAAGAAAGAAAGAAAGAAAGGGCCTATTGGGATTATTGAAGTGATCAAGAGCCACACACAAACATACTGTTCCCTGTTACAACTCACATACCTTCAACGGCAGAAACAACACAACATGCAAACTGTAGATTCACAACATCATTCAATCCCAGAGCCAGGAACAGTTACTCAACATGTTCCATTGCCACTCAGTCAATGGGTCCCTTGAATCACACTAGTATACACACAACATAAACACACAATCAGCAGCCAAGAAGCAAAGTTCCTACCTTCCTGATAACATGTTTTATATTGTATAGTGTTTGTCATTTTTGAATCATATAATTTCTACTGTATGCGACAAGCAGCGACAGTGATAATATCTGTCGATCTGCAATTGATCTTATTAAAGACGATGAGTAACGTGAGTCAGACGTGTGTTATATGTAATAGTCATTCAGCAAATCATACAATACACGATTTATTAAAAGTACAAGTACTCAATGAACACCAGGAGTTGAGTGAAAGTATAAATACTGCAGGTCAAATATTAATATTGATATTATATTAATATTAATTTGAACGGGGGAACACCCAACATAATCATATTTGAACCGTTGAGTGTGAAAGTTTATTGACAATAAAGATAATGTAATGTTTATTTTGTCTCAATGTTTGTTTTAATACATATTCAAAGGCAAGAGTTGTTTGTTTATCTGTTGTTTATAGGAGTCCAGTTTGTTCATGACAATTGCAGTCAGTAACATGAGATACCCTTTTAGGTTTCATTGTTACTATTGCTGCATTATTCAATTTCTTCAAATAAGCGTATTCTTCATTTCATGTAATTTTATACGTGCAGATATGCTGTACATTAGATTTAGATGTGCTCTCACACTTTGTACATTTTATTTGTAGACCACTTGTAAGATAGGAATGAACATTGGACCACTGGAGAACAGAACATGTCTCTGGTGGTGGTGGTGGGCTATTTGTAATTTATTGCTGAAACAGGTCTACGTGTATAATTCACCTCAAACTATCTCTGAGTACAAATCAACATTTCACCTTATTTCTGTAAAGGTCACTGCTATCCATTTTGCATGTCCTGTCTGTCATTTACATGTAGGCTACAACTATTCATGTCCTTGAGATGAATGGGAATGTCTCTCCTCCCTCTTGTTATTCGATTTGGATCCATTGGGCATATCCCAAGAGGAGAATTAGCAAGAGAGGCCAACTTTGCTTACTTCCCGTATCTGCGTGAGGTGGGCGGTAACATTATTAGGAGACGGGAAGAATGTTGGAGTCTATTCATTTCCAATGGGAGAATGAACGTGAACACAGCATCTGAACCATTCCTTAACTCCATGGTCACTGCACTAAATACTGGACCCAATCATCACAAGGCACACAATATTTACAAAATATTCATAGTAAAATGGCTTCTTTTAGCGAGACAAATCAGGAGAAAATCTACTTTGTTAATGACATTTCTTTATCCCAGCAACAAACTCTCGCGAAATTTGAGATGAGTCCGGAAGCCTCTCTCTGTCCATCTGCAATTTCACAGACAACACATAGGGGGCTCTGGACCCATATTTAAGATGAGAATATGTGAATATGTGAATATTATAACGTGAAATGAATGGACATATTTAAAACGATTAGAAACGATCCTTATGTGCCCAAATTAGAGCTGGCATAGTTGGTCTGCATATTGAGACAGGCAGATATGTAGGCACGGTGGAGGTAAGTAATAAATGACCACTGTCACATTATACAAGCTGTAGACCTGAATGAACTATGAATGGTGTTCCATATACACATGAACATGCTAAACACACGTGTCTATAGTGGTAACTGGTAAGGTATACCTTGTATGCTAAATAAAAGACCCTGTTACAATGTTGAGAATTCACACTGGAGAGAAACCCAATGGATGTGATGGGAAGAGTTTCACTACTTCAAGCGCCCGGAAATGCCATGAGCGCACACATATGAAAGATCTGTTTAGTGTGAACAGTATGACAAGAGCTTCATTATAGAAACACCAAGTTGATTAATTGCAAACGTAACGTAGTGTTGCCCTGTTCTTTTTAGTGGCATTTCTTATTTACTGTGTCAAGAGTTTTCAGAGACAATATTAGAACAGAAAAGTATGGTGGTGACTTGTGTTGGAGTCTGTTAGAGCCTATGTTTCTTCTGCCATTTTGCCCCCCTTGCATCAATCTATCTACATAATTGCTTCGTTGCATCTGATTTGTATTATTATTATGATACTGTTTAAAACTGTTATATTGTTTGCTGAATGTTACTTAATTGATACTGTATTGTCTCTGTGGAACATGTCCCTCCAACATTATGCAGCAGATAGAAATAAACACGTCTTGATATGCAATTTAATTTCCAATCTTATTATTTGTTTCATTGAAATTTGACCGGCAGGTGTGCTGTATATTAGATTTAGACAAGCTATATCTGTTCACACGTTATACATTTATTTGTAGACCACTTGGAAGATCAACTTCAAAGAACGTTTTCCTTTCGGAAACTTCTAATAATAATAAACCTTGGCCCACTAGAGAACAGAACATTTGTGCCCAAAACAAGTTCTGGTGGAATTTGTGTGAGGAGTATCAAACCAAATTTGAGTTCTGGTCTGTGTTTTAATCCCTGGTGATGGTGGGCTATTTGAGAATGTAATATGATTGCTGGAATTACCATAAACACAGTAGGCCTACACCTCAAAGTGCCCAAGTGTAATGCTTTGTGCTTTATGGTGTCATCCACTCACAGTTAACAGTTTTTTTGTATTGAGTTGTACTTGAAATGTACTGTATTTCTGCAAACTGTTAATAAACCAATCAATCAAAAGCCCTAAACTGCTGTCCATTGTCCATGTCCTGCTGTCATGTGCTGAGTGTGAATTGGACTCTCTCCTCCCTCTTGTTATTTAATTTGGATCCATTGGGCATATCTGGGAGAGGAGGGAGGGTGGAGGACAGTATATTTGACTGTGATTGGTGGAGAGAGAGGGGGTCCTATTGTTCTATTTGGCCAATCATATCAAAGCAGTTAGTGGTTATACCTCAGACTCTCTGGTATAAGAAGACTTGTTCTGTGTCATTTCTCCACAACACCTCCAGGATATCAATCATTTCTGATCACATCTGACTGTGTACTCCAGACTTCAGCTAAAGATGAACTCTCTCCACCCCACCAGGGATATTTCTGCTGAACAGGAGGAACCCAAAGACCTTGGTATGTTACTCAGCTTAAATATTAAGTAGCCACTTGTATTTTTAGTCATGCAATGTAGTAAGGTCGTTTAGGCCATTGTTAGTTAGCACTTTGGACTAGTTGTTGTGCAACAAATCCCTGTCATGTAGCTGTCTTTCTACCTATCAACAATATTTATTTTGTATTTGTTTCAAATTCAGTGTTGCATCATCAGCCTGACTGCCCTGACCTACCAGAGGTGAATGAACAAAGAAGCTTGGCAAAGGAAAAACACCACTGCTGTGATCAGTGTGGAAAACACTTCTCTCAACTGGCACACCTCAAAAGCCACCAACGAATTCACACCGGAGAGAAGCCCTATGGATGTGATCAGTGTGGACAACACTTCTCTCAAATGTCGTACCTTAAAAGGCACCAGCGAATTCACACCGGAGAGAAGCCCTATGGATGTGATCAGTGTGGACAACACTTCTCCATGATGTCAAGTCTTAAAAGCCACCAGAGAATTCACACCGGAGAGAAGCCCTATGGATGTGATCAGTGTGGACAACACTTCTCCATGATGTCAAGTCTTAAAAGCCACCAGAGAATTCACACCGGAGAGAAGCCCTATGGATGTGATCAGTGTGGACAACACTTCTCCATGATGTCAAGCCTTAAAAGCCACCAGAGAATTCACACTGGAGAGAAACCCTATGGCTGTGACCAGTGTGGACAATACTTCTCTCTAATGGCAAACCTTAAAAGCCACCAGAGAATTCACACCGGAGAGAAGCCCTATGGATGTGATCAGTGTGGACAACACTTCTCTCTAATGGCAAACCTTAAAAGCCACCAGAGGATTCACACTGGAGAGAAACCTTATGGTTGTGATCAATGTGAACAACACTTCTCTGACATGTCCAACCTGAAAAGACACCAGAGAATTCACACCGGAGAGAAACCCTATGGATGTGATCAGTGTGGACAACACTTCTCTCAAATGGCACACCTCAAAAACCACCAGAGAATTCACACTGGAGAGAAACCCTACGGATGTGATCAGTGTGGACAACACTATTCTGAAATGAACAGCCTTAAAAGGCACCAGAGAATTCACACCGGAGAGAAGCCCTATGGATGTGATCAGTGTGGACAACACTTCTCTCAAATGGCAGACCTTAAAAGCCACCAGAGAATTCACACAGGAGAGAAACCCTATGGATGTGACCAGTGTGGACAACACTTCTCTAAAATGTACAACCTTAAAAGCCACCAGAGAATTCACACTGGAGAGAAACCCTATGGATGTGATCAGTGTGAAAAGAGTTTCACTACTTCAAGCGCCCGAAAACGCCATGAGCGCACACATATGGAAGATAAATCTGTTTAGTGTGAACAGTATGACAAGAGCTTCATTATAGAAACACCAAGTTGATTAATTGCAAACTTAACGTACTGTTGACCTGTTCTTTTTAGTGGTATTTCTTATTCACTGTGTCAAGAGTTTTCAGATACAATATTAGAACAGAAAAGTATGATGGTGACTTGTGTTGGAGAAGAGCCTGTTTCTTCTGCATTTTACCCCCCCCCCCCCTGCATCAGTCTATCTACATAATTGCTTAATGCATCTGATTTGTATTATTATTATGATACTGATTCAAACTGTTATATTATTTGCTGAATTTTACTTGATACTGGATTGTCTCTGTGGAACATGTCCCTCCAACATTATGCAGCAGATAGAAATAAACACGTCTTGATCATATTATTTGTGTCACTGAAATTTGACCTGCAGATTTGCTGTATTTAGATGAGCTTTGTCTCATAGGCTGTTCACATGTTATAGCCTACCTTTTATTTGTAGACCACTTGGAAGATAATAATAAACCTTAGACCACTGACTAGAGAGCAGAACATTTGTACCCAAAACAAGTTCTGGAGGAATTTGGAGCAATCATCAGTAAATTCAGTTAATGAGTTGTGATCTTAGTTGAGATGCCTGTGAGGAGTATCAAACCAACTTTGAGTTTTGGTCTTTGTTTTAATCCCTGGTGATGGTGGGCTATTTGAGAATGTAATATGATTGCTGAAGTTACCATAAACACAGTAGGCATACACTGATAGTTCATCATTGTTTTTGTATTGAGTTGTACTTGAAATGTACTGTATTTCTGCAAACTGTTAATAAATCAATCAAAAAACCCTAAACTGCTATCCATTTTGCATATCCTGCTGTCATTTACATGCATATTGTAACTATTCATGTCCTTGAGTGTGAATGGGACTGTCTCTAAGAACACCCAGCAATGAATGAGAGTAACTGAGAGTCAAACACTGAATAAATAGCTGTGTATCCATTTACCATGGAAATATAAATATTCCATGGTGATTTGATAAAAATAGCAGTTCTGGCTGAACCGTGCAGTCGGTTTTCGCGGAACTTAAAAATATGGTAGAGGATGCAAAGCCCACAACCATTGGCCAAAGGGTGGCGCTATAGCACTCAGTGAAACCTCGACACACATATGTCTCCTCTCCTCATACCGAACAAGTTTCGTGCTCTGACGTTTGGCCTCCGACCTAGATCACCTGCCATTTTGAATTATATGAAATTCAGTTAAAATGCATCTCCTGCATATTATTTGAGCCGTAGGCTAAACCAGTGTTGGATCACATAATGGATTTTCAATCATATTGAAGTTTGATTTAGAGTTATGTTTTAATCCCTGGTGATGGTGGGCTATTTGAGAATGTAATATGATTGCTGAAATTACCATAAACACAGTAGGCCTACATGGGTAGTTCACCTCAAACTGCCCTAAACTACTGTCCATTGTCCATGTCCTGCTGACATTTACATGCATATGGTACTATTCATGTCCTTGAGTGTGAATGGGACTGTCTCTACTGTCTCTTGTTATTCATTGTGGATTGAGCATATCTGGGGGGAGTACGGAGGGTGGAGGACAGTATGTTAGACTGTGATTGGTGTGAGATGGTCCCATTGTTCTATTTGCTGTTGACCTGTTCTTTTTTTAGTGGTCATTTTTATGCAATCAACTTTTAACATTCCGTTTTCTGGCTCAAACAAGTGCTCTGATTTGCCTGTGGATTGTGAGGTAAGACTCCACAAATCCCATATGACATGGGTTTTGTGACACTGTTTTGCCTGTTTTCACTGCATCTTAAAAGGCAACACAATGTTCAAAGTTCTGGCTGGGTGGGTGAAAATGTATGTCATGAAGTCCATAGACTTGGCTGGCAAAAGAAAGAAAGAAAGAAAGAAAGAAAGAAAGAAAGAAAGAAAGAAAGAAAGAAAGAAAGAAAGAGCCTACATATAGGGACATTCTTTGTCATCATGCCAGTCATGAAGCAATACAGCCACCCTGTCCCAACAACTCACAACGAACCTCAGCAACCACAAGCACACATAAACTACTACAAAAGTGTTAGTTTTCAACATTTGTGTAGTAGTAGTACTACAAATGTTGAAAAGTAACACTTGGCATTAATTAATTGTCCATTGTGCATGTCCTGCTGTCATTTACATGCATATGGTAACTATTCATGTCCTTGAGTGTGAATGGGACTGTCTCTACTCCCTCTTGTTATTCAATGTGGATGGTCCCATTGTTCTATTTGCTGTTGACCTGTTCTTTTTTTAGTATTATTAGAACAGAAAGGTATGGTGGTGACATGTGTTGGAGTCTGTTAGTGCAGGTTGTTTTCTTTGCCATTTATTGCATCTGACCCAAACAAACATTAAAGGGATTGTGACATTTTTTAAAAAGTGTCTTATTTTCTGAGCTCAATTGCACCCCAAAGACACCACTGTTCAAAGTTCAGGTTGGGTGGGTGTAATTGAGGTCATAATACCTAAAATAAAAAATACTATGTCATGAAACCTTTAAAGTCCATATACTTGGCTGGCGAAAGAAAGAAAGAAAGAAAGAAAGAAAGAAAGAAAGAAAGAAAGAAAGAAAAAGAAAGAAAGGCCTACATATAAGGACATTCTTGTAATTTTTCTTATTTCTTTTAGGTTTTCTGAGCTCAATTGCATCCCAAAAACTGAACTTTTAACATTCCATTTTCTGGCTCAAAGTTAAACAAGTGCTCTGATTTGCCTGTGGATTATGAGGTAAGACTCCACAATATGGCATAGGAATCTGCCAGCAGATGTCACTGTTTTGCACAGAAAATCCACTCAGTCTGGTTTCATTCAGTCAGAATTAACATTTACACCTGTATTATGATATGACACTTTTGATCACCCAGGATGCAGACCAGTCCACATCCACATCCCATCCACACCTAGGATGTATTGAAATGCAAACAACAGTCCTGTACAGAACCAGACCACTGTCTTCTAGGTGCTAAAAGTGTACGATTTATGAAGACTGTGTTCTTCATTTCATGGGGTGGGTGTCAGTTTGAGAACAAACAAAAAACAGGGTTTATTATCTCAGATAATGTGATTATTCGTTTCCGATCCGAACCCACAATTTCTGTGTTAGCTGATACTGAATACCGATACCAGGGAATAATATTTATAATGGAAAAATTAATGATCTTATTTTGAAGTCCACAGACCGGGAATAGTGTTTATAGCTATCTAGCTATCTAGCTATAGTGTTGTGTTTATAGCAGACTCCTCACTCCACATGCACCAACATTGTAGGCTATTTACCTGCCATAGTGTCAAACCTTTACCCCTGTATCGGATCGGTGGTTATTTTGGCATATTTGCCGATACCGATATGACCAAATAAGGGCCGTACTGTTCCGATACCGATATAGTATCGGGACATCTCTAGTTCAAATGACCACTTGTTTACCATGCCATGTAAATACGACAATTATTGTAATGTGTGATACTGCAATCAGACTATAACAATGACCCATCATTCTGTGAAATTCAATGGTAAACCTATAGACCAAGCAATTGCAAATGAGCCACCATCATTACATGCAGACAAAACAATGACAATGAGTCATCACATGTTGATTGTCTGAGTGCTTGGTCTATAACTTTGCTATTCAGATGTAATTCAATTGTATTGTTGTGTGCTAATAAGGTTAGACTCAAATGTAATGTAATAACAAAACAATAACAAAATGTAATTAAAATTGAATTAAAATCTCTTTATTCATATTCCTGAGTACAGTTTGTATAACAGACAATAACACTAGCTATATGAGCTGCTATATGAACTTACATGGCCTGTTGTAGTAAAAAATAGTTCCAGTTCCAGTTCAAAACTGGTGATTATATTATATATAGGCCCCCTTTTGATTCAATCAACTGTATTGACACGAGAAAAACCAAACTAGAATAAAAAAGTGCAATTATGGTATTAAATAAATGTATAATAAAAGAGCTATGTCAAATTGCAAGTAAAACAAATCTTGCTGTTAGAAAAGGTATCAATTATTCTGCATTTTGCAGTCACTTGCAATATAGCACTATGGGGGAAAGTACAGGTTTAAAACAGTAAATAATGAATCAGAATATGAACAACTAAATTGTTTCCCCCTGTATGCATACAAATTGTAGTACGAATTTATAATATAAACATAAGTACATGTATTGTGTGGTAAATGTTGAGGTGTGTTTATGAAGCAAGACCAATAGTCCATGCTCTTCATTCACATGCCGGTGTACCACAATTTCTCAGTTTCTCTCCTGTGTGAATTATCTGGTGGCTTTTAAGGTCTGCCATTTGAGAGAAGTGTTGTCCACACTGATCACATCCATAGGGAATGATGCTTATCTTGTATCTCTTCTTGCCTTTCTTCACAATTTTAATCTTCATGGTTTGAGATTTGGACTGTTTCGATGATTTCAGTTCCTCAAAGTAGGACAGCTTTTTGCTCAAAGGCAATATTGCATCATTCACATTCTTTCGTTTGCGTGATTTCTGAACTTGCCTGTTCTCTTCCCACTCGTCACAGTTCATTTTTGTATTATTGATTGAGAAGAGGAGCTGGTCATCAGTCAGTTCTCCACAGTCCTCTGCTTGTCTTTCCATTTCAGTTGAGGTGCTGACTAGAGACTCTGTCTCTCTGATTTCTTCATCTTTGACCTGTGGACCCTGTGGTTCCTCCTGGGCCAGACCAGGGTTCCTCTCCTGCTGCTCCTCTTTACACACAGGGAGGTGTTGGTCTGGACATAGCGATAGGTCTAGCGGTTCAAAGGAAGAAACCTCCTCTTTACACACAGGGAGGTGTTGGTCTGGAGATAGTTCTGACAGTAGTTCTGACAAGTTCGGACAAATCTGCAGAGATTCTAGACCAAAGATGAAATGAGAGAAAGTTATTACATGTTTCATTACAACTTCATCAATTATTTTGTATTAAACATCTTTCCCCATGTTGGGCAAAGTAACATTAGACTGGGAAATATAGGCTTACATTGTTTTGTTCTCTATTTTCTCAAAGCATCCACTGTAATATAGACTGTGGTTGATATGTAAAACAAACTCCAAGTTAGCAATCCTTTGCAGCTGTACACAAAATCTTAACTACTTGGTTGTATCTTCAAATCATAGAACATTTACTAACCTGCTCTGTGCAATTTGATAGATAGTGGTCTGTGGAGTTGCTCGATTAAGAAGTCCAGTGTTTGGAGTAAATCCATAGTTAAAATCTAGCCAATAGATCAAGATGGAAACCAGTACAGCAGAAAATTATATGGTTCCTCTCGCTGTGATATCCTCTGCTGCACTAACTATCACCACTCAACACAGCCCTGCTAAATACTCACAGAGGTTGGTCTGGTGGGCCAATCAGAGAGAGTTTGTGTGGGAGGGGGTGGGGGGGGGGGGGGGTGGACAGAAACCGGACGAGTTGTTTAACGGCCCCCACTTAACCCTCCAGATTACTGCAGATCTAAATTAACATTTAGCTCTCTACTCAAACCAAGTACATTATTATAAACTTCACAACCAAACATCTGACTATGTCATCTCACCTTGTCCCATGTCTAATGACTGTAAAAGCAATATAATTGTAATTAAAATAATACAGAAATCATTGTAACGTACTAAAACATCTAATCAAGCAAACAAACACATGAGACAGCATCTTCTGCATAAAAGTATACAGATATCTCACTTGAAGGTGACTGGTAAAAGTTATCTTCACCCATAATGAAGACATGAAGACATATTCAATAATACAAATATATGCACTTTGGCTATCAGTGTGTGCTGCATCTTTATAGTATTTTCAAGATTCCCTCTTCAATATATAGTACACAGAAACTGTGTTAGCTGATACTGAATACTGATACCAGAGAATATTTTTTTATAATAGAAAAATAATGTAAACCATGTAAATAGGACAATTATTGTAGGCTAATGTCTGCAATCAGACTACAACAATGACCCATTATTCTGTGAAACTCAATGGTAAACCTATAGACCAAGCAATTGCAAATGAGGCACCATCATTACATGCAGACAAAACAATGGCAATGAGTTGTCACTTGTACGTGTTGATTGTCTGAGTGCTTGGTCTATAGCTTTGCTATTCAGATGTAATTAAATTAGGCCTACAAGGTGTCAAGAACACCCAGCAATGAATGAGAGTAACTGAGAGTCAAACACTGAATAAATAGCTGTGTATCCATTTACCATGGAAATATAAATATTCCATGGTGATTTGATAAAAATAGCAGTTCTGGCTGAACCGTGCAGTCGGTTTTCGCGGAACTTAGAAATATGGTAGAGGATGCAAAGCCCACAACCATTGGCCAAAGGGTGGCGCTATAGCACTCAGTGAAACTTCGACACACATATGTCTCCTCTCCTCATACCGAACAAGTTTCGTGCTCTGACGTTTGGCCTCCGACCTAGATCACCTGCCATTTTGAATTATATGAAATTCAGTTAAAATGCATCTCCTGCATATTATTTGAGCCGTAAACCAGTGTTGGATCACATAATGGATTTTCAATCATATTGAAGTTTGATTTAGAGTTATCACATGGTTGTTTGCCATGCCATGTATACAGGGAGATTATAATGCACTAAAACGATGGTCAATCATTCTGTAAAACTCAATGGTAAACCTTGGATAAAGAGCAAGCAATTACAAATGAAGCATTTTAGCTATTCCCTGAAAAATGAATATTGTAGTGGGATAATACAATCTATTGTATTGTTGTGTGCTAATAAGGTTAGACTCAAATGTAATGTAATAACAAAACAATAACAATTAATGAAAATCTCTTTATTCATAATCCTGAGTACAGTGTGTAACAACAGACAAAAACACTATCTATGACCTGCTATATGAAATTGCACAGCCTGTTGTAGTTAAAACACAGTAAGAAACTGGTGATTATATGATATATCACTATATATAGGCCCCATTTTGATTACATCAACTGTATTGACAAAACTATTAAAAAAAAAACATATGTACAATTATGTTATTAAAACAATGTCTAATAAAAGAGCTGTCAAATTGTAAGTAAAAAAATCACACCCGTGTGAACTGAGTGGTGTAAGGTTTTATATAGCATGATCAGCTGTGGTCTGACGTAATGTCTGACGTAATGAAATAAGGTAAGGTATTATGTAGCCTGATCAGCTCTGATCTGACGTAATGAAATCACACCCGGATGTGATTTCACAACTGGCTTTTTTTGTGCAGAGAAAATGACCACGGTTGCTACGGTCATCCAGTTCACCCGGGTGTGATTTAATTACGTCAGAAATTATTTAGAACATAGCAACCATGGTCATTTTTTTATGCACACAAAAGCCAGTTGTAGGAGTGGTTTACACCACTCAAAAATCCTTGGTGTTAAAAAAAAGTAGCAATTATGCATTTTGGGGGTAAAGTACAGGTGTAGTACATACTTGATACTTCATCAGAATATGAACAACTAAAACATTTCCCTGTATCATCATGTATACTATACATGCATTGTGTGGTAAATGTTGAGGTGTGTTTATGAAGCAATATTCCATTCTCTTCATTCACGTGCCGGTGTACAGTGCACCGTGGAAGCAGTGCATGCACTTTAACAAGTGGGGCCAGTAATCTGCCTTGTGTTGAAATCCTTCAGCACAGATCCGACATCTATAAGGAAAGTATTTTCTCCCTGTATGAATCTCCATGTGGGAGTTCATATCGTACACTGATTTGTCACAAATGGTACAACTAACTGCCCTAAACTACTGTCCATTGTCCATGTCCTGCTGACATTTACATGCATATGGTACTATTCATGTCCTTGAGTGTGAATGGGACTGTCTCTACTGTCTCTTGTTATTCATTGTGGATTGAGCATATCTGGGGGGAGTACGGAGGGTGGAGGACAGTATGTTAGACTGTGATTGGTGTGAGATGGTCCCATTGTTCTATTTGCTGTTGACCTGTTCTTTTTTTAGTGGTCATTTTTATGCACTCAACTTTTAACATTCCGTTTTCTGGCTCAAACAAGTGCTCTGATTTGCCTGTGGATTGTGAGGTAAGACTCCACAAATCCCATATGACATGGGTTTTGTCTTGTGACACTGTTTTGCCTGTTTTCACTGCATCTTAAAAGGCAACACAATGTTCAAAGTTCTGGCTGGGTGGGTGAAAATGTATGTCATGAAGTCCATAGACTTGGCTGGCAAAAGAAAGAAAGAAAGAAAGAAAGAAAGAAAGAAAGAAAGAAAGAAAGAAAGAAAGAAAGAAAGAAAGAAAGAAAGAAAGAAAGAAAGAAAGAGCCTACATATAGGGACATTCTTTGTCATCATGCCAGTCATGAAGCAATACAGCCACCCTGTCCCAACAACTCACAACGAACCTCAGCAACCACAAGCACACATAAACTACTACAAAAGTGTTAGTTTTCAACATTTGTGTAGTAGTAGTAGTACTACAAATGTTGAAAAGTAACACTTGGCATTAATTAATTGTCCATTGTGCATGTCCTGCTGTCATTTACATGCATATGGTAACTATTCATGTCCTTGAGTGTGAATGGGACTGTCTCTACTCCCTCTTGTTATTCAATGTGGATGGTCCCATTGTTCTATTTGCTGTTGACCTGTTCTTTTTTTTAGTATTATTAGAACAGAAAGGTATGGTGGTGACATGTGTTGGAGTCTGTTAGTGCAGGTTGTTTTCTTTGCCATTTATTGCATCTGACCCAAACAAACATTAAAGGGATTGTGACATTTTTTTAAAAGTGTCTTATTTTCTGAGCTCAATTGCACCCCAAAGACACCACTGTTCAAAGTTCAGGTTGGGTGGGTGTAATTGAGGTCATAATACCGGGACATCTCTAGTTCAAATGACCACTTGTTTACCATGCCATGTAAATACGACAATTATTGTAATGTGTGATACTGCAATCAGACTATAACAATGACCCATCATTCTGTGAAATTCAATGGTAAACCTATAGACCAAGCAATTGCAAATGAGCCACCATCATTACATGCAGACAAAACAATGACAATGAGTCATCACATGTTGATTGTCTGAGTGCTTGGTCTATAACTTTGCTATTCAGATGTAATTCAATTGTATTGTTGTGTGCTAATAAGGTTAGACTCAAATGTAATGTAATAACAAAACAATAACAAAATGTAATTAAAATGTAATTAAAATCTCTTTATTCATATTCCTGAGTACAGTTTGTATAACAGACAATAACACTAGCTATATGAGCTGCTATATGAACTTACATGGCCTGTTGTAGTAAAAAATAGTTCCAGTTCCAGTTCAAAACTGGTGATTATATTATATATAGGCCCCCTTTTGATTCAATCAACTGTATTGACACGAGAAAAACCAAACTAGAATAAAAAAGTGCAATTATGGTATTAAATAAATGTATAATAAAAGAGCTATGTCAAATTGCAAGTAAAACAAATCTTGCTGTTAGAAAAGGTATCAATTATTCTGCATTTTGCAGTCACTTGCAATATAGCACTATGGGGGAAAGTACAGGTTTAAAACAGTAAATAATGAATCAGAATATGAACAACTAAATTGTTTCCCCCTGTATGCATACAAATTGTAGTACGAATTTATAATATAAACATAAGTACATGCATTGTGTGGTAAATGTTGAGGTGTGTTTATGAAGCAAGACCAATAGTCCATGCTCTTCATTCACATGCCGGTGTACCACAATTTCTCAGTTTCTCTCCTGTGTGAATTATCTGGTGGCTTTTAAGGTCTGCCATTTGAGAGAAGTGTTGTCCACACTGATCACATCCATAGGGAATGATGCTTATCTTGTATCTCTTCTTGCCTTTCTTCACAATTTTAATCTTCATGGTTTGAGATTTGGACTGTTTCGATGATTTCAGTTCCTCAAAGTAGGACAGCTTTTTGCTCAAAGGCAATATTGCATCATTCACATTCTTTCGTTTGCGTGATTTCTGAACTTGCCTGTTCTCTTCCCACTCGTCACAGTTCATTTTTGTATTATTGATTGAGAAGAGGAGCTGGTCATCAGTCAGTTCTCCACAGTCCTCTGCTTGTCTTTCCATTTCAGTTGAGGTGCTGACTAGAGACTCTGTCTCTCTGATTTCTTCATCTTTGACCTGTGGACCCTGTGGTTCCTCCTGGGCCAGACCAGGGTTCCTCTCCTGCTGCTCCTCTTTACACACAGGGAGGTGTTGGTCTGGACATAGCGATAGGTCTAGCGGTTCAAAGGAAGAAACCTCCTCTTTACACACAGGGAGGTGTTGGTCTGGAGATAGTTCTGACAGTAGTTCTGACAAGTTCGGACAAATCTGCAGAGATTCTAGACCAAAGATTGATGGATCTGGTAGATCTGCTACTTTGGTATTTTTGTGGACTGGTGTCAATATGTTTCCTTTTGGCCCAGACCGGGTTCATCTTGCCCTTTGACCATCGGTTTTATCATCAGCCGACTGCCTGTTTACTCTGGGCTGTTCTCCTTATCCTATTTATGTCATGTCACCCTCCACAGGCCTAATCATCTCAGTCCTATATTATTATATCATATTATATTATGGATTGCCTGACGCCAAGTTAAGTTTCACTGTCTGTCTCCAGACAAAAGTTAACTGGCATATTGAGAGGTCTATTTGGATAAACACTGCATGTATTTGACCTTGATGCCTAGTGAGAAAAGAGATAGCTGCTCAGGGAGCATTTCTCTCTGGTAAGAGTTCACAGCTAGCCGGGAAGAAATGTTATCTTCAGGTTGCCATAGCAACGCCAGCCTCAGTGCTTTCCCGGTCTATGAAGCTGTCCCGATATCAGTCTCATCAGCTATGTGCTGGTCCAATGAGCAGTGCCAGCGTGGCATAGTGGAAATTAACTGTCTATTCCGCCAATGAAATGTGTATCAACAATACATACTCTACAGTATTAATGCCTTTGAAATGAATTGTTCGTGAGAGAGAACCCTGTGCAGTTTGTCGCACAGGGTGAGAGTTTTTTGTAATTTGGCTGTGTGTGGATCTGTCCTGTCTCTCTGATCTGAAAATGAATAGACATTAATCATATACTGCTGACTGGACAATCCTTCTTCCTGGTGGTTTCATCTTTTAATTGGGTACAAGGTATTTTTCTAAAAGAATATTCCCTGCTCAGATCAACATCTAGATGTTGATCTCTCTGCTTAAAGTAATCCTGTTAAAGCTAATTGTTAACTTGGTCATAGGCTCTCTGCCTAGTGGTGGTGCTGAGTATTCCTCCGTACTTTTAAATACTTTCTTAGAAGTATTTTTTTTATAGTTATAGCCCTGTGTAGCTCAGTAATTCAGTATGATACAGTCCTTTTCTATCCTTGGTGAAACATTAATTGTCCCTTCTGCATTTTATATGCAACTAAATGGGTTTTATCTTAATTATAAATCCATCAAATTGGTCCATTTCGAACCGTTTTTTTTCCGGAGTATAAGTCTAATTTATTTAATTAGCACCTCCGACAAAAAGAAACCAGCCCCCATTTTTATTTTTTTTCTGCCGGAAGAACAAAGTCCATAGTCATATTTTTGGAGCAGTGGTTTTGTCGATGCATGTTCAGTTCTGGAACCGATCCTCCCCATTTTTGGGAACATACAAGCCGCGGATCTGTGGACGAACGGACGAAGCATGAAGCTTGAACGGTCCTCCACAGATTTCCCCCCCCCCCATCTGGGTCGTCTGTCCGTACGACGGTTCCTCTCCGGCTTCGGTGGACCCTGTCCGGGACCACCTCCTGCCTGCCTGATTCTCAGCTGCTTGCTTTTCTGAAGTTAAGTAATCTACCTTTCTGTTACTTTCATAGATTATACTGTTATTATAATTTATTTCCGTACATTCATGTCGGGGACTTAATCCCTGAACATGTCTCAGTCACATTATTTTCCTCCACTTTTATTTTCAGGAGGCAACGCTCCGCGGGCGCGGCGTCCTAATTTCATTTTATCTATCTGCTTCGATTTCTTATCTATTTATAGTATTTATGCCTTTCAGCATACGGTTATCATTCGTAGGACACCCTTGTTGATATATCGCTGTAAGAATCCATAGATGTTACTTCTTTTATAGTCTTCTTTCTCTCAAACCTCGACGGGGGTGCGAGAGTAGAGTAGGTTCTTTTTATACCGTAAAAGGTCTGTGAGCCCTTTCACCATTGTATTACACATGATTATTTTTTATCACCCCTTTTTACATTGTTTTTAGAGTGTGTAGGCTTCTTATCTAAGGAATTTAGTCTCTCACTCCCTCTCTGGGACTGAGTGCGTGTGCGTGCGTGTGATAACGCATGGCTCCAACTCTCTCTCTCCTTCTCTCCTTTTTCTCTATCTGCCTGTGGGCCTCTCTGTCTGTCTGCGTGCGTGTTCGTGCGTAGGTGTGTATATCACTGTCTTGTGTTTATATGGATGGGTGTGTAGTCCCGTAGAACAGTTATTCTTCTTTTAATAGTTGAATGATGTGTGTGTGGTGTGTGTGCAACGTACCATTTGTTCAATGTCACCTATTTATATATGTATATTCATTTTTTTGTATTTAGAGTGACTGAGTGAGTACGTTTGTCCTGTGGGCGGATATGTTGCCCTTGTCTATGTGTGTGTGTGCATGCGTTCGTGCGTGTGTGCGTGCATATGTGTTTGTCCGTGTTCATGTGCGTATGTGTGTGAGTGAAACACTTATTTTTGAAGAGTATGATATTAGGGATGCGTGACGACTATTGATTATTGATTTATTTATCGGTCAGGCTCCGTGTTCCGCCATTTATCATCATTTCATACACTTTATAATTGCCTAGTGGCCGTGCCATGGTTTTTCATTTTTAGATAGGACCCCATGAATATTTAAATGCCCATTATCATGACAATTTATTATTGATTTCAACCAATCCCCTTATTGATTTCATTCATTTATTATTTTGTATTATTTCATTTCATTCATTTTTGAGTGGTGTCAACCATTCTTTCCAATTTCGGTCTATCTTGACCTTGGCTAACCTGCGTGTGTCAGTAGCTGAGTCAATTACGCGCAGGGGACAGAGTACGAACAGGGTTTTGTACTAGGCACCGGACTACATAGGAAGGGGTGTCTTGATTTCAGGTAAATCCCAGAGTGGTACAGACACCACTTGTCTGTATCCACTGCGCGATAGGCGCCCAGAAGCGTCTTGATATCCCACTAAATTAGTTAAATTCCCTATTATTATAATACTTATTATTTTATTTTTATTTGTACTCTACTCTATTCTTCTCTGCCTGGAACGAGTAACTATAGGCTCCTACAGGTAGAACTTGTGATCTCACAATTTCTTTTTTGGCGTCTTATACGTGACATTAGCTACGTCATTAATAGCGTATTTGATAAGTACATTAGCATACATGTGTTTTTTTAGGAGTGATGACCTACATTTTGTTTATTTCTGTCCGTGTTTGCAATGCCATGCCATATTATGCATGATAGTCTTAAAGTCCAGTGCAAATACAGGGCAAAATAGACTTGTGCGTTTATTCTGTCATCATCAAGCTGTGTTTCCTGTGTTAACGGATTAATCACTGCAACATTATTATAGAAAACAATTAAATAGAAGAATTAAATAGAAAAAAAATAGAATACTTTGTTTTCTTTTTGAGATATCTTTCTCTCTCTACCTGTCTCTACGTAACCTCCCTCCATATAAATGTGAAATGCATGCGCTAGAGAACTCTGTCTCTCTGCGTATCCTCCCTCCATTTTACAACTGTGTAAATGCGTACGTAGAACGCTGGGTCTCTCTCTCTCTCTCTCCTTGACTTATCTCTAAGTACTCTCCCTCCATATAAATGTGTAAATGCGTGCTGTGAGAACGTCTGTCTCTCTAAGTACCCTCCCTCCATATAAATGTGTAAATACGTACTGTAAGAACGGTCAGGAGAAGTACAAATATTAATATTTTATTATTATTTTTATTTTCATTTTTTAAACCATACCCTGTCTACCTACACGCCCTACTTTCACCATTGCTGTGGAACATGCGCGGTTGGTAGATCAGTCATTTTCATTTTCATTTTTATTTTTTTTAAACCTTACCCTGTGGATGTTTACCCTGTTGATGAATTGTTTATAATGGTTGTTTCATTTCATTCACCAGTTGTTTTTGTTCTTTCTGTTTTTATCTCACAGATACGGATCTCTGGTGGTTTCGTGGGTCAGGAACAAACCCGGGACAGAGTAATCTGAGGTCAACAAAAAGTGATGGAGAATAGAGTGAAGGAATGTGTTGTCGACCTCGAGATCCCTTTTCCCTTAACTTTATAGGGTTTGGCCCCTAGACCCCGAACCACTCAGAGACAGTATTAGGCCCGACCCCCTAGAACAGTATAGGCCTTATGCCATCTGCCCATAGATTTCCCATCGGGAACAAATTAGAATTCCACTCATGTTTCACCATGCACATAATTGTTTTATGTTTTTCTTTACTAAGACACTGTATTTTGCTAAAACGCTGTTACCCCTCCCTACCTAGTATTAGGATTCATTTGATCATTCCTTCTCCCCTCAATTGATTAATATGGTATTTTGACTATTCATTTTCCAGATCCCAGATCTGCTTCATTATATAGATTATGTAAACTGAATTATCCCATCTTTGGACAATCTAAATTACCTTCCATTAGGATTCATTATCCCACCTCATCATATTTTTATTATTTTTGATTTGATTCATATTTTACCTCTGAATTTGGAATATCCCTCCATTGTAAACATTTAACCTTTATTATCCCCAAACCACCCCTTGACCTTACATTGAGATATTTAGAATAGGGACATCTTCCCCTTCCATTTCATTTTATTATTTTGTTTTCATCACCTTGAGTTTGACTTGATTAGGTATATATCCTCCCCTGAATAGACTTGATTCTATATTTGGCCTTCATGGTACTAATGGACTCGCCAGGAAGCGACACGACATCATCAATTACCCTGTCCCCCCTCTCCAAGCTCTGCTTGGTATAAGAACTGTTAGGTGCATCTCCGGCCGTTTTCTCCCGTTTGAATCACAGAGATCAAGTATCTGTCAATGAGAAAGTATAGGCTGATATTGTCACCTATGGGTCACCTGTTATGTCACCCATCCGGGGGGCGGGGCGAAGATTCGGCTCCGACAACGAGCAAAGAAGGACCATCCAGTGTCTGCTCTGATGAGCCACAAAAGAACTTTGTTGTCAAATGACACTTTCGTCGGCGTAGGAACGCTGCAACATTGCTGAGTTCTTTGGGAACCCCGAAGACCGAAGACGAGAGAGAGAAAAGTAATTCTGTCTCTCTCCCACAGTACCATCTAAATAAGGAGTGATTGTTTGCCTAGTCTTAAGTCAAAACTATTTTTTATTTTTCATTGTTCCTGGTTCCACTGTTTCCAATCTGGTTCTATTCCCCTCCTGATCCTTAATATAGAGTGAATTTTATTTCTCATCTCCCAATTGACCCTTATATTATTTTAAATTTAATTCCCTGAAGATTGATTATTGATTATTGATCACATTTGACACTTCATCCACAAAACGTGATGGAGTTGATGGATCTGGTAGATCTGCTACTTTGGTATTTTTGTGGACTGGTGTCAATATGTTTCCTTTTGGCCCAGACCGGGTTCATCTTGCCCTTTGACCATCGGTTTTATCATCAGCCGACTGCCTGTTTACTCTGGGCTGTTCTCCTTATCCTATTTATGTCATGTCACCCTCCACAGGCCTAATCATCTCAGTCCTATATTATTATATCATATTATATTATGGATTGCCTGACGCCAAGTTAAGTTTCACTGTCTGTCTCCAGAAAAAGTTAACTGGCATATTGAGAGGTCTATTTGGATAAACACTGCATGTATTTGACCTTGATGCCTAGTGAGAAAAGAGATAGCTGCTCAGGGAGCATTTCTCTCTGGTAAGAGTTCACAGCTAGCCGGGAAGAAATGTTATCTTCAGGTTGCCATAGCAACGCCAGCCTCAGTGCTTTCCCGGTCTATGAAGCTGTCCCGATATCAGTCTCATCAGCTATGTGCTGGTCCAATGAGCAGTGCCAGCGTGGCATAGTGGAAATTAACTGTCTATTCCGCCAATGAAATGTGTATCAACAATACATACTCTACAGTATTAATGCCTTTGAAATGAATTGTTCGTGAGAGAGAACCCTGTGCAGTTTGTCGCACAGGGTGAGAGTTTTTTGTAATTTGGCTGTGTGTGGATCTGTCCTGTCTCTCTGATCTGAAAATGAATAGACATTAATCATATACTGCTGACTGGACAATCCTTCTTCCTGGTGGTTTCATCTTTTAATTGGGTACAAGGTATTTTTCTAAAAGAATATTCCCTGCTCAGATCAACATCTAGATGTTGATCTCTCTGCTTAAAGTAATCCTGTTAAAGCTAATTGTTAACTTGGTCATAGGCTCTCTGCCTAGTGGTGGTGCTGAGTATTCCTCCGTACTTTTAAATACTTTCTTAGAAGTATTTTTTTTATAGTTATAGCCCTGTGTAGCTCAGTAATTCAGTATGATACAGTCCTTTTCTATCCTTGGTGAAACATTAATTGTCCCTTCTGCATTTTATATGCAACTAAATGGGTTTTATCTTAATTATAAATCCATCAAAGATGAAATGAGAGAAAGTTATTACATGTTTCATTACAACTTCATCAATTATTTTGTATTAAACATCTTTCCCCATGTTGGGCAAAGTAACATTAGACTGGGAAATATAGGCTTACATTGTTTTGTTCTCTATTTTCTCAAAGCATCCACTGTAATATAGACTGTGGTTGATATGTAAAACAAACTCCAAGTTAGCAATCCTTTGCAGCTGTACACAAAATCTTAACTACTTGGTTGTATCTTCAAATCATAGAACATTTACTAACCTGCTCTGTGCAATTTGATAGATAGTGGTCTGTGGAGTTGCTTGATTAAGAAGTCCAGTGTTTGGAGTAAATCCATAGTTCAAATCTAGCCAATAGATCAAGATGGAAACCAGTACAGCAGAAAATTATATGGTTCCTCTCGCTGTGATATCCTCTGCTGCACTAACTATCACCACTCAACACAGCCCTGCTAAATACTCACAGAGGTTGGTCTGGTGGGCCAATCAGAGAGAGTTTGTGTGGGAGGGGGTGGGGGGGGGGGGGTGGACAGAAACCGGACGAGTTGTTTAACGGCCCCCACTTAACCCTCCAGATTACTGCAGATCTAAATTAACATTTAGCTCTCTACTCAAACCAAGTACATTATTATAAACTTCACAACCAAACATCTGACTATGTCATCTCACCTTGTCCCATGTCTAATGACTGTAAAAGCAATATAATTGTAATTAAAATAATACAGAAATCATTGTAACGTACTAAAACATCTAATCAAGCAAACAAACACATGAGACAGCATCTTCTGCATAAAAGTATACAGATATCTCACTTGAAGGTGACTGGTAAAAGTTATCTTCACCCATAATGAAGACATGAAGACATATTCAATAATACAAATATATGCACTTTGGCTATCAGTGTGTGCTGCATCTTTATAGTATTTTCAAGATTCCCTCTTCAATATATAGTACACAGAAACTGTGTTAGCTGATACTGAATACTGATACCAGAGAATATTTTTTTATAATAGAAAAATAATGTAAACCATGTAAATAGGACAATTATTGTAGGCTAATGTCTGCAATCAGACTACAACAATGACCCATTATTCTGTGAAACTCAATGGTAAACCTATAGACCAAGCAATTGCAAATGAGGCACCATCATTACATGCAGACAAAACAATGGCAATGAGTTGTCACTTGTACGTGTTGATTGTCTGAGTGCTTGGTCTATAGCTTTGCTATTCAGATGTAATTAAATTAGGCCTACAAGGTGTCAAGAACACCCAGCAATGAATGAGAGTAACTGAGAGTCAAACACTGAATAAATAGCTGTGTATCCATTTACCATGGAAATATAAATATTCCATGGTGATTTGATAAAAATAGCAGTTCTGGCTGAACCGTGCAGTCGGTTTTCGCGGAACTTAGAAATATGGTAGAGGATGCAAAGCCCACAACCATTGGCCAAAGGGTGGCGCTATAGCACTCAGTGAAACTTCGACACACATATGTCTCCTCTCCTCATACCGAACAAGTTTCGTGCTCTGACGTTTGGCCTCCGACCTAGATCACCTGCCATTTTGAATTATATGAAATTCAGTTAAAATGCATCTCCTGCATATTATTTGAGCCGTAAACCAGTGTTGGATCACATAATGGATTTTCAATCATATTGAAGTTTGATTTAGAGTTATCACATGGTTGTTTGCCATGCCATGTATACAGGGAGATTATAATGCACTAAAACGATGGTCAATCATTCTGTAAAACTCAATGGTAAACCTTGGATAAAGAGCAAGCAATTACAAATGAAGCATTTTAGCTATTCCCTGAAAAATGAATATTGTAGTGGGATAATACAATCTATTGTATTGTTGTGTGCTAATAAGGTTAGACTCAAATGTAATGTAATAACAAAACAATAACAATTAATGAAAATCTCTTTATTCATAATCCTGAGTACAGTGTGTAACAACAGACAAAAACACTATCTATGACCTGCTATATGAAATTGCACAGCCTGTTGTAGTTAAAACACAGTAAGAAACTGGTGATTATATGATATATCACTATATATAGGCCCCATTTTGATTACATCAACTGTATTGACAAAACTATAAAAAAAAAAACATATGTACAATTATGTTATTAAAACAATGTCTAATAAAAGAGCTGTCAAATTGTAAGTAAAAAAATCCTTGGTGTTAAAAAAAAGTAGCAATTATGCATTTTGGGGGTAAAGTACAGGTGTAGTACATACTTGATACTTCATCAGAATATGAACAACTAAAACATTTCCCTGTATCATCATGTATACTATACATGCATTGTGTGGTAAATGTTGAGGTGTGTTTATGAAGCAATATTCCATTCTCTTCATTCACGTGCCGGTGTACAGTGCACCGTGGAAGCAGTGCATGCACTTTAACAAGTGGGGCCAGTAATCTGCCTTGTGTTGAAATCCTTCAGCACAGATCCGACATCTATAAGGAAAGTATTTTCTCCCTGTATGAATCTCCATGTGGGAGTTCATATCGTACACTGATTTGTCACAAATGGTACAACTAACTGCCCTAAACTACTGTGCATTGTCCATGTCCTGCTGACATTTACATGCATATGGTACTATTCATGTCCTTGAGTGTGAATGGGACTGTCTCTACTGTCTCTTGTTATTCATTGTGGATTGAGCATATCTGGGGGGAGTACGGAGGGTGGAGGACAGTATGTTAGACTGTGATTGGTGTGAGATGGTCCCATTGTTCTATTTGCTGTTGACCTGTTCTTTTTTTAGTGGTCATTTTTATGCAATCAAACAAGTGCTCTGATTTGCCTGTGGATTGTGAGGTAAGACTCCACAAATCCCATATGACATGGGTTTTGTGACACTGTTTTGCCTGTTTTCACTGCATCTTAAAAGGCAACACAATGTTCAAAGTTCTGGCTGGGTGGGTGAAAATGTATGTCATGAAGTCCATAGACTTGGCTGGCAAAAGAAAGAAAGAAAGAAAGAAAGAAAGAAAGAAAGAAAGAAAGAGCCTACATATAGGGACATTCTTTGTCATCATGCCAGTCATGAAGCAATACAGCCACCCTGTCCCAACAACTCA
This sequence comes from Electrona antarctica, assembly GCF_951216825.1. Lineage (NCBI taxonomy): Eukaryota > Metazoa > Chordata > Actinopteri > Myctophiformes > Myctophidae > Electrona > Electrona antarctica. The sequence continues at coordinate 52,280,551 of NC_136812.1, read as the reverse complement.
CAACGAACCTCAGCAACCACAAGCACACATAAACTACTACAAAAGTGTTAGTTTTCAACATTTGTGTAGTAGTAGTAGTACTACAAATGTTGAAAAGTAACACTTGGCATTAATTAATTGTCCATTGTGCATGTCCTGCTGTCATTTACATGCATATGGTAACTATTCATGTCCTTGAGTGTGAATGGGACTGTCTCTACTCCCTCTTGTTATTCAATGTGGATGGTCCCATTGTTCTATTTGCTGTTGACCTGTTCTTTTTTTAGTATTATTAGAACAGAAAGGTATGGTGGTGACATGTGTTGGAGTCTGTTAGTGCAGGTTGTTTTCTTTGCCATTTATTGCATCTGACCCAAACAAACATTAAAGGGATTGTGACATTTTTTAAAAAGTGTCTTATTTTCTGAGCTCAATTGCACCCCAAAGACACCACTGTTCAAAGTTCAGGTTGGGTGGGTGTAATTGAGGTCATAATACCTAAAATAAAAAATACTATGTCATGAAACCTTTAAAGTCCATATACTTGGCTGGCGAAAGAAAGAAAGAAAGAAAGAAAGAAAGAAAGAAAGAAAGAAAGAAAGAAAGAAAGAAAGAAAGAAAAAGAAAGAAAGGCCTACATATAAGGACATTCTTGTAATTTTTCTTATTTCTTTTAGGTTTTCTGAGCTCAATTGCATCCCAAAAACTGAACTTTTAACATTCCATTTTCTGGCTCAAAGTTAAACAAGTGCTCTGATTTGCCTGTGGATTATGAGGTAAGACTCCACAATATGGCATAGGAATCTGCCAGCAGATGTCACTGTTTTGCACAGAAAATCACTCAGTCTGGTTTCATTCAGTCAGAATTAACATTTACACCTGTATTATGATATGACACTTTTGATCACCCAGGATGCAGACCAGTCCACATCCACATCCCATCCACACCTAGGATGTATTGAAATGCAAACAACAGTCCTGTACAGAACCAGACCACTGTCTTCTAGGTGCTAAAAGTGTACGATTTATGAAGACTGTGTTCTTCATTTCATGGGGTGGGTGTCAGTTTGAGAACAAACAAAAAACAGGGTTTATTATCTCAGATAATGTGATTATTCGTTTCCGATCCGAACCCACAATTTCTGTGTTAGCTGATACTGAATACCGATACCAGGGAATAATATTTATAATGGAAAAATTAATGATCTTATTTTGAAGTCCACAGACCGGGAATAGTGTTTGTAGCTATCTAGCTATCTAGCTATAGTGTTGTGTTTATAGCAGACTCCTCACTCCACATGCACCAACATTGTAGGCTATTTACCTGCCATAGTGTCAAACCTTTACCCCTGTATCGGATCGGTGGTTATTTTGGCATATTTGCCGATACCGATATGACCAAATAAGGGCCGTACTGTTCCGATACCGATATAGTATCGGGACATCTCTAGTTCAAATGACCACTTGTTTACCATGCCATGTAAATACGACAATTATTGTAATGTGTGATACTGCAATCAGACTATAACAATGACCCATCATTCTGTGAAATTCAATGGTAAACCTATAGACCAAGCAATTGCAAATGAGCCACCATCATTACATGCAAACAAAACAATGACAATGAGTCATCACATGTTGATTGTCTGAGTGCTTGGTCTATAACTTTGCTATTCAGATGTAATTCAATTGTATTGTTGTGTGCTAATAAGGTTAGACTCAAATGTAATGTAATAACAAAACAATAACAAAATGTAATTAAAATTGAATTAAAATCTCTTTATTCATATTCCTGAGTACAGTTTGTATAACAGACAATAACACTAGCTATATGAGCTGCTATATGAACTTACATGGCCTGTTGTAGTAAAAAATAGTTCCAGTTCCAGTTCAAAACTGGTGATTATATTATATATAGGCCCCCTTTTGATTCAATCAACTGTATTGACACGAGAAAAACCAAACTAGAATAAAAAAGTGCAATTATGGTATTAAATAAATGTATAATAAAAGAGCTATGTCAAATTGCAAGTAAAACAAATCTTGCTGTTAGAAAAGGTATCAATTATTCTGCATTTTGCAGTCACTTGCAATATAGCACTATGGGGGAAAGTACAGGTTTAAAACAGTAAATAATTAATCAGAATATGAACAACTAAATTGTTTCCCCCTGTATGCATACAAATTGTAGTACGAATTTATAATATAAACATAAGTACATGCATTGTGTGGTAAATGTTGAGGTGTGTTTATGAAGCAAGACCAATAGTCCATGCTCTTCATTCACATGCCGGTGTACCACAATTTCTCAGTTTCTCTCCTGTGTGAATTATCTGGTGGCTTTTAAGGTCTGCCATTTGAGAGAAGTGTTGTCCACACTGATCACATCCATAGGGAATGATGCTTATCTTGTATCTCTTCTTGCCTTTCTTCACAATTTTAATCTTCATGGTTTGAGATTTGGACTGTTTCGATGATTTCAGTTCCTCAAAGTAGGACAGCTTTTTGCTCAAAGGCAATATTGCATCATTCACATTCTTTCGTTTGCGTGATTTCTGAACTTGCCTGTTCTCTTCCCACTCGTCACAGTTCATTTTTGTATTATTGATTGAGAAGAGGAGCTGGTCATCAGTCAGTTCTCCACAGTCCTCTGCTTGTCTTTCCATTTCAGTTGAGGTGCTGACTAGAGACTCTGTCTCTCTGATTTCTTCATCTTTGACCTGTGGACCCTGTGGTTCCTCCTGGGCCAGACCAGGGTTCCTCTCCTGCTGCTCCTCTTTAAACACAGGGAGGTGTTGGTCTGGACATAGCGATAGGTCTAGCGGTTCAAAGGAAGAAACCTCCTCTTTACACACAGGTAGGTGTTGGTCTGGAGATAGTTCTGACAGTAGTTCTGACAAGTTCGGACAAATCTGCAGAGATTCTAGACCAAAGATGAAATGAGAGAAAGTTATTACATGTTTCATTACAACTTCATCAATTATTTTGTACATCTTTCCCCATGTTGGGCAAAGTAACATTAGACTGGGAAATATAGGCTTACATTGTTTTGTTCTCTATTTTCTCAAAGCATCCACTGTAATATAGACTGTGGTTGATATGTAAAACAAACTCCAAGTTAGCAATCCTTTGCAGCTGTACACAAAATCTTAACTACTTGGTTGTATCTTCAAATCATATAACATTTACTAACCTGCTCTGTGCAATTTGATAGATAGTGGTCTGTGGAGTTGCTCGATTAAGAAGTCCAGTGTTTGGAGTAAATCCATAGTTCAAATCTAGCCAATAGATCAAGATGGAAACCAGTACAGCAGAAAATTATATGGTTCCTCTCGCTGTGATATCCTCTGCTGCACTAACTATCACCACTCAACACAGCCCTGCTAAATACTCACAGAGGTTGGTCTGGTGGGCCAATCAGAGAGAGTTTGTGTGGGAGGGGGTGGGGGGGGGTGGACAGAAACCGGACGAGTTGTTTAACGGCCCCCACTTAACCCTCCAGATTACTGCAGATCTAAATTAACATTTAGCTCTCTACTCAAACCAAGTACATTATTATAAACTTCACAACCAAACATCTGACTATGTCATCTCACCTTGTCCCATGTCTAATGACTGTAAAAGCAATATAATTGTAATTAAAATAATACAGAAATCATTGTAACGTACTAAAACATCTAATCAAGCAAACAAACACATGAGACAGCATCTTCTGCATAAAAGTATACAGATATCTCACTTGAAGGTGACTGGTAAAAGTTATCTTCACCCATAATGAAGACATGAAGACATATTCAATAATACAAATATATGCACTTTGGCTATCAGTGTGTGCTGCATCTTTATAGTATTTTCAAGATTCCCTCTTCAATATATAGTACACAGAAACTGTGTTAGCTGATACTGAATACTGATACCAGAGAATATTTTTTTATAATAGAAAAATAATGTAAACCATGTAAATAGGACAATTATTGTAGGCTAATGTCTGCAATCAGACTACAACAATGACCCATTATTCTGTGAAACTCAATGGTAAACCTATAGACCAAGCAATTGCAAATGAGGCACCATCATTACATGCAGACAAAACAATGGCAATGAGTTGTCACTTGTACGTGTTGATTGTCTGAGTGCTTGGTCTATAGCTTTGCTATTCAGATGTAATTAAATTAGGCCTACAAGGTGTCAAGAACACCCAGCAATGAATGAGAGTAACTGAGAGTCAAACACTGAATAAATATCTGTGTATCCATTTACCATGGAAATATAAATATTCCATGGTGATTTGATAAAAATAGCAGTTCTGGCTGAACTGTGCAGTCGGTTTTCGCGGAACTTAGAAATATGGTAGAGGATAAAAAGCCCACAACCATTGGCCAAAGGGTGGCGCTATAGCACTCAGTGAAACTTCGACACACATGTCTCCTCTCCTCATACCGAACAAGTTTCGTGCTCTGACGTTTGGCCTCCGACCTAGATCACCTGCCATTTTGAATTATATGAAATTCAGTTAAAATGCATCTCCTGCATATTATTTGAGCCGTAAACCAGTGTTGGATCACATAATGGATTTTCAATCATATTGAAGTTTGATTTAGAGTTATCACATGGTTTTTGCCATGCCATGTATACAGGGAGATTATAATGCACTAAAACGATGGTCAATCATTCTGTAAAACTCAATGGTAAACCTTGGATAAAGAGCAAGCAATTACAAATGAAGCATTTTAGCTATTCCCTGAAAAATGAATATTGTAGTGGGATAATACAATCTATTGTATTGTTGTGTGCTAATAAGGTTAGACTCAAATGTAATGTAATAACAAAACAATAACAATTAATGAAAATCTCTTTATTCATAATCCTGAGTACAGTGTGTAACAACAGACAAAAACACTATCTATGACCTGCTATATGAAATTGCACAGCCTGTTGTAGTTAAAACACAGTAAGAAACTGGTGATTATATGATATATCACTATATATAGGCCCCATTTTGATTACATCAACTGTATTGACAAAACTATAAAAAAAAAAAACATATGTACAATTATGTTATTAAAACAATGTCTAATAAAAGAGCTGTCAAATTGTAAGTAAAAAAATCCTTGGTGTTAAAAAAAAGTAGCAATTATGCATTTTGGGGGTAAAGTACAGGTGTAGTACATACTTGATACTTCATCAGAATATGAACAACTAAAACATTTCCCTGTATCATCATGTATACTATACATGCATTGTGTGGTAAATGTTGAGGTGTGTTTATGAAGCAATATTCCATTCTCTTCATTCACGTGGAAGCAGTGCATGCACTTTAACAAGTGGGGCCAGTAATCTGCCTTGTGTTGAAATCCTTCAGCACAGATCCGACATCTATAAGGAAAGTATTTTCTCCCTGTATGAATCTCCATGTGGGAGTTCATATCGTACACTGATTTGTCACAAATGGTACAACTAACTGCCCTAAACTACTGTCCATTGTCCATGTCCTGCTGACATTTACATGCATATGGTACTATTCATGTCCTTGAGTGTGAATGGGACTGTCTCTACTGTCTCTTGTTATTCATTGTGGATTGAGCATATCTGGGGGGAGTACGGAGGGTGGAGGACAGTATGTTAGACTGTGATTGGTGTGAGATGGTCCCATTGTTCTATTTGCTGTTGACCTGTTCTTTTTTTAGTGGTCATTTTTATGCACTCAACTTTTAACATTCCGTTTTCTGGCTCAAACAAGTGCTCTGATTTGCCTGTGGATTGTGAGGTAAGACTCCACAAATCCCATATGACATGGGTTTTGTGACACTGTTTTGTCTGTTTTCACTGCATCTTAAAAGGCAACACAATGTTCAAAGTTCTGGCTGGGTGGGTGAAAATGTATGTCATGAAGTCCATAGACTTGGCTGGCAAAAGAAAGAAAGAAAGAAAGAAAGAAAGAAAGAAAGAAAGAAAGAAAGAAAGAAAGAGCCTACATATAGGGACATTCTTTGTCATCGTGCCAGTCATGAAGCAATACAGCCACCCTGTCCCAACAACTCACAACGAACCTCAGCAACCACAAGCACACATAAACTACTACAAAAGTGTTAGTTTTCAACATTTGTGTAGTAGTAGTAGTACTACAAATGTTGAAAAGTAACACTTGGCATTAATTAATTGTCCATTGTGCATGTCCTGCTGTCATTTACATGCATATGGTAACTATTAATGTCCTTGAGTGTGAATGGGACTGTCTCTACTCCCTCTTGTTATTCAATGTGGATGGTCCCATTGTTCTATTTGCTGTTGACCTGTTCTTTTTTTAGTATTATTAGAACAGAAAGGTATGGTGGTGACATGTGTTGGAGTCTGTTAGTGCAGGTTGTTTTCTTTGCCATTTATTGCATCTGACCCAAACAAACATTAAAGGGATTGTGACATTTTTTTAAAAGTGTCTTATTTTCTGAGCTCAATTGCACCCCAAAGACACCACTTTTAACATTCAGTTTTCAAACAAGTGACCACAGGAAATCCACTCCATGTTCAAAGTTCAGGTTGGGTGGGTGTAATTGAGGTCATAATACCTAAAATAAAAATACTATGTCATGAAACCTTTAAAGTCCATATACTTGGCTGGCGAAAGAAAGAAAGAAAGAAAGAAAGAAAGAAAGAAAGAAAGAAAGAAAGAAAAAAAATAAAGAAAGGCCTACATATAAGGACATTCTTGTAATTTTCTTATTTCTTTTAGGTTTTCTGAGCTCAATTGCATCCCAAAAACTGAACTTTTAACATTCCATTTTCTGGCTCAAAGTTAAACAAGTGCTCTGATTTGCCTGTGGATTATGAGGTAAGACTCCACAATATGGCATAGGAATCTGCCAGCAGATGTCACTGTTTGCACTGTTTTGCACAGAAAAGTTCAGGTTGGGTGGGTGTAATTGAGGTCATAATACCTAAAATAAAAATACTATGTCATGAAACCTTTAAAGTCCATATACTTGGCTGGCGAAAGAAAGAAAGAAAGAAAGAAAGAAAGAAAGAAAGAAAAAAAATAAAGAAAGGCCTACATATAAGGACATTCTTGTAATTTCTTATTTCTTTTAGGTTTTCTGAGCTCAATTGCATCCCAAAAACTGAACTTTTAACATTCCATTTTCTGGCTCAAAGTTAAACAAGTGCTCTGATTTGCCTGTGGATTATGAGGTAAGACTCCACAATATGGCATAGGAATCTGCCAGCAGATGTCACTGTTTGCACTGTTTTGCACAGAAAATCCACTCAGTCTGGTTTCATTCAGTCAGAATTAACATTTACACCTGTATTATGATATGACACTTTTGATCACCCAGGATGCAGACCAGTCCACATCCACATCCCATCCACACCTAGGATGTATTGAAATGCAAACAACAGTCCTGTACAGAACCAGACCACTGTCTTCTAGGTGCTAAAAGTGTACGATTTATGAAGACTGTGTTCTTCATTTCATGGGGTGGGTGTCAGTTTGAGTCTTAGTCTAGTAGCCAGAATGTGAACCCGGACATGTTAGAAATGTTTAGTATGGGTCAACCAGCATGTAGAAACTGCCGGATGCTAACTTGCATATGTTGAGCAATTTTTATAATTGGCATAATATCTGACCATACCATTAACAACCTATAAGGGGAAAACCAATCTAAATTTCCTCATGCTTTATGTAGCATGTGACATGTCAAAATAGGGGGTTTTCATGATTTCAAGCATTAGTGATTGATGATTGATGATTGATTCTTTATTTAAGTGTCATGCTTCCGAAGAAGCCCAGCCCTGCCCTGGACTTACAGGACACTTTTTACAGTTTACATGAACAATTACAATAACAATAAACCGACATGACGGTTTGCAAACAATGATCAATTGAATACCAAACTGACACCAGATCCTTACGCGCAGATTACATAATATATAACATAAAATAAAATAAAATACACCATTAGGCCTGTGACAGGAGACACATGTACCTACTTGAAGAGCTGGGATTGTCTTCTACTCCAGGCTCTCCAGGCTCCTAAATACTTCATAATTAAATAACCAGTCTAACTTCTGTCCATCATCTTCCCAGAATAGATCAGGATTTCTTTGTTGCATTACCTCAAACAGTGGAACCCTCAAATCATCATACAGGGTACAATAAAACATAAAATGAAATTCATTTTCCACATAATTTAGGTCACATTCAATGCATAATCTATTCTCTTCTGGGACCGCTGAAAACCGCCCTACCTCAATAGCCAGAGGCAGGGTACCAGTTCTCAGCTGGGCACACAATGACCGCTGGTTTCTGGTCAGAAAGGATTTGACATACAGTTCAGTACCAAAACACTGCTTCATCTGGACATATGATCTAAGTTTTGGTTTAGACCATATGTCATTTGACCATTTATCTTTGTAATTTTTATCTTTGTAATTTCAAAGATATCTTTGTAACAAAGATAATTTTATCAGTGTGTAACCAACATTTGAAGTGAACTGAGCTCCTGACCTCTGTCTAGTTGAGTAAGTAGCATTATTTTGTATTTTAGCAAGCTGCTAGTAGTGGTACTCTAAGTGCTTTTCTATTAGTATTATATTATTAGCTTGTGTGGTAGTCTGTAGTTTATAGTTGTATTGTTTGTGTTCAAGCAGTAGGCTAGTGGCACTTTGGAGTAGTGTAATTAGTTTCACCCTGTAATAGGCCACTTGATAAGTAGTATAGCCCACTTGATTGCCGTGTGAAGTGTGAAGTGTGTGGTTTAGCCAGCACTCCTGGCAGACGATTAGCAATCAGTTGAAGTGGCCTTATACCACCAGCTGAAAGCGTCAGCTTTTAAGCGGCGTCCAGCAAACGAGCTTTTAAGCGGCGTCCAGCAAACGAAGGCCAGGCGAACAAAGGCGACAGGCGACTTTGTCAAAGTCCGACTTCGTCACTGAACGATAAGCTGTATCATTGATTAGTGACATATATAGTAGTGTGATAGATATAGTAGTGTATAGTAGTATATGTTTAGTGATCTACAATGTGTTTTCTTCCTATTCCTGTCCTCTCTTCTTCCTGGCGGTCGCACAAACACTGGGTTACACCCAGATGTCGCGACACAACTAATCTCATCTATCCTACTCTTTCAACTCACGTCGAGCAAGTGGTAACGGGAGGGCTTTGGAATTGCCACTCGGCTGTGGTGGAAGGCAAATCTGCTTTCATCTCAGCCTACGCATCCTTGCTCTCCCTTAACTTCCTTGCTCTGACTGAGACCTGGATCAGACCAGAAAACACTGCTACGCCCGCGGCTCTGTCAGATGTGTACTCTTTCTCTCACACTCCCAGAGCCGTGCGGACAGGTGGTGGGGCTGGTCTGCTAATTTCCAGAAAATGGAAATACTCTCCGGTTTCACTGTCACAATTCTCTCCTACCTCATTTGAATTTCATGTGGTCACTGTTTCTCATCCAGTCAGGCTCACCATTGCAGTTGTTTATCGCCCACCGGGCCCTGCTGGTGGCTTCCTGGAGGAGCTGGACCATCTAGTCTCCCACTTCCCTGTCGATGGCTCTGGATTCATCCTTCTGGGTGACTTCAACCTCCCGACTGAGAAGCAGCTAGACCCACTACTTTCGTTTCTCGCCGCCTTTGACCTAGTTATTTCCCCATCTCCTCCTACCCATGAGGCGGGCAACCAACTGGACCTCATCTTCACCAGAGGCTGCTCTATTGCTAACCTGTCTGTCACTCCTCTTTCCAGTGAAAAGGGTAAGAAACTCTCTGATCACTACTTCATGTCCTACTCTCTCTCTCTCTCCTCTCCCCCCTCACAGCCCCTCCCTACCCACATGATTTCCTCACGTCACAATCTTCGCTCACTTTCCTCCACTGATCTTCCTCTTCTGTTCTCTCTGCTCTCCCTGCCCCTGAATCCTTTGCTCTTCTATCCCCTGATACCGCCACAGATCTTCTTTTCTCTACTCTATCCTCTTCTCTCGACCATCTCTGTCCCCTCACCACCAGGCCTGCACGCCAAACTCCACCTGCCCCCTGGTTGTCGGACTCAGTGCGGACTGAGAGACGGAGCCTGAGAGCGGCTGAGCGCAAATGGAGAAATGGCAACCTCCCGGAGGACCTTCTCACCTTCCAATCTCTCATTTCTACTTTTTCCTCCTCTCTATCAGCTGCTAAAGCTGCTTTTTTCTGCACTAAAATTCAGGCTTCTGCTTCCAACCCTAAAAAACTCTTTGAAACTTTCTCCTCTCTCCTACAACCACCACCCCCTCCTCCCTCCTCGTCCCTCCTCCCTGACGATTTCGCCAACTTCTTTGACAAGAAGGTGAACGATATCCGATCCTCCTTCCCTCCTCCCCCGGCTGGTGCCCTGCGCACTACCCACACCCGTCTGCCTGCCACCCCCCCCTCTCTACCTTCATCTACTCCTCTTCCCCCCCCCACCCCCTCTCTATCCCACTTCTCTCCCCTCTCCCCTAACGAGGTCCTTCTCCTTGTTACCTCTAGTCGCCCCACCTCATGCTCTCTGGACCCGGTCCCATCCACTCTGTTGCAGTCTATTGCACCTGAACTTCTTCCCTTCTTAACCCACCTTATTAACACCTCTCTGACATCTGGCTACTTTCCCTCTACTTTCAAGACTGCCAGAGTCACCCCTCTCCTGAAGAAACCGACACTTGACCCCTCTGAGATCAAGAACTACAGACCGGTTTCCCTTCTATCCTTCCTATCTAAAACTCTCGAACGTGCTGTCTTTAAACAACTGTCCTCCTATCTCCACCAGAACAACCTCCTGGACTCCAACCAGTCTGGGTTCAAAGTGGGTCACTCGACAGAGACTGCCCTGCTGGCAGTGACGGAGTCGCTCCATGCCGCTAGAGCGAACTCTCTCTCCTCCGTCCTGATACTCCTGGACCTGTCTGCAGCGTTCGACACGGTGAACCATCAGATCCTCCTCTCCACCCTCGAGGGGATGGGTGTCTCAGGCTCTGCACTCTCCCTGTTTGCATCCTACCTGACGGGTCGCTCCTACCAGGTGATGCTGAGAGGGTCTGTGTCAGAACCACACAGGCTCACAACTGGGGTTCCCCAAGGCTCGGTTCTGGGTCCTCTTCTTTTCTCTCTCTACACTACATCTCTGGGTGCTGTCATCCACTCCCATGGCTTTTCCTACCACTGCTATGCCGATGACACCCAGCTGATCCTCTCATTCCCCCCCTCTGATACCCAAGTGGAGGCACGCATTGCTGCTTGTCTGGCTGACATCTCGGCGTGGATGTCGACAAACCACCTGAAGCTCAACCTGGACAAGACCGAGCTGATGTTCCTCCCGGGGAAGGGCTGTCCGCACCGAGACATGGCCATCACCATTGATAATGCTGTGGTGACCTCAACTCGGACTGCGAAAAATCTGGGTGTGACCCTGGACGATCAACTGACGTTCTCGGCAAACATCGCATCAGTGACAAGGTCCTGCAGATTCCTCCTCTACAACATCAGGAGGATTCGCCCCTTCCTCACGGAGAAGGCAGCCCAGGTGCTCATCCAGGCTCTCGTCATCTCCCGCCTGGACTACTGCAACTCCCTCCTTGCTGGTGCTCCGGCATCTGCCATCAGACCTCTGGAGCTTGTTCAGAAAGCTGCGGCTCGTCTGGTGTTCAACCGCCCCAAGTTCTCCCACACAACCATCCTTCTCCGTTCTCTACACTGGCTCCCCGTAGCGGCTCGCATCCAGTTCAAAACCCTGGTGTTAGCCTATAGGGCAGTGAAAGGAACAGCTCCTTCCTACCTCCGGGCTATGGTCGATGCCTACACCCCTGCCCGACCACTTCGGTCTGCCACCTCGGGGCGACTGATTGCCTCGTCACTCAAGGGTCCTTCTGGCCGATCCACACGGTCACGACTCTTTTCTGTTCTGGCCCCACAGTGGTGGAATGAACTTCCCACTGATGTTAGGACAGCAGAGTCACTGCCCATATTTCGCCGCAGGTTGAAAACCCACCTCTTCAGGAAACACTACCCTTCCTCTCTGCCTGACCTACTTGTTGTTAACTAGTTGTACGCTTGTTTTCTATTGTTGTATTGTTTATTGGATCTTGTTTAGTCGATACACTTAATTGTTTTAGCTCATGCTCATTTGATTTAGCTATTTTGTCTCATCTGTTTATTAAGGAAATAGGTAGCTGATATATTGCACTTTTACCTTAGCGCTAGGTATACTCTTGGTTGCTTGTTTTTGCAGAAAATGCACTAAAGACTTCTGGTGATTAGTAGTTTTTGTTCCCTACCTATGTTGAATACACTTATTGTAAGTCGCTTTGGATAAAAGCGTCTGCTAAATGACTGTAATGTAATGTAATGTAATGTAATGTAATTACTAAATAGTTTTTGTTTCAACCTATTGATATTACCACAAAGCATATTTTGAAAGATATACGACAGATCTGCCTCTCTAAAAATAGAAAAAACTTCCTTCATCCAGGGGCCATTGTGTGCCTTATCCCAATTGAATACCTTTTTTGTTAACCTATTTTCTGGCAGATTAATAAAACGGTTCCACAAGCGGATCACTTCTCCCTTTTGCCTAGTCTCCATCGGTTCCCAACCCATGTCTCCCTGGATTGCAAAAGAAGGGGCAAATGCATGTACCCCAAGGAAACACCTTATGGCTCTATTCTGGATAGAATTAACGTTTTTATCATCCTTAAAACCCCAAACACCAGCTGCATACGTGAGTATTGGACAGACACATGCATCATAGAGCTGTGAGTATGTGGAATAACCTAGATCTTTACAAAATTTCATTTTACTAATTATTGACCCAACAGCTCTACCAGCAGAGTCTGCCAATGTTCCAATTCCAAGATCATAGGACATGAATTCATCCAGCATAAAACCCAAGTACTTATATGCTTCAGTATAGTCCAGAGGCAGAGTACCAAATGAGAAATTCAGAGAAGATCTTTCTGTACCTTTTTTTCTAAAGTGCATAACCTGAGTTTTACTCTGGTTAATCATAAGCCTCCATTTTGAGCACCAGGATTGAACAATATCCAGCATCTTCTGTAGAACGTCTCCGGACTCTGCCAGGAGGACTATGTCATCTGCATAAAGTAAACAGCTTACAGCAACATCATCCAACATTACCCCTAAACCTGAATGTTTGATTTCTTGGACTAGATCGTTAACGAAGATAGCAAATAATGTGGGAGATAAAACATCTCCCTGTTTCACCCCAAATGGTGTTGAAAACCAACCAGTAGTGAAATCATTCACTTGAACAGATGCTACTGGAACCTGATATAATGATTTAATAGCTTTATAAAATCTACCATCAACACCACTCTGGATTGGTTTAAAGAAAAGCAAATCTCTATTGACCCAATCAAAAGCCTTCTGAAAGTCTATAAAACATGAATAAGTAGATTTTCCCTCTTCAATTCTTGTTCTAATTACTGTGGTAACAGTATATATGTGATCAATGCAGGCCCTATGCTTCCTGAATCCATTCTGCTCATCAGCCAGTGTATCAGATACCTCCAAATAATAGGAGAGCCTGCTGTTCAGGATACTTGAATATAGTTTGTAAACCGTACTCATGAGACTAATACCCCTATAATTTAAAGGGACCCTTAATTGGGTCATTCTTAGCAGACTTAGGAATGGGTTTAATGATAGACTTATACCAAAGGGAGGGGATAATACTATATTTGAAACATGTCTGAAATAAACTAAACAAAATAGGCAATATCTTGGGAGTTTTAAGAACTTCATTATAAAGGCCCTCTACTCCAGCTGCTTTTCCCTTTTTTGCTTTATCAATGGCCCTCATAACTTCTTCTAAGGTAAGATTACCATTTAAGGGTTGGTTTACAACATATCTATCCTGATCCATCGCCCTCTCAAGAACATCTTTGGAGTTACTGATGCTGGCCAGAAAGCTCTCATCAAAGATGGGTGGGATACAGTGCCCTGAATACAAATTAGCAAATTCGCTTTCCCACATTTTCAGAACACTTTCAGTCCTATCCTCCAAGTCACCATTAGGTAATCTTACCTCCATAGGTATTTTAACAGTTTTCTTAGGGCCCAATCGGTTGATTTCACTCCAGAATTTTTGAGGATTGTTGGACTGAAGCTGTTCCAAATGCATTGCTTGACCTCTATTAAAACCTCTTTTATCAAAAATATGCTGACATCTTTTAAACTCATCCCTTAAATGCCTTTTCTGCAATATGTCCTGGCATTTAAAAAAAGTATTTTCAGCCTTTCTTACATCAGCCCATAATGCTTTCAATTCATGATTCCAAAAGGATTTACCTTTAGGCTGACGTCCTAGATTTTTACCTGCGGTAGTAGGGGTCTTGGTGGAAGAGTGTCTATCCATCTCCGCATACAGCACACTACACAATGATTTGTAGCAGAGATCCACATCCTCTTGATTACCCCGACACGCCTCTATTTTACTTATGAATTCTAGTAGAACAGTGCAACACAACTCTGATGAGAGAAAATTATCTGGAAAAAACCTGGGTCGCCTAGTTTTGCTCCTGGCTGTTGTGGGCTGAACAGTTAGATACCTCTCAGCACTGGCTTTAAATTTCAACAACAATAGGGAGTGGTCTGGCACTTTACATCTATCCCCCAAGAGTTTTAGGCAGTCTGGACCATTATTCTGTATCAAATCATTGGGAGTAATAACCCGGAATTCAGTACATAAATTAAGGCAGTCTTGAGAGACCATGATGTAATCGACCACTGCCTTACCCTTGGGAGAGATAGATGTAAAATCATCATTAATGGGGGTGACTCTGCCATTCACAATACAACATTTGGAGTCTTTAATGAAATGAATTAGAGTGTCACCGTGTTTATTTATAACAAAGTCCTTTGCCATTCTTGGTGGCACCCCATCTGACATTAAACAATCTTCCCTATCAGATATTCGACTGTTGAAATCTCCACAAATATATAATGCATCTGCTTCCAATGAGTACACCAGGCCAAGCAGGTGACTAAAAAAGGTCATCGAGTCCCTTCCCCGTGCAGAGCCTTCAGGTGATAGGTAACATGAAAAAATAACAAAAACATATTGTGATACTCTATGTTCAAATCTTAAAGCAAGAATACCATCTACAGCCTTATCAACAACAGTCACCTTGAAACACTGAAGTAACTGGTCCTTAACAAAAATGCCAACCCCACCTGAGGCTTTGGGGGCTTTAATATGCATATTCCTATTTTGACCAAACCAAGTATATCCCTCTAACGTAATTATAGTGTCATTTTTCAGATGCGTTTCGTTTAAAGAAATAAAGTCAGGGTGAAGGGACTGCAATAATAATGCTCTTAAACCACAATTTGAATCCGTCCATCCGTTCACGTTCCACTGGATCAAGCTGAAATGTTCGTCACTTACAGGCTGGGCAAGGGTCTCTCATTCAGGGAGGTCATCCCTTTCCTGGGGAGAGGGAGCTCGGCGATCCCTGCCACCTTCTGGGTTGTCATTTTTCCTCAGGACCCTCCCATTTCCACTGATGTAAAAGTTCTTGCCAGTCGGCATCTCCCTTAGGAGGGTCCTGAAGTTCAGCTCTATCAGTCGATCTGTATGTGACTTGGCAGATCGTATGTAGACACTTGTATACCGATCATCATCCTGTAGCTTCTTTTTCTGGCGAAGAACTGCCACCTTCTCTTGTACTGTACGTAGCTCCACTTTAATCACACCTGGACTATTTCCTCGTCCCTTCATCCTCTCGGTTGCCACCAGCTCCGGCATGGGCTCACACTGGGCACCCTCTTCTAGAAGGATGCGCACCTTCTCCAACACATCCTCATCATCATCAGCTTCAAGCCCCGATATGATAATGGACACATCAGGGTCAAATCTAGTCACAGCCTTTGTTTGTCCCCCATGAATTGCTGATTCCAGTGAGTCCATACGTGCAGTCAGGTGTCCAACTTCAAGATCAATGTTGTCTTGGATCTCTTTAGCTTTGTTTTCTATTTCAGCTTTGAGTTCATTTTTATGTTTAATCACAAGTTTCTCCAAAGAGGATTTAAGGCCATCCACCTTACTATTCAGATCCTTTTTAATGGAGTTTTGCACTTGGTCAAGTTTATGATTCAGTGCCTTGAGCTCCTGCATGATATCAGTGTTATCACTCCTAAGCGACATGGCAGCCATTTTGTCTGCCATAGTATGATCTTCTTAGTATTCTAGCTTTGTTTAAACAGTCAGTTGTAAATACTTGATCAATGTCTTGCCTGTGCTGATGCTGTAGCCTAGGCTTTGCCTGCTAGGCCGCTGCTGAGGCCTGGGCTTTGCCTGGAGGTGGCTGGTCTGCTGCTGCAGCCTGGATTTTGCCAGGTAGCTGGGCCACTACTGTGGCCTAAGTTCAGTCCCCTTCAGGTTCACAATTTCACTTGTAGGTGTAGTAGGATATCATTAACCACTTGTGAAACTTTAAAAAGGAAAATAACAAGGATTGAGCAGATATTTGTCAGATTAACTCCACAGGATCACAGGACATCACAGCACAAGCAGCACTCAGTCGGCCATTAGTTTTGCACAAAATACACTCATTGGGCTAAAACGGCCATAGCCGTACAAATGTGATGATGTCAGCACATAGCTACTTGGGCAAGTAGCTATGGCCGTTTATAGCCCAAGGAGTGTTTTTTGAACATTTTGAAAATTGCTCAACATATGCAAGTTAGCATCCAGAAGTTTCTACATGCTGGAGACCCATACTCAACATTTCTAACATAAAACTGTGGTGTACTAAACATGTCCGGGTTCACAATGGGGCTCTATGGGCTGGCAACTAGACTAATAGGCAGATTTCATTGTAAACCAAGTTAAGAAATCAAATAAAAACAATAGAGCACAATGTGGCTATATGAGACTTTGAGGATTTGGAAATAGACTACTGTGTTGTTAGGCCTTGAACATTATTTGTAGTAAAATGCAGGTGAAAACGTTTTTAAAATCTATTTAAAGTCAAGCTGATGATACATAAATGATCCAATAGGCTACTGTTCACCCTGGCATTTTGTGTTATCTTTTAAATAATAACATACTACTCTGACTGTGATCATTTCACAATGCATTTAGTCAAATACATAAAGTACATTGTATTGTATAAATAACAGTGTAGTATAATGTACATATAACAGTGCAGGGGTCCAATGCCCCCCACCCCCTGTTAGGTTGTGATTGGTGGAGATGATTCTATTGTTCTCCACTTTGGCCAATCCACCTCAGGCTCTCTAGTATAAGAAGAGTGTGTAGTTGTCAGTCCTCCACAACTCCTCCAGGATATCATTCATTCTTGATCAGATCTGACTGTGGACTCCAGACTTCAGGTGAAGATGAACTCTCTCAACCCCAGGAACCATTCTGCTCAACAGGATGACCACCAAGAAATCTGTAAGTTACTTAATTACTGCATGTGTCTTTATGGATATACAGCATGTAATATGTCGTAATATGTCATAATATTAGCATAGACTAAGACAACCTGTTCTATGTCTCTTTCTAAAATGCACAACCATTTGCAATTAATCAAAATCATCACCATCCAGTAAATCTAGAATCAACATGCTCATATACATGTAATGTGTTCATAACGGTTTAGCCTTCTTAACGATAGAACACTAACCCTAGAACACCTAACAAACGGGAGACAATAAATGGTTCGTAAAATTGTCAACTGTGTACATTAACGTCAAATTAGTTTATGCAAGTCCTTGAAGTAACGAAACAATATGTCCATTGTCTTTGTTTCCAATTCAGTGTTGCATCATCAGTCTGGCTTCCCTGTTCTACCAGAGGTGAATGAACAACGAAGCTTGGCTAAACAAAAATGCCACTGTTGTGATCAGTGTGGTAAACGCTTCCCTACAATGTCCAACATGAAAAAACACCAGAGAATTCACAGCAGAGAGAACCCCTATGGATGTGATCAGTGTGGACAACACTTCTCTGAAATGTCCAACCTGAAAAAACACCAGAGAATTCACACCGGAGAGAAACCCTATGGATGTGATCAGTGTGGACAACACTTCTCTCTAATGGCACACCTCAAAAACCACCAGAGAATTCACACTGGAGAGAAACCCTATGGATGTGATCAGTGTGGACAACACTTCTCCATTATGTCAACCCTTAAAAGCCACCAGAGAATTCACACTGGAGAGAAACCCTATGGATGTGATCAGTGTGGACAACACTTCTCTCTAATGGCACACCTCAAAAACCACCAGAGAATTCACACTGGAGAGAAACCCTATGGATGTGATCAGTGTGGACAACACTTCTCCATTATGTCAACCCTTAAAAGGCACCAGATAATTCACACCAGAGAGAAGCCCTATGGATGTGATCAGTGTGGACAACACTTCTCTCAAATGGCAGACCTTAAAAGCCACCAGAGAATTCACACAGGAGAGAAACCCTATGGATGTGACCAGTGTGGACAATACTTCTCTAAAATGTACAACCTTAAAAGCCACCAGAGAATTCACACTGGAGAGACACCCTATGGATGTGATCAGTGTGAAAAGAGTTTCACTACTTCAAGCGCCCGCAAACGCCATGAGCGCACACATATGAAAGATAAATCTGTTTAGTGTGAACAGTATGACAAGAGCTTCATTATAGAAACACCAAGATGATTAATTGCAAACTTAACGTACTGTTGACCTGTTCTTTTTAGTGGTATTTCTTATTCACTGTGTCAAGAGTTTTCAGATACAATATTAGAACAGAAAAGTATGATGGTGACTTGTGTTTTTACCCCCCCCCCCCCCCCCCCCCCCCCCCCCCTGCATCAGTCTATCTACGTAATTGCTTCATGCATCTGATTTGTATTATTATTATGATACTGATTAAAACTGTTATATTATTTGCTGAATTTTACTTGATACTGGATTGTCCCTGTGGAACATGTCCCTCCAACATTATGCAGCAGATAGAAATAAACACGTCTTGATCATATTATTTGTGTCACTGAAATTTGACCTGCAGATTTGCTGTATTTAGATGAGCTTCATCTCAGAGGCTGTTCACATGTTATACATTATTTGTAGACCACTTGGAAGATAATAATAAACCTTGGACCACTGAATGGAGAACAGAACATTTGTGCCCAAAACAAGTTCTGGGGGAATTTGGAGCAATCATCAGTAAATTGATGAATGAGTTGTGATGATGAGTGATCTTAGTTGAGATGTCTGTGAGGAGTATCAAACCAACTTTGAGTTTTGGTCTGTGTTTGAATCCATGGTGTTGGTGGGCTATTTGAGAATGTAATATGATGGCTGAAGTTACCATAAACACAGTAGGCCTACACCTCAAAGTGCCCAAGTGTAATGCTTTGTGCTTTATGGTGTCATCCACTCACAGTTAACAGTTTTTTTGTATTGAGTTGTACTTGAAATGTACTGTATTTCTGCAAACTGTTAATAAACCAATCAATCAAAAGCCCTAAACTGCTGTCCATTGTCCATGTCCTGCTGTCATGTGCTGAGTGTGAATTTGACTCTCTCTTGTTATTTAATTTGGATCCATTGGGCATATCTGGGAGAGGAGGGAGGGTGGAGGTCAGTATATTTGACTGTGATTGGTGGAGAGAGAGGGGGTCCTATTGTTCTATTTGGCCAATCATATCAAAGCAGTTAGTGGTTATACCTCAGACTCTCTGGTATAAGAAGACTTGTTCTGTGTCATTTCTCCACAACACCTCCAGGATATCAATCATTTCTGATCACATCTGACTGTGTACCCCAGACTTCAGCTAAAGATGAACTCTCTCCACCCCACCAGGGACATTTCTGCTGAACAGGAGGAACCCAAAGACCTTGGTATGTTACTCAGCTTAAATATTAAGTAGCCACTTATATTTTTAGTCATGCAATGTAGTAAGGTCGTTTAGGCCATTGTTAGTTAGCACTTTGGACTAGTTGTTGTGCAACAAATCCCTGTCATGTAGCTGTCTTTCTACCTATCAACAATATTTATTTTGTATTTGTTTCAAATTCAGTGTTGCATCATCAGCCTGACTGCCCTGACCTACCAGAGGTGAATGAACAAAGAAGCTTGGCAAAGGAAAAACACCACTGCTGTGATCAGTGTGGAAAACACTTCCCTCACATCTCCAAACTTAAATCACACGAGAGAATTCATACGGGAGAGAAACCCTATGGTTGTGATCAATGTGGACAACACTTCTCTAGATCGGCACACCTCCAAATCCACCAGATAATTCACACTGGAGAGAAACCCCATGGATGTGATCAGTGTGGACAACACTTCTCTCAAATTGCAAACCTCATTAGCCACCAGAGAATTCACACTGGAGAGAAACCTTATGTATGTGATCAGTGTGGACAACGCTTCTCCGTGATGTCAAGCCTTAAAATCCACCAGACAATTCACACTGGAGAGAAACCCTATGGATGTGACCAGTGTGGACAATACTTCTCTAAAATGTCCAACCTTAAACGCCACCAGATAATTCACACTGGAGAGAAACCCTATGGATGTGATCAGTGTGGACAACACTTCTCCATGGTGTCAAGCCATAAAAGCCACCAGAGAATTCACACTGGAGAGAAACCCTATGGATGTGATCATTGTGGACAACACTTCTCCATTATGTCAACCCTTAAAATACACCAGATAATTCACACTGGAGAGAAACCCTATGGATGTGTTCAATGTGGGCAACACTTCTCTGAAATGTCCAACCTTAAAAAACACCAGAGAATTCACACTGCAGAGAAACCCTATGGATGTGATCAGTGTGGACATCACTTCTCCATAATGTCAAGCCTTAAAAGCCACCAGAGAATTCACACTGGAGAGAAACCCTATGGATGTGATCAGTGTGAAAAGAGTTTCACTACTTCAAGCGCCCGGAAACGCCATGAGCGCACACATATGAAAGATAAATCTGTTTAGTGTGAACAGTATGACAAGAGCTTCATTATAGAAACACCAAGTTGATTAATTGCAAACTTAACGTACTGTTGACCTGTTCTTTTTAGTGGTATTTCTTATTCACTGTGTCAAGAGTTTTCAGATACAATATTAGAACAGAAAAGTATGATGGTGACTTGTGTTGGAGAAGAGCCTGTTTCTTCTGCATTTTACCCCCCCCCCCCTGCATCAGTCTATCTACATAATTGCTTCATGCATCTGATTTGTATTATTATTATGATACTGATTCAAACTGTTATATTATTTGCTGAATTTTACTTGATACTGGATTGTCTCTGTGGAACATGTCCCTCCAACATTATGCAGCAGATAGAAATAAACACGTCTTGATCATATTATTTGTGTCACTGAAATTTGACCTGCAGATTTGCTGTATTTAGATGAGCTTTGTCTCATAGGCTGTTCACATGTTATAGCCTACCTTTTATTTGTAGACCACTTGGAAGATAATAATAAACCTTGGACCACTGACTAGAGAGAAGAACATTTGTACCCAAAACAAGTTCTGGAGGAATTTGGAGCAATCATCAGTAAATGCAGTTAATGAGTTGTGATCTTAGTTGAGATGCCTGTGAGGAGTATCAAACCAACTTTGAGTTTTGGTCTTTGTTTTAATCCCTGGTGATGGTGGGCTATTTGAGAATGTAATATGATTGCTGAAGTTACCATAAACACAGTAGGCATACACTGATAGTTCACCTCAAAGTGCCCAAGTGTAATGCTTTATGCTTTATGGTGTCGTCCACTCACAGTTAACAGTTTTTTTGTATTGAGTTGTACTTGAAATGTACTGTATTTCTGCAAACTGTAAATAAATCAATCAAAAAACCCTAAACTGCTATCCATTTTGCATATCCTGCTGTCATTTACATGCATATTTTAACTATTCATGTCCTTGAGTGTGAATGGGACTGTCTCTACTCCCTCTTGTTATTCAATGTGGATCCATTGAGCATAGCTGGGGGGAGTAGGGAGGGTGGAGGACAGTGTGTTAGACTGTGATTGGTGTTGAGATGGTCCCATTGTTCTATTTGCTGTTGACCTGTTCTTTTTTTTAGTATTATTAGAACAGAAAAGTATGGTGGTGACATGAGTCTGTTAGAGCCGGTTGTTTTCTTTGCCATTTATTGCATCTGACCCAAACAAACATTAAAGGGATTGTGACATTAAAAACAAATGTTCTTATTTTCTGAGCTCAATTGCACCCCAAAGACATTCAGTCTTTCAGTTTTCTGGCTCAAACAAGTGACCACAGAAAATCCACTCAATGTTCAGGTTGGGTGGGTGTAATTGACGTCATAAAACCTAAAAGAAAAACGAAAAAGAAGAATACTATGTCATGAAACCTTTAAAGTCCATAGACTTGGCTGGCGAAAGAAAAAGAAAGAAAGAAAGTAAGAAAAGGCCTACATATAAGGACATTCTTTGTCATCATGTCAGTCATGAAGCAATACAGCCACCCTGTTAAAGCCCAAAACCTCTATCTCGAACCAAATGGAAATAGCAAATTCACTCATAGGATTATTGAAGTGATCAAGAGCCACACACAAACACAATGTTCCCTGTTACAACGCACATACCTTCCATGGCAGAAACAACACAACATGCACACTTTTTTCTTTCATTGCGTTGTATTTGTGTCCTTATTGATACAGGTTTAATGTTTGTTTTTAGTTCAATGTTTGTTTTAAAAACGCCATTGACAATAAAGAGAATGTAATGTTTTTTTTGTCTCAATGTTTGTTTTACATCATCATGTTGTAAGAAGAAAGCAAGCAAGAAAGAAAGAAAGAAAGAAAGAAAGAAAGAAAGAAAGAAAGAAAGAAAGAAAGAAAGAAAGAAAGAAAGAAAGGGCCTATTGGGATTATTGAAGTGATCAAGAGCCACACACAAACATACTGTTCCCTGTTACAACTCACATACCTTCAACGGCAGAAACAACACAACATGCAAACTGTAGATTCACAACATCATTCAATCCCAGAGCCAGGAACAGTTACTCAACATGTTCCATTGCCACTCAGTCAATGGGTCCCTTGAATCACACTAGTATACACACAACATAAACACACAATCAGCAGCCAAGAATCAAAGTTCCTACCTTCCTGATAACATGTTTTATATTGTATAGTGTTTGTAATTTTTGAATCATATAATTTCTACTGTATGCGACAGTGATAATATCTGTCGATCTGCATTTGATCTTATTAAAGACGATGAGAGTAACGTGAGTCAGACGTGTGTTATATGTAATAGTCATTCAGCAAATCATACAATACACGATTTATTAAAAGTAAAAGTACTCAATGAACCCCAGGAGTTGAGTGAAAGTATAAATACTGCAGGTCAAATATTAATATTGATATTATATTAATATTAATTTGAACGGGGGAACATCCAACATAATCATATTTGAACCGTTGTGAGTGTGAAAGTTTATTGACAATAAAGAGAATGTAATGTTTATTTTGTCTCAATGTTTGTTTTACATCATCATATTGTACGATGATGAGAGCGCCCCTCACTTCACACAGGTGTGATTTTTTTTAATACATATTCAAAGGCAAGAGTTGTTTGTTTATCTGTTGTTTATAGGAGTCCAGTTTGTTCATGACAATTGCAGTCAGTAACATGAGATACCCTTTTAGGTTTCATTGTTACTATTGCTGCATTATTCAATTTCTTCAAATAAGCTTATTCTTCATTTCATGTAATTTTATACGTGCATATATGCTGTACATTAGATTTAGATGTGCTCTCACACTTTGTACATTTTATTTGTAGACCACTTGTAAGATAGGAATGAACATTGGACCACTGGAGAACAGAACATGTATCTGGTGGTGGTGGTGGGCTATTTGTAATTTATTGCTGAAACAGGTCTACGTGTATAATTCACCTCAAACTATCTCTGAGTACAAATCAACATTTCACCTTATTTCTGTAAAGGTCACTGCTATCCATTTTGCATGTCCTGTCTGTCATTTACATGTAGGCTACAACTATTCATGTCCTTGAGATGAATGGGAATGTCTCTCCTCCCTCTTGTTATTCAATTTGGATCCATTGGGCATATCCAAGAGGAGAATTAGCAAGAGAGGCCAACTTTGCTTACTTCCCGTATCTGCGTGAGGTGGGCGGTAACATTATTAGGAGACGGGAAGAATGTTGGAGTCTATTCATTTCCAATGGGAGAATGAACGTGAACACAGCATCTGAACCATTCCTTAACTCCATGGTCACTGCACTAAATACTGGACCCAATCATCACAAGGCACACAATATTTACAAAATATTCATAGTAAAATGGCTTCTTTTAGCGAGACAAATCAGGAGAAAATCTACTTTGTTAATGACATTTCTTTATCCCAGCAACAAACTCTCGCGAGATTTGAGATGAGTCCGGAAGCCTCTCTCTGTCCATCTGCAATTTCACGGACAACACATAGGGGGCTCTGGACCCATATTTAAGATGAGAATATGTGAATATGTGAATATTATAACGTGAAATGAATGGACATATTTAAAACGATTAGAAACGATCCTTATGTGCCCAAATTAGAGCTGGCATAGTTTGTCTGCATATTGAGACAGGCAGATATGTAGGCACGGTGGAGGTAAGTAATAAATGACCACTGTCACATTATACAAGCTGTAGACCTGAATGAACTATGAATGGTGTTCCATATACACATGAACATGCTAAACACACTATAGACCTATAGTGTCTATAGTGGTAACTGGTAAGGTATACCTTGTATGCTAAATAAAAGACCCTGTTACAATGTTGAACAGAAACAAGAGCACATCTAGCATAATACTGAATAATATGTGTGTTTACTTTGTGGGGTAATTTTATTGGTTTCTTTGAAGCATCTTTGCCCAATAGCAATGCACGTTTAAACATTTCAAGCATTTATTTTATTGAATTAAGAAAATACACAAATGCACATGAGCAAAGTAAGACAGGAGACATTATACAGCCATAGTACCATACCATCTTATCTAATTATAATATAGGAGAAAGAGATGGCTGGTAAACATCAGACGACCAGACCTGTCCGTCCTGTCTCCAGATGCCCTCAGAAAAGGAGGCTACGGAGTCTGTGAAGACTGAAAATGACATGATTGCCCAGAAGGTACATGCCAAAATTCACACCCATATCATATCAAACAATCATTCTTTGGGGGAATGGAATAGTGCAACTGCAACATGAATATAGAGAATATTAGTGTTAAGACAAGAGGTCCTCATGTGAATATTATTTTGCAGAATGTGAGAAAACGTCTCACAGACATTGCCACACCAACATTAAACTGCGCTGATCCTCCACCATCAGCTTCTGGTAGACGTGTGCTATGTGGACTCCTCCATAGCATTGGTAAGTAACGGGTGACAGCTCTCCTTTGCTTTCTAGTATAGATTATATAAATGCAAGTAATAACATCAGTAGATTAGGTGGAGTAAGCTTTATCCTTTCTTTTAAGGGACCCAGACCGATATTGACAGCACCTGTAAAAAAAATAAATGTATATAATATATCACACACAAATGCAGAAAAAAAAAACAATTGTTCCCATGCTGTTTTATAAAGGTGAACTTTCCATCTTTATTAATTGCATAATGCAGTACACAATACAAAAGCAACCAATTAAATCACACCACTCGTGCAACAACTTCCAATCAATACCATTACAACAGTGGCAGTATTTTATTTTTAAGGCAAGGACACGACACCAGCAGCCACAGACCAATCTGGGAACCCAGAGCCAATCCAAGAACCAATACAGGAAGAAGTACTGATTGAGGTATGGTGGTAAATAAGTCAATTTGAAATATTGCCATTTAATCGTGGTCACACATTTTGTAAGGTGGATTTCAATGCTCCTTTCTTAACAATAGCAACAGCCAGAACTTGCACTGGAAACGGAGCGAAGAGTTGTGCTTGAACAAAAACTCAACCAAGAACTACAGGAGAAAAGAAGCAGAGTACAGCTCCATCGAGAAAAGGCCAGCAAAAAGAGACTGCAAGCCAAACTCAAATGCCTTAAAGCACAGTAAGAATTCCTTTACAGTAGGGCTGGTGTGTGTGTGTGTGTGTGTGTGTGTGTGTGTGTGTGTGTGTGTGTGTGTGTGTGTGTGTGTGTGTGTGTGTGTTTAACTTAACTCCCATCTTAAAAAAGAAAACCTTGTTTTTTTCCCTCAAGGCTTTTAGCTGAAAAGGCTACTGCAAAAAAGGTCTGCCCTGAAAGGTCTTCCTCCAATGACTGCTGACTTTATAGACCATCAGTTGAAAACATGTGGCCGAAACCAGAGAGGAAAACAATTCCCAACATCGGTCAAACAGCTGGGTGTGAAGATTTATCATCACAGCCCCAGAGCCTACTGGACACTGAGGAAGCACGTTGTCCTTCCAGGGAAAACAACATTGAGACGCTTCATAAATAGCAATTTCAGCCATTTCCATGTAAGTAGTTCAAGAATGGATCATGACAACTTGACAAGATAGACCAAGTGAAGTGTTGCAGTTCATAATAACATATTGCTGAGCTTTTGTTCAACCATTACAAATCTATGAAAATGTGTCCTAACTGCATTGACCATCCAGATGTTTGTTTTTTAAAATCATTCCATTACACTAACATGCTACATACTGCTCCTTGATTTTACAGCCAGGTTTCCTAGATGGTGTCCTCAGTCACATGGACAACCTAGCGAAAAAGCTAAAGCCAAGTGAGCTTGTTGTTTCACTCGTTTTAGATGAGATGGCAATAAAAAAAACATCTGGATTACAACAGCTCACTGGATTCTATTAATGGCCTCACAGCTAAAGGACAGGTGGCTAACCAAGCCATGGTCCTGATGGCTCGAGGAGTGGCCTCGAGGTGGAAGCAGGTGAGTTGATATTTTATTCCATACTGCTTAGAGAAAGTGACCAATGCATGCACATACAAGAGTTTATTTTATGGGAGTGATTGTGTGTTCACTCAGGACAAATGAATGCACTTCATCTGCTCACTACAGGCTATAGGATACTTCCTTGCAACCAGTGCTCTCTCAGGAGAAGATACAGCAGTGATACTGTCGGAGGCTGTGAGGCGCCTAACAGCAATTGGTTTCACAGTAAGTCTATTATGTAGATGCATACATATTATGTACATACAGGTTACATAGATTATGTTAACATGTACAATGTACACTGTCTCACAACAGGTCATTTCTGTGGTCTGTGACCAAGCCTCAACCAACATGAAAATGCTGAGGTTGCTGGGAGCCAGCCTGGATCCAAAAGATGCTACAGATGTGGCACACTGCGTATTGGTGGAGGGGAAAATAATTCCTCTTATATTCGATGTGCCTCATCGTGTGAAATCCATTCGCAACAACCTGAAAAAACATGGCCTGAAGGTTGGTTTCATTCCCAGACCTGTTTACCATCTAATGAGAATTCAAATTCGATTCAATTCAAATTAGTACATTTTAATTACCATGGTGATGTCAGAGACATTCCTTGCACGCATCTTGGTGTGATCAATGAGTGCAAACCTTGTTACAGTTGTGAAATAGTTACACGTATCACATCAACTTCCATCTTGTTACAGATGGGAGAAAAACAAGTCCAGTGGAAACACTTGGAACGCTGTCATGCTCAGGATATGCAGAACTCTGTCCGCCTGGCTCCAAAGTTGACTCGCAAACACATTGATTTGCCAGCTTTCACCAATATGCGTGTTCGACTTGCAACTCAAGTCTTCAGTCACACTGTGGCTGCAGGTGGGTAATCGACAAACAATTTATGATGCATCTGGGTACGTGAATGGGGCAATCAGAATGGAATGTAATTTAGTTTGGAACAAATTAACCTGTATTACAAGTACAAAATGTAATGCAAGCCAATAATCCAACAATCATATAGGGATGAAGACAATGATCGACTTGAAAAGGCTACCAAGTGAAGCACATCAAACGGCAGACTTCTTTGAACACATGAACCGGTTGTTTGACGTACTGAATTCAAGGTACTAATTCTGACTATTTCAAATGGATACTGATCATCACACTTGTATAGTTTTTTTATTTTTTTTATTTTATTAGTCAATTTAAGTTTATTAATCAGCAAACTCATACTTTTCAGAAGCCTCTCTCATTCCAATCCTTGGTGCCGACCACTCCGAAGAGGTGACGAGTCCAAAGAGCAGTTTAAGATCCTCATGGACAGCCTTACATGGATCTCTTCTTGGACCTTCAGGTTGGTTAGAACACATTCCATGTGGTGATCAGAAAGAGGCAATGGACAATTGTCATGTTTTATGCAGATGAGACACCTCTAGAGATTTCTACAGTGACAGATCTATGATTCTCAAAACAGAATGCCACTGGCATCATTCGATTCATACAATAGATCATTGACTTACAGGCCTGGATTCATTCCCCCTTGCCAACGAGGTTTAATCCTCACCATCCGAAGCGTCCTCCACATTGTGCAGAAGCTGGAGAATGAACATGGAGATGTCAAATTCCTGTGCACAGCAAAGCTTAACCAGGACTGCCTTGAGGTATGAACATAAGTAAAAAAAACAAAACAAAAAACATCATGAATAAACACAGTAGTTAATATTTTCTTCTACTCCAGTTTATGTCTCTTCCCACTCCCAGAATTTGTTCTCTGTGATCCGTGGCAAGGGTGGACATCGCTTCAATCCCACAACCACAGAGTTTGCTGCAGCACTTAAAAGTGCCTCTGTTGCTTCTCTGTCCAACGGAATGGGGAGCAACTGTCTGGAGGATAAGGACATGCCTTTGATCAGTGGACAGAGCAATGCACCAAGCACTGACCAGTCTAACCCACTTCACTCCAACCCCCAAACAGCATCTACCTCAAAGGTGTGTATAATTTAAAAAATAAAAATAATTGTATGGCTGCCTGCCACATGCACATAGAAAATAAATGTGAACATTTTCTCACCCCTTTATAAGTTGTAATGTGTCAATTGTATTTACACTAGGTATATTCTGCCAAAATTCTAATTTAATTTACTGGACATACTGTCGATTCCTTGACAACGGAATGTATATTGTTGCACTGAACTGTTTACATCTGTGTGAATAACATACATATTTGTTTATGGAAGACTCCAAATATGGTGATGCATTTTGTGAATATGATATATTGGCCAAATTTATTTGCATGTCTTCGTTGAACACGGCTTCTTACACGCAAGGATTCTTTCCTAGTCAGTAATGAATGCATTTAAAAACAAATTGCCTAACACTATTTGCTGTCCATTCAGACAATTTAAACTCATCAAGTCATACAACGTAGTAAGGTCGTTTAGGCCATTGTTTGGAACTTTGTGGACTAGTTGTTGTGCAACAAATTCCTGTTGTGCAGCTGTCTTTCTACCTATCAACAATCTTTCCTTTGTATTTGTTTCCAATTCAGTGTTACATCATCAGCCTGGCTGCCCTGACCTACCAGAGGTGAATGAACAAAGAAGCTTGGTAAAGAAAAAACACCACTGCTGTGATCAGTGTGGAAAACACTTCCCTCACATCTCCAAACTTAAATCACACGAGATAATTCATACGGGAGAGAAACCCTATGGTTGTGATCAATGTGGACAACACTTCTCTAGATCGGCACATCTCCAAATCCACCAGAGAATTCACACTGGAGAGAAACCCCATGGATGTGATCAGTGTGGACAACACTTCTCTCAAATAGCAAACCTCAAAAGCCACCAGAGAATTCACACTGGAGAGAAACCCTATGGATGTGATCAGTGTGGACAACACTTCTCCATGATGTCAAGCCTTAAAATCCACCAGAGAATTCACACTGGAGAGAAACCCTATGGATGTGTTCAATGTGGGCAACACTTCTCTGAAATATCCAACCTTAAAAAACACCAGCGAATTCACACTGCAGAGAAACCCTATGGATAATCAGCTGAAGAGGATAATACTGATAATCAGGAGCCTACAAGGAAGATGGCTGGAGTTATTGGTAATATTGGCCCTTTTGATGAGCATGTCGAACATTGGGGTGCATATTCAGAGCGTTTTGATTATTTTGTAGCAGCAAATGACATTTCTGATGCTAAAGTGGTGCCCACGTTTCTGTCAGTAATGGGTCCAAATACCTTTAATTTGCTACGTGACCTGCTACAGCCCACCAAACCCGGGACCAAGACCTATCAGGAAACTGTGGAGGTCCTGACACAACACTATTCACCCAAGCCATTGCTGATCGCAGAAAGGTTTAGATTTCACCGACGCAAAAGAAGAAACGCTGATCTTTATATTCTTTATTTTATTATGAACTCTATTGAACTTCGATTTCCAGGCTATGCCTGATTATTATAGAAAACATCCTAGGAGAGCCGAAGACTGAAGACACCTGTAGCCTTTCTATATGTTTGATGATTTTCCTCCATGTTTCAGCATGTATTTAAATATGAAGTTGTGTGATCTATTTGTGTGACTATATGCCTTATATACTGGAGTACAGAATTAGGAGTTGCTCTTTCTTTAATCTTTATTATTTTTTAAGAAGGATTGGGACGAGGCCCCAAAATATAGCTAACTGTGAGGCTACTATTGTCCCTTGTGTTGTAGAGATAAATACCTTTTGAGAGAGAGGTGGATTGTGCTTTATTAGTGTACTTCTAGGGAAGAGAGGCCTTAAGACTCCTATTAATCGTTGCAAAACAATGTTTTCTAGTGATGTGTTGCTCAACCTATCTTCTTTTCTAATAAGCTTTGTAGCTACTTTAGCACTTTAATATAATATTCTATGAGCTATATAGGTCTTCCGAGTATTGACCCTCAACCTACCTCTTATTTTAAGGACTCAGTCAATGGTGCCCAATTATCACTATTATTAATGTCTTACTGTTTAGATGTGTTGTAATTGTTATATGGGTAAATATGTGACTGGCATCAGGCATGTTGTGCCTTATTGACTCAAAATCATGTATAAGCTTAATATAATTATGGTTGATGTAAATGTTATGCAACTGCACTTTTGGTACTGGGATTGGTTGGACGTTGTTTCGACACGGACAGGGGTTGGTGTTACAACTACGGACACTATAAATGTGACACCAGTTTTTGTGTGCAGTAGACAACGCTGACGAAGGTTTCGGCCGCAACGCGTTCGTTGTGTGCTGCTTGTCTGCAGCATACCATACCCAACCTACCTATGGTAAAATAAATAAGTGCCGTAACCCATTTAGGCCTGACGTCGAAATAAAAAAAATAATATATATTCAAAGATTTGTGCCGCATTTTCACGATTTTTCAAAAATAGCCATGAGCTTGTAGATCTGCTATTTTTAAATGGCTAAAGTATAACATAATGCTTAGTTAAAACACCAAAAGGGGTTCCCGTCCAGAATGGGTTAAAAGCTATTGCTGTGAGTGCTGGATTTCTTCTCTGTGTAAAATGTTGTGTCTGACCATGCACCCGGTAAAATGATTAAAGTGAGTGAGACGAGATGGAGTCGTGCATGCTGCCTTCTATTCAAACTAACATTTCACTCACAGGCTGGATAGCCGAAACGTTTGCCCCTGTTCAAAAATGCAATAAATATTTTGAACTGAAGTCTTGGTGTGTGCGACCCACTACCGTTATTTTGATATGTTTTGAACGGGTAGCGCTGTTGTCAGTCAGAGAGCGGTGGTCACATGAAGAGTAACTAACATTTCACTTCCATACAACACAAGTGTGGGAATTTGGAAGAGCTAGCGATGGTGGGGTTTACGGCAGCTCTGCATTGGGAAGAGGGATGGCTGCCAACACCCTGCATGTCCCGCAGGATTCATTCCTACCATGGTGCAGATGATTTGGGGAGAATGCCAGAAACCATGATCAGAGATGCTGCATTTTCCCTAAAGAGATATCAGATGCGTCCCTTTTCTGGGAAACAGCAGGAAGCCATTTTCAACCACAGGCTTTCAAGGGCATGCAGGTCTGTAGAGAAGGCCTTTGGCATTCTTGCCTCTAGGTGGAGGATCTTCTACCAACCCATCCAGATGAGACCAGAGACGGTTGACCACCTGGTGATGGCAGCGTGCGTCTCTGCACAACATTCTCACCAGGCCCATGGATGATGAGCACTGGTTGAAGGAAACCATGCCCAAATATGGAGATGGCTGACGTCATCAATCAATACGTCACAAATAAATTATGTCTGTCACACCACCATATATGGTTGCCAATCCATTATGCATGGTGACATCACGTGACATCACGGAGACCCTTAGATCTCCATATATGGATCTCACCTCGTATAAAAAGCTGCGTGCAAGCGCCTTGTCGTGACTACGTGATTCAGAAAAAGTGTGCAGTTCTGCATGTCTTGCATGTCTGACCTTCAATAGAAGTAACCATGTACGCCCGGAGCAGCGCGTTGGTGTTTGACCCACAATGTGTGCAGGTTAGGAACATGGCCACCCTGAAGGACATCACCATTCGCTTGAAGTCCATCAAGAACATCCAGAAAATCACCAAGTCCATGAAGATGGTGGCAGCTGCCAAGTTTGCCCGCGCTGAAAGGCAGCTGAAGCCTGCCCGCGTGTATGGAAACGGAGCCATGGCCCTGTATGAAAAGGGTGAGATCAAAGCGCCAGAGGACAAGGCCAGCCAGCACCTGATCATCGGCGTGTCATCTGACCGCGGCCTCTGTGGCGCTATCCACTCTGGTGTCGCCAAGGCCATGAAGAGTCAGATAGCCACTCTGAGCGGTGCTGGCAAGGAGGTGAAGGTGGTCAACGTGGGGGATAAACTAAGGGGTCTGCTGCACAGGACTCATGGACAGCACATTATCTTAAACTGCAAGGAAGTGGGTCGCAAGCCCCCGACTTTCAATGATGCTTCTATCATTGCCACGGAGCTGCTTAACTCGGGGTATGAGTTTGACCAGGGGTCTATCATCTATAACAGATTCAGGTCTGTTATCTCATACAAGACAGACAACAAGCCTCTGTTTTCCGTCGACACGGTTGCTAATTCGGAGGCCCTGAGCACCTACGATGACATCGATACCGACACGCTGAGGAACTACCAGGAGTTTGCCCTGGTCAACCTCATCTACTACAGCATGAAGGAATCCACCACCAGTGAGCAGAGCGCCAGGATGACCGCTATGGACAGCGCCAGCAAGAATGCCTCTGAGATCATTAACAAGCTGACCCTCACATTCAACCGTACCAGACAGGCTGTCATTACCAAGGAGCTCATTGAGATCATCTCTGGAGCTGCTGCTCTATAAACGATAAACATCTAGTCAGAGTACTTCATGAGTATACAGAGAAATCAACCTCTTAGAGAACATATAATGTTCCATCCGTTTTGTGTACATTATTATAATTATATAATACAAATAGGCTATATACAGAGCCACACAAAATACAGAGCCATAAAAAAGAAGTTTGAAAGATTAGTTCTGGAGACAGACAGACCCTCTCATAGACGGCTAGCCTCCTAACGAGCCATGCAGTGCAAATGCCATACAGCTTGGTCGGTCCGCTGATGGCTACGACCGAATGTTTTACACATATGCCACCCAGCCTGGCAGTGCTCCACTGAAAGCACCTTTTTAGTTCCATTTAAATCCTTGTTAATGTCTGGTTTTGTCAAAACCTTTCGTAGTTTCTAAGCACTCAGCCGTCCATGTGCCTTAACAGCAATTCCTGCTATGCTAAGGGCTTCTGACAGAAAGCAAACGTGAGTTTTGGGCGGACTTGCAAATAGCGAATTAAATTATAATTCAAACTAATGCACTGGCGATAGCACTCAAATTATTCCTCAATCACTCGCAATGTACGCAATTGTCGGCCCTTCCGTCTTTCAAACTATCTGTCTTGCTAAATGTGCTGTACCCCCACATATTTCTAGAATGAAATATTAAAAAGATCAAATCACAGTCATGTGAAATTCTCTTTAGGCTAGGTTAAACCTAAATTACTCTTTAAGCATACTGCACATTTTCTATTGACGCGAACACTAGCTCCCCACAATGGTTGACACCAACACTAGCTCCCCACAATGGTTGACACCAACACTAGCTCCCCACAATGGTTGACACCAACACTAGCTCCCCACAATGGTTGACACCAACACTAGCTCCCCACAATGGTTGACACCAACACTAGCTCCCCACAATGGTTGACACCAACACTAGCTCCCCACAATGGTTGACACCAACACTAGCTCCCCACAATGGTTGACACCAACACTAGCTCACCACAATGGTTGACACCAACACTAGCTCCCCACAATGGTTGACACCAACACTAGCTCCCCACAATGGTTGACACCAACACTAGCTCCCCACAATGGTTGACACCAACACTAGCTCCCCACAATGGTTGACACCAATACTAGCTCGCACCAATGCACTCATTTCAATAAAGCAGCCTCACAAATAGTCAAAATTACAGTAGCATTGGATGACAGAATTGAAATTGAATACAGATGGCTGGATTATGAGGATTATGAAGCAGGTCATGTTTCTGCATGCACAGACCAGAGCCATAGAGTAAGACAGAGTTACGACATTGAGGGGTCAGAAAACTGAGCACTCGGGCGCTGTTCATGCAAGCTGGAATTTGTAATAGTTGGCAGAAATGCCAACGTTATGTGAGAGTTATGTGTTTCCCCGTTTTTCTCCATTGACTTTCAATGTGTGTATGTGCGTGCGTGTGCACGTGCGTGACAGGAGGTCAAGTTCAGAGCCATCTAATAGAAGAGTTGCGATATTGAGGGGGCAGAAAACAGCCTGGTCATGTGGTTCATGTACTCCATAGACTCCAATGCATTCCATAAACGTCCGGTAGTCCCCATTCAATACTTCTGGTTGTCCCCAAATCTAAATAAGGTCTTAACTATACATTATTCTGAGACAAATGTCCAATTGTTCTATTTCATTTTGGCATGAGGCATTGAGGGAGATGGCTATAGTGACACAACATGGACATTTATGGAACATTAACACTCAAATAAATGCTAACATATAGGCAAATCAATAGTAGCGGGGGCGGACTTGTAAGAAATCAGCAAGATTTGGCTTTTGGTGACTAGTTTCTGAATTTTGGTGTGGTGTTCGGTATGGTATAAGGATTTCAAAAAGCTGTGCAAACAGACCACTAGGGGGCGCTCCCAACGTGTTTGCACAGCTTTTTGAAATCCTTATACCATACCGAACACCACACCAAAATTCAGAAACTAGTCAACAAAAGCCAAATCTTGCTGATTTCTTACAAGTCCGCCCCCACTACTATTGATAGCTGTGCAAACACGTTGGGAGCGCCCCCTAGTGGTCTGTTTGCACAGACTCAAATATTGGATACGTATAGGTATGGTTGAAAACCAAAATAATTGATAAGAGATTTTTCAATGGATTCTGTTACTATTGGGTGTGCTAAATAACATACTCAAATTTTAGGAACAACAAACAACCAGAAAGGCATTGTTTTCATGCCGGGCAGACTTAGCTATGGCAAAACTTCTTTGGAGAAGAATACTCTAATGCGACGGACGAGTCAGAGATGGACAAATATGCACAGGACCGTGCATCCCACTAGACCAGAGCCCCCTGGTGTGGTGGAAAGGGAATTAACACAAATATCCCCAACTCTCGTGTTGCGAGGGCTTAACTCTCCATTCCTGCCACCTGAGCGGATTCTTTCTGCGGCGGGACTTTAGGTGATAAGACTTCACACTCAGGTCTGTGTATTTTTTGGCCATTGGAAATGTAATATTATATTAAAAGGTCTGTGTATTTTTTGGCCATTGGAATTTTAATATTATATTAAATGAAATTTGGAAAACGGTATTTCTTTTCTAAATACTATTTAGAAATTGTTATATAAAACTTAGAAATATATTATATATTATACATTTTAAAGTTATAAAGTCGGGGCATCACCACCGACCTGGTGTTCTGCATTGACTCCCATTATATAATGGAATAAACCAGGCTGTACAGACCAGGATTTAACAAGCCTGGTTTTGTCTTAAATCCTGGATTAGTTAATCCAACTTTCGTGAAATAGGCCCCAGGTGTTCAGCACCAACAGGGGGGGACAGGTGAAGAATATTTGGGCGAGGATTGATAAGGTGTGGGTCAGCCTCGGCCTCCGCGGAAGCCCACCTTCAATCTAACACGTTATTCAGCGTCCAACAAGGTCAATCTTTGAGACCAAGCACGTTTAACAGACAACTATTAGTATTAGTATTATTTAGATCCTTTCTCTTCCATTCACAGTCACGGAAGTCCCTTGACGTGACCAGCCGGGCAAAGGCTCGGGTGATGAAACATAGGGAGCAGACGGACCTTATCGGACCTTATCGACCTATCAGACGGGGACATTAGCAATTGTATACGGCTATACGCTGATCGATCCGGTGAGTTCCAATGCTGTACACGTATGCAAGATTCTGAACCAAAATATTCAGCAATTACGTTGACCAGTTAAAGACAACACACTATTTACATAATACAACTCCCCCAGCGGTGGGGAACATTCAGCCGCCTTGCCCTACCTCCCCCATCCCCGTTGAGGCTCCTTCTTTTGAAGTGCCATCCGGAAATGAGGATCAGCCACAACCTCTGAATATTTGACAAATTATTGATTTGGGCTTATTTTCACTTTTTGTAGACACCAGAGATGGCCCCATCAATTAACTTATGTTAGGAGAGAAGGCCAGTAAAAAAGTATGTGGCGTCATTAGGGACCATGCGGAGGGTACTTGTGGTGAGCCAGGTGTGTTTAGCCAGCAGAAGGAGCAAGTCCTGTGTTTAAAGCATTCCTGGACCTGGTCTTCAAACATCTACGAGAACTTAGCCTATCAGACTAATTATGTTTTACATAATACAACTCCCCCAGCGGTGGGAAACATTCAGCCGCCTTGCCCGACCTCCCCCATCCCCGTTGAGGCTCCTTCTTTTGAAGTTCCATCCGAAAATTACGATTCTCATTCAAGAAAGGTGTTGGTCGATACCGACACGAAGGAACTACCAGGAGTTTGCCCTGGTCAACCTCATCCGGAAATGAGGATTTTCATTCAAGAAAGGTGTTGGTCGATACCGACACAGAGGAACTACCAGGAGTTTGCCCTGGTTAATCTCATCCGGAAATGAGGATTCTCATTCAAGAAAGGTGTTGGTCGATACCGACACGGAGGAACTACCAGGAGTTTGCCCTAGTCAACATCATCCGAAAATGAGGATTCTCATTCAAGAAAGGTGTTGGTCGATACAGACACGCTGAGGAACTACCAAGAGTTTGCCCTAGTCAACCTCATCCGAAAATGAGGATTCTCATTCAAGAAAGGTGTTGGTCGATACAGACACGCTGAGGAACTACCAAGAGTTTGCCCTGGTCAACATCATCTATTATAGCATGAAAGAATCCACCACCAGTGAATGGAATGTTAATCTACAGCGGTCCTCGTGTAGCTCAATAAGAGCACTTAAAGGGTCACTTCACCCCTGACACAACCTGATCTTATTTTAATGATGTTTAGGACACTAGAAACACTTTTCCTGGGTTTTTGTGTGCGCAATCCCTGTTTTCAGATAGCCTGGTCAGAAATTCATTTTATCTACGTCAGAATGCTCATGGCCCCTCCCCTCCGGACTACAACAGTCTAACCTCGCGTCACCTTAGAGTATGCGCGTCACCTACACACGGCTACACCTACACCTGAAGACAGCCCCGAGGGGTGTCCGTTCCACCTACAACCTTATTTGACCCACCCACCACAGCACCGCTGCATTCCTCAGATTGTTTGTGTAGGCTACTATCATGGCGTCTGCAGGGACACCGGAGAGTGATACTGAGCAGCACTC
Source organism: Electrona antarctica (assembly GCF_951216825.1). Lineage (NCBI taxonomy): Eukaryota > Metazoa > Chordata > Actinopteri > Myctophiformes > Myctophidae > Electrona > Electrona antarctica. The sequence goes on along the minus strand of NC_136812.1, from coordinate 52,242,714 downwards.
AATGGACGAAGAGGACTATTTTCAAGTCATTGTTGAGGCAGAAGGGCAGCAGGGCTATTTATTTGAACCGGAATACACCGAAGAGCAACTCCGGCACAGAGACGAAGAGGAGGCCGCAGCCGCTGCTGCCGATGCAGCCAGGCAGGCAGCAGTAGTTGCTGGGGCGGACGTGGAGGAGCAGCGCATCGGGAATGATTCCTGGTGCATGCGCACAAACTGCATGCCCATGGAGACTGAACGAGACTCGCTATGTTGCCAAGAATTCCCCCGTGCACAATTCATTCTGGATGAACTGCTGGACGAGCGAGATGCCAGGGGGGGGGGCACAACCAGGGCTGCCGATATGCGTAACTCTCCACAACAGCTTTGGACCTCACGTAGACAGACATGTCCTGGAAACGTATTTCAGGATCCCCAAAAAGAACTGGGAGGAACAGCCAGAACCAGCGGGTGCGGGTGGACAATTATTGTCTCACGAGTAAGTATTGCTAGAATGTGTCAACTTCTTACGTTGTCTTTTCGGTATGCTACACCATGGCTGAACTTGGAGCCATCATGCGTCCTGATGTGTGCATTGTTGTCTACCGTATTTTATAATAAAAAGAATAAGCCTGGCCTATCCTACCGAAGGGACACAACATTCTATTTATCTATTTATTGTTGGATTTCTGGAGCCGTAGCGTTATTGCTTTTGTTTGACTGATTGCATTCCTTTATATAGTTCTGCATCTCTTGTAATTGGAGCTCCCGAATGGATAATATCCTACCAAGTGTATAATATGTTTTTTACATTAGGCCATTGTAGCCCTAGCCGCAATTTGCAACTCTAGATTATTTTATAATGGGATGAATCTAGAGTTCCAATACCCTCCATTGACTCCCCATTCATACAATTTGCTGGACAATGCATTTTTATTTGAGCTGTCTGAATATTAGTGGAGTATTCTGGTATATGAATATGTGACATTAGTCTATCGATCTAATCACGTCTGTTGTCAATTATATCTTTCAGTCAATATCGCTTGGTAGCCTACAGACACTTTTTGGAGTGGATTCTTCAAGGCGAAAAACTTGGTGCTGGCACACTTATTGTTTTACCAGCCTGTGTCATAAAAGCCATCCGGTCCAAATTTCCATCTCCAACGGGACAGTACCGTGGATTCCAGGAAGTCCGTGCCGCTTTTGGACAACTCTAACAGACTACAGTTGAAATGTTTATTTTTTTATAAATAAAACCTTGAGCTTCACATTTGGTTTACAATTATTAATTGAAGATATGCCTATAAGCACTGTACATTTCATGACTTGAACAGTAAGTCAGCTGTTTCAATGTAATGCGAAAGGTCTCATTAGAAATGGTCTGATATAGTCTCATTTGGCACAAGATTCCTTTACCATGGCATGCCTGATACATAACAGTGTAAGTAGTATTATTGTCCATATGTTTAATCATAGAGATAACAGTGAAAACGCCCAAGAGTAAAAAAAAAAAAAAAGAAAAGAAAACTTACAAAGCATAGAAGTCTAGTTTGCGTTCAATATGAATACCATTATCAACTTCACAGGCTGACAAATAACATTGGTTGCACCTTGTATATGCCAACAATGGAAGGGGAAGCAGTGAAGCATGAGAAGTTTTCTTTGCTGTTTTTATTTCCACATTGACACACAGTACAAGGATGTTGCCTAAAGCTAGTATGCAAAATGCATTACCAACCATCCACTCAAAATATAAACAATGAGATACAGGTAAACAGTTTGCATTGCTGCTGGATTCGATATTTTAATTGTCACACCTTGAAGTACATTAGCATTCTATGCTTTTGGTTCCTCAAATTGTAGCAGCAATAATAAACTGTACAATGCCTGGCTGCAGAATAAGCATGAATGCACACAATGTTCTGCCGCTCCAAATATACATACATATCTGGTCAACTTCCATGGCTACTGCTAAGGACTGTTATTGTCACACCACAAGTTTACAGGATTGAAACTGTGTGAAATGATTTGCAGTTACAAAATATAATAGAAGTGATAATGCCCGTTTGATGTGCCATGTAGCCAGAGTGACATCGCAGCAAGACTCAGCACTCAGCCTGATGATGGAAAGTGTTCTGCCTTTTTCAGCACATGCGTTGTGTGGACCACAGTGGAGGTCTTCAGTGATGTGTACTTGAACAAAGCCTGTTTTCTATACTCTGCCCAAAATCCATAAAAGATTGGATAACCCACCGGGGAGACCTATAGTCTCAGCCATAGATTCTCTTACTGAAAAGATTTCGAGTTTTGTTGATTATTTTCTAAAACCATATGCCACTGCTTTACCGTCATATGTACGTGACTCTATGGATATGATTAACATCTTGAAATCCATCCATGATCTAGATCAAAACAACTATATCCTTGTAACAATGGACATAGAAAGTTTGTTTACCAATGTTGACCACCAGGGGGGGTTAGAAGCCCTCACACATTTCCTTAGTCAAAGAGACCCTGATGTTCTACCCAGTACCAAGTGTATTAGGGAGCTGGCTGAAATAGTTTTGAAGAAAAATGTCTTCATGTTTCAAGATACTCACTATGTTCAGCGTAAGGGGACCTCTATGGGAAGCAAAATGAGCCCCCAATTCAGTTCCCTCTATGTTGCACTGTTTGAGGAAAAGTTTGTGTCTAACACAGAAAATCCTTTTCAAAAACACATTAAACTATGGAAACGTTATGTAGATGATGTATTCTTGATATGGCAAGGTCCTGAGAACACTCTTATGGAGTTCTTTACCTATTTGAACAGTTGTCATGAACATCTAAAATTTATCTGTCATGACCTGCAGGAAATCAATTTTCTGGATATACTCATAAAGAGAAAGGGTAATGGGTTTGCCACTGACCTCTACAGAAAGAAAACAGACAAGTGTTCCTATCTACAGGCCGATTCCTTCCACCCTACTCATCTAAAGAAAAGTCTACCAATCAGCCAGTATAGTCGGATCCGCAGAATCTGCAGCGATGAGGCTGTTTTCAAAAAACAAGCAGACAAACTAGATTTGAGATTTAGGCAAAAGGGTTACCCAGAACAGTGGATACAATCAGCCAGAGACAAGTATATGGATATCACGCAGGAAGAGTGTCTCACAAAAAGACAGGCAAAACCAACTGACACTAGTGCATGTTGTTTCCTGCAGTACTCTCCTGTGGGTAAGGAACTTGAGAGCATAATTAAAAAACATTGGCATATAGTAAGTACAGACCCACAAGTAGGTAAGGTGTTTAAAGATTCCCCTAGGGTGGTATACAAACGTCCTCCAAATTTGAGAAATGTATTGGTGAAATCAGATCTACCTCCCCTAAGAAAAGGTACTTTTCTAGATGTCCCAGATGGGAATTATAGATGTGGAGCCTGCACACAGTGTAATTTCACTACTAAGTGCACCACCTATAACCATCCTCACACAGGGAAGAAAATAAAAATTAGAGGGCTCATTACCTGCAATCAAAACAATGTTGTGTATCTAATATCATGTCCCTGTGGTCTCGCCTATGTAGGAAAGACCACCAGAGCTCTCAAAACCAGGATTGCTGAACACCGGAGCAACATACGCACCAGGGATCAACGCAGTCCAGTGGCCTTACACTTTGCTGAAGCACAACATAGTGTCTCCTCCCTGAGATACATTGGCATAGAACATGTTAAAACTCCAAGAAGGGGAGGTAACATTGATAACCTCTTATTAAGAAGAGAAAGTTACCACATTCATACTCTTCAAACCATGATGCCGAGGGGCTTAAACCAGGAAGATGAAATTAGACACTTTCTGTAGAAAACTATTTTTGGTTTGCTTGGAGTGAAGCTCTACTTCTCCAACTGACTTTTAATTTAAAAAGTAAAAATATGGTTCTAAAATATATTTTTCTAAAATATATTTTTCTAAGCTTTAAAAGGTGGCCCCCTGCGTTGAACAAATCCAACCTGGTACATGTGTTGTTGCATGCATTTCTTAGCCGTAGTTTCCTTTGTTGTTTATCATGATTGTTCTTCATCTTTTTCTTGTTTCACACACAAGGAAAAATATTGGAAATGTCAAAGCCCACAGACCTAGTAGGATTTGTGAGATCTTTATTTTGATGTATTGGTGAAATGAGTATAAATATACATGTATGTTTTTTAAAATTGTTTTAAATTGTTTTTAATTGTTGCACTAAAGTGTCTGAACAGTTTATTTTTACATCAATGTCTGGGTCCCCACCCACTCACTCAGGGGTGACGAGTCACACCTGTAGTGATGGGAGGGGCACCAAAATGTGGTGTTCTGATTGGTTAATGGGGGTACTCCCTGAATATAAAAGTACAAACTTTTGTGTATGTTCACATGACCTGATGAAGATCAAATAGATCGAAACGTTGTCAGAATTTTCAATAAAGAACGTCTTTCTTATACCCATGGTGTGCGGGCTCCATCCAATACCTACTGAAGTTTCTTTAGCCCAGCACCCAACCTGTTGATGTGCGTGTTCTACGTCCGCTCTACTTGAACAAAGCTGCCATTTTCAGTTTCTTGCAAATGAGAAAATAGCCATAGAAAGAAGACAAGGAAAATGGTCAGATACATGAAATGTTTCCAATATGAGCAGATCAAATGTATATACAGCACAACAAGAACTTGAAATAGCTGACAGTCTTCACCGCAACGCAGTCGATTCCCAGCCTCCTGTAGTCCATAATCAGCTCCTTGGTGTCCTTCATTGATTGCGAGGTTGTTGTCATGACACCATTGTGTCAGTGAATCCACCATATTCCTGTAGGCAGTCTTGCCATCACTGATGAGGGCCATCAACGTTGAGTCATCTGCATGGTCCCCACCCAGCAACTGAACGGGACCTGCATCAGAATGTAGCTATAACAATATTTGGCAACATCAAGGAGAAGACTTATTAGCTTCATGCCCTAGAACCGACTTGCATGCCTGGCCAGTAATTCCTGCATTGTAGGAGCAGGTGAAGGGCCAATGTTGGGTGGTAGATCAGGTGGTTGAGGCTGATCAAGGGAGGATGTCGGGGCTTTGTACAGTATTTCTGGATTCTGGCGACGCTCAAACACCATCTCCATGAGCCTGCGCCTAAAGTTGGTGGTGTGAGGCTCGTAAATTATTTTCAAAACCCATTTCCCTGAGCGCCTGCAGAGAGCCCTCTTGTGACGCAGCGCACCTGAAATGAAGGAGAGAAAAAAGGTTTCGAGAAGGACTCCCCATTGAAATTATGCTGCAAGTGTAACAAATAAACTTTAGACATAACTGCTCTAAAAACACACCTGTACAAGTAGTGGCTTGCCTCCTCTTTACAATGCAATTCATTATTATTACCAGTATGCTTGAAGAGCCCCATTTGTCCAAGGTCCTTGAGAAGCCTATTGTCCTGTACAAGTGAGGACAGTGTCCTGAAGGATGCAGAGTCCCTCTTCATCCACATCTTCTTCCTCCGATGTTCTGCACTGAGTTGAAGATGACAGCACTCGTGCGTATTGCCATCCTCTGCCGACGTGTGCTCATCACACACGTGGCGAAGGATGGACAGCCAGCGCTGCTGCAGTAGCTACAGTAGTGTGAATATCAATGGAAATAAATTACAACTCTCTGAGAACAATCCAGAATATTACAGATGCAGATCCCTCACCTCTGTGTCACCCTCACATGTTCCACACGAGAACCACATGTGGTTATAAATGGACCTTTGTAGAACATACATCAAGAACAAGTGATTAGACATCCTGAACAAATGACAGTTTGAAATATGTGCCTTCTTTGCCAGTTTGCCTAAACACTCACATTGTCCACCCGTGCAATATCTCCATGCCTTTCTTCCTGCTTCTGGTTTTCAATTTTTTCAGGAAACCTGCAAACACACACACAGACCATAGTGCCTTTTATTGCAGGCCGATTATAACATGAATACTTGAATAGTATATACTGTAAACAGCTTTGAACCTGATGCATACTTTTCTGCCAGTGTTCTACAAGTACAACTACACGCTCCATAAATAACCAACCAATAACCAACCTTTAGCAGTGTGCCATATGTCAAACTCATGTTTGATCTCCGGGTGTTCAATCCTCATAATCTTCCTGATTGAGGGAGAGCGGTCTGTGGCTATCACCTCCACATCAACCCCCATACCAAGCAGCTCTGCAAGTATGGAAACCTTATTTATGAAGTGCCTTACAAAACATAGTTATAAGGTGCTGTACAATTATGAAAATGAAACAATAGAGTTCAAAGTAAACAAGGCAACATAACAGCAATAAAGCATAATGAGGACCTGTCAGTCCATGCTTGAAACCCCCTGGTTCCATCATAACAGAGCTGGATGCTTCTGTGACCTGGAAGGAGGAGCAAGAAACAAAACGCAGCAGTCTAAAGTTACTTCAATAACCGCATGATACTACACTATGTTATGTTACAAACAGACCATCCTGCTGTGAACAACATTTAAAAACATCAGAATTACCTGTAATAATTCAGTGTGAATTATCTCCTTTGTGTCGTCCAGCATAAACGAATAATGGCAGAATTTGGCACTGAATCCAGGCAAGTCACATCTAGCATCACCCAAGAGTTGGGGCCGTTCTTTGGGCCACTTATCATCATCGTCTGGTGACTGCTTCAGGAAGACTTGTGCCAGGAGTTCATGCCTCTGTTCCTGGTACAGTTCCTCAATAACTGGGTAGAGATATGCCTTTTGTATTTGGTGAAATGTAGTGCTACCAAACATGTGTAGTTGCATGGCCTTAGACCACCCTGAAAGACCAGTGAAGGTGCCCCCTGTGAACACCACAGATGCAGCAGCTTGCAGATGGACCTCTGGCATTCCCCTGACATCTGGCGATGACCTCCATGTGTCTTTATGCCCGTCAGTGCACTGCCACGTGATGTTCAACTGTGCCCCAACATAGTACTTTTTCACATACGGGATTGCTTTTCCACATGTTTGGCAGAATTTGAACAGGGACATAATTCTCTCCTCATCCACAAGGACCTTCCCATTGGATCCCACATCCTCATCCTCCTCCTCCTCCTCCGATGATGAGGTTGTCTCGGGCTGGAAGCTCTCATCCCCCGGATCATCTGCCTCCACACTGGTCTGAGAAGAAGTCTCAGACCAGAAGAGGTCACTGGCAAGATGTCCTGTGGTCTGAATGAAAAACAGAACTTGATACTGTAGCAATCTCTTTCATATGGAACTTATGATTGTATTAAAATGAGAAAATTCCAGATGAACTTTTAATTGCATATTTTCTATGCAGCAAGAAATGGATGACACCAGAGTAAAGTGTTTTTTCAAACAGATATACTAACTTACAGATTGACTTGGTCCTGGCACTGCCACTGGAACAATATGTGACAACTGTTCCTCTGCCTGGATGAGAGTAGAAACAGCAAGAAAACATAAAGAGACAGCTGTGTGAGGAACGGTTTAGCGACCCAATTCAAACTGTTTCAGACATCCTGTTGTCCAAGACATATACAAATTAGTGATATATTAGTTTGACTTGTATTTCCTTTTCCTGACACACTGATCACGATCATGTTGCTTCTGCTATGAAGAGGCATACACTAGTCTGCTGCACATAGAGACATACTGCAAATGGAGTGCAAATACAATCATTTTAGTGTTGTGGAACATCTTGCAGTCAGACATGTTCTCATGGATGTCAAGTGGTACAAAGGTTTACATTAGTTTTTTGACAACGTTTATGTATTGAATAGGACGTATAGGGGGATAGTAGCTCGAGCTATGGACCAGAGCTAGGGGGATAGGTACATTTTGAGGGGCGCTAGCCCCCTATATACACACACACAGGTATGTTTGTTTTTAGTTCAATGTTTGTTTAACAAACATGTTTGTTTTAAAAACGTGTTCGTTTAAAAAAAAAATGTTTTAAAAACAAAGGGAAAGTTTACATTTACAACATTACACCAATGATTTGCATGTGGGCCATGGGCACCTTTGGTGCATGACACAGAAATAAATAATATACATCTACACCATGAGGCAACGTCTACACATGCAATAATAACGAAAGCCGTTTATAACCATTATACGTTTGCTCAATGAGACATGGATCACACGACGGCTGTGACCAAAACAAAACAAACGCTGAAACTAGCCATGGTTCACATCTGACGCGCCGCTCGTACATGTTCCAGGGCTACACTGAAATAATGTTGACTCTCGTGACTGACGCTGACAAGCGTCATGTAAAGCATGGCTAAACAAAACAATACTATCACGATCAGACAGATTCGTACCTGTACCTGACTCCTTTTCGCTGGCGGTGGTCCCACTGACTCGGGTTCTTCAACTTCTTCCTCCAAGTTGATGGATGGAACCGCCGTGAGCAATAACACTGCTCGAGGCGGTTTACCTCCCATGAGGCTGTTCTTCACATCGAAGCGGTTTACCTCCTCCGGTTTGAAGTGCAGACTACACACTTTCTCAACCCGTAGCTGCTCAATCGGTGTGCTGTCGTTGAACTTCGGGTTCTTGATGGCCCTGACCCACATCTTACAGCGTTCTGTATCCTTGACTGGAAAGGAGAAGGCGCTAACCCTACCAGGATGATTCCTCCTCTTCCAAGCCGTGCACTGGGGCACTGCACAATTACACACATATGGCATAGGCATGCTTATACAGTAACGTCGCAAATACTCAAGAAACAAACAAGTGATATTATAACTGACTGCTCTGAACTCCTACTCTACAAAGTGAATATGGCACTCATGGATTTTTATACAAAACACCTGGGCATAGATTTGATGTCGAACACCTGGGCATGTTCATGCCCAGCTGTGTCGCCTAGGTGATATAATATATGCAATCTGGGTGGATCATGGGGCAGTTCCATAGTGGATCAGGGTGGATACGTTTTGAGGACCGCGCCCCGTCGGGGAGGTTGGGAGCGCAAAGCATTCTGGGAGTTGAAGTAATAGGCAGTGATACACTATGATCAGCCAGACCGACAGACTATTTTTGTTCTCCAGTTATGTAACACTCATTTCAAACGTTTCTACTTTTTCCCACTATAAATAGAGGTATAATTGAGTGACTGAAATTTCTTCCAGAGGTGAAGTGACCCTTTAATTGTCTCTGAACCACAAGGTCAAATCCTGGCACAAACAACTCAGCATATGAGCAATCTGGCTCCCCAATCTGGTTTACAAGAGCATTGCAAAAGATATAGGTCCTCATTCACAACGGCGTTTACGCTCATAAAGTGACGTTACGTGAGCGGAGCGTGAGCGGACAGGCATTTACGTGGATTCCCACATTACGTGGGAATTCATGAACTTGAACGTGAACTTGACGTTGTTTGTTCGGAATATCCGCTAAAAGCTGCGCCAGCTCAGAGGGTCGTGTACGGCTTGCGTAGATTTATTCAGAAGGCTTTAGTCTTCATGCTGAATCAATTAAAAGTCCCCAAATCTCAGATAAAATATGTAGGCATGTGTCCAAAACATTGGTCAGCACATAAAAAAATTATAGCTTATATAAAAGCCAAGTATCACTTGTATGCCTAAATGCATGCATTCTAGAGGCAGGTTAGCCTAGAGTCCCATACAGAAACTGCCCCTGCAAGCCCGACACCTTTTTAGTTATTTATTAGGATATTTCTAGCATGCGCGATTGCGCTGCTCACTTGACAGCTTTCTACTCGCAGTGCAACACGTTGTGAGCTTGTAGATCGGCTCTCGCGGACTCGCGCTGCATGTTAAAAAACAAATTCACAATTATAATAAGAACATACACGTATCTTCATTCTGCACTGTACGAATCCAACATCGTTTAGTGTAGTAATGTCTGCAGTATAGGCCTATTGAAATTGTTTTGTTACGGAGCTCCTTTGAGTCAGTCTGACTGTCGGTGTGAGGGGGGGGGGGGGGGGATTAGCCCTATATAAAAAATTAGAAGACCACATTAGCCTATTTGAATGAATGGCATCAGCGTGTTTGAAAGTCGGCCAGTCATATCATAGTTTTAAGCCAGCTCACCTCCACTCGCGCTTGTTCACAAACATGACGGACAGACAGACAAGAAAGGCTGTTGATGATGATTATTATTACCACTGTAACTCGCTGATCAGCATGTTGACAGAGACTCAGCCAATTAGCCTAAATGCCTTTGCTGCAAGCACCTATCTGCCTCCATTTGCGTCGTGGTATTAATTTATAATAATGTATATTGATCACATGCGGACGCCACACAGAATAGCCAACTCTTACCTGCAGCTGAGGAAACATACAATGTAGTTGGATCGGATGAAATATAGCCTTTAGTCCAAATCCCACAAGAAAAAAAAAGAAAGAAAATATGTCCTGTGTCCATGCATGTCCATATATTTGCTTTCCAAATCCGACAGTGCAGGACAGGGAATCAATCACAGCAGTAGACTAATCAATAGGGCCTTTTATCATTGCCGAGTTTTAATATAGCATTTGGTCGTGTGGTGAACAGTACAAATTAACTTCTTTCTCATTATGTGAAAGTAACTGTAACATCAGTTAACTTATTAACGTTCTGCTTCTGACATTTAACAAGGAGTGAAGCAATGCGTGCCAAGTTGGCAAGTTTCGTATATAATTATATACATATAACTCGCGCTGTTTGCTTGAAGATCTGTCCGTGCAGAGACCCGCCTGTCAAAATTAACTGCTCTACAAGCTCATCGCGGCTGTTGTATATAATTTAAAACTTGGGAATCCTCTGTGCCGTCTATGATGACGTATTTGGATATTTCCTGTTGCCTTATATGGTCGTGGATGTTCCATCAAACCAGGCGAATCGCTTGGAAAAAATGCGGAAATGATACACTCGCCGATCCGCACAAATGAAGTGATTACACCTGGTTCCCTGAATAACACGGGACTTAACCGTAGCGTGATCAGACGTATTTTCCGCTATCTATACGCATGGCCTTTACGCTTCCGTTACACTATTTCTCCTTTGTGAATGAGGACCATAGACTTTGCTGTTGCTACCCTTTAAAAGCTCATGGCCATTGACCGTGCATTTGGCGCTTGAGTATTCTGCAAATGTCAAAGAAATAATCTCAAGGGTGCATGTCTGTCCACATGATGGTGGTGGTGTGTGGCAGCGTGTGGTCACAGCCAAACGGCTTCTCAAATAGTCTATAATGTCAGTGATACGATACGAGCAACATTGCTTATATTTAAAGCAACGTACAAAACGGACGGACTGGAAGCAAAATAAAACAAAAGAATGGCGGCGGCTAAAAAGAAAAAAGCTGAAGATCTGGAGGAGATCAAGGAGACGCTATACTCTCTGACAAGAGAAGTTGAGAAAGTGTCCAAACAGCAAGAAATGATAATGAACCTGGTGGAACAAATCACAGAACTAAAAAATCTGGTGAAAGAGAAAGAGGAGAAAATTGAGTTCCTGGAGAGTCGAGTGGATGACCTTGAACTATATACCCGAATGGAAGATGTGATTGTAACTGGATTGAAAACCACTCACAGGAGCTATGCGAGAGCTACGGAGACCGGCGGTAACGCCGCCGACTCTGACGAGCCCCCTCCAGAAGAACAACTATCACTGGAGCAGCAAGTCGTAGCATTCTTTGTGAGTAAAGAAATGAATCTACAAAGCGACCAAATCGCTGCATGTCACGCCCTCCCCCTCCCCAAAAACAAAACAAAAAACAAAAAGAACAGCAGTTCAATACCAGCCATAATAGTGAGATTTGTGAATCGAAAACACAAAATCGAGCTACTGAGGAAGTGGAGGAAACTGGAGGGAAGTGGAGTGTACATGAATGAGCATCTCACCAAAAAGAACGCAGACATTGCTAGACACGCTCGTATACTAAAGAAGGAAGGCAACATCCAGGCAACGTGGACGCGAAATTGTAAAGTCATGATAAAACTTAACGGAACACCAGAGGAAGCCAAGGTCGTCGTGATCAGGCATCTCCAGGAATTGGACGAATATAAAGAATGACTTTGACATTGTTTGTGACGGACATGGAACATACCTGTCGGGAAACGGGGATGGCCAGTCAGGCTACGTTTAGCCGAAGTCACGTAAACAATCGCATGGATTCAGATCGGAGAGGGACATCGATTCGGTATGCGAGGGTATATTGGAAAGGCACCAGGGTGAAGTCGCTAGCCGGTTTTGGAGCCGAAATAGTAGGCTTGCGCCACCGTTTGACAGCGGACTGGCGGACGGCCTGCGCAGGGACTAAGACTGGGGCTGATGGAACGGCACTGGAATCTAAAGGTATTTTAAAATGCAATGCATCGATCGTGTATGGAAACAAACTGCAAAACTTTAATGTAAAAAATTACAGAGACAATTGAACATTTATTCCCAATGGAGGATGATACAGAGTATAAACTGCACGACTTTGAATATAATGTTGATCCTGAAAATCATGTGTTTAATTCCATCAATGCCACCTGTGATTATTATACAGAGGAACAGTTTCGGGATAAGGTTGATTTACGTAACACATTTTCGTTAATACATTTCAATTGTAGGAGCCTTTACAAAAGCTTTACTCCAATCAATGATTTTCTGAACACTCTTAAAGGTAAATTCAAGTTGATAGCCTTGTCGGAAACCTGGATAGATGAGGAAAGGGGTTGTGACTTCCACATTGATGGTTATGAATTATACCACACAAATAGATCAAATAAGAAGTCAGGAGGCGTGGCACTCTTTGAGGACAATAAACTGAATTGTAAATCAGTCGAATACATGACAATGGCAATTGACGACCTAATGGAGTGTGTAACGGTGGAAATACAGATGGAAAAAAGGAGCAATATAATTGTTACTTGTATATATAGGAAACCTGGGTCAACGGTAGAAACATTCACAGAAACACTTGAAGATATGTTAAGTAGGGTAAACGAAAACAAAACATTCTTTATCTGTGGAGATACCAATGTGGACCTCTTAAAGGTATCCAGCCATAAGGCATCATCCGAATATTTGGAGTCACTATACGGCAGAGGATTATACCCATTAATAACAAAGCCTAGTAGAATAACGGAAACATCTGCTACATTGATTGACCATATTTTTACCAACAGCTTGGAGAAGAAAATCATAAGTGGTTTGGTGATAAATGATGTCAGCGACCATTTACCTATTTTTCTTACATTAGAATGCCAAATCAAGAAGGGAGGAGGAAAATGTGCCTAGATATATAAGAATAAGAAAGGATAATGCAATAAACATGTTCAGGGATGATCTTAGGCAGGTTGACTGGACGGGGGTCTATGTGAATGAGGTTAATGCAGCATATGAGGCTTTTTTAAATAAATACTTGGCACTGTATGAAAAACACTGTCCATTAGTTTTACATAAGCAAAAAAAAAACAGCAACAGAAAACCTTGGATAACAAAAAGCTTACAGAATGCATCTAAAAAGAAAAACAAATTGTATAGAGACTTTATCAAATCTAGAACAAAGAATGCCGAAATGAAATATAAAGCGTACAAGAATAAGTTAGTATTAATTATGAGACTGGCCAAGAAAGATTACTATAACAAATTGTTGGATGAAAATAAAAATAACATTAAAGGTACTTGGAATATCTTAAACAAAGTAATGGGTAATAAACCAGTTTCCACAAACTTACCTAGTCATTTCAATACTAATAATACAATTATAAAAGACAAGAACGAAATGGTGAACGAATTCAATTCTTTTTTTGTAAACATTGGACCAAATTTGGCAGACTTAATTGAAAATCATGATGAAACAGATTGGACAGGAAGTAGTAAAGTGTTGCAATCTATGTTTGTGGCAAATGTTAGTGAACAAGAAATCCTAACTATGGTAACAAAGTCTAAAAATAAGACATCCACTGATTGTGATGGGTTAGACATGGTTATAGTGAAAAAGACAATTGATTGTATCATCAAACCCCTTTGTTATATTTTTAATTTATCCTTTCAGTCAGGCAAGTTTCCAGATCGAATGAAAGTTGCAAAAGTTATTCCACTTTTTAAATCAGGAGATAAGCATAGCTTCAATAATTACAGACCAGTGTCATTGCTCTCACAATTCTCTAAGGTGCTTGAAAAGATCTTTGCACAAAAGTTTGATGCTTTTATTGAAAAGCATCAATTGTTGAGTGAATGCCAATATGGATTTCGGCAAAATAGGTCCACAGCAACAGCTTTAATGAATATAATGGAGGACATATCAACATCAACACATGAAAATAAATATACAATAGGGGTATTTATAGATTTAAAAAAAGCTTTCGACACCTTGAATCATTCCATTTTGATTTCTAAATTATACACATACGGCGTGAGAGGAATGGTACTGGATTGGATGAGAAGCTATTTAGACAATAGACAACAATATGTGCAGTGGGCCGGTAACACATCAGAGTGTATGAAAATTGAATGTGGAGTCCCTCAAGGTTCTGTTTTGGGACCCAAATTATTTAATCTATACATTAATGACATTTGTGACGTATCAAAATTATTACAATTTGTTTTGTTTGCAGATGACACAAATTCATTCATTGCTCTGGATATGATTTAAATAAGTTAGCTGAGACCATTACACATGAAATGAAAAAACTCAAAAAATGGTTTGATGTAAACAAGCTCTCGCTGAATTTGGAAAAAACGAAGTTTATGGTTTTTGGAAATAGGAAAAAGGATGACCAGGTGGAATTATCCATAGATGGAGTGGCCATCGCAAGAGTATCAGAATTTCGGTTCTTAGGTGTAATAATGGATGACAAATTAACATGGAAATCCCATATAGCACATGTTAAGAAAAAGATCTCAAAGAGCATTTTTATTTTAAACAAAGTGAAGCATGTGCTAGAAAAGGAAGCAATGCGAATATTATATTTTTAATTAATTTCTCCATATCTTAGTTATTGTGCTGAAGTGTGGGGGAATACGTACATGACCACCACAAAACCATTATACTTATTACAGAAGAGGGCAGTACGAATCATGCACAAAGTGCATTATAGAGATCACACAAATAGTCTATTTATAAAATCGAGAGTATTGAAATTTGAACATATCGTGAAGCTACAAACCTTATTAATTATGTTTAGGGCAAAAAGCAAAACATTACCAGTTCATCTACAACAGCTATTCGACCCTAGTTCAGAAAGTAGGGATAGTAGGAGGAAATTTGACTTCAAACATAAGTTTGCACGGACCACTCAAAGACTGATGTGTCCTTCAATAACAGGAATCCGAATATGGAATTATCTGGATGACAATTTAAAGGGTTGTACAAATATTTGCCAATTTAAAAGAAATTACAAAAATCAAATATTTAGACAATATGAAGACGATGAATAGGTTAACTAGAGCTAGAGCTATCATTTGTTGCACGTGTCATTGCTCAACTTCTTGCTTGTTTTGTTTTTCTCTTTTGTTTTGTTTTTGTTTTGTTTGTTTTTTTGTTTTGTTTTGTTTAGATGTGTATGCGCCAATCAATAAAGTAAACTAAACTTTTAAGTGAAAAGGGGGCAGGTATTTATAAGAATTTATTCTTCTTCCTGCTCCTTTTCGTCATAGGTGTATCAGATACTGTATGAAAGACAAATGAATTATGAAAGATATTAATTGTTATCTATTATGATTTGTACTGTATTGTGTTACACTATGTGCGAAATGAAATGAAATTAAATGAAATGAAATGAAATGATTTTTGTAATTGAGAATTGAGTTTCTCTGTGAAAGTATGAAGCAATGGGGAGGGTGCAAAGTTTCACTTAGGTTAAAATATATATTTAAAAAAAACTTCCATAATAAGTAAAATATTTCTAAAACGACAACACATTTCAATTATCCCCGTACACAATTCTCAACCCATTTAATTTCAAGGACCCCCCAGTTTGACATGCATCATCAGTCTATGGACCCCCATTTAATTGCAATTCCATCTCCCCCCAATTAATATCATAAAATCAACGTTAATTTAACTCTGAAAGTGTACAAAATGGACCCTACATTTGTACACTTTCAGAGTTACAGACCCATAAGGGTCCATTTGGTTCCAAACTATAATTTAGCTGGAACTCCCAACATTAAAAGTGCATAGACTTGGCAGACAAGTTTCACTGCAGCTACAGTGGTTAAGCAGTGTTATTTTGTAGACTAAAACCATGACGAGAAATGTTCAACTACTACTCAATGTTCAACTATGTCTGCTTGGCAGACATGGGACATATGTCCAGAGGCCTCGCCTGTATTCTCCAAACTGGGTATTTACCCTCCCACAGTGGAGTATAGTGACCTAGAGATTCTGGAGAAGTTTGTCATACTATGTATGACAGATCCAGCACAGCTGTTACTGTGGATGAGGCCAGGCTTGACATGTTCACCAGGCCTTATGAGTCAATCCCACCAACCAGAGCAGCTCTGCTCCAACACACCAGGCATGCTGCCTACCAGGCTGGTTGTGTGTGGGCCCAGGCAACCCAGTGTCAGCCAGAAGCAGAGGACCCTGCAGACGTGGGATGGCAGAAGGTTGGTGAGGAATGGCAGGTCTTCTGGACAGCCAACTCTCCAATAGCCAAATCTTGCGAAAAGCTCACCAAATGTGGCAGTAAAGCTGGCTGTCGTGGCAGGTGCACTACACTTGTGTGGGTCTCAAACTCATATTTTTGCTCTCCCAATTCTGTAAAAGTACCTATAATTTGATTCATAGACGAAAAACAGGTGCACGCCAAAAAGTAATGTGTCATAGTTGCTAAAATATGATTACTTCAAGTTAATGGCAGCCATCTTGGATGCCATCTTGCATTTATAAGGTTATGTTATAACCTTACTGAAAATATGGGGTTATGAAAATAACATTTGTATTACCATATTCACTTCATTTCACACAACAATCAATGTTACAAATTTCTAGCTCTCCCGAGTCTGTAAAAGTACCTGTATGCTGTATCTCAAGAACCGTAATAGATACAGACATGTACTTGGCACCAAAATATCCGCAATGCCCAACTTTATATTCGCCTTAAAATCAATGCATTTCAAGTTATAAAGGAAAAACCCCATTTCTGGACGGACATCTTGGATTTGTGGGGCCGCCATCTTGGAATTTTGCGTGGCCAGCGGTATTTTTGAAAACAGTGGGATTTGAAGAGTATATGTACCAAATTTCATTCTTGTATCACCATTTGAACGATCCTTACAAATGATCTGCTCCACTATACTGGGGGGAAGCCACACTGTGTGTTGTAGGCTCAATATGTCAGTTTGACACATTCAGTAGATCCTGTGATCTTTTGTGGCCATTAGGACTATAGTAGCCTCGATACTCAGGCTTTCATTTCGTCTGCGCGAAAAATGAAAGCCTGGATTTACGCATGGGCTGCACTGGCCTAAACGTGGGAGTCATCCGCGTAGGCGTCGCTTCAAATTATGTGACGTCAGGGCTCTGAGCGGTGTGCACCCCTCAAAATAACACCGTGAGGAAATCATTACCAGTGGAACTTCATCTAGGCCAGAAATGTCTAGCGTTAGCTCAGGCTAGGACTATAGTAAAGAATAAAAAAGGAAATCGCTATAACATTTTGTAAAGAAATACATATGTAGCCCCATGCTCGAATGCCCCCGCCCCCCTGTGAAAAACAGCTAAAATCCTTAAAACGAAAGAAAGCAGCAAATATTACACTCACATTTTACTTTTTACTCTAATAACAACCTAAAACATGAACCCTGGTTGAAAAAAACTAAAGTTGTCCTTTAAGGTTTCCGTTTGAGACAAATGTATTCCAGCAGTCCTCTGGTTTGTTGATGTCCAGTGTGTAGACCTGATGCATTAGGTGCAGGGCCACTGTGGACAGTGCAGCATAGTAAGGTAGACTCTGTTCAGCATTGACCCCCACCATTACCAGTCCTGACATCATGGCCACCATAAAGGCACTCAGCCATGGTTTGATCAGCTGGCCTCCAAGGAACACTAGAGCCTGAACACCTTCTTGTCAAAGTCCTTGTCCCACATGTCATTGATGGTGCAGCCAGCCCCTCTCATCAGCAGAGCCCCTGTACCAAACAAGGTTAGCATGTGTAGGTGGGGCAGGCATCCAGGGTCTGCAGCCAGACCGATGCTCCATGTGCACGGCAGGTACAGCAGCCACGTTCCAATTGGTTTATCAAGTCTCAGTAGCCAGAGGTATGGCCGGATAGCTGTTGGTGCCGATTTCACAATTGCTGGAACTGACAGACTCAACAGTCTTTTACCATAACATGTGTTTCCTAGTTTGACTGACAGTACGTTATAACAGTGGGCGAGCATCGGCCGACACATCGCCCAGTATCGCCCGTAAAGATGAATTATTTTTATATTTTCGGGGCGACGTTCCCCCGCCCACTTTTCGACCATCGCCTGTCCTCCTGCTATCGCCGGTAGTCGCCGGGTCCCATAGACAAATAATGCACTTCCGGAAAATTCGTCTGGCTGTCGCCCGCTGTTAACCCATTGAGACCTGGAACGCATCCATGTCACGTTAGCGTTTAACCACATTAACCATTAACCCATTTTGGGGCGGGAACCCGTTTTGGTGTTTTAAACATTGTTATAATTTAGCTATTGAAAAATAGCAGATCTACAAGCTCATAGCGCGCCACCGAGTGGCGCGCTATGAACTTGTAGATCTGCTATTTTTGAAAAATCGTTAAAATGTGCCTCAAATCTTTCCGAAAATTGTCATGATTTGGAAAACTTTTTTTTTAAATTTCGACGTCAGGACTGAATGGGTTAAAACGGATGATGGATGAAAGCCTTGCAGGTTGCTAAAAACTCTTGTCACTGTGCTTGGAGCTACGTCAGGACCCTGACCGGTCCTGTTTCCCTTTGATAGGCAGCAGCCAGAGAGAGCAGACAGGTGCAGGGCAATTTGGCGCCCCAAGCAGGATTTTTCGCGGCGGATTTTTTTTCTTTCTTTTTTTTTACTCTGTCCCATTGAGGAGACACTGTGGAGGCACTGGGGGGGACAGTGGGGACACTGTGGAGGCACTGGGGGTCCATTGGGGAGGCACTGTGGGGACACTGGGGAGGCTCTGTGGAGGCACTGGCGGGACACTGGCACTGGGGAGACACTGGGGAGGCACTGGGGAGGCACTGGGGGGGCACTGGGGAGGCACTGGGGGGCACTGGGGGGACACGGTGCAGACAGAGTTGGGACAGAGTAAAAAAAAAAAAAAAATGTTTTTTTTTTTTTTTTGGCGCCCCTCCCCCATGGCGCTCGAAGCCGTTGCTTCGTCGGCCTGTAGGAAGAACCGGGCCTGGACAGGTGGCTAAAGCAGGTGCCATGGTGTGCTCTTCTGAAGGAATTCAGAGTCAACTGCCATGTCACCTTAGCAGGATGCATGATGGTATCTTTCTGATGCCAGGAGAAAACAATTCACAACGTTAACAGTTGTTCTATCTAGGTCAGACATCTAGGTCAGCCGCTTGTGGTCTGACCTCTGACCTCAGCTTGAAAAAGATGGATCTGGCACCAAAGGCGGTCGCTGTCACGTGAAATAATGATGACATCTCGGTCGGCTGGACTCAGTTGATTCTGTACCTGCAGTGTTGTTACTTTGCACCTGTGGTGTGTATGGAACATGCCATATAATGCATTCATCCACCAAATAGTCTTTTTGCATGTTATTATAAAAAAATAAAACTGACAAACAAACATGCATGTGTGGAGGTCTGGAGTAGATTAGAGAGTCTTCACCGAAGCGGTGAAGAGGACATTGACACTTTAGGCTGTCTTCACACCCTTGGCACGATCCTCTGTGAAGTCCCACCGTAGAACATGTATCTGTTTGTTTGACCGCCACAGCCTTGAGCTTCAAGGAGGGAAGCCGCTGGTAGGGATCTGTAGGTTTGCCTGGCACTTTGAGAACGGTTTGCAAATCCATGTCTGAAAACACACCAAAAAGAAGAATGACAAAATAGTAAGCTCAACTGAACCAAATAGGTCTATACATTATATAAATAGTGATTACAAAAGAAGATAAAGACAGAAAATAAACTTGTCTCCTAGTACTCAATGTGTTTCAACTTTCAACATGTGTAACAAACCAAACCGCCTGAAAGTCAGTTGAGATTAGGTTAACATGACCAGATTTGACTGAGAGACTGCCATCGCGCACATTCCAGCTTTTCACCAGAGGAGAAAAAGTTTTTTTTTTTTTCTTTTTCCAAAAATGAGTTAATAGCACAGGCAGACTCTTCACATACTAGAGCATGTCTGAAATAAGTGTCAGAGCTGATATCGACATGTAAATATGAAATAAATGCTTAAACATGTAGCTAGGTGTAATGTTAGAGACCACAGAAGTGAACCTTTCAAGTAGAGTTCTCAAATTCTGCCCGAACCCGAGGGTACCCGACCCGACCCGACGGGTTCGGGCCGAGCCGGGCTGAAATATATGCTAATTGGTAGGGCCGGGTCGGGCTCTCGGGTTGGCGCTGCTAAAGGGGATTTTTTTTTTTTTTTTTCAATAAAAATGATTCTGTTCTGTCAATCTGTCTTTGTGTATTTATTTATTAATAATGAACAGCAGTGCTGTCAGTGTGTTGTGTTGCTCCGCTGACAGTGACTGGATTGGGAATTTGGGATGTAAAACTTTTGGAGAGAGAGAGAGAACAGCACGCGTTGCGCTGCTCGCGCAGCATAAAGTCTGTCAGACTGAGTGAGGCTGAGGCCGGTGTTACACTTACAGCCGCGGCACGGCGGTGCTCAGCAGCACGCAGCAGAGCAGACGCACGGATTCAAGGCAGACAGATAAAGCATTGATTGATTGACTGAATACTTTATTAGCAGTTTACATACAAGCGCAAGACAGTAGGCTACAGTTCAAAATACAAGGTCTGCTTGAGCTTGCCTTGTTCTCATACTAGAATATGATTTGTTTTGTACTACTGCTACTACTGCACAGCGCAAGTGCATGCATGGTCAGTGGCGTCTGTCGCTCACCGAACATAGCAGGTCTGCGACTGCAGTAGAACATGTTTTGGGTTTGTAACTTTGTTTAACTTTGTAGACTAGAAAAGATCTCTGCTCTGCTGATAAAATATAAATTACACGAGCAGCGGCAGCGCCGTCAGGGAGAGAGAGAGAGAGAGAGAGAGAATGAGAGCTACAAAGGGGATTTAACATTCTAGTGCTAAATACCTATTTCGTAGGCCTACTATATAACCTATTTCGCGCAGAAGAGAACTTACTAAGTTAACATTATGTTTTCAACAACTGAACATGATTGTGATGTTTCCATTTAGAAAACTATTATAATGTCCGTTGACTCCATTCTCTCTCTCACTCGCGAGTCGCAACATGGCGCTGCCTGCGCAGTGCGCACACTAACAATCTTTTTTTTTTTTTTTTTCCTCTCGGGTTTTGTCGGGTTTTCGGGCCTAAAATGATGAGAACTGTTCGGGCCGAGCCGGGCCTCGGGCTGGCCCAGTCGGGCCCAGTTAGAGCCGGGCTTTAATTTTCAGGCCCGTTGAGAACTCTACTTTCAAGCCTGTTTTCTCAACTCGCTGTTTTCTGCAAGACATTACTCTATAAGCCATATCTCCAAAACTGGTGGGTCAAACTGAACAACCAATGTCAATTTGAAGCTATGATTCCCTGCTTTCATATGATATGAAAAAACAAAAATTCTAAAAAATCCAATGGCAGTCCCTCAGTCAAATTTAGTCACAAATTAAAATATATGCATTAAAGCTGCCATCTCCAAGTTCACCTTCCAGAAACTGCGTATCCTTCGTAGTAGTAGACTGTGACAGAATCACAGATCTCTTCAGTGACTTTTAGGTTTTTCACCAAGCCATTCATGTCGACTTTGATGTTTGATGGTTCACGTACGAAATGCCAGATTAGTTTTTTGGGGGCCTTGGGGAAAGTCCTCGTCCACTGCAGCTGAGTAGAACAAGCCACACAGAGACACAATACAGTAGGTACCAGCACCAGGGCCGGATCTACCATTGGGCACTTTGGGCACGTGCCCAGGGGCCCTTGGCATCAAGGGGCCCTCCACGGTGGGCAAAAATAAATAAAAATAAAAATATTTCTTTTTTTTCTTTTTTCTTTTTTTTGCTCCACAATAATGTCATCCAATTTGTTATTATCCAATTTGAATAAAAAACATGTGTAAAAAAATTGAGTCGAAATGAGTGTTTTATTGTTGGTGCATCATGCATGCTGCTGTCAGTGCTGGAAAGCAAAGCATTGTTGCGCAATGCGCTGCCACACTGAGGCTGCCTAGTGCCTGTCTATATTGGCTGTTCAATTGCCTTCAATTACAAGGTGGGTGGGCCCATACTGGGCTGTGTGTGACTGGTGAGGTTAGGTCAGGTGACAGGTGCAGGGGATTCTGGTTCCGTAGTGAATGTGCTAAAATCAAAGAAAAGCAGGTAGCAGGATAATAAAATGGACGGTAAACAAGAGCCAAGTACCACAAGTGGGCATGCCAAAAGAGCAAAAAAAGCAGAAAAGAACGTAAGAAAAGCCGCGGTAATAAAAAATGTACCACGGATAACTTCCTTTTTCAAAAAAGCTGCTCAACAAAGTGAAGAAGACGGTACTGGGAATACAGAGGACAACAACAACAACAACGTGGTGGAGGAGCAGCAGCAGAATACAGAGGACAACAACAACAACAACGATGTGGTGGTGGAGGAGCAGCAGCAGAATACAGAGGACAACAACAACAACAACAACGTGGTGGAGGAGCAGGATGAAAATAATAATGCTATTAGTGACATTGACAACAACGAAGAGGAAGACCAAGGCACTGAAGGCGGCGACATGGAGGGCCTGCATGCAGCCGCAGAACAAGCAGAGGCTGCAGAGGAGGAGGCCGAGGGCGAGGACGAGGAGGCGCCCACCATTTCCATTTCTGAAGACCCTGCATTATGGCCACCGATTACAGATGAGCTCCGAGAGGAACTTATTATGAAAGGGGCTTCGGCCTTTCACAACCGGGCCGCAAAATATCCAGCATCCCAAAGGTGGGATGAGTCAGCGAAAAAGACACGTTCTCTCACTAATGATCTACTGACCAGACACCTTCATAATGGCGAGACTGTACCACGCGAGTGGATTGTATACTCACCATCCACAGGAGAAGTGTATTGCTTTCCCTGTAAAGTGCTGTCAGTGTCAATGCATTATGCAATTACTACTGGGTATAGTGATTGGAAACACCCTGAAAGAATAAAAGATCACGAGGAAAGTGAGGCGCATAGAACATGCATGTTTTCTCTCATACGGCGCACAAAACAACTGGGCACAATAAATTCTTCCCTTGTGAGACAGATCGAGGCAGAAGGCCAGTACTGGAAAGATGTCCTGAGGCGTATAGTTGCTGTCATTAAGTTTCTTTGTGAGAGGGGGCATGCTTTCCGTGGAGATGATGAGTTGCTCCAATCTCCACACAATGGAAATTATCTCGGGATTTTAGAGCTGCTATCCCAATTTGATCCCTTTTTAAGGGAACATGTGGAGAAATATGCCCAGAAGGGGCGTGGTAATCCCTCATATCTGTCATCTACTATCTGTGAAGAGTTCATTGGCTTAATGGGTGACAAAACAAAGAAGAAAATTGCCGAAGAAATACAACAAGCAAAATATTTCTCTGTGATAATCGACTCTACACCTGACATGTCTCACGTGGACCAACTGACTTTTGTGTTCCGCTTTGTGAATGGAGATTGGAGAGGGCGAGGTAATGGAGCGATTTATTGGCTTTGAACCCATTCACAGTCACACTGGTTCAAGTCTGGCTGACTGTGTGAAGATGATGGTGAGTGAGTTGGGGCTGGATTTGTCTAATTGCCGTGGCCAAAGTTATGATAATGCAGCAAATATGTCGGGCAAATACAACGGTTGTCAAGCCCATCTGAAGCAAGCTAACCCGCTGATACATTATATCCCGTGTGCTGCACATTCTCTGAATCTAGTGGGTGTAAACTGCGTTGAAAACAGTTGTCGGGAAGCAGGCCAGTTTTTCAAGACACTGCAATCAATATATGCGTTTTGTGCGAGTGCGAGTTCCACACACCGATGGAATACAGTGTTCACCAGCAATGCCATCCCACTGACGCTGAAATCCCTTTCCAATACAAGATGGTCTGCCAGGGCGGACTCAACAAGAGCTCTTCACGAAGGCTATACTGGGATAATTCAGGCCTTACGAGAGATTGCATCTGACAACGAAGAGCGCAAGGACACACGGGACGAGGCCGCTGCTCTTCGTGACAAGCTGGAAAAGCTGGAGAATGCGCTGCTTACGATATTGTGGGACACTGTGCTACATCGATTCAAGCTGACAAGTAAAGAGCTACAGAGGAGAGATATGGATCTTAAGACTGCTGTGGAGCTCCTGGAATCATTGCACACTTATGTTGCGTCATTACGAGGGCAGTTTAATATATTTGAGACATCTGCCAAGGCTGTCACAGGTGTGAGGCAGACATATTATCAGGAGACTCACCGCACAAAGAAAAGAAAAGTTTTTGCGGATGAGGACGTTGAGCATGAAGTTGTTCTCACTGGGAGTAAACAGTTCCAAGTTGAGACATTCTATGTGATTATTGACAGTTTGCTCTCAGGACTGACCAAACGGCTGGATGCCTACAGAGATGTATATGACAGCTTTGGTGTCCTATTTGACATGAAATGCGATGACACTGCACTCCGCAAACGGGCTGACGCTCTCTCCTCCTCATATCCAAATGACTTGAGCCGTGACTTCGCAGATGACCTGATGCAGTTTCGAGCTCATATCATCACTGAGGAAGATAAGACTCCTGCTAACATGTTGAAAATCGCAATAAAACTCCAGGCGTCGTTCCCTGATGTTTTTATTGCCCTCAGGCTTTTCCTAACACTGCCTGTGTCAAACTGCGAGGGAGAGCGGTCATTTTCAAAACTAAAATGCATCAAAAATGAACTCAGAACCACCATGACTCAAGAAAGACTGTCAGCGCTGTCTTTAATGTCCGTGGAGTCCGACGTGGTGAGGGATATGGATTTTGATGACATCGTCAAGGAGTTCTCACACAAGAAATCACGAAAGAAGAACTTCTAAAGGTAAGAATAATTTTAAGCTTAGCTGTCTGTGCAATAAGCAGTGTGCAGTACAGCAGCAGTGTTTTGTTTTGCTGTGTGTTTGATGTTTGTCTGCTGTCTGTGTGTGCAATGCATGTGATTATTGGTTTATATTGTGCATAACGTGCTGCTAATATAGGCCTATGGAACATGCATGATCATCAATGGGTAGGCTAGATAAGGCTAACTGGCAACTGCTGTCCCCCAGTGGTCGCAGATATGGACTATTGTATAGAATGAAAATCAGGACCATGGACAGTGCTTGCTTTATTCAGTTTATTGTTTGTTGGCTGTTTGGCTAGGCAAGGACAGACAGGCAGACATACACATACAGTGTAACAACACTTATAGGTCACAATAGGTGGTTAGTCCGGTTTCTTTTTAGGCTCTTTGCTTTTTGTGGTTTTAAGTTACAGCTTGTAACCTTGGTCCCCTTCCATTTCCCCATTAAAGCAATCCAATCCCCAAAGAAGAAGAAGAGCGAGAAGAGAGAGTCTGAGAAGACTCAGAAGAGAGAGAGATGCTGATACATTTGAGTGCACTATAATGACATTGAAAATTGAAAAAATAAATCTGAATATTTGAAATAGTAGCCTTGTGTTGTTGATTTGGCCTTTATTGATTAATACACTGATTAACACATTAGATAAATAAACTGGCACTGGCTCATGAATTATTAATTAAATAATTTGCTATGTGGGTCAAATTAAAATGTATTTGTTACTGCCTGGCTGTCACTCTGTAACCTGACTCCGCCAGATGGGGCAGCAGAGAGTACACTGGGTTCCCCAGGAGGGGGGAACCCAGTGTACTCTCTGCTGCCCCATCTGGCGGAGTCAGGTTAGTCACTCTGAGGTGGGCGAGGCGCCTGCCAATCGGCCAAAAATAATGCCCAAAACAGTCAGTGTTTTCCCGGCGGCGCGTGCATGGGGCCCTTTGAAGCTTCAGTGCCCAGGGGCCCTCAGAGGTGTTAATCCGGGCCTGACCAGCACCACCAGGTTGGACAGGTTGAACATATTGGTAGATGGATGGGATGATGCTGTCAAATGTTTAATAACTGTAGCAGGCTGACCGGTGTTCTAGTATCTGAATTAAATGGCAGTAGCCCGATGACGATTACGTTTTCAGTTAGCCATGTTCACACTTTGCTCGGGCTGCAGGACTGGAACAAGGTGTCTGTCAGGTCAGGTAAGCAAAAACTACTTTAATTTCCCCTCAACAGATAATGTAGCGTGTATAAGACAGAGTAATGTATACAGTATGAGAGTGATTTACATGTGATCAGCCGATGCCATGGATTTCAATGTATTTAGTTGTAGGTCGTGTGTAAGTACAGTAAGTATACAGTAAGGGATGTTCCTTTTACAAAAGTTTGCACCTTGCAGACACTTGAGCAGGTGCGGCATCCACGGAAAAAGTCAAGCAGGCAATCCTCGTAGAAGTATTTGGCTGTGTTGGTTCTCTGTTGATGAATGAAAACACTTGTTACAAAGTTTATAATTTTCTAGACGAAGGAAGGCACTGGAGCAATTAAAGCCATTTTCGTATTTAGCCTGTTTTTTACTATTTAAAAAAACGTTTTAAAATAGTTAAAATAGCCTACAAGCTCACAATGTCTCGATGTAGAACGGCTAGTTGAACTATTTTAAAATGTTTTTCAAAATAGTAAAAAATGGCAAATACATACAACAGGCCAGCTCCACCTATGAATGCTGGGCAGGGGCCCAGTCCAGAGCCCGGGCAGAGGCCTTTTTTGGGCGGTTCTGGACAACTGTGGGTCCGACCGACTCGACACCGGGCACTGCTCCCCCTGCGGTGGTGTGGAACTCGTGTGTCGAATTTGAAGTCTGTGGGGCTAACGGTTCTCGAGTTACGTGGATTACACACAGACAGACGTACAGACAGACAGACAGACAAGAGCCTTGGTGCATTTATAGATAGACAGTGCACAGAGTAGTCTCGCGTTGCCAGACTGTTGCCTCTCACAATTTACAAACGCTTCCATCATACAGTCTGGAGCAACGGAAGCTCTATCATGAGTAAAATATAAAACGGAAGTGGAGCCTCCTCCCCACTTCCGTTTCGTCTTTACAGTCGCGCAAATTTATCCTAATATAAATGGAAATAATCTAAGCATATATATATCTTGTTGTTTAGCTCCTCAGGTAATTTTTTTAAACTATTTTCATCAATGGGATAATAGCGTTTTTGGTGCGTAGATCTTGTTGAGCTGTTCATTTTGAAAGTAGCTCTCAAGTCAAAAAAGTGTGGGCACCCCTGTTTTAGAGTAATCTATCTTTGTCCCATTAAAGTGTGTGTATTAATGTTCAATTGAATCTGTATTTTTGAGTGGTGCAACCACTCCAAGGAACAGCAATGTCCGTGTTCACCTATGTGTTCACCTAGAGCCAAATTCCAATACCCAAAATCTCGGCCACTCGCTCACTCCCACTCGATCACTCGGGGTCATTCCAGCTTGACCCGGAAATGGTTAACGTTCCGATTGTTAAAGTGATCCATCGAGGAGGAGAGTGGAGTCGAGTGGAGGAGCCGAGTTGGCTCTCCGAGACCGCATAGAGCGAGTGTACATCAGGTGCAGGCTCGGTGGGGTTTTTTGTCTCCTCGCGCCGGATTTCCGCATCACGTGTACACGTTTTTTTCCTTCTCCAGTGACGTATAAAAACACTCCCCCTCCACATGTGGAGGGGGAGTGTTATATAGTTCAGTTATATAGGGGGCAGGCTGATAGTAGAAGTGTTCACAGGTGGGATGACGAGGGAGTTGGAGACGGGTGAGTGAATGGGACTGCAGTGTGGAATGGAAAGTGGGAGTGGCCAGGGCTGACATGGTCTGTGGAGAGACAGACCATAACAGTTCAACTACAATGTTGCTTCTTTTCTTGTAGGAGATCAAATGTCCCCCTACTGGGTCAGGGACAGATAGAGGGGAGGACACACCTATAACATGGCCCTGGTTTGCTGAGATGCACGATGCCATCGGGGACACCCCCTCTATGGTGCCCCCGGTTCTAATAGACTCTTTAAGTGCTTCAGTCCAGACGGCCAGTGGTGTGTCCTTCCAAATGCCTGGCTCATCTCCTGGCCAGGAGGACGGTGAGCCAGGCAACTCTGTCTGTCCCCCATCCACCGGTTTATCATCATCCTCCACCTCATCTTCCTCTGTCTGTCCCCCATCCAGCGGTTCATCATCCTTCACCTCATCTTCCTCTGCCAAGCGTCCATCCACCGGTTCATCATCCTCCACCTCATCTTCCTCTGCCAAGCGTCCATCCACCGGTTCATCATCCTCCACCTCATCTTCCTCTGTCTGTCCCCCATCCAGCGGTTCATCATCCTCCACCTCATCTTCCTCTGCCAAGCGTCCATCCACCGGTTCATCATCCTCCACCTCATCTTCCTCTGCCAAGCGTCCATCCACCGGTTCATCATCCTCCACCTCATCTTCCTCTGCCAAGCGTCCATCCACCGGTTCATCATCCTCCACCTCATCTTCCTCTGCCAAGCGTCCATCCACCGGTTCATCATCCTCCACCTCATCTTCCTCTGCCAAGCGTCCATCCACCGGTTCATCATCCTCAACCTCATCTTCCTCTGCCGGGCCCCCATCCGCCTCATCCTCTGATCCGTCAACACAGACGAAAAAGAGAAAAACGATAACAGACTTCCTTGAGGAAGAGCAGATGAGGGAGGAAGAGCGCCAGGCTAGGGAGGATGCTGCTCAGCAGCGGGACAGTACAAGGTTCCTTGACCTGTTTGAGGAGCTGGTGAAATAAAATAAAATGAACATCTTTTCTTTAGAGACTTATTTTATTTCTTACAGACATTTCATTTGCAGAAGGAGAAGAGACTGGAGCAGCACGGACATTTAGAGCTTTTTATTAGGTGCTAAAGTATACAAAAGACTAACGTTTCGACCTTGCGGTCTTCATCAGAGTCATGACTCTGATGAAGACCGCAAGGTCGAAACGAGCTCTTCTCCTTCTGCAACTCCAGTCCTTGTACCTGTGAAGCACCGGATCAGCCGTTTTAGGCTTGAGGCGCGTTGGTAGACTCCCTTTGTTCAGACATTTCATTTCTTATTAAGAGGCATTATTTTATTTCTTAAGAAGCTAAAGAAGCCACCGATCACTGTACATTTAAGTGAGCCTGGTGAGGTGCTGGAGTCAAATTAATTCCCAATTGTGGCCATATTTGAGTGTGTGGATTATTTTTTTTCCCCCATTTCTTAAGAGGCTGAAAAAAAGGATATAAGCTTGTAGATGAACTATTTGCTATTTCTATAACAAATGTATTCTTTCATTCTATGCCAGAAACACAATATCAATCATTACCCTTATAGGAATTGGTTTAATGTGTTTGTTTATTTAAACTTCAATTCTTCAACTGCATTTAAGTTATTTACCAGTTTGTTGAAACCAGGGCAGTATAGCACAAGTGGTAAGTTCCAATTCCATCTCATACTCATCTATTTAAATAGAAGAAACACACTAGACATACTCCAGTACAGCATGTAAGAACATTCATTAAATGAAAAGAGTCTAGTGTATCAACGCCCAGAAGTTTATTTATTAAATAACAAATGAAAGGTTAAACAAAAACAAAAAAACTACAAATAATCGTGGTCATCCAGATGTCCAGGCTCTGGAGCCGACAGTTGGGCTGCCATTCTGTCCCGCAGACCTTCCCCACACTGTTCCCCCCTCTCTGGACCGGCTGGAGGCATTGGAACATCCTCCTCCTCCTCCTCATCGTCAGGTTCTATTATGTCATCTGCTGTTATTGCAATGTTGTGTAGTACACAACATGCAGTGACCACAGCTGGGACAAAGGTGTTGTGCACCTCCAGGGCCTTGAAGAGCAGGGACCTCCATCTAACCTTCAGCCTGCCAAAGGCCCGCTCAATGATGGAGCGAGCCTTGGAATGGTGGTGGTTATACCTGATCTTTGTGGGTTGGACTGGATCCCGGTACGGTGCAACTAAAGTTATGGGAGCCCTGATGCATGGGTAGCCACCGTCACCCACAATAAAGTACCCTGGAGGAGGGTACAGAGACTCCCTGTACATCCCGCTGTTAAGAGAAAATAATGTTATTTATTGTGCAGCGAGGGGGAAATGCCTTGGCCTATCAAGCCCACACACATGAATGATAAGTAAAGGTATTTGGACCATGATCCAGCCAGATGGAATGATACAATTCTCATACCTGTTCCTCAGGATTCTGGCATCATTGACACGGCCAGGATACCCCACGAAGGTGTTTATGAACCTGGCCTTCGCATCACATAAACCTTGCAGCTGCAGAATCAGAAGAAACTTTATTGTCACATCACAGGTTTACAGGTGAAACTAATTCATCAGTGGGTGAATTAATTTTTGAGGCCCCATCGTTTATATGACATTTCCATAAAAAAGAAAGGGGAGAATAAGAACCAGATACCTGTATGGAAGGGAAGACCTTTCGGTTCATGTACTCCTGGCAGTATGGTCCAGAGGGGAGCTTTATTCTTATATGGCACCCATCGATGGCACCAACACATTTGGCGAACACTGGACTGTTGCCCAGGCCTTCAAACCCTCGCCCAACCTCTGCCAGCTCATGAGCAGCAGGGAACCGGATGACCTATTGTTAAACAAAGAAAACATGATTATTTAATTATTGCATTGCATATCCGTATCTTAAGAGTTGTTGTGTCATATATGTTTCAATGAGTGTGTTGTTTGTTGTTCTCGTTTTGTATGTTGAAGCATGTGTATTTGGAATGAGCTGTTAGAATATCATGCTTCATGATAAACCAAAATGAAAATTGATCACCTTGTGCGGAGAGCTGCAATGGCATACGTGCCACTGTGGACCAGCCTGTGAACAGTGGTCTATTGGCATAATGCCCCGGACACCACCAAATAGGAGGCGCCATGTGCCAGCCAGTACAGTGTGACAAGAACCATGATGTCCCGTCCCCAGCCATGTGTCCCCTCATCTGGTAACAGCCTGATGAGGGCCATGATGGTCTCCCGTCTCAGGCGGTACCCTCTCCTGAGGTGATGGTAGTTCGGGTCAAACCATCTTCGGAGCACACGCACACCCGTTCACAATGGCATATTTTACCAGAGACGGACTGTGGTCCTGTGAATTGAATTGAAATTGAGTGATTGGTTTCATGTACACATGAACTATATGACTATATGCATGTAGTCTAAAATACATGCAATTTATCAAGAATCTCTACAATGGCATGAGGCCTGTCATTAATAACTTTGCTATGTATCCATTCATGTAAATGACTTTGACCTTAATGAGTACTTGACAGTGCATGCAAAACACAAGATGTGTGAATTGTAGGACTTTGTTTGACATCCATGACATTGCCTACCCACTTAATGATGTTTGGTTTAAGAACAGCTGGCTTACCTTGTGGATGAGCAGGATTAATGCACGACGAATTCGTGCTCTCCTGCGCTCGGACAGGGCCTGCTGCTCATTTTGTTGCTCTTTCCTTTTCAGCTGCAGCCACAGCCAAGAAGTTGTAATCACTGTCTTCATCTTGTCTGGTGATCATCACATTGTTTGTAGAACCCCTTTTATATTCTTGATATTCGTTCATGATAGGCATCACCTGGCGTGTGTTCTGTGTTGCCAGCCAATAGGGCATATAGTAATTAAGGTCCATAACATTTGGAGTGTAAACAAAGAAGAGCATTGCTGGGAATTAAAAATAAATAAATAGATTGATTGATTGAATCAGAGTTTTGAATAGGTAGCCTACAGTCCAGGAAGGTACAGGTCAATACAATTCATCAAAACATTTAAAGACATAAATACACACATCTATGCAAAAATAAAAATCATGAAATACAGTTAGAAAAAAAGGGAATAATAAGTGAACAAACAGTATAGAAAAATAGAGGGGGAGATGAAATAAGATTGTGATGAATTGTCTATTCTGCTATTCGGTAGGCTACTATTCTATAACTATATGCATATGTGACCAGGGCACTTTACCACTACGTCACCCTGGGAGTTTCACCTGGCAGAGAATAATATGATAATAATACAAAATGATAGGCTACCAATTGAAAACCCACTGGGCTGCGAAAGTTGTACAATGATTATTGTTTTATTTATAACTCAAAAGCAGAATGAAATACTTGTGACTTTATTACAAAAGGGATTAAGACATGACAGTTGTGCGATACTATACCAGACAATAGCATGTGCTCCGCCAATGATACTGTCATAGTAACAGGTCTGCCTAGTTACACATGTAAACTTATATTTATGGCAATGACAACTCTCGCAGGGTATACGATCGGAAGGTTGTATTCAGCCGGTTGTGTTCCAGTGATCCAGCTGTGGGACACGTCACAAGTGATCGCCGAATTATGCCGTCGCTTTAAAATGCATTCCGATTCTAGATGCAAATTCACTCCACCAGTGACCACCACTCTGTCCTCGCATCGAATCCTCTCCTCCTCCTCGCTGGGGGCGGAGCCGAGGAGCGATAGTGCTGCACTGCTGCCTGCTAATGAGAGGGGGGGGGGGGGAGTTGCACCACTCAGTTCACACGGGTGTGATTTTTTTTTAGACACATGGGCTGTGTGTTGTGACAACACAATAATAGCTGGTTCATTTATGTTTATTTCCTTATGTAGCCAGGCAAAGTTGAGCCTCAAGGGCCACCGTAGACTGGCTGACCTGCCACTTCCTTGTCAATCAGTGTTGACTATTTAAAGGCCCTGCAGTCTAACAAACACAGTTTTCTTGGTGTTGGCTGTGGGTCCTGAGATCATGTTTTAATTGTGTTTTATCTGTCCCTGCCTTGGTGAGTAACATGATGGATAGATGTTATTTAGATTGTACTAAATAAGTGTTTTCTAAATAAGTATTTTAATTATTTGTTACTACTACCCTACCCAGGGTGAGTTCATGTGCCTGGAAGTGATGAGCTCATGTGCCAGAGGGGCCGATGTGAATTTTGATTGATTGATTGAAGAATTTATGAATTTTGATTGATTGATTGAAGAATTTATTAACAGTTTGCAGAATTACAGTACATTTCAAGCACAAACTCAATACAAACTTGTTTCCAATAGGGTCCACCATGTTCAAATCATAAAAACATTTAGAGACGTACAAATAGACACTTCTATAGACAGAACAGGAATTCATCATAAAGGAGGTAAAAAGGGAAAAGAAACATATACAGTGAGGGGAAAAAAAAGGGGTGGGGGGGATTCACGTTCAGCTCCGTTCATTTGTTTGTTTTCCTTGGAGGAGCTGCGTTGGGTCCTCAAGTCGGCTCCGTGGCCGTACCTTGAGTTGGCTGTGTGGCCGTGACCGTCTCTTGTGTTGTCCTTGCGTTGGGTCCCCAAGTCGGCTCAGTGGCCATACCTTGAGTTGGCTGTGTGGCCGCGACCGTCTCTTGTGTTGTCCTTGCGTTCGTGTTTGAGGGATTCCGATTTTACAGGGGCCAGTTTCGAATTGCAGCCGTCCGTAGGTGCCCTTTGAGAGCGGTTTTGAAAGAGTCAAGGGATTCGCATGTCTTAATGACAGTTGGTAGGGCGTTCCACATTTTGGTGGCATAGGAGCGAAAAGAATTTAGTCCCTTGTTTGTGCCGAATCTGGGTTGTACATGGTTCGTTGCACTCCCTCTGGTGTTGTGGGTGTGGACTTCGTTAACATTAAGGAAGTATCTAGACAGGTACATGGGTATCTTGGTGGTGTATCGAATCTTGTGGACCAGACCCATTGCAAGATGCTGTACTCTGTCGTCGACCCTAAGCCATTCCAGCCTGTCGAAGTGGGCAGGGGTGAGGGGGATTCGGGGGGCTAGGTCAAGTAGGAGCCTGACCAGTTTGTTTTGGGAAGTCTGGAGCCTGGTTTTAAGGGCCTTTGAGGTGCTGTGGTACCAGGAGGTGCATGCATAGTCAAAGAAACCCTGTACAAGGGCTCCTGTTAAGGTCTTCAAGGTGTTTTTGTTGACCAGTGAGGAGATCCTGTAAAGGAATCTTGTTCTATGGTTGACCTTTTTGATTACGTTGGTGGCCATTTTATCACCGGAAAGATTAGCCTCCAGGATGGAACCTAGGTAGGTAATTTCATCTTTACGTGTAATAACATTGTCACCCACTCTAACCAAGAAGCCATTTGCCTTGCTGAGATTACTATTAGAGCCAAAGAGAATGGATTCAGTTTTTCCCAGGTGTAAAGATAGTTTGTTATCAGCGAGCCAGGTGCAGATTCTACCGAGTTCAGAGCTGAGGGCATTTTCAACCTGCAGTTTGTCCCTGTCCGAGACCAGCAGTGCTGAGTCATCTGCGAACAGGAACAAGTTGCAGTCACAAGCTGAAGTCATGTCGTTTACATATATTAGGAACAGTAGAGGCCCTAGTATGCTTCCTTGTGGAACGCCACAGCTCACTGGGAGGGGGGGGGACAGTGTTCCGTTCACTTCCACCATCTGTTCTCTCCCCTCCAGGTAGGATTGCATCCAGCTCACTGATGTGCTATCGAAACCAATTGCTTTTAGCTTGTTAACCAGTATGGAGTGGTTCACGGTGTCAAAAGCCTTTTGGAGGTCCAGCATGACCATGCCGCAGTATTTGCCAGCGTCCACCTCTTGTTTGATGTGGTCGCTCAAATAGAGAAGGCATGTGTCAGTGGAGTGGGATGTTCTGAAGCCAGATTGGAACTCGTACAATAATTTATTAGTGGCAAGATACTTTTCAACCTGTTCATAGACTATTTTTTCCATCACTTTCGAGATGGAACTAAGAATAGAAATAGGGCTGTAGTTGCCGGGGTCTAATTTACTCCCTTTCTTGTGCAAGGGGGTTACTTTGGCCAGTTTGAAATCTTGGGGGACCTGTCCCTGTTTGATGGAGAGGTTTACTATGTGGGTGATGATTGGAGCTATAGAGATGGCTGAGTCTCTGAGAAATTTGGAGGGAATGTTGTCATGGCCTGTGGCCTTGTGGGGTTGGAGGGCACTCAGTTTCTTAATTACCTCATCAGTTGTTACCATAACTAGTTTAAAATCGTCTTTACAAACACCTAGGTTTCTGTAGAAGGTTGTAATGTGCTCTACACCAAAGAGCCCAGAGTGGGAGGGCAGTTTGTTAACCAGAGTTGTTGCTATGTTTGTAAAGAAGATATGAATGGGAATGTCTCTCCTCCCTCTTGTTATTCAATTTGGAGCCATTGGGCATATCTGGGGGAGGAGGGAGGGTGGAGGACAGTATATTTGACTGTGATTGGTGGAGAGAGAGAGGTAGTGCTATTGCTCTATTTGGTCAATCATATCAAAGCAGTTAGTGGTTATACCTCAGACTTGGTCTGTGTCATTTCTCCACAACTCCTCCAGGATATCAATCATTTCTGATCACATCTGACTGTGTACTCCAGACTTCAGCTAAAGATGAACTCTCTCCACCCCACCAGGGACATTTCTGCTGAACAGGAGGAACCCAAAGACCTTGGTATGTTACTCAGCTTAAATATTAAGTAGCCACTTAATTCCTATATTTTTAGTCATGTAGTAAGACCGTTTAGGCCATTGTTAGTTAGCACTTTGTGGACTGGTTGTTGTGCAACAAATCCCTGTCATGTAGCTGTCTTTCTACCTATCAACAATCTTTCTTTTGTATTTGTTTCCAATCCAGTGTTGCATCATCAGCCTGACTGCTCTGACCTACCAGAGGTGAATGAACAAAGAATTTTGGCAAAGCAAAAACACCACTGCTGTGATCAATGTGGACACCACTTCTCTAAGGCGTCACACCTCAAAATCCACCAGCGAATGCACACTGGAGAGAAGCCCTATGGATGTGATCAGTGTGGACAACACTTCTCCATGATGTCCACCCTTAAAAGCCACCAGAGAATTCACACTGGAGAGAAGCCCTATGGATGTGACCAGTGTGGACAACACTTCTCCATGATGTCCACCCTTAAAAGCCACCAGAGAATTCACACTGGAGAGAAACCCTATGGATGTGACCAGTGTGGAAAATACTTCTCTCAAATGGCACACCTCAAAAGCCACCAGAGAATTCACACTGGAGAGAAACCCTATGGATGTGATCAATGTGGGCAACACTTCTCTGAAATGTCCAGCCTGAAAAAACACCAGATAATTCACACTGGAGAGAAGCCCTATGGATGTGACCAGTGTGGAAAATACTTCTCTCAAATGTCCAACCTTAAAAGCCACCAGAGAATTCACACTGGAGAGAAACCCTATGGATGTGACCAGTGTGGAGAACACTTCTCTCAAATGTCCAACCTTAAAAGCCACCAGAGAATTCACACTGGAGAGAAACCCTATGGATGTGATCAATGTGGGCAACACTTCTCTGAAATGTCCAGCCTGAAAAAACACCAGATAATTCACACTGGAGAGAAGCCCTATGGATGTGACCAGTGTGGAAAATACTTCTCTAATATGTCCAACCTTACAAAAACACCAGATAATTCACACTGGAGAGAAGCCCTATGGATGTGACCAGTGTGGAAAATACTTCTCTAAAATGTCCAACCTTAAAAGCCACCAGAGAATTCACACTGGAGAGAAACCCTATGGATGTGATCAATGTGGGCAACACTTCTCTGAAATGTCCAGCCTCAAAAGCCACCAGAGAATTCACACCGGAGAGAAGCCCTATGGATGTGATCAGTGTGGACAACACTTCTCCATGATGTCAAGCCTTAAAAGCCACCAGAGAATTCACAATGGAGAGAAGCCCTATGGATGTGACCAGTGTGGAAAATACTTTTCTCAAATGTCCAACCTTAAAAGCCACCAGAGAATTCACACTGGAGAGAAACCCTATGGATGTGACCAGTGTGGAGAACACTTCTCTCAAATGTCCAACCTTAAAAGCCACCAGAGAATTCACACTGGAGAGAAACCCTATGGATGTGATCAGTGTGGAAAGAGTTTCACTACCTCACGCGCCCGGAAATGCCATGAGCGCACACATATGAATGATACATCTGTTTAGTGTTAACAGTATGACAAGAGCTTCATGTTAGAAACACCAAGTTGATTAATTGCAAGATTAACGTACTGTTGACCTGTTCTCTTTTTAGTGGTATTTCTTATTCACTGTGTCAAGAGTTTTCAGAGACAATATTAGAACAGAAAAGTATGGTGGTGACTTGTGTTGGAGTCTGTTGTTTCTTCTGAGAGCCTATGTTTCTTCTGCCATTTTGCCCCCCGCCCTGCATCAATCAATCTACATAATTGCTTCATTGCATCTGATTTGTATTAATATTATGATACTGTTTAAAACTGTTATATTGTTACTGAATGTTACTTATTACTTATTACTGTATTGTCTCTGTGGAACATGTCCCTCCAACTGCAGCAGATTGAAATAAACACGTCTTGATATGCAATTTAATTTCCAATCTTATTATTTGTTTCATTGAAATTTGACCTGCAGATTTGCTGTATATTATATTTACATTAGCTTTATCTCAGAGACTGTTCACACGTTATATCTTTTATTTGTAGACCACTTGGAAGATCAACTTCAACTTCAAAGAACGTTTTCCTTTCGGATACTTCTAACAATAATAAACCTTGGACCACTAGATAACAGAACATTTGTGCCCAAAACAAGTTCTGGTGGAATTTGGAATGTGTGTGAGGAGTATCAAACCAAATTTAAGTTCTGGTCTGTGTTTTAATCCCTGGTGATGGTGAGCTATTTGAGAATGTAATATGATTTTTTTTTTGGTGGTTTTCGTTTTTTGCCACATTAACACAGTTGGAATGTTAAAGAATGTTTTTATTCCATCAGAAAGTTGTTTTAGTGTCATTAAATCGTTGTAATTACATTGCAAAAATGTCTCTGTAATGAAAGATTATTTGCGTATTTTGGGGTTGTGAACATTCCTGCACGTATTTACATAGAGTTGTTTCGATTGGCCATACCTATGTATTGTTCTCCAGTTTCACGTAGCCGATCACCGCCCATAACGTGTTCAGGCTGTCAGTAAACACAACATCATTCTTGGACACCGACCGACCAGCAGAAATGGAGAAAATAATAAACTTTGATTGCGGATGTCATAAAAGATCAAAAGAGAACGTAGAACAGCCGCATTTGTCTTGCAGTAAACAACTCGATCCAGACATGATCTGGGAGACCCGAACGGACATGGCATCTTTTACAAAGGACCAGAAAGACCTGGTTATTTTGGCGATTATAAAGACTTGTATGAACGACTCCGAAATGGCTCAATCCAAAA
Organism: Electrona antarctica; assembly: GCF_951216825.1. Taxonomy (NCBI): domain Eukaryota; kingdom Metazoa; phylum Chordata; class Actinopteri; order Myctophiformes; family Myctophidae; genus Electrona; species Electrona antarctica. Next base: position 52,204,310 of record NC_136812.1, on the reverse strand, counting down.
AAGAAAGTCAACGTGAAGCAAAAGTTCAACAGCAGCGTGTTTTAATTTGCTGTTATCGTTAGCGCTGTTTATAACAACATCCGGTATAGAGCGGATACGGAAACGTTTGTGTGCGTGTATGTATGTGTATGTTTAAGTGGGTGGGCTCTAGACCGGATCCAAGCGCTAAACAGTAAATAGAGTCCAGGCAGACTTACACTGTATTTCATAATGTTGTGTCAGTTTGTAACCCAGCGTTATGAATCAGCAGGATCAGCAGCACCCTTCTAAATGGCCTTAAGAAACACTAAAAGGAGAATGGTTTCACTCCACTACTCTTTAGTCCCAGGGAAAGTGCAATTTTAAACTGTATATATTTCTTTAGTCCCAGACAAAGTGCAAATTTAAACGGTTTATTCTTATGCCACTCTTATTTGTCATTGTCACAGTATGAAAATGTCAAGTATGTGAAAATAAACAAACTATAGTCTAAATCTCATCTCTATTTATTCTTATTCTTAGAGTTCTAGATTACCTTATTCTTCTCTTTGGGAATGTTGTCCAGCTGCCTACAGATACAATTATACTGCTTTACAGTACATTTAGCAATTAAAAGCACTACAAGTAACTTCATGGAATTGTCTATTCTGCTATTCGGTAGGCTACTATTCTATAACTATATGCATATGTGACCAGGGCACTTTACCACTACGTCACCCTGGGAGTTTCACCTGGCAGAGAATAATATGATAATAATACAAAATGATAGGCTACCAATTGAAAACCCACTGGGCTGCGAAAGTTGTACAATGATTATTGTTTTATTTATAACTCAAAAGCAGAATGAAATACTTGTGACTTTATTACAAAAGGGATTAAGACATGACAGTTGTGCGATACTATACCAGACAATAGCATGTGCTCCGCCAATGATACTGTCATAGTAACAGGTCTACCTGGTTACACATGTAAACTTATATTTATGGCAATGACAACTCTCGCAGGGTATACGATCGGAAGGTTGTATTCAGCCGGTTGTGTTCCAGTGATCCAGCTGTGGGACACGTCACAAGTGATCGCCGAATTATGCCGTCGCTTTAAAATGCATTCCGATTCTAGATGCAAATTCACTCCACCAGTGACCACCACTCTGTCCTCGCATCGAATCCTCTCCTCCTCCTCGCTGGGGGCGGAGCCGAGGAGCGATAGTGCTGCACTGCTGCCTGCTAATGAGAGACAGAGAGAGGGGGGGGGGGAGTTGCACCACTCAGTTCACACGGGTGTGATTTTTTTTTTAGACACATGGGCTGTGTGTTGTGACAACACAATAATAGCTGGTTCATTTATGTTTATTTCCTTATGTAGCCAGGCAAAGTTGAGCCTCAAGGGCCACCGTAGACTGGCTGACCTGCCACTTCCTTGTCAATCAGTGTTGACTATGTAAAGGCCCTGCAGTCTAACAAACACAGTTTTCTTGGTGTTGGCTGTGGGTCCTGAGATCATGTTTTAATTGTGTTTTATCTGTCCCTGCCTTGGTGAGTAACATGATGGATAGATGTTATTTAGAGTGTACTAAATAAGTGTTTTCTAAATAAGTATTTTAATTATTTGTTACTACTACCCTACCCAGGGTGAGTTCATGTGCCTGGAAGTGATGAGCTCATGTGCCAGAGTGGCCGATGTGAATTTTGATTGATTGATTGAAGAATTTATTAACAGTTTGCAGAATTACAGTACATTTCAAGCACAAACTCAATACAAAGGCTGTTAACTGTGAGTGGACGACCCAATTAAGCATTACACTTGTTTCCAATAGGGTCCACCATGTTCAAATCATCAAAACATTTAGAGACGTACAAATATACACTTCTATAGACAGAACAGGAATTCATCATAAAGGAGGTAAAAAGGGAAAAGAAACATATACAGTGAGGGGAAAAAAAGGGGGGGGGGGGGGGATTCACGTTCAGCTCCGTTAATTTGTTTGTTTTCCTTGGAGGAGCTGCGTTGGGTCCTCAAGTCGGCTCCGTGGCCGTACCTTGAGTTGGCTGTGTGGCCGTGACCGTCTCTTGTGTTGTCCTTGCGTTGGGTCCCCAAGTCGGCTCAGTGGCCATACCTTGAGTTGGCTGTGTGGCCGCGACCGTCTCTTGTGTTGTCCTTGCGTTTGTGTTTGAGGGATTCCGATTTTACAGGGGCCAGTTTCGAATTGCAGCCGTCCGTAGGTGCCCTTTGAGAGCGGTTTTGAAAGAGTCAAGGGATTCGCATGTCTTAATGACAGTTGGTAGGGCGTTCCACATTTTGGTGGCATAGGAGCGAAAAGAATGTAGTCCCTTGTTTGTGCCGAATCTGGGTTGTACATGGTTCGTTGGACTCCCTCTGGTGTTGTGGGTGTGGACTTCGTTAACATTAAGGAAGTATCTAGACAGGTACATGGGTATCTTGGTGGTGTATCGAATCTTGTGGACCAGACCCATTGCAAGATGCTGTACTCTGTCGTCGACCCTAAGCCATTCCAGCCTGTCGAAGTGGGCAGGGGTGAGGTGGGTTCAGGGGGCTAGGTCAAGTAGGAGCCTGACCAGTTTGTTTTGGGAAGTCTGGAGCCTGGTTTTAAGGGCCTTTGAGGTGCTGTGGTACCAGGAGGTGCATGCATAGTCAAAGAAACCCTGTACAAGGGCTCCTGTTAAGGTCTTCAAGGTGTTTTTGTTGACCAGTGAGGAGATCCTGTAAAGGAATCTTGTTCTATGGTTGACCTTTTTGATTACGTTGGTGGCCATTTTATCACCGGAAAGATTAGCCTCCAGGATGGAACCTAGGTAGGTAATTTCATCTTTACGTGTGATAACATTGTCACCCACTCTAACCAAGAAGGCATTTGCCTTGCTGAGATTACTATTAGAGCCAAAGAGAATGGATTCAGTTTTTCCCAGGTGTAAAGATAGTTTGTTATCAGCGAGCCAGGTGCAGATTCTACCGAGTTCAGAGCTGAGGGCATTTTCAACCTGCAGTTTGTCCCTGTCCGAGACCAGCAGTGCTGAGTCATCTGCGAACAGGAACAAGTTGCAGTCACAAGCTGAAGTCATGTCGTTTACATATATTATTAACAGTAGAGTCCCTAGTATGCTTCCTTGTGGAACGCCACAGCTCACTGGGAGGGGGGGGAAAGTGTTCCGTTCACTTCCACCATCTGTTCTCTCCCCTCCAGGTAGGATTGCATCCAGCTCACTGATGTGCTATCGAAACCAATTGCTTTTAGCTTGTTAACCAGTATGGAGTGGTTCACGGTGTCAAAAGCCTTTTGGAGGTTCAGCATGACCATGCCGCAGTATTTGCCAGCGTCCACCTCTTGTTTGATGTGGTCGCTCAAATAGAGAAGGCATGTGTCAGTGGAGTGGGATGTTCTGAAGCCAGATTGGAACTCGTACAATAATTTATTAGTGGCAAGATACTTTTCAACCTGTTCATAGACTATTTTTTCCATCACTTTCGAGATGGAACTAAGAATAGAAATAGGGCTGTAGTTGCCGGGGTCTAATTTACTCCCTTTCTTGTGCAAGGGGGTTACTTTGGCCAGTTTGAAATCTTGGGGGACCTGTCCCTGTTTGATGGAGAGGTTTACTATGTGGGTGATGATTGGAGCTATAGAGATGGCTGAGTCTCTGAGAAATTTGGAGGGAATGTTGTCATGGCCTGTGGCCTTGTGGGGTTGGAGGGCACTCAGTTTCTTAATTACCTCATCAGTTGTTACCATAACTAGTTTAAAATCGTCTTTACAAACACCTAGGTTTCTGTAGAAGGTTGTAATGTGCTCTACACCAAAGAGCCCAGAGTGGGAGGGCAGTTTGTTAACCAGAGTTGTTGCTATGTTTGTAAAGAAGATATGAATGGGAATGTCTCTCCTCCCTCTTGTTATTCAATTTGGAGCCATTGGGCATATCTGGGGGAGGAGGGAGGGTGGAGGACAGTATCTTTGACTGTGATTGGTGGAGAGAGAGAGGTAGTGCTATTGCTCTATTTGGTCAATCATATCAAAGCACTTAGTGGTTATACCTCAGACTCTCTGGTATAAGAAGACTTGGTCTGTGTCATTTCTCCACAACTCCTCCAGGATATCAATCATTTCTGATCACATCTGACTGTGTACTCCAGACTTCAGCTAAAGATGAACTCTCTCCACCCCACCAGGGACATTTCTGCTGAACAGGAGGAACCCAAAGACCTTGGTATGTTACTCAGCTTAAATATTAAGTAGCCACTTAATTCCTATATTTTTAGTCATGTAGTAAGACCGTTTAGGCCATTGTTAGTTAGCACTTTGTGGACTGCTTGTTGTGCAACAAATCCCTGTCATGTAGCTGTCTTTCTACCTATCAACAATCTTTCTTTTGTATTTGTTTCCAATCCAGTGTTGCATCATCAGCCTGACTGCCCTGACCTACCAGAGGTGAATGAACAAAGAATTTTGGCAAAGCAAAAACACCACTGCTGTGATCAATGTGGACACCACTTCTCTAAGGCGTCACACCTCAAAATCCACCAGCGAATTCACACTGGAGAGAAGCCCTATGGATGTGATCAGTGTGGACAACACTTCTCCATGATGTCCACCCTTAAAAGCCACCAGAGAATTCACACTGGAGAGAAGCCCTATGGATGTGACCAGTGTGGACAACACTTCTCCATGATGTCCACCCTTAAAAGCCACCAGAGAATTCACACTGGAGAGAAACCCTATGGATGTGACCAGTGTGGAAAATACTTCTCTCAAATGGCACACCTCAAAAGCCACCAGAGAATTCACACTGGAGAGAAACCCTATGGATGTGATCAATGTGGGCAACACTTCTCTGAAATGTCCAGCCTGAAAAAACACCAGATAATTCACACTGGAGAGAAGCCCTATGGATGTGACCAGTGTGGAAAATACTTCTCTCAAATGTCCAACCTTAAAAAAACACCAGATAATTCACACTGGAGAGAAGCCCTATGGATGTGACCAGTGTGGAAAATACTTCTCTAAAATGTCCAACCTTAAAAGCCACCAGAGAATTCACACTGGAGAGAAACCCTATGGATGTGATCAATGTGGGCAACACTTCTCTGAAATGTCCAGCCTCAAAAGCCACCAGAGAATTCACACCGGAGAGAAGCCCTATGGATGTGATCAGTGTGGACAACACTTCTCCATGATGTCAAGCCTTAAAAGCCACCAGAGAATTCACAATGGAGAGAAGCCCTATGGATGTGACCAGTGTGGAAAATACTTCTCTCAAATGTCCAACCTTAAAAGCCACCAGAGAATTCACACTGGAGAGAAACCCTATGGATGTGACCAGTGTGGAGAACACTTCTCTCAAATGTCCAACCTTAAAAGCCACCAGAAAATTCACACTGGAGAGAAACCCTATGGATGTGATCAGTGTGGAAAGAGTTTCACTACCTCACGCGCCCGGAAATGCCATGAGCGCACACATATGAATGATACATCTGTTTAGTGTTAACAGTATGACAAGAGCTTCATGTTAGAAACACCAAGTTGATTAATTGCAAGCTTAACGTACTGTTGACCTGTTCTCTTTTTAGTGGTATTTCTTATTCACTGTGTCAAGAGTTTTCAGAGACAATATTAGAACAGAAAAGTATGGTGGTGACTTGTGTTGGAGTCTGTTGTTTCTTCTGAGAGCCTATGTTTCTTCTGCCATTTTGCCCCCCGCCCTGCATCAATCAATCTACATAATTGCTTCATTGCATCTGATTTGTATTATTATTATGATACTGTTTAAAACTGTTATATTGTTACTGAATGTTACTTATTACTTATTACTGTATTGTCTCTGTGGAACATGTCCCTCCAACTGCAGCAGATTGAAATAAACACGTCTTGATATGCAATTTAATTTCCAATCTTATTATTTGTTTCATTGAAATTTGACCTGCAGATTTGCTGTATATTATATTTACATTAGCTTTATCTCAGAGACTGTTCACACGTTATATATTTTATTTGTAGACCACTTGGAAGATCAACTTCAACTTCAAAGAACGTTTTCCTTTCGGATACTTCTAACAATAATAAACCTTGGACCACTAGATAACAGAACATTTGTGCCCAAAACAAGTTCTGGTGGAATTTGGGATGTGTGTGAGGAGTATCAAACCAAATTTAAGTTCTGGTCTGTGTTTTAATCCCTGGTGATGGTGAGCTATTTGAGAATGTAATATGATTTTTTTTTGGTGGTTTTCGTTTTTTGCCACATTAACACAGTTGGAATGTTAAAGAATGTTTTTATTCCATCAGAAAGTTGTTTTAGTGTCATTAAATCGTTGTAATTACATTGCAAAAATGTCTCTGTAATGAAAGATTATTTGCGTATTTTGGGGTTGTGAACATTCCTGCACGTATTTACATAGAGTTGTTTCGATTGGCCATACCTATGTATTGTTCTCCAGTTTCACGTAGCCGATCACCGCCCATAACGTGTTCAGGCTGTCAGTAAACACAACATCATTCTTGGACACCGACCGACCAGCAGAAATGGAGAAAATAATAAACTTTGATTGCGGATGTCATAAAAGATCAAAAGAGAACGTAGAACAGCCGCATTTGTCTTGCAGTAAACAACTCGATCCAGACATGATCTGGGAGACCCGAACGGACATGGCATCTTTTACAAAGGACCAGAAAGACCTGGTTATTTTGGCGATTATAAAGACTTGTATGAACGACTCCGAAATGGCTCAATCCAAAAAAGAAAGTCAACGTGAAGCAAAAGTTCAACAGCAGCGTGTTTTAATTTGCTGTTATCGTTAGCGCTGTTTATAACAACATCCGGTATAGAGCGGATACGGAAACGTTTGTGTGCGTGTATGTATGTGTATGTTTAAGTGGGTGGGCTCTAGACCGGATCCAAGCGCTAAACAGTAAATAGAGTCCAGGCAGACTTACACTGTATTTCATAATGTTGTGTCAGTTTGTAACCCAGCGTTATGAATCAGCAGGATCAGCAGCACCCTTCTAAATGGCCTTAAGAAACACTAAAAGGAGAATGGTTTCACTCCACTACTCTTTAGTCCCAGGGAAAGTGCAATTTTAAACTGTATATATTTCTTTAGTCCCAGACAAAGTGCAAATTTAAACGGTTTATTCTTATGCCACTCTTATTTGTCATTGTCACAGTATGAAAATGTCAAGTATGTGAAAATAAACAAACTAGTCTAAATCTCATCTCTATTTATTCTTATTCTTAGAGTTCTAGATTACCTTATTCTTCTCTTTGGGAATGTTGTCCAGCTGCCTACAGATACAATTATACTGCTTTACAGTACATTTAGCAATTAAAAGCACTACAAGTAACTTCATGGAATAAATTATAGCCTACTTGGTTTTACTCACATTATTTAGAATAGAATATTAAGTGTCCACTCAAGTAATTCTGTTCAGTTGACAGCTAACCTAGTGGGGGGAGTGTTTATGCAAGCCATTAGGGGTGGAGACAAGTATCTATTGTCACACCCATTCCTGGGCTCAGAGGTGCTAAATCTTTGGAATCTTTGAAGGGGAAATTCTATAGTTTGGGATTTCTGGTTCAACAAGTTTCAGATGGTCATATCTTCTTAATTTTTCACCCAATTTCTGAAAAATGACCATGGCCCCCTTGTATATCAAAATACTGGAAGGAGTCACATATTTGAACTGGGGAACACCCAAAAATAAACTGAACTGGGGAACTCCCGCAACATAATCAATCATATTTGAGCTGGGGAACGCCCCCGTACACCCTGACAAGCACAATAGTAGGAGTAGGCAGTAATAAGACCATTTGGTCTATATTATTAGTTTATCATTAAAAATGTCTCAAATAGCCTGTATACACTTACACTGTATGTTGGTTTGTTTGCAATTTAAGTGCGCATGTTGCATATAATAGCTTGTGATCTGAGGATCACTGTTTCTAAACATAATGGGCAAGGGTATTGCAGTGAGCTTTGCAATACGTGTTGATTAAAGACACTTCACCACTTTTGCAACCAGATCTTATTTTAGACAGGGTAAAAGCTATACTAACCTGATTAAAGAGTGTACAAAATTTTTCTTTTTTTCAGTTGTTCAACATGATTTTTCACGTATAATATAATTCTGCTTGGTACATTTTTGTATCGCGCATAGTTAATGAGATAATTTGCATATTTGAATAAATGAGCAGAAATAAGAAGTAGAGGTCACACAACGTGTGTTTTGTTGGTTTGAATGAATAGTTTATCTCATTCAGTGTATTGAAGTACTTTTTTATTCCTATGCATCTAACCACTGCAGAGGCAGCATCACAATAAACAGTTATCCATGTAAGCTAAATAATTTGTATATCATTTATTATGACTTCTAGACATAATAAATAGAGGAGAGTAGCGACACGCTTTGATCTCGCCGCAAAGCTGGTGCCAATGGGCTATAGTTCCAAACATTGCTCCTATGGCTGGAACTATCCTATTGAGATAGAATGAGCACTTCCGCATTCCATTGAATGGGAGTCAACGCTAGTGTCGCCACTCTCTTACTATATTACTCTGGTGGATACCATGGATACTAGGGAGGGGGAGCGGACCGGCCACCCGTTCTCAAAAGTATCTATTCTCAAGACGAACTGGTCTGGTATTGAGAAACGACCGTAGTCTTTCAGGTAAGCGTCTTTGTTGCATACCGTAACACTATAATTGTACGACATTATTATCGTGTGCTAGCATTGCTATATGCATGCTAACGTTAACTTGCTAGCAGCTAGCCTTTCGGGCCTCGGCCTAGTAGTGAATCAACACCCCCGAGGTAACCCCGAGGGCGACTGTGGCTCAAGAGGTAGAGCAGGTCGTCCAATGATCCATGGGTCGGCGGTTCGAATCCCGGCTCCTCCTGTCTACATGTCGAAGTGTCCTTGGGCAAGACACTGAACCCCAAATTGCTCCCGATGTGCTGGTTGGTACCTTGCATGGCTTCCGCCGCAATCGGTGTATGAATGTGTGTGTGAATGGGTGAATGTAATGCACAATCTATGTAAAGCGCATTGGATAAAGGCGCTATATAAATGCACCATTTACCATTTAACCATAACTCCTAATGACCAGAGCTAGTGTAGATAGAGGGCGAAAAGACAGACTAAAGTACAGAGTCAAGTTGAATCAGAATATGTACTTTGTCTTAGTTTATTGTCAATTATACAATGAAATTATGAAGTTGACTTAATATTGAGGGTTGAGAACGTGTGACAAATAAATCTAAAACTTTTTAATCTGCAACATAATTTGATGCAATAAGGCGGTGGTCCTTACTTCATCTCTCTCAACTAGGTTAAACATTTTCATAGATATAGCTTCAAGACTTTATCATTGCCATTATCAACAGTGTTGGTTTGTTTACACATTATTTTCTATTAATTTAATTTGTTGGATTAATGTATTTGCAGACATTTAACCAGTTAAACCCTCACTAAACTTGAGCTTTGGCTCTGTAGTTAGTCTGCTCTTTCCCCCTCTACACCAAACCTCTTTGCCCCAAATAGCCGATCTACAAGCTCACAAGTGGAATACATTAGATTGGCTATGTTTGGCTAATGTTCCTCACAGACAATATTCCCTCTAATTTGTCATCGGTCTGAGAGCAAACATTCCAACCTTCTGAGCGCCACTTGAACAACTGCTGAGCAACATAATTATTATGAGTGCACTTTGTACATTATGCTCATGTCATGGCTTATGCAAACCTATAGAATAAGTAACAGTTGCATTACTTTTAATAAACTGTAAGCTATGCCAGGCAGTTACATTAAAATAGCTATATGAACACACATTGGTGTGTACATAAACAACAGGCCTAAATGAGTCAACAAAACAATGCATTGATGATTGACAGATGTCTAAAAAAGGTTGGCCCTGGCTGAGAATTTGACCTGCAGATTTGCTGTATTTAGATGAACTTTATCTCAGAGGCTGTTCATACATTATTTGTAGACCACTTGGAAGATAATAATAAACCTTGGACCACTGACTAGAGAACAGAACATCTGTGCCCAAAACAAGTCCTGGAGGAATTTGGAGCAATCATCAGTACATTCAGTTAATGAGTTGTGATATTAGTTGAGATGTCTGTGAGGAGTATCAAACCAACTTTGAGTTTTGGTCTGTGTTTTAATCCCTGGTGATGGTGGGCTATTTGAGAATGTAATATGATGGCTGAAGTTACCATAAACACAGTAGGCCTACACTGATAGTTCACCTGATACGGTCACCCAGTTCACCCGGGTATGATTTCATTACGTCAGACATTACGTCAGACCACAGCTGATCAGTCTATATAAGACCTTACACCACTCAGTTCACACGGGTGTGATTTTTGTATTATTAGAACAGAAAAGTATGGTTGGAGTCTGTTAGAGCCGGTTGTTTTCTTTGCCATTTATTGCATCTGACCCAAACAAACATTAAAGGGATTGTGACATTAAAAAAAAAAAATCTTATTTTCTGAGCTCAATTGCACCCCAAAGACTGCACGTTTAACATTCAGTTTTCTGGCTCAAACAAGTGACCACAGAAAATCCACTCAATGTTCAAAGTTCAGGTTGGGTGGGTGTAATTGACGTCATAAAACCTAAAAGAAAAACGAAAAAGAAAAATACTATGTCATGAAACCTTTAAAGTCCATAGACTTGGCTGGTGAAAGAAAGAAAGAAAGAAAGAAAGAAAGAAAGAAAGAAAAGACCTACATATAAGGACATTCTTTGTCATCATGCCAGTCATGAAGCAATACAGCCACCCTGTTAAAGCCCAAAACCTCTATCTCGAACCAAATGGAAATAGCAAATTCACTCATAGGATTATTGAAGTGATCAAGAGCCACACACAAACATAATGTTCCCTGTTACATTATATGCCTGCACCCTGTGTGAAAATTAAAAAGGCTTTATTTGTCCGAGTTTGCTCTGGTGCCTTCCTTCTTCACGCTCCACAACAGACTCATTAGATTGCATTCACAATACGTTGTACATATGGAGGCGCCTCCGTTTATCAAAGTATATTTTATATTATTGGCATTGGGGAACATGTAACCATTGTAACACCCTATTGTGCAATAAGTGGAACACTGCAAAACAAAGAAAAAACTACATAAATTGACTATTTGTATTACAGTTGTAGGCTACAAGACGTTTGGTATGAGAGGTGGAAAAAATACCCAATAAACCACTCGAAAATAGTTAAAAATCCAATCATTATTTTATCAAAAATATCCAAAATGGCAAAAAAACAAAACACTGATGTGATCAGTGTGGACAACACTTCTCTAGAATGGAACACCTCAAAAGCCAGTTGCACTACCTCACGCGCCCGGAAATGCCATGAGCGCGAAATCAGTGAGCGGTGCAACTGTTCTCTACAGTTGCGCGGTGCAACTATAGAGAACAGTTGCACCGCTCACTTCACAGGGGTGTGATTTTTATTATTACAGTAGAAGTTTACAGACCAAACTGTAAATAAAAGGTTTACATGACTTTCTGTCTCAGTCCGTATATAGCGAGCTGTAGTGAATAAGTACAGAACAGTTGCAACGCTCACTTCACAGGGGTGTGATTTTTATTATTACAGTAGAAGTTTACAGACCAAACTGTAAATAAAAGGTTTACATGACTTTCTGCCTCAGTCCGTATATAGCGAGCTGTATTGAATAAGCAGAGAACAGAATATGGGACAGAGTTGCACCACTCACTTCACATGGGTGTGATTTTTATTATTACTACAGTAGAAGTTTTTTTCTTATGAAAGCAGAGAGTCTTCTGTTTCATACGGTATATAGTATTTATATGTCGCTATAGGCCTTATTTTGTGAATATTGAGGAGTTCACGTCCATGTCTTCTCTGAAGTTATCTGGTGGGCACAAGCTGCATTCAATAACCAATTACTGTCTAACTGTACATGGGATCAATGTTTATCAATCAATGTTTTCCTCGTAAAAGTACACATTCAGGGCTTTCATTCGGTGTATAGGATGTATAGGATATTTATTGGGTTCAATTTTATATCTGCCTGTCAATGTCTCTGACTTTAAACCATCCATAACTCTGCTCGCTGTTCAAGATAACCACTTCCAGGCAAATGCAGGTGTTGCAAAAAGGTCAATATCTCCAGAATGGAACATGGTAAAATCAAAATGTATTTTTGAGTGGTGTAAACCACTCCTACAACTGGCTTTTGTGTGCAGAAAAAAATGAGCATGGTTGCTATGTTCAAAATAATTTCTGACGTAATTAAATCACACCCGGGTGAACTGGATGACCGTAGCAACCATGCTCATTTTTTCTGCACAAAAAAAGCCAGTTGTGAAATCACATCCGGGTGTGATTTCATTACGTCAGACCACAGCTGATCATGCTATATAAAACCTTACACCACTCAGTTCACACGGGTGTGATTTTTTAAATTGAAGTGGACAAGTTCAGCTTTCTTTTGATGTATGCGTGTGATTCTCGCTATAAGAGAACATTTTGCTGTGGGCCCCCGAACAAGGCCTTTGTGCAATGTTAAACGGTAGCAACATCCAAATAGGCCTGCCGAGATCTTGTAGCAATCAAAGTGTTAACAGTATGACAAGAGCTTCATGTTAGAAACACCAAGTTGATTAATTGCAAGCTTAACGTAATGTTGACCTGTTCTCTTTTTAGTGGTATTTCTTATTCACTGTGTCAAGAGTTTTCAGAGACAATATTAGAACAGAAAAGTATGGTGGTGACTTGTGTTGGAGTCTGTTGTTTCTTCTGAGAGCCTATGTTTCTTCTGCCATTTTGCCAACCCCCCCCTGCATCAATCAATCTACATAATTGCTTCATTGCATCTGATTTGTATTATTATTATGATACTGTTATACAACTGTTATATTGTTTGCTGAATGTTACTTATTACTTATTACTGTATTGTCTCTGTGGAACATGTCCCTCTAACTGCAGCAGATATAAATAAACACGTCTTGATATGCAATTTAATTTCCAATCTTATTATTTGTTTCATTGAAATTTGACCTGCAGATTTGCTGTATATTAGATTTAGATGAGCTTTATCTCAGAGACTGTTATACATTTTATTTGTAGACCACTTGGAAGATCAACTTCAACTTCAAAGAACGTTTTCCTTTCGGAAACTTCTAATAATAATAAACCTTGGACCACTAGAGAACAGAACCTTTGTGCCCAAAACAAGTTCTGGTGGAATTTGGAATGTGTGTGAGGAGTATCAAACCAAATTTGAGTTCTGGTCTGTGTTTTAATCCCTGGTGATGGTGGGCTATTTGAGAATGTAATATGATTGCTGAAATTACCATAAACACAGTAGGCCTACATGGGTAGTTCACCTCAAACTGCCCTAAACTACTGTCCATTGTCCATGTCCTGCTGACATTTACATGCATATGGTACTATTCATGTCCTTGAGTGTGAATGGGACTGTCTCTACTGTCTCTTGTTATTCAATGTGGATCCATTGAGCATAGCTGGGGGGAGTACGGAGGGTGGAGGACAGTATGTTAGACTGTGATTGGTGTGAGATGGTCCCATTGTTCTATTTGCTGTTCTTTTTTTAGTGGTCATTTTTATGCACTCAACTTTTAACATTCTGTTTTCTGGCTAAAACAAGTGCTCTGATTTGCCTGTGGATTGTGAGGTAAGACTCCACAAATCCCATATGACATGGGTTTTGTGACACTGTTTTGCCTGTTTTCACTGCATCTTAAAAGGCAACACAATGTTAAAAGTTCTGGCTGGGTGGGTGAAAATGTATGTCATGAAGTCCATAGACTTGGCTGGCAAAAGAAAGAAAGAAAGAAAGAGCCTACATATAGGGACATTCTTTGTCATCATGCCAGTCATGAAGCAATACAGCCACCCTGTCCCAACAACTCACAACGAACCTCAGCAACCACAAGCACACATAAACTACTACAAAAGTGTTACTTTTCAACATTTGTGTAGTAGTAGTACTACAAATGTTGAAAAGTAACACTTGGCATTCATGAATTGTCCATTGTCCATTTTGCATGTCCTGCTGTCATTTACATGGTAACTATTCATGTCCTTGAGTGTGAATGGGACTGTCTCTACTCCCTCTTGTTATTCAATGTTGATGGTCCCATTGTTCTATTTGCTGTTGACCTGTTCTTTTTTTAGTATTATTAGAACAGAAAAGTATGGTGGTGACATGTGTTGGAGTCTGTTAGTGCGGGTTGTTTTCTTTGCCATTTATTGCATCTGACCCAAACAAACATTAAAGGGATTGTGACATTTTAAAAAAAAGTGTCTTATTTTCTGAGCTCAATTGCACCCCAAAGACACCACTTTTAACATTCATTCAAACAAGTGACCACAGGAAATCCACTCCATGTTCAAAGTTCAGGTTGGGTGGGTGTAATTGAGGTCATAATACCTAAAATAAAAATACTATGTCATGAAACCTTTAAAGTCCATATACTTGGCTGGCGAAAGAAAGAAAGAAAGAAAGAAAGAAAGGCCTACATATAAGGACATTCTTGTAATTTTTCTTATTTCTTTTAGGTTGTCTGAGCTCAATTGCATCCCAAAAACTGAACTTTTAACATTCCATTTTCTGGCTCAAAGTTAAACAAGTGCTCTGATTTGCCTGTGGATTATGAGGTAAGACTCCACAATATGGCATAGGAATCTGCCAGCAGATGTCACTGTTTGCACTGTTTTGCACAGAAAATCCACTCAGTCTGGTTTCATTCAGTCAGAATTAACATTTACACCTGTATTATGATATGACACTTTTGATCACCCAGGATGCAGACCAGTCCACATCCACATCCCATCCACACCTAGGATGTATTGAAATGCAAACAACAGTCCTGTACAGAACCAGACCACTGTCTTCTAGGTGCTAAAAGTGTACGATTTATGAAGACTGTGTTCTTCATTTCATGGGGTGGGTGTCAGTTTGAGTCTTAGTCTAGTAGCCAGAATGTGAACCCGGACATGTTAGAAATGTTTAGTATGGGTCCCCAGCATGTAGAAACTGCCGGATGCTAACTTGCATATGTTGAGCAATTTTTATAATTGGCATAATATCTGACCATACCATTAACAACCTATAAGGGGAAAACAAATCTAAATTTCATCATGCTTTATGTAGCATGTGACATGTCAAACTAGGGGGTTTTCATGATTTCAAGCATTAGTTTTGCACAAAATACACTCATTGGGCTAAAACGGCCATAGCCGTACAAATGTGATGATGTCAGCACATAGCTACTTGGGCAAGTAGCTATGGCCGTTTATAGCCCAAGGAGTGTTTTTTGAAAATTATGAAAATTGCTCAACATATGCAAGTTAGCATCCAGAAGTTTCTACATGCTGGAGACCCATACTCAACATTTCTAACATAAAACTGTGGTGTACTAAACATGTCCGGGTTCACAATGGGGCTCTATGGGCTGGCAACTAGACTAATAGGCAGATTTCATTGTAAACCAAGTTAAGAAATCAAATAAAAACAATAGAGCACAATGTGGCTATATTAGACTTTGAGGATTTGGAAATAGACTACTGTGTTGTTAGGCCTTGAACATTATTTGTAGTAAAATGCAGGTGAAAACGTTTTTAAAATCTATTTAAAGTCAAGCTGATGATACATAAATGATCCAATAGGCTACTGTTCACCCTGGCATTTTGTGTTATCTTTTAAATAATAACATACTACTCTGACTGTGATCATTTCACAATGCATTTAGTCAAATACATAAAGTACATTGTATTGTATAAATAACAGTGTAGTATAATGTACATATAAGTGCAGGGGTCCAATGCCCCCCACCCCCTGTTAGGTTGTGATTGGTGGAGATGATTCTATTGTTCTCCACTTTGGCCAGGTCAGGCTCTCTAGTATAAGAAGAGTGTGTAGTTGTCAGTCCTCCACAACTCCTCCAGGATATCATTCATTCTTGATCAGATCTGACTGTGGACTCCAGACTTCAGGTGAAGATGAACTCTCTCAACCCCAGGAACAATTCTGCTCAACAGGATGATCACCAAGGCCTCTGTAAGTTACTTAATTACTGTGTCTTTATAGATATACAGCATGTAATATGTCGTACTATGTCATAATATTAGCATAGACTAAGACAACCTGTTCTATGTCTCTTTCTAAAATGCACAACAATTTGCAATTAATCAAAATCATCACCATCCAGTAAATCTAGAATCAACATGCTCATATACATGTAATGTGTTCATAACGGTTTAGCCTTCTTAACGATAGAACACTAACCCTAGAACACCTAACAAACGGGAGACATTAACCGTCTGTTGTAGGCATATACATATAATTTGTGCCATGAGGGAGTGCCAGGAGGCACCATAAAATAAAATGATAAATGGTTCGTAAAATTGTCAACTGTGTACATTAACGTTAAATTAGTTTATGCAAGTCCTTGAAGTAACGAAACAATATGTCCATTGTCTTTGTTTCCAATTCAGTGTTGCATCATCATTCTGGCTTCCCTGTTCTGCCAGAGGTGAAATGCCACTGCTGTGATCAGTGTGGTAAACGCTTCCCTACAATGTCCAAACTTAAAATCCACCAGAGAATGCACACTGCAGAGAAACCCTATGGATGTGATCAGTGTGGACAATACTTCTCTCAAATGGCAAACCTTAAAAGTCACCAGAGAATTCACACTGGAGAGAAACCCTATGGATGTGATCAGTGTGGACAACACTTCTCTATAATGGCAAACCTTAAAAGTCACCAGAGAATGCACACTGGAGAGAAACCCTATGGATGTGATCAGTGTGGACAATACTTCTCTAAAATGTCCAACCTTAAAAGGCACCAGAGAATTCACACCGGAGAGAAGCCCTATGGATGTGATCAATGTGGACAACACTTCTCTCAAATGGCAGAACTCAAAAGCCACCAGAGAATTCACACTGGAGAGAAACCCTATGGATGTGACCAGTGTGGACAATACTTCTCCATGATGTCAAGCCTTAAATACCACCAGAGAATTCACACTGGAGAGAAACCCTATGGATGTGATCATTGTGGACAACACTTCTCCATGATGTCAAGCCTTAAACGCCACCAGAGAATTCACACTGGCGAGAAACCCTATAGATGTGATCAATGTGGGCAACACTTCTCTGAAATGTCCAGCCTTAAAAGGCACCAGAGAATTCACACCGGAGAGAAGCCCTATGGATGTGATCAATGTGGACAACACTTTTCTCAAATGGCAGAACTCAAAAGCCACCAGAGAATTCACACTGGAGAGAAACCCTATGGATGTGACCAGTGTGGACAATACTTCTCCATGATGTCAAGCCTTAAATGCCACCAGAGAATTCACACTGGAGAGAAACCCTATGGATGTGATCATTGTGGACAACACTTCTCCATGATGTCAAGCCTTAAACGCCACCAGAGAATTCACACTGGAGAGAAACCCTATGGATGTGACCAGTGTGGACAATACTTCTCTAACATTTACAACCTTAAAAGTCACCAGAAAATTCACACTGGAGAGAAACCCTACGGATGTGATCATTGTGGGCAACACTTCTCTGAAATGTCTAACCTTAAAAACCACCAGAGAATTCACACTGGAGAGAAACCTATGGATGTGATCAGTGTGGAAAGAGTTTCACTACTTCAAGCGCCCGAAAACGCCATGAGCGCACACATATGAAAGATAAATCTGTTTAGTGTGAACAGTATGACAAGAGCAAGACCAAGTTGATTAATTGCAAACCTAACGTACTGTTGACCTGTACTTTTAGTGGTATTTCTTATTCACTGTGTCAAGAGTTTTCAGATACAATATTAGAACAGAAAAGTATGGTGGTGACTTGTGTTGGAGAAGAGCCTGTTTCTTCTGCCATTTACCCCCCCCCCGCCCCTATCTACATAATTGCTTCATGCATCTGATTTGTATTATTATAATGATACTGATTAAAACTGTTATATTATTTGCTGGATTTTACTTGATACTGTATTGTCTCCGTGGAACATGTCCCTCCAACATTATGCAACAGATAGAAATAAACACGTCTTGATCATATTATTTGTGTCACTGAAATTTGACCTGCAGATTTGCTGTATTTAGATGAACTTTATCTCAGAGGCTGTTCATACATTATTTGTAGACCACTTAGAAGATAATAATAAACCTTGGACCACTGACTAGAGAACAGAACATCTGTGCCCAAAACAAGTCCTGGAGGAATTTGGAGCAATCATCAGATTGCATTCACAATACGTTGTACATATGGAGGCGCCTCCGTTTATCAAAGTATATTTTATATTATTGGCATTGGGGAACATGTAACCATTGTAACACCCTATTGTGCAATAAGTGGAACACTGCAAAACAAAGAAAAAACTACATAAATTGACTATTTGTATTACAGTTGTAGGCTACAAGACGTTTGGTATGAGAGGTGGAAAAAATACCCAATAAACCACTCGAAAATAGTTAAAAATCCAATCATTATTTTATCAAAAATATCCAAAATGGCAAAAAAAAAACACTGATGTGATCAGTGTGGACAACACTTCTCTAGAATGGAACACCTCAAAAGCCACCAGAGTGTGGAAAGAGTTGCACTACCTCACGCGCCCGGAAATGCCATGAGCGCGAAATCAGTGAGCGGTGCAACTGTTCTCTACAGTTGCGCGGTGCAACTATAGAGAACAGTTGCACCGCTCACTTCACAGGGGTGTGATTTTTATTATTACAGTAGAAGTTTACAGACCAAACTGTAAATAAAAGGTTTACATGACTTTCTGTCTCAGTCCGTATATAGCGAGCTGTAGTGAATAAGTACAGAACAGTTGCAACGCTCACTTCACAGGGGTGTGATTTTTATTATTACAGTAGAAGTTTTTTTCTTATGAAAGCAGAGAGTCTTCTGTTTCATACGGTATATAGTATTTATATGTCGCTATAGGCCTTATTTTGTGAATATTGAGGAGTTCACGTCCATGTCTTCTCTGAAGTTATCTGGTGGGCACAAGCTGCATTCAATAACCAATTACTGTCTAACTGTACATGGGATCAATGTTTACTCTTTTCCTCGTAAAAGTACACATTCAGGGCTTTCATTCGGTGTATAGGATGTATAGGATATTTATTGGGTTCAATTTTATATCTGCCTGTCAATGTCTCTGACTTTAAACCATCCATAACTCTGCTCGCTGTTCAAGATAACCACTTCCAGGCAAATGCAGGTGTTGCAAAAAGGTCAATATCTCCAGAATGGAACATGGTAAAATCAAAATGTATTTTTGAGTGGTGTAAACCACTCCTACAACTGGCTTTTGTGTGCAGAAAAAAATGAGCATGGTTGCTATGTTCAAAATAATTTCTGACGTAATTAAATCACACCCGGGTGAACTGGATGACCGTAGCAACCATGCTCATTTTTTCTGCACAAAAAAAGCCAGTTGTGAAATCACATCCGGGTGTGATTTCATTACGTCAGACCACAGCTGATCATGCTATATAAAACCTTACACCACTCAGTTCACACGGGTGTCATTTTTTAAATTGAAGTGGACAAGTTCAGCTTTCTTTTGATGTATGCGTGTGATTCTCGCTATAAGAGAACATTTTGCTGTGGGCCCCCGAACAAGGCCTTTGTGCAATGTTAAACGGTAGCAACATCCAAATAGGCCTGCCGAGATCTTGTAGCAATCAAAGTGTTAACAGTATGACAAGAGCTTCATGTTAGAAACACCAAGTTGATTAATTGCAAGCTTAACGTACTGTTGACCTGTTCTCTTTTTAGTGGTATTTCTTATTCACTGTGTCAAGAGTTTTCAGAGACAATATTAGAACAGAAAAGTATGGTGGTGACTTGTGTTGGAGTCTGTTGTTTCTTCTGAGAGCCTATGTTTCTTCTGCCATTTTGCCAACCCCCCCCTGCATCAATCAATCTACATAATTGCTTCATTGCATCTGATTTGTATTATTATTATGATACTGTTATACAACTGTTATATTGTTTGCTGAATGTTACTTATTACTTATTACTGTATTGTCTCTGTGGAACATGTCCCTCTAACTGCAGCAGATATAAATAAACACGTCTTGATATGCAATTTAATTTCCAATCTTATTATTTGTTTCATTGAAATTTGACCTGCAGATTTGCTGTATATTAGATTTAGATGAGCTTTATCTCAGAGACTGTTATACATTTTATTTGTAGACCACTTGGAAGATCAACTTCAACTTCAAAGAACGTTTTCCTTTCGGAAACTTCTAATAATAATAAACCTTGGACCACTAGAGAACAGAACCTTTGTGCCCAAAACAAGTTCTGGTGGAATTTGGAATGTGTGTGAGGAGTATCAAACCAAATTTGAGTTCTGGTCTGTGTTTTAATCCCTGGTGATGGTGGGCTATTTGAGAATGTAATATGATTGCTGAAATTACCATAAACACAGTAGGCCTACATGGGTAGTTCACCTCAAACTGCCCTAAACTACTGTCCATTGTCCATGTCCTGCTGACATTTACATGCATATGGTACTATTCATGTCCTTGAGTGTGAATGGGACTGTCTCTACTGTCTCTTGTTATTCAATGTGGATCCATTGAGCATAGCTGGGGGGAGTACGGAGGGTGGAGGACAGTATGTTAGACTGTGATTGGTGTGAGATGGTCCCATTGTTCTATTTGCTGTTGACCTGTTCTTTTTTTAGTGGTCATTTTTATGCACTCAACTTTTAACATTCTGTTTTCTGGCTAAAACAAGTGCTCTGATTTGCCTGTGGATTGTGAGGTAAGACTCCACAAATCCCATATGACATGGGTTTTGTGACACTGTTTTGCCTGTTTTCACTGCATCTTAAAAGGCAACACAATGTTCAAAGTTCTGGCTGGGTGGGTGAAAATGTATGTCATGAAGTCCATAGACTTGGCTGGCAAAAGAAAGAAAGAAAGAAAGAAAGAAAGAGCCTACATATAGGGACATTCTTTGTCATCATGCCAGTCATGAAGCAATACAGCCACCCTGTCCCAACAACTCACAACGAACCTCAGCAACCACAAGCACACATAAACTACTACAAAAGTGTTACTTTTCAACATTTGTGTAGTAGTAGTACTACAAATGTTGAAAAGTAACACTTGGCATTCATGAATTGTCCATTGTCCATTTTGCATGTCCTGCTGTCATTTACATGCATATGGTAACTATTCATGTCCTTGAGTGTGAATGGGACTGTCTCTACTCCCTCTTGTTATTCAATGTTGATGGTCCCATTGTTCTATTTGCTGTTGACCTGTTATTTTTTTAGTATTATTAGAACAGAAAAGTATGGTGGTGACATGTGTTGGAGTCTGTTAGTGCGGGTTGTTTTCTTTGCCATTTATTGCATCTGACCCAAACAAACATTAAAGGGATTGTGACATTTAAAAAAAAAGTGTCTTATTTTCTGAGCTCAATTGCACCCCAAAGACACCACTTTTAACATTCATTCAAACAAGTGACCACAGGAAATCCACTCCATGTTCAAAGTTCAGGTTGGGTGGGTGTAATTGAGGTCATAATACCTAAAATAAAAATACTATGTCATGAAACCTTTAAAGTCCATATACTTGGCTGGCGAAAGAAAGAAAGAAAGAAAGAAAGAAAGGCCTACATATAAGGACATTCTTGTAATTTTTCTTATTTCTTTTAGGTTGTCTGAGCTCAATTGCATCCCAAAAACTGAACTTTTAACATTCCATTTTCTGGCTCAAAGTTAAACAAGTGCTCTGATTTGCCTGTGGATTATGAGGTAAGACTCCACAATATGGCATAGGAATCTGCCAGCAGATGTCACTGTTTGCACTGTTTTGCACAGAAAATCCACTCAGTCTGGTTTCATTCAGTCAGAATTAACATTTACACCTGTATTATGATATGACACTTTTGATCACCCAGGATGCAGACCAGTCCACATCCACATCCCATACACACCTAGGATGTATTGAAATGCAAACAACAGTCCTGTACAGAACCAGACCACTGTCTTCTAGGTGCTAAAAGTGTACGATTTATGAAGACTGTGTTCTTCATTTCATGGGGTGGGTGTCAGTTTGAGTCTTAGTCTAGTAGCCAGAATGTGAACCCGGACATGTTAGAAATGTTTAGTATGGGTCCCCAGCATGTAGAAACTGCCGGATGCTAACTTGCATATGTTGAGCAATTTTTATAATTGGCATAATATCTGACCATACCATTAACAACCTATAAGGGGAAAACAAATCTAAATTTCATCATGCTTTATGTAGCATGTGACATGTCAAACTAGGGGGTTTTCATGATTTCAAGCATTAGTTTTGCACAAAATACACTCATTGGGCTAAAACGGCCATAGCCGTACAAATGTGATGATGTCAGCACATAGCTACTTGGGCAAGTAGCTATGGCCGTTTATAGCCCAAGGAGTGTTTTTTGAAAATTATGAAAATTGCTCAACATATGCAAGTTAGCATCCAGAAGTTTCTACATGCTGGAGACCCATACTCAACATTTCTAACATAAAACTGTGGTGTACTAAACATGTCCGGGTTCACAATGGGGCTCTATGGGCTGGCAACTAGACTAATAGGCAGATTTCATTGTAAACCAAGTTAAGAAATCAAATAAAAACAATAGAGCACAATGTGGCTATATTAGACTTTGAGGATTTGGAAATAGACTACTGTGTTGTTAGGCCTTGAACATTATTTGTAGTAAAATGCAGGTGAAAACGTTTTTAAAATCTATTTAAAGTCAAGCTGATGATACATAAATGATCCAATAGGCTACTGTTCACCCTGGCATTTTGTGTTATCTTTTAAATAATAACATACTACTCTGACTGTGATCATTTCACAATGCATTTAGTCAAATACATAAAGTACATTGTATTGTATAAATAACAGTGTAGTATAATGTACATATAAGTGCAGGGGTCCAATGCCCCCCACCCCCTGTTAGGTTGTGATTGGTGGAGATGATTCTATTGTTCTCCACTTTGGCCAGGTCAGGCTCTCTAGTATAAGAAGAGTGTGTAGTTGTCAGTCCTCCACAACTCCTCCAGGATATCATTCATTCTTGATCAGATCTGACTGTGGACTCCAGACTTCAGGTGAAGATGAACTCTCTCAACCCCAGGAACAATTCTGCTCAACAGGATGATCACCAAGGCCTCTGTAAGTTACTTAATTACTGTGTCTTTATAGATATACAGCATGTAATATGTCGTACTATGTCATAATATTAGCATAGACTAAGACAACCTGTTCTATGTCTCTTTCTAAAATGCACAACAATTTGCAATTAATCAAAATCATCACCATCCAGTAAATCTAGAATCAACATGCTCATATACATGTAATGTGTTCATAACGGTTTAGCCTTCTTAACGATAGAACACTAACCCTAGAACACCTAACAAACGGGAGACATTAACCGTCTGTTGTAGGCATATACATATAATTTGTGCCATGAGGGAGTGCCAGGAGGCACCATAAAATAAAATGATAAATGGTTCGTAAAATTGTCAACTGTGTACATTAACGTTAAATTAGTTTATGCAAGTCCTTGAAGTAACGAAACAATATGTCCATTGTCTTTGTTTCCAATTCAGTGTTGCATCATCATTCTGGCTTCCCTGTTCTGCCAGAGGTGAAATGCCACTGCTGTGATCAGTGTGGTAAACGCTTCCCTACAATGTCCAAACTTAAAATCCACCAGAGAATGCACACTGCAGAGAAACCCTATGGATGTGATCAGTGTGGACAATACTTCTCTCAAATGGCAAACCTTAAAAGTCACCAGAGAATTCACACTGGAGAGAAACCCTATGGATGTGATCAGTGTGGACAACACTTCTCTATAATGGCAAACCTTAAAAGTCACCAGAGAATGCACACTGGAGAGAAACCCTATGGATGTGATCAGTGTGGACAATACTTCTCTAAAATGTCCAACCTTAAAAGGCACCAGAGAATTCACACCGGAGAGAAGCCCTATGGATGTGATCAATGTGGACAACACTTCTCTCAAATGGCAGAACTCAAAAGCCACCAGAGAATTCACACTGGAGAGAAACCCTATGGATGTGACCAGTGTGGACAATACTTCTCCATGATGTCAAGCCTTAAATACCACCAGAGAATTCACACTGGAGAGAAACCCTATGGATGTGATCATTGTGGACAACACTTCTCCATGATGTCAAGCCTTAAACGCCACCAGAGAATTCACACTGGCGAGAAACCCTATAGATGTGATCAATGTGGGCAACACTTCTCTGAAATGTCCAGCCTTAAAAGGCACCAGAGAATTCACACCGGAGAGAAGCCCTATGGATGTGATCAATGTGGACAACACTTTTCTCAAATGGCAGAACTCAAAAGCCACCAGAGAATTCACACTGGAGAGAAACCCTATGGATGTGACCAGTGTGGACAATACTTCTCCATGATGTCAAGCCTTAAATGCCACCAGAGAATTCACACTGGAGAGAAACCCTATGGATGTGATCATTGTGGACAACACTTCTCCATGATGTCAAGCCTTAAACGCCACCAGAGAATTCACACTGGAGAGAAACCCTATGGATGTGACCAGTGTGGACAATACTTCTCTAACATTTACAACCTTAAAAGTCACCAGAAAATTCACACTGGAGAGAAACCCTACGGATGTGATCATTGTGGGCAACACTTCTCTGAAATGTCTAACCTTAAAAACCACCAGAGAATTCACACTGGAGAGAAACCCTATGGATGTGATCAGTGTGGAAAGAGTTTCACTACTTCAAGCGCCCGAAAACGCCATGAGCGCACACATATGAAAGATAAATCTGTTTAGTGTGAACAGTATGACAAGAGCAAGACCAAGTTGATTAATTGCAAACCTAACGTACTGTTGACCTGTACTTTTAGTGGTATTTCTTATTCACTGTGTCAAGAGTTTTCAGATACAATATTAGAACAGAAAAGTATGGTGGTGACTTGTGTTGGAGAAGAGCCTGTTTCTTCTGCCATTTACCCCCCCCCGCCCCTATCTACATAATTGCTTCATGCATCTGATTTGTATTATTATAATGATACTGATTAAAACTGTTATATTATTTGCTGGATTTTACTTGATACTGTATTGTCTCCGTGGAACATGTCCCTCCAACATTATGCAACAGATAGAAATAAACACGTCTTGATCATATTATTTGTGTCACTGAAATTTGACCTGCAGATTTGCTGTATTTAGATGAACTTTATCTCAGAGGCTGTTCATACATTATTTGTAGACCACTTAGAAGATAATAATAAACCTTGGACCACTGACTAGAGAACAGAACATCTGTGCCCAAAACAAGTCCTGGAGGAATTTGGAGCAATCATCAGTAAATTCAGTTAATGAGTTGTGATATTAGTTGAGATGTCTGTGAGGAGTATCAAACCAACTTTGAGTTTTGGTCTGTGTTTTAATCCCTGGTGATGGTGGGCTATTTGAGAATGTAATATGATGGCTGAAGTTACCATAAACACAGTAGGCCTACACTGATAGTTCACCTGATACGGTCACCCAGTTCACCCGGGTATGATTTCATTACGTCAGACATTACGTCAGACCACAGCTGATCAGTCTATATAAGACCTTACACCACTCAGTTCACACGGGTGTGATTTTTGTATTATTAGAACAGAAAAGTATGGTTGGAGTCTGTTAGAGCCGGTTGTTTTCTTTGCCATTTATTGCATCTGACCCAAACAAACATTAAAGGGATTGTGACATTAAAAAAAAAAAATCTTATTTTCTGAGCTCAATTGCACCCCAAAGACTGCACGTTTAACATTCAGTTTTCTGGCTCAAACAAGTGACCACAGAAAATCCACTCAATGTTCAAAGTTCAGGTTGCGTGGGTGTAATTGACGTCATAAAACCTAAAAGAAAAACGAAAAAGAAAAATACTATGTCATGAAACCTTTAAAGTCCATAGACTTGGCTGGTGAAAGAAAGAAAGAAAGAAAGAAAGAAAGAAAAGACCTACATATAAGGACATTCTTTGTCATCATGCCAGTCATGAAGCAATACAGCCACCCTGTTAAAGCCCAAAACCTCTATCTCGAACCAAATGGAAATAGCAAATTCACTCATAGGATTATTGAAGTGATCAAGAGCCACACACAAACATAATGTTCCCTGTTACATTATATGCCTGCACCCTGTGTGAAAATTAAAAAGGCTTTATTTGTCCGAGTTTGCTCTGGTGCCTTCCTTCTTCACGCTCCACAACAGACTCATTAGATTGCATTCACAATACGTTGTACATATGGAGGCGCCTCCGTTTATCAAAGTATATTTTATTCAGGGCTTTCATTCGGTGTATAGGATGTATAGGATATTTATTGGGTTCAATTTTATATCTGCCTGTCAATGTCTCTGACTTTAAACCATCCATAACTCTGCTCGCTGTTCAAGATAACCACTTCCAGGCAAATGCAGGTGTTGCAAAAAGGTCAATATCTCCAGAATGGAACATGGTAAAATCAAAATGTATTTTTGAGTGGTGTAAACCACTCCTACAACTGGCTTTTGTGTGCAGAAAAAAATGAGCATGGTTGCTATGTTCAAAATAATTTCTGACGTAATTAAATCACACCCGGGTGAACTGGATGACCGTAGCAACCATGCTCATTTTTTCTGCACAAAAAAAGCCAGTTGTGAAATAACATCCGGGTGTGATTTCATTACGTCAGACCACAGCTGATCATGCTATATAAAACCTTACACCACTCAGTTCACACGGGTGTGATTTTTTAAATTGAAGTGGACAAGTTCAGCTTTCTTTTGATGTATGCGTGTGATTCTCGCTATAAGAGAACATTTTGCTGTGGGCCCCCGAACAAGGCCTTTGTGCAATGTTAAACGGTATAGCAACATCCAAATAGGCCTGCCGAGATCTTGTAGCAATCAAAGTGTTAACAGTATGACAAGAGCTTCATGTTAGAAACACCAAGTTGATTAATTGCAAGCTTAACGTACTGTTGACCTGTTCTCTTTTTAGTGGTATTTCTTATTCACTGTGTCAATAGTTTTCAGAGACAATATTAGAACAGAAAAGTATGGTGGTGACTTGTGTTGGAGTCTGTTGTTTCTTCTGAGAGCCTATGTTTCTTCTGCCATTTTGCCAACCCCCCCCTGCATCAATCAATCTACATAATTGCTTCATTGCATCTGATTTGTATTATTATTATGATACTGTTATACAACTGTTATATTGTTTGCTGAATGTTACTTATTACTTATTACTGTATTGTCTCTGTGGAACATGTCCCTCTAACTGCAGCAGATATAAATAAACACGTCTTGATATGCAATTTAATTTCCAATCTTATTATTTGTTTCATTGAAATTTGACCTGCAGATTTTTCTGTATATTAGATTTAGATGAGCTTTATCTCAGAGACTGTTATACATTTTATTTGTAGACCACTTGGAAGATCAACTTCAACTTCAAAGAACGTTTTCCTTTCGGAAACTTCTAATAATAATAAACCTTGGACCACTAGAGAACAGAACCTTTGTGCCCAAAACAAGTTCTGGTGGAATTTGGAATGTGTGTGAGGAGTATCAAACCAAATTTGAGTTCTGGTCTGTGTTTTAATCCCTGGTGATGGTGGGCTATTTGAGAATGTAATATGATTGCTGAAATTACCATAAACACAGTAGGCCTACATGGGTAGTTCACCTCAAACTGCCCTAAACTACTGTCCATTGTCCATGTCCTGCTGACATTTACATGCATATGGTACTATTCATGTCCTTGAGTGTGAATGGGACTGTCTCTACTGTCTCTTGTTATTCAATGTGGATCCATTGAGCATAGCTGGGGGGAGTAGGGAGGGTGGAGGACAGTATGTTAGACTGTGATTGGTGTGAGATGGTCCCATTGTTCTATTTGCTGTTGACCTGTTCTTTTTTTAGTGGTCATTTTTATGCACTCAACTTTTAACATTCTGTTTTCTGGCTAAAACAAGTGCTCTGATTTGCCTGTGGATTGTGAGGTAAGACTCCACAAATCCCATATGACATGGGTTTTGTGACACTGTTTTGCCTGTTTTCACTGCATCTTAAAAGGCAACACAATGTTCAAAGTTCTGGCTGGGTGGGTGAAAATGTATGTCATGAAGTCCATAGACTTGGCTGGCAAAAGAAAGAAAGAAAGAAAGAAAGAAAGAGCCTACATATAGGGACATTCTTTGTCATCATGCCAGTCATGAAGCAATACAGCCACCCTGTCCCAACAACTCACAACGAACCTCAGCAACCACAAGCACACATAAACTACTACAAAAGTGTTACTTTTCAACATTTGTGTAGTAGTAGTACTACAAATGTTGAAAAGTAACACTTGGCATTCATGAATTGTCCATTGTCCATTTTGCATGTCCTGCTGTCATTTACATGCATATGGTAACTATTCATGTCCTTGAGTGTGAATGGGACTGTCTCTACTCCCTCTTGTTATTCAATGTTGATGGTCCCATTGTTCTATTTGCTGTTGACCTGTTCTTTTTTTAGTATTATTAGAACAGAAAAGTATGGTGGTGACATGTGTTGGAGTCTGTTAGTGCGGGTTGTTTTCTTTGCCATTTATTGCATCTGACCCAAACAAACATTAAAGGGATTGTGACATTTTAAAAAAAAGTGTCTTATTTTCTGAGCTCAATTGCACCCCAAAGACACCACTTTTAACATTCATTCAAACAAGTGACCACAGGAAATCCACTCCATGTTCAAAGTTCAGGTTGGGTGGGTGTAATTGAGGTCATAATACCTAAAATAAAAATACTATGTCATGAAACCTTTAAAGTCCATATACTTGGCTGGCGAAAGAAAGAAAGAAAGAAAGGCCTACATATAAGGACATTCTTGTAATTTTTCTTATTTCTTTTAGGTTTTCTGAGCTCAATTGCATCCCAAAAACTGAACTTTTAACATTCCATTTTCTGGCTCAAAGTTAAACAAGTGCTCTGATTTGACTGTGGATTATGAGGTAAGACTCCACAATATGGCATAGGAATCTGCCAGCAGATGTCACTGTTTTGCACAGAAAATCCACTCAGTCTGGTTTCATTCAGTCAGAATTAACATTTACACCTGTATTATGATATGACACTTTTGATCACCCAGGATGCAGACCAGTCCACATCCACATCCCATCCACACCTAGGATGTATTGAAATGCAAACAACAGTCCTGTACAGAACCAGACCACTGTCTTCTAGGTGCTAAAAGTGTACGATTTATGAAGACTGTGTTCTTCATTTCATGGGGTGGGTGTCAGTTTGAGTCTTAGTCTAGTAGCCAGAATGTGAACCCGGACATGTTAGAAATGTTTAGTATGGGTCCCCAGCATGTAGAAACTGCCGGATGCTAACTTGCATATGTTGAGCAATTTTTATAATTGGCATAATATCTGACCATACCATTAACAACCTATAAGGGGAAAACAAATCTAAATTTCATCATGCTTTATGTAGCATGTGACATGTCAAACTAGGGGGTTTTCATGATTTCAAGCATTAGTTTTGCACAAAATACACTCATTGGGCTAAAACGGCCATAGCCGTACAAATGTGATGATGTCAGCACATAGCTTCAAGCACATAGCTTCAAGCGCCCGAAAACGCCATGAGCGCACACATATGAAAGATAAATCTGTTTAGTGTGAACAGTATGACAAGAGCAAGACCAAGTTGATTAATTGCAAACCTAACGTACTGTTGACCTGTACTTTTAGTGGTATTTCTTATTCACTGTGTCAAGAGTTTTCAGATACAATATTAGAACAGAAAAGTATGGTGGTGACTTGTGTTGGAGAAGAGCCTGTTTCTTCTGCCATTTACCCCCCCCCGCCCCTATCTACATAATTGCTTCATGCATCTGATTTGTATTATTATAATGATACTGATTAAAACTGTTATATTATTTGCTGGATTTTACTTGATACTGTATTGTCTCCGTGGAACATGTCCCTCCAACATTATGCAACAGATAGAAATAAACACGTCTTGATCATATTATTTGTGTCACTGAAATTTGACCTGCAGATTTGCTGTATTTAGATGAACTTTATCTCAGAGGCTGTTCATACATTATTTGTAGACCACTTAGAAGATAATAATAAACCTTGGACCACTGACTAGAGAACAGAACATCTGTGCCCAAAACAAGTCCTGGAGGAATTTGGAGCAATCATCAGTAAATTCAGTTAATGAGTTGTGATATTAGTTGAGATGTCTGTGAGGAGTATCAAACCAACTTTGAGTTTTGGTCTGTGTTTTAATCCCTGGTGATGGTGGGCTATTTGAGAATGTAATATGATGGCTGAAGTTACCATAAACACAGTAGGCCTACACTGATAGTTCACCTGATACGGTCACCCAGTTCACCCGGGTATGATTTCATTACGTCAGACATTACGTCAGACCACAGCTGATCAGTCTATATAAGACCTTACACCACTCAGTTCACACGGGTGTGATTTTTGTATTATTAGAACAGAAAAGTATGGTTGGAGTCTGTTAGAGCCGGTTGTTTTCTTTGCCATTTATTGCATCTGACCCAAACAAACATTAAAGGGATTGTGACATTAAAAAAAAAAAATCTTATTTTCTGAGCTCAATTGCACCCCAAAGACTGCACGTTTAACATTCAGTTTTCTGGCTCAAACAAGTGACCACAGAAAATCCACTCAATGTTCAAAGTTCAGGTTGCGTGGGTGTAATTGACGTCATAAAACCTAAAAGAAAAACGAAAAAGAAAAATACTATGTCATGAAACCTTTAAAGTCCATAGACTTGGCTGGTGAAAGAAAGAAAGAAAGAAAGAAAGAAAGAAAAGACCTACATATAAGGACATTCTTTGTCATCATGCCAGTCATGAAGCAATACAGCCACCCTGTTAAAGCCCAAAACCTCTATCTCGAACCAAATGGAAATAGCAAATTCACTCATAGGATTATTGAAGTGATCAAGAGCCACACACAAACATAATGTTCCCTGTTACATTATATGCCTGCACCCTGTGTGAAAATTAAAAAGGCTTTATTTGTCCGAGTTTGCTCTGGTGCCTTCCTTCTTCACGCTCCACAACAGACTCATTAGATTGCATTCACAATACGTTGTACATATGGAGGCGCCTCCGTTTATCAAAGTATATTTTATTCAGGGCTTTCATTCGGTGTATAGGATGTATAGGATATTTATTGGGTTCAATTTTATATCTGCCTGTCAATGTCTCTGACTTTAAACCATCCATAACTCTGCTCGCTGTTCAAGATAACCACTTCCAGGCAAATGCAGGTGTTGCAAAAAGGTCAATATCTCCAGAATGGAACATGGTAAAATCAAAATGTATTTTTGAGTGGTGTAAACCACTCCTACAACTGGCTTTTGTGTGCAGAAAAAAATGAGCATGGTTGCTATGTTCAAAATAATTTCTGACGTAATTAAATCACACCCGGGTGAACTGGATGACCGTAGCAACCATGCTCATTTTTTCTGCACAAAAAAAGCCAGTTGTGAAATAACATCCGGGTGTGATTTCATTACGTCAGACCACAGCTGATCATGCTATATAAAACCTTACACCACTCAGTTCACACGGGTGTGATTTTTTAAATTGAAGTGGACAAGTTCAGCTTTCTTTTGATGTATGCGTGTGATTCTCGCTATAAGAGAACATTTTGCTGTGGGCCCCCGAACAAGGCCTTTGTGCAATGTTAAACGGTATAGCAACATCCAAATAGGCCTGCCGAGATCTTGTAGCAATCAAAGTGTTAACAGTATGACAAGAGCTTCATGTTAGAAACACCAAGTTGATTAATTGCAAGCTTAACGTACTGTTGACCTGTTCTCTTTTTAGTGGTATTTCTTATTCACTGTGTCAATAGTTTTCAGAGACAATATTAGAACAGAAAAGTATGGTGGTGACTTGTGTTGGAGTCTGTTGTTTCTTCTGAGAGCCTATGTTTCTTCTGCCATTTTGCCAACCCCCCCCCTGCATCAATCAATCTACATAATTGCTTCATTGCATCTGATTTGTATTATTATTATGATACTGTTATACAACTGTTATATTGTTTGCTGAATGTTACTTATTACTTATTACTGTATTGTCTCTGTGGAACATGTCCCTCTAACTGCAGCAGATATAAATAAACACGTCTTGATATGCAATTTAATTTCCAATCTTATTATTTGTTTCATTGAAATTTGACCTGCAGATTTTTCTGTATATTAGATTTAGATGAGCTTTATCTCAGAGACTGTTATACATTTTATTTGTAGACCACTTGGAAGATCAACTTCAACTTCAAAGAACGTTTTCCTTTCGGAAACTTCTAATAATAATAAACCTTGGACCACTAGAGAACAGAACCTTTGTGCCCAAAACAAGTTCTGGTGGAATTTGGAATGTGTGTGAGGAGTATCAAACCAAATTTGAGTTCTGGTCTGTGTTTTAATCCCTGGTGATGGTGGGCTATTTGAGAATGTAATATGATTGCTGAAATTACCATAAACACAGTAGGCCTACATGGGTAGTTCACCTCAAACTGCCCTAAACTACTGTCCATTGTCCATGTCCTGCTGACATTTACATGCATATGGTACTATTCATGTCCTTGAGTGTGAATGGGACTGTCTCTACTGTCTCTTGTTATTCAATGTGGATCCATTGAGCATAGCTGGGGGGAGTAGGGAGGGTGGAGGACAGTATGTTAGACTGTGATTGGTGTGAGATGGTCCCATTGTTCTATTTGCTGTTGACCTGTTCTTTTTTTAGTGGTCATTTTTATGCACTCAACTTTTAACATTCTGTTTTCTGGCTAAAACAAGTGCTCTGATTTGCCTGTGGATTGTGAGGTAAGACTCCACAAATCCCATATGACATGGGTTTTGTGACACTGTTTTGCCTGTTTTCACTGCATCTTAAAAGGCAACACAATGTTCAAAGTTCTGGCTGGGTGGGTGAAAATGTATGTCATGAAGTCCATAGACTTGGCTGGCAAAAGAAAGAAAGAAAGAAAGAAAGAAAGAGCCTACATATAGGGACATTCTTTGTCATCATGCCAGTCATGAAGCAATACAGCCACCCTGTCCCAACAACTCACAACGAACCTCAGCAACCACAAGCACACATAAACTACTACAAAAGTGTTACTTTTCAACATTTGTGTAGTAGTAGTACTACAAATGTTGAAAAGTAACACTTGGCATTCATGAATTGTCCATTGTCCATTTTGCATGTCCTGCTGTCATTTACATGCATATGGTAACTATTCATGTCCTTGAGTGTGAATGGGACTGTCTCTACTCCCTCTTGTTATTCAATGTTGATGGTCCCATTGTTCTATTTGCTGTTGACCTGTTCTTTTTTTAGTATTATTAGAACAGAAAAGTATGGTGGTGACATGTGTTGGAGTCTGTTAGTGCGGGTTGTTTTCTTTGCCATTTATTGCATCTGACCCAAACAAACATTAAAGGGATTGTGACATTTAAAAAAAAAGTGTCTTATTTTCTGAGCTCAATTGCACCCCAAAGACACCACTTTTAACATTCATTCAAACAAGTGACCACAGGAAATCCACTCCATGTTCAAAGTTCAGGTTGGGTGGGTGTAATTGAGGTCATAATACCTAAAATAAAAATACTATGTCATGAAACCTTTAAAGTCCATATACTTGGCTGGCGAAAGAAAGAAAGAAAGAAAGGCCTACATATAAGGACATTCTTGTAATTTTTCTTATTTCTTTTAGGTTTTCTGAGCTCAATTGCATCCCAAAAACTGAACTTTTAACATTCCATTTTCTGGCTCAAAGTTAAACAAGTGCTCTGATTTGACTGTGGATTATGAGGTAAGACTCCACAATATGGCATAGGAATCTGCCAGCAGATGTCACTGTTTTGCACAGAAAATCCACTCAGTCTGGTTTCATTCAGTCAGAATTAACATTTACACCTGTATTATGATATGACACTTTTGATCACCCAGGATGCAGACCAGTCCACATCCACATCCCATCCACACCTAGGATGTATTGAAATGCAAACAACAGTCCTGTACAGAACCAGACCACTGTCTTCTAGGTGCTAAAAGTGTACGATTTATGAAGACTGTGTTCTTCATTTCATGGGGTGGGTGTCAGTTTGAGTCTTAGTCTAGTAGCCAGAATGTGAACCCGGACATGTTAGAAATGTTTAGTATGGGTCCCCAGCATGTAGAAACTGCCGGATGCTAACTTGCATATGTTGAGCAATTTTTATAATTGGCATAATATCTGACCATACCATTAACAACCTATAAGGGGAAAACAAATCTAAATTTCATCATGCTTTATGTAGCATGTGACATGTCAAACTAGGGGGTTTTCATGATTTCAAGCATTAGTTTTGCACAAAATACACTCATTGGGCTAAAACGGCCATAGCCGTACAAATGTGATGATGTCAGCACATAGCTTCAAGCACATAGCTTCAAGCGCCCGAAAACGCCATGAGCGCACACATATGAAAGATAAATCTGTTTAGTGTGAACAGTATGACAAGAGCAAGACCAAGTTGATTAATTGCAAACCTAACGTACTGTTGACCTGTACTTTTAGTGGTATTTCTTATTCACTGTGTCAAGAGTTTTCAGATACAATATTAGAACAGAAAAGTATGGTGGTGACTTGTGTTGGAGAAGAGCCTGTTTCTTCTGCCATTTACCCCCCCCCGCCCCTATCTACATAATTGCTTCATGCATCTGATTTGTATTATTATAATGATACTGATTAAAACTGTTATATTATTTGCTGGATTTTACTTGATACTGTATTGTCTCCGTGGAACATGTCCCTCCAACATTATGCAACAGATAGAAATAAACACGTCTTGATCATATTATTTGTGTCACTGAAATTTGACCTGCAGATTTGCTGTATTTAGATGAACTTTATCTCAGAGGCTGTTCATACATTATTTGTAGACCACTTAGAAGATAATAATAAACCTTGGACCACTGACTAGAGAACAGAACATCTGTGCCCAAAACAAGTCCTGGAGGAATTTGGAGCAATCATCAGTAAATTCAGTTAATGAGTTGTGATATTAGTTGAGATGTCTGTGAGGAGTATCAAACCAACTTTGAGTTTTGGTCTGTGTTTTAATCCCTGGTGATGGTGGGCTATTTGAGAATGTAATATGATGGCTGAAGTTACCATAAACACAGTAGGCCTACACTGATAGTTCACCTGATACGGTCACCCAGTTCACCCGGGTATGATTTCATTACGTCAGACATTACGTCAGACCACAGCTGATCAGTCTATATAAGACCTTACACCACTCAGTTCACACGGGTGTGATTTTTGTATTATTAGAACAGAAAAGTATGGTTGGAGTCTGTTAGAGCCGGTTGTTTTCTTTGCCATTTATTGCATCTGACCCAAACAAACATTAAAGGGATTGTGACATTAAAAAAAAAAAATCTTATTTTCTGAGCTCAATTGCACCCCAAAGACTGCACGTTTAACATTCAGTTTTCTGGCTCAAACAAGTGACCACAGAAAATCCACTCAATGTTCAAAGTTCAGGTTGCGTGGGTGTAATTGACGTCATAAAACCTAAAAGAAAAACGAAAAAGAAAAATACTATGTCATGAAACCTTTAAAGTCCATAGACTTGGCTGGTGAAAGAAAGAAAGAAAGAAAGAAAGAAAGAAAAGACCTACATATAAGGACATTCTTTGTCATCATGCCAGTCATGAAGCAATACAGCCACCCTGTTAAAGCCCAAAACCTCTATCTCGAACCAAATGGAAATAGCAAATTCACTCATAGGATTATTGAAGTGATCAAGAGCCACACACAAACATAATGTTCCCTGTTACATTATATGCCTGCACCCTGTGTGAAAATTAAAAAGGCTTTATTTGTCCGAGTTTGCTCTGGTGCCTTCCTTCTTCACGCTCCACAACAGACTCATTAGATTGCATTCACAATACGTTGTACATATGGAGGCGCCTCCGTTTATCAAAGTATATTTTATTCAGGGCTTTCATTCGGTGTATAGGATGTATAGGATATTTATTGGGTTCAATTTTATATCTGCCTGTCAATGTCTCTGACTTTAAACCATCCATAACTCTGCTCGCTGTTCAAGATAACCACTTCCAGGCAAATGCAGGTGTTGCAAAAAGGTCAATATCTCCAGAATGGAACATGGTAAAATCAAAATGTATTTTTGAGTGGTGTAAACCACTCCTACAACTGGCTTTTGTGTGCAGAAAAAAATGAGCATGGTTGCTATGTTCAAAATAATTTCTGACGTAATTAAATCACACCCGGGTGAACTGGATGACCGTAGCAACCATGCTCATTTTTTCTGCACAAAAAAAGCCAGTTGTGAAATAACATCCGGGTGTGATTTCATTACGTCAGACCACAGCTGATCATGCTATATAAAACCTTACACCACTCAGTTCACACGGGTGTGATTTTTTAAATTGAAGTGGACAAGTTCAGCTTTCTTTTGATGTATGCGTGTGATTCTCGCTATAAGAGAACATTTTGCTGTGGGCCCCCGAACAAGGCCTTTGTGCAATGTTAAACGGTATAGCAACATCCAAATAGGCCTGCCGAGATCTTGTAGCAATCAAAGTGTTAACAGTATGACAAGAGCTTCATGTTAGAAACACCAAGTTGATTAATTGCAAGCTTAACGTACTGTTGACCTGTTCTCTTTTTAGTGGTATTTCTTATTCACTGTGTCAATAGTTTTCAGAGACAATATTAGAACAGAAAAGTATGGTGGTGACTTGTGTTGGAGTCTGTTGTTTCTTCTGAGAGCCTATGTTTCTTCTGCCATTTTGCCAACCCCCCCCTGCATCAATCAATCTACATAATTGCTTCATTGCATCTGATTTGTATTATTATTATGATACTGTTATACAACTGTTATATTGTTTGCTGAATGTTACTTATTACTTATTACTGTATTGTCTCTGTGGAACATGTCCCTCTAACTGCAGCAGATATAAATAAACACGTCTTGATATGCAATTTAATTTCCAATCTTATTATTTGTTTCATTGAAATTTGACCTGCAGATTTTTCTGTATATTAGATTTAGATGAGCTTTATCTCAGAGACTGTTATACATTTTATTTGTAGACCACTTGGAAGATCAACTTCAACTTCAAAGAACGTTTTCCTTTCGGAAACTTCTAATAATAATAAACCTTGGACCACTAGAGAACAGAACCTTTGTGCCCAAAACAAGTTCTGGTGGAATTTGGAATGTGTGTGAGGAGTATCAAACCAAATTTGAGTTCTGGTCTGTGTTTTAATCCCTGGTGATGGTGGGCTATTTGA
This sequence comes from Electrona antarctica, assembly GCF_951216825.1. Lineage (NCBI taxonomy): Eukaryota > Metazoa > Chordata > Actinopteri > Myctophiformes > Myctophidae > Electrona > Electrona antarctica. Next base: position 52,166,881 of record NC_136812.1, on the reverse strand, counting down.
GAATGTAATATGATTGCTGAAATTACCATAAACACAGTAGGCCTACATGGGTAGTTCACCTCAAACTGCCCTAAACTACTGTCCATTGTCCATGTCCTGCTGACATTTACATGCATATGGTACTATTCATGTCCTTGAGTGTGAATGGGACTGTCTCTACTGTCTCTTGTTATTCAATGTGGATCCATTGAGCATAGCTGGGGGGAGTAGGGAGGGTGGAGGACAGTATGTTAGACTGTGATTGGTGTGAGATGGTCCCATTGTTCTATTTGCTGTTGACCTGTTCTTTTTTTAGTGGTCATTTTTATGCACTCAACTTTTAACATTCTGTTTTCTGGCTAAAACAAGTGCTCTGATTTGCCTGTGGATTGTGAGGTAAGACTCCACAAATCCCATATGACATGGGTTTTGTGACACTGTTTTGCCTGTTTTCACTGCATCTTAAAAGGCAACACAATGTTCAAAGTTCTGGCTGGGTGGGTGAAAATGTATGTCATGAAGTCCATAGACTTGGCTGGCAAAAGAAAGAAAGAAAGAAAGAAAGAAAGAGCCTACATATAGGGACATTCTTTGTCATCATGCCAGTCATGAAGCAATACAGCCACCCTGTCCCAACAACTCACAACGAACCTCAGCAACCACAAGCACACATAAACTACTACAAAAGTGTTACTTTTCAACATTTGTGTAGTAGTAGTACTACAAATGTTGAAAAGTAACACTTGGCATTCATGAATTGTCCATTGTCCATTTTGCATGTCCTGCTGTCATTTACATGCATATGGTAACTATTCATGTCCTTGAGTGTGAATGGGACTGTCTCTACTCCCTCTTGTTATTCAATGTTGATGGTCCCATTGTTCTATTTGCTGTTGACCTGTTCTTTTTTTAGTATTATTAGAACAGAAAAGTATGGTGGTGACATGTGTTGGAGTCTGTTAGTGCGGGTTGTTTTCTTTGCCATTTATTGCATCTGACCCAAACAAACATTAAAGGGATTGTGACATTTTAAAAAAAAGTGTCTTATTTTCTGAGCTCAATTGCACCCCAAAGACACCACTTTTAACATTCATTCAAACAAGTGACCACAGGAAATCCACTCCATGTTCAAAGTTCAGGTTGGGTGGGTGTAATTGAGGTCATAATACCTAAAATAAAAATACTATGTCATGAAACCTTTAAAGTCCATATACTTGGCTGGCGAAAGAAAGAAAGAAAGAAAGGCCTACATATAAGGACATTCTTGTAATTTTTCTTATTTCTTTTAGGTTTTCTGAGCTCAATTGCATCCCAAAAACTGAACTTTTAACATTCCATTTTCTGGCTCAAAGTTAAACAAGTGCTCTGATTTGACTGTGGATTATGAGGTAAGACTCCACAATATGGCATAGGAATCTGCCAGCAGATGTCACTGTTTTGCACAGAAAATCCACTCAGTCTGGTTTCATTCAGTCAGAATTAACATTTACACCTGTATTATGATATGACACTTTTGATCACCCAGGATGCAGACCAGTCCACATCCACATCCCATCCACACCTAGGATGTATTGAAATGCAAACAACAGTCCTGTACAGAACCAGACCACTGTCTTCTAGGTGCTAAAAGTGTACGATTTATGAAGACTGTGTTCTTCATTTCATGGGGTGGGTGTCAGTTTGAGTCTTAGTCTAGTAGCCAGAATGTGAACCCGGACATGTTAGAAATGTTTAGTATGGGTCCCCAGCATGTAGAAACTGCCGGATGCTAACTTGCATATGTTGAGCAATTTTTATAATTGGCATAATATCTGACCATACCATTAACAACCTATAAGGGGAAAACAAATCTAAATTTCATCATGCTTTATGTAGCATGTGACATGTCAAACTAGGGGGTTTTCATGATTTCAAGCATTAGTTTTGCACAAAATACACTCATTGGGCTAAAACGGCCATAGCCGTACAAATGTGATGATGTCAGCACATAGCTACTTGGGCAAGTAGCTATGGCCGTTTATAGCCCAAGGAGTGTTTTTTGAAAATTATGAAAATTGCTCAACATATGCAAGTTAGCATCCAGAAGTTTCTACATGCTGGAGACCCATACTCAACATTTCTAACATAAAACTGTGGTGTACTAAACATGTCCGGGTTCACAATGGGGCTCTATGGGCTGGCAACTAGACTAATAGGCAGATTTCATTGTAAACCAAGTTAAGAAATCAAATAAAAACAATAGAGCACAATGTGGCTATATTAGACTTTGAGGATTTGGAAATAGACTACTGTGTTGTTAGGCCTTGAACATTATTTGTAGTAAAATGCAGGTGAAAACGTTTTTAAAATCTATTTAAAGTCAAGCTGATGATACATAAATGATCCAATAGGCTACTGTTCACCCTGGCATTTTGTGTTATCTTTTAAATAATAACATACTACTCTGACTGTGATCATTTCACAATGCATTTAGTCAAATACATAAAGTACATTGTATTGTATAAATAACAGTGTAGTATAATGTACATATAAGTGCAGGGGTCCAATGCCCCCCACCCCCTGTTAGGTTGTGATTGGTGGAGATGATTCTATTGTTCTCCACTTTGGCCAGGTCAGGCTCTCTAGTATAAGAAGAGTGTGTAGTTGTCAGTCCTCCACAACTCCTCCAGGATATCATTCATTCTTGATCAGATCTGACTGTGGACTCCAGACTTCAGGTGAAGATGAACTCTCTCAACCCCAGGAACAATTCTGCTCAACAGGATGATCACCAAGGCCTCTGTAAGTTACTTAATTACTGTGTCTTTATAGATATACAGCATGTAATATGTCGTACTATGTCATAATATTAGCATAGACTAAGACAACCTGTTCTATGTCTCTTTCTAAAATGCACAACAATTTGCAATTAATCAAAATCATCACCATCCAGTAAATCTAGAATCAACATGCTCATATACATGTAATGTGTTCATAACGGTTTAGCCTTCTTAACGATAGAACACTAACCCTAGAACACCTAACAAACGGGAGACATTAACCGTCTGTTGTAGGCATATACATATAATTTGTGCCATGAGGGAGTGCCAGGAGGCACCATAAAATAAAATGATAAATGGTTCGTAAAATTGTCAACTGTGTACATTAACGTTAAATTAGTTTATGCAAGTCCTTGAAGTAACGAAACAATATGTCCATTGTCTTTGTTTCCAATTCAGTGTTGCATCATCATTCTGGCTTCCCTGTTCTGCCAGAGGTGAAATGCCACTGCTGTGATCAGTGTGGTAAACGCTTCCCTACAATGTCCAAACTTAAAATCCACCAGAGAATGCACACTGCAGAGAAACCCTATGGATGTGATCAGTGTGGACAATACTTCTCTCAAATGGCAAACCTTAAAAGTCACCAGAGAATTCACACTGGAGAGAAACCCTATGGATGTGATCAGTGTGGACAACACTTCTCTATAATGGCAAACCTTAAAAGTCACCAGAGAATGCACACTGGAGAGAAACCCTATGGATGTGATCAGTGTGGACAATACTTCTCTAAAATGTCCAACCTTAAAAGGCACCAGAGAATTCACACCGGAGAGAAGCCCTATGGATGTGATCAATGTGGACAACACTTCTCTCAAATGGCAGAACTCAAAAGCCACCAGAGAATTCACACTGGAGAGAAACCCTATGGATGTGACCAGTGTGGACAATACTTCTCCATGATGTCAAGCCTTAAATACCACCAGAGAATTCACACTGGAGAGAAACCCTATGGATGTGATCATTGTGGACAACACTTCTCCATGATGTCAAGCCTTAAACGCCACCAGAGAATTCACACTGGCGAGAAACCCTATAGATGTGATCAATGTGGGCAACACTTCTCTGAAATGTCCAGCCTTAAAAGGCACCAGAGAATTCACACCGGAGAGAAGCCCTATGGATGTGATCAATGTGGACAACACTTTTCTCAAATGGCAGAACTCAAAAGCCACCAGAGAATTCACACTGGAGAGAAACCCTATGGATGTGACCAGTGTGGACAATACTTCTCCATGATGTCAAGCCTTAAATGCCACCAGAGAATTCACACTGGAGAGAAACCCTATGGATGTGATCATTGTGGACAACACTTCTCCATGATGTCAAGCCTTAAACGCCACCAGAGAATTCACACTGGAGAGAAACCCTATGGATGTGACCAGTGTGGACAATACTTCTCTAACATTTACAACCTTAAAAGTCACCAGAAAATTCACACTGGAGAGAAACCCTACGGATGTGATCATTGTGGGCAACACTTCTCTGAAATGTCTAACCTTAAAAACCACCAGAGAATTCACACTGGAGAGAAACCCTATGGATGTGATCAGTGTGGAAAGAGTTTCACTACTTCAAGCGCCCGAAAACGCCATGAGCGCACACATATGAAAGATAAATCTGTTTAGTGTGAACAGTATGACAAGAGCAAGACCAAGTTGATTAATTGCAAACCTAACGTACTGTTGACCTGTACTTTTAGTGGTATTTCTTATTCACTGTGTCAAGAGTTTTCAGATACAATATTAGAACAGAAAAGTATGGTGGTGACTTGTGTTGGAGAAGAGCCTGTTTCTTCTGCCATTTTACCCCCCCCCCCCCCCCGCCCCTATCTACATAATTGCTTCATGCATCTGATTTGTATTATTATAATGATACTGATTAAAACTGTTATATTATTTGCTGGATTTTACTTGATACTGTATTGTCTCTGTGGAACATGTCCCTCCAACATTATGCAACAGATAGAAATAAACACGTCTTGATCATATTATTTGTGTCACTGAAATTTGACCTGCAGATTTGCTGTATTTAGATGAACTTTATCTCAGAGGCTGTTCATACATTATTTGTAGACCACTTGGAAGATAATAATAAACCTTGGACCACTGACTAGAGAACAGAACATCTGTGCCCAAAACAAGTCCTGGAGGAATTTGGAGCAATCATCAGTAAATTCAGTTAATGAGTTGTGATATTAGTTGAGATGTCTGTGAGGAGTATCAAACCAACTTTGAGTTTTGGTCTGTGTTTTAATCCCTGGTGATGGTGGGCTATTTGAGAATGTAATATGATGGCTGAAGTTACCATAAACACAGTAGGCCTACACTGATAGTTCACCTGATACGGTCACCCAGTTCACCCGGGTATGATTTCATTACGTCAGACATTACGTCAGACCACAGCTGATCAGTCTATATAAGACCTTACACCACTCAGTTCACACGGGTGTGATTTTTGTATTATTAGAACAGAAAAGTATGGTTGGAGTCTGTTAGAGCCGGTTGTTTTCTTTGCCATTTATTGCATCTGACCCAAACAAACATTAAAGGGATTGTGACATTAAAAAAAAAAAATCTTATTTTCTGAGCTCAATTGCACCCCAAAGACTGCACGTTTAACATTCAGTTTTCTGGCTCAAACAAGTGACCACAGAAAATCCACTCAATGTTCAAAGTTCAGGTTGGGTGGGTGTAATTGACGTCATAAAACCTAAAAGAAAAACGAAAAAGAAAAATACTATGTCATGAAACCTTTAAAGTCCATAGACTTGGCTGGTGAAAGAAAGAAAGAAAGAAAGAAAGAAAGAAAGAAAGAAAGAAAGAAAGAAAGAAAGAAAGAAAGAAAGAAAGAAAGAAAAGACCTACATATAAGGACATTCTTTGTCATCATGCCAGTCATGAAGCAATACAGCCACCCTGTTAAAGCCCAAAACCTCTATCTCGAACCAAATGGAAATAGCAAATTCACTCATAGGATTATTGAAGTGATCAAGAGCCACACACAAACATAATGTTCCCTGTTACATTATATGCCTGCACCCTGTGTGAAAATTAAAAAGGCTTTATTTGTCCGAGTTTGCTCTGGTGCCTTCCTTCTTCACGCTCCACAACAGACTCATTAGATTGCATTCACAATACGTTGTACATATGGAGGCGCCTCCGTTTATCAAAGTATATTTTATATTATTGGCATTGGGGAACATGTAACCATTGTAACACCCTATTGTGCAATAAGTGGAACACTGCAAAACAAAGAAAAAACTACATAAATTGACTTTATTTGTATTACAGTTGTAGGCTACAAGACGTTTGGTATGAGAGGTGGAAAAAATACCCAATAAACCACTTGAAAATAGTTAAAAATCCAATCATTATTTTATCAAAAATATCCAAAATGGCAAAAAAAAAAAAAAAAAAAAACACTGATGTGATCAGTGTGGACAACACTTCTCTAGAATGGAACACCTCAAAAGCCACCAGAGTGTGGAAAGAGTTGCACTACCTCACGTGCCCGGAAATGCCATGAGCGCGAAATCAGTGAGCGGTGCAACTGTTCTCTACAGTTGCGCGGTGCAACTATAGAGAACAGTTGCACCGCTCACTTCACAGGGGTGTGATTTTTATTATTACAGTAGAAGTTTACAGACCAAACTGTAAATAAAAGGTTTACATGACTTTCTGTCTCAGTCCGTATATAGCGAGCTGTAGTGAATAAGTACAGAACAGTTGCAACGCTCACTTCACAGGGGTGTGATTTTTATTATTACAGTAGAAGTTTACAGACCAAACTGTAAATAAAAGGTTTACATGACTTTCTGCCTCAGTCCGTATATAGCGAGCTGTATTGAATAAGCAGAGAACAGAATATGGGACAGAGTTGCACCACTCACTTCACATGGGTGTGATTTTTATTATTACTACAGTAGAAGTTTTTTTCTTATGAAAGCAGAGAGTCTTCTGTTTCATACGGTATATAGTATTTATATGTCGCTATAGGCCTTATTTTGTGAATATTGAGGAGTTCACGTCCATGTCTTCTCTGAAGTTATCTGGTGGGCACAAGCTGCATTCAATAACCAATTACTGTCTAACTGTACATGGGATCAATGTTTACTCTTTTCCTCGTAAAAGTACACATTCAGGGCTTTCATTCGGTGTATATGATGTATAGGATATTTATTGGGTTCAATTTTATATCTGCCTGTCAATGTCTCTGACTTTAAACCATCCATAACTCTGCTCGCTGTTCAAGATAACCACTTCCAGGCAAATGCAGGTGTTGCAAAAAGGTCAATATCTCCAGAATGGAACATGGTAAAATCAAAATGTATTTTTGAGTGGTGTAAACCACTCCTACAACTGGCTTTTGTGTGCAGAAAAAAATGAGCATGGTTGCTATGTTCAAAATAATTTCTGACGTAATTAAATCACACCCGGGTGAACTGGATGACCGTAGCAACCATGCTCGTTTTTTCTGCACAAAAAAAGCCAGTTGTGAAATCACATCCGGGTGTGATTTCATTACGTCAGACCACAGCTGATCATGCTATATAAAACCTTACACCACTCAGTTCACACGGGTGTGATTTTTTTAAATTGAAGTGGACAAGTTCAGCTTTCTTTTGATGTATGCGTGTGATTCTCGCTATAAGAGAACATTTTGCTGTGGGCCCCCGAACAAGGCCTTTGTGCAATGTTAAACGGTAGCAACATCCAAATAGGCCTGCCGAGATCTTGTAGCAATCAAAGTGTTAACAGTATGACAAGAGCTTCATGTTAGAAACACCAAGTTGATTAATTGCAAGCTTAACGTACTGTTGACCTGTTCTCCTTTTAATGGTATTTCTTATTCACTGTGTCAAGAGTTTTCAGAGACAATATTAGAACAGAAAAGTATGGTGGTGACTTGTGTTGGAGTCTGTTGTTTCTTCTGAGAGCCTATGTTTCTTCTGCCATTTTGCCAACCCCCCCCTGCATCAATCAATCTACATAATTGCTTCATTGCATCTGATTTGTATTATTATTATGATACTGTTATACAACTGTTATATTGTTTGCTGAATGTTACTTATTACTTATTACTGTATTGTCTCTGTGGAACATGTCCCTCTAACTGCAGCAGATATAAATAAACACGTCTTGATATGCAATTTAATTTCCAATCTTATTATTTGTTTCATTGAAATTTGACCTGCAGATTTGCTGTATATTAGATTTAGATGAGCTTTATCTCAGAGACTGTTATACATTTTATTTGTAGACCACTTGGAAGATCAACTTCAACTTCAAAGAACGTTTTCCTTTCGGAAACTTCTAATAATAATACACCTTGGACCACTAGAGAACAGAACCTTTGTGCCCAAAACAAGTTCTGGTGGAATTTGGAATGTGTGTGAGGAGTATCAAACCAAATTTGAGTTCTGGTCTGTGTTTTAATCCCTGGTGATGGTGGGCTATTTGAGAATGTAATATGATTGCTGAAATTACCATAAACACAGTAGGCCTACATGGGTAGTTCACCTCAAACTGCCCTAAACTACTGTCCATTGTCCATGTCCTGCTGACATTTACATGCATATGGTACTATTCATGTCCTTGAGTGTGAATGGGACTGTCTCTACTGTCTCTTGTTATTCAATGTGGATCCATTGAGCATAGCTGGGGGGAGTAGGGAGGGTGGAGGACAGTATGTTAGACTGTGATTGGTGTGAGATGGTCCCATTGTTCTATTTGCTGTTGACCTGTTCTTTTTTTAGTGGTCATTTTTATGCACTCAACTTTTAACATTCTGTTTTCTGGCTAAAACAAGTGCTCTGATTTGCCTGTGGATTGTGAGGTAAGACTCCACAAATCCCATATGACATGGGTTTTGTGACACTGTTTTGCCTGTTTTCACTGCATCTTAAAAGGCAACACAATGTTCAAAGTTCTGGCTGGGTGGGTGAAAATGTATGTCATGAAGTCCATAGACTTGGCTGGCAAAAGAAAGAAAGAAAGAAAGAAAGAAAGAAAGAAAGAGCCTACATATAGGGACATTCTTTGTCATCATGCCAGTCATGAAGCAATACAGCCACCCTGTCCCAACAACTCACAACGAACCTCAGCAACCACAAGCACACATAAACTACTACAAAAGTGTTACTTTTCAACATTTGTGTAGTAGTAGTACTACAAATGTTGAAAAGTAACACTTGGCATTCATGAATTGTCCATTGTCCATTGTGCATGTCCTGCTGTCATTTACATGCATATGGTAACTATTCATGTCCTTGAGTGTGAATGGGACTGTCTCTACTCCCTCTTGTTATTCAATGTTGATGGTCCCATTGTTCTATTTGCTGTTGACCTGTTCTTTTTTTAGTATTATTAGAACAGAAAAGTATGGTGGTGACATGTGTTGGAGTCTGTTAGTGCGGGTTGTTTTCTTTGCCATTTATTGCATCTGACCCAAACAAACATTAAAGGGATTGTGACATTTAAAAAAAAAGTGTCTTATTTTCTGAGCTCAATTGCACCCCAAAGACACCACTTTTAACATTCATTCAAACAAGTGACCACAGGAAATCCACTCCATGTTCAAAGTTCAGGTTGGGTGGGTGTAATTGAGGTCATAATACCTAAAATAAAAATACTATGTCATGAAACCTTTAAAGTCCATATACTTGGCTGGCGAAAGAAAGAAAGAAAGGCCTACATATAAGGACATTCTTGTAATTTTTCTTATTTCTTTTAGGTTTTCTGAGCTCAATTGCATCCCAAAAACTGAACTTTTAACATTCCATTTTCTGGCTCAAAGTTAAACAAGTGCTCTGATTTGCCTGTGGATTATGAGGTAAGACTCCACAATATGGCATAGGAATCTGCCAGCAGATGTCACTGTTTGCACTGTTTTGCACAGAAAATCCACTCAGTCTGGTTTCATTCAGTCAGAATTAACATTTACACCTGTATTATGATATGACACTTTTGATCACCCAGGATGCAGACCAGTCCACATCCACATCCCATCCACACCTAGGATGTATTGAAATGCAAACAACAGTCCTGTACAGAACCAGACCACTGTCTTCTAGGTGCTAAAAGTGTACGATTTATGAAGACTGTGTTCTTCATTTCATGGGGTGGGTGTCAGTTTGAGTCTTAGTCTAGTAGCCAGAATGTGAACCCGGACATGTTAGAAATGTTTAGTATGGGTCCCCAGCATGTAGAAACTGCCGGATGCTAACTTGCATATGTTGAGCAATTTTTATAATTGGCATAATATCTGACCATACCATTAACAACCTATAAGGGGAAAACAAATCTAAATTTCATCATGCTTTATGTAGCATGTGACATGTCAAACTAGGGGGTTTTCATGATTTCAAGCATTAGTTTTGCACAAAATACACTCATTGGGCTAAAACGGCCATAGCCGTACAAATGTGATGATGTCAGCACATAGCTACTTGGGCAAGTAGCTATGGCCGTTTATAGCCCAAGGAGTGTTTTTTGAAAATTATGAAAATTGCTCAACATATGCAAGTTAGCATCCAGAAGTTTCTACATGCTGGAGACCCATACTCAACATTTCTAACATAAAACTGTGGTGTACTAAACATGTCCGGGTTCACAATGGGGCTCTATGGGCTGGCAACTAGACTAATAGGCAGATTTCATTGTAAACCAAGTTAAGAAATCAAATAAAAACAATAGAGCACAATGTGGCTATATGAGACTTTGATGATTTGGAAATAGACTACTGTGTTGTTAGGCCTTGACAATTATTTGTAGTAAAAATGCAGGTGAAAACGTTTTTTTTTTTTTTTTAATCAAAAAACTTTATTTAAAGTCAAACTGATGATACATAAATGATCCAATAGGCTACTGTTCACCCTGGCATTTTGTGTTATCTTTTAAATAATAACATACTACTCTGACTGTGATCATTTCACAATGCATTTAGTCAAATACATGAAGTACATTGTATTGTATAAATAACAGTGTAGTATAATGTACATATAACAGTGCAGGGGTCCAATGCCCCCCACCCCCTGATAGGTTGTGATTGGTAGAGATGATTCTATTGTTCTCCACTTTGGCCAATCCACCTCAGGCTCTTTAGTATAAGAAGAGTGTGTAGTTGTCAGTCCTCCACAACTCCTCCAGGATATCATTCATTCTTGATCAGATCTGACTGTGGACTCCAGACTTCAGGTGAAGATGAACTCTCTCAACCCCAGGAACAATTCTGCTCAACAGGATGATCACCAAGACCTCTGTAAGTTACTTAATTACTGTGTCTTTATGGATATACAGCATGTAATATGTCATAATATTAGCATAGACTAAGACAACCTGTTCTATGTCTCTTTCTAAAATGCACAACAATTTGCAATTAATCAAAATCATCACCATCCAGTAAATCTAGAATCAACATGCTCATATACATGTAATGTGTTCATAACGGTTTAGCCTTCTTAACGATAGAACACTAACCCTAGAACACCTAACAAACGGGAGACATTAACCGTCTGTTGTAGGCCTATACATATAATTTGTGCCATGAGGGAGTATACTATAAAATCACATGATAAATGGTTCGTAAAATCAACTGTGTACATTAACGTCAAATTAGTTTATGCAAGTCCATGACGTAACGAAACAATATGTCCATTGTCTTTGTTTCCAATTCAGTGTTGCATCATCAGTCTGGCTTCCCTGTTCTACCAGAGGTGAATGAACAACAAAGCTTGGCTAAACAAAAATGCCACTGCTGTGATCAGTGTGGTAAACGCTGCCCTACAATGTCCAATCTTAAAAGGCACCAGCGAATTCACACCGGAGAGAAGCCCTATGGATGTGATCAGTGTGGACAACACTTCTCCATGATGTCAAGCCTTAAAAGGCACCAGCGAATTCACAGTGGAGAGAAGCCCTATGGATGTGATCAGTGTGGACAACCCTTCTCCACGATGTCAAGCCTTATAAGCCACCAGAGAATTCACACTGGAGAGAAACCCTATGGATGTGACCAGTGTGGACAACACTTCTCTCAAATGTCTTCCCTTAAAAGCCACCAGAGAATTCACACTGGAGAGAAACCCTATGGATGTGACCAGTGTGGACAACACTTCTCTAGAATGGAACACCTCAAAAGCCACCAGAGAATTCACACTGGAGAGAAACCCTATGGATGTGACCAGTGTGGGCAATACTTCTCTCAAATGGCACACCTCAAAAGCCACCAACGAATTCACACTGGAGAGAAACCCTATGGATGTGATACATGTGGGCAACACTTCTCTGGAATGTCTAACCTGAAAAAACACCAGAGAATTCACACCGGAGAGAAGCCCTATGGATGTGATCAGTGTGGACAACACTTCTCCATCATGTCAAGCCTTAAAAGGCACCAGCGAATTCACAGTGGAGAGAAGCCCTATGGATGTGATCAGTGTGGACAACCCTTCTCCACGATGTCAAGCCTTATAAGCCACCAGAGAATTCACACTGGAGAGAAACCCTATGGATGTGACCAGTGTGGACAACACTTCTCTCAAATGTCTTCCCTTAAAAGCCACCAGAGAATTCACACTGGAGAGAAACCCTATGGATGTGACCAGTGTGGACAACACTTCTCTAGAATGGAACACCTCAAAAGCCACCAGAGAATTCACACTGGAGAGAAACCCTATGGATGTGACCAGTGTGGACAATACTTCTCTCAAATGGCACACCTCAAAAGCCACCAGATAATTCACACTGGAGAGAAGCCCTATGGATGTGATCAGTGTGGAAAGAGTTTCACTACCTCACGCGCCCGGAAATGCCATGAGCGCACACATATGAATGATACATCTGTTTAGTGTTAACAGTATGACAAGAGCTTCATGTTAGAAACACCAAGTTGATTAATTGCAAGCTTAACGTACTGTTGACCTGTTCTCTTTTTAGTGGTATTTCTTATTCACTGTGTCAAGAGTTTTCAGAGACAATATTAGAACAAAAAAGTATGGTGGTGACTTGTGTTGGAGTCTGTTGTTTCTTCTGAGAGCCTATGTTTCTTCTGACCTAATTGCTTCATTGCATCTGATTTGTATTATTATTATGATACTGTTTAAAACTGTTATATTGTTACTGAATGTTACTTATTACTTATTACTGTATTGTAATATCAGCAGATTATTTCATTGAAATTTGACCTGCAGATTTGCTGTATATTATATTTAGATTAGCTTTATCTCAGAGACTGTTCACACGTTATATATTTTATTTGTAGACCACTTGGAAGATCAACTTCAACTTCAAAGAACGTTTTCCTTTCAGAAACTTCTAATAATAATAAACCTTGGACCACTAGAGAACAGAACATTTGTGCCCAAAACAAGTTCTGGTGGAATTTGGAATGTGTGTGAGGAGTATCAAAACAAATTTAAGTTCTGGTCTGTGTTTTAATCCCTGGTGATGGTGGGCTATTTGAGAATGTAATAGGATGAAATTACCATAAACACAGTAGGCCTACATGGATAGTTCACCTCAAACTGCCCTAAACTACTGTCCATTGTCCTGCTGACATTTACATGCATATGGTAACTATTCATGTCCTTGAGTGTCCTTGGGACTGTCTCTACTCCCTCTTGTTATTCATTGTGGATCCATTGAGCATAGCTGGGGGGAGTAGGGAGGGTGGAGGACAGTATGTTATACTGTGATTGGTGTTGAGATGGTCCCATTGTTCTATTTGCTGTTGACCTGTTCTTTTTGTAGTGGTCATTTGTATGCACTCAATACATTTCAGAGGCCTTATTAGAACAGAAAAGCATGGTGGTGACTTGTGTTGGAGTCTGTTAGAGCTTGTTGTTTTCTTTGCCATTTAGATTTGCATTCATCTACCTACATTATTACTTCATTGCATCTGACTCAAACAAACATTAAAGGGATTGTGACATTAAGTATTACTTTTTTCTTATTTCTTGTAGGTTTTCTGAATTGCACCCCAATGACACTTTTAACATTCGGTTTTCTGGCTCAAACAAGTACTCTGATTTGCCTGTGGATATGACATTTGGGGTTTTGTGACACTGTTTTGCCTGTTTTCACTGCATCTTAAAAGTTAACACACAACGAAAATTCCAGACCACAGAAAATCCACCCAATGTTCAAAGTTCAGGTTGGGTGGGTGTAATTGAGGTCATAAAACCTAAAAGAAAAACGAAAAATAAATAAATGTATGTCATGAAGTCCATAGACTTGGCTGGCAAAGAAAGAAAGAAAAATAGAAAGAAAGAAAATACATATAGGGACATTCTTTGTCATCATGCCAGTCATGAAGCAATACAGCCACCCTGTCCCAACAACTCACAACGAACCTCAGCAACCACAAGCACACATAAACTACTACAAAAGTGTTACTTTTCAACATTTGTGTAGTAGTAGTACTACAAATGTTGAAACGTAACACTTGGAATTGATGGCTGTTATGTCAAAGCCCAAAACCCCAAAATCTCGACCAAATGTAAATAGCAAATTCACTCATAGGATTATTGAAGTGATCAAGAGCCACACACAAACATACTGTTCCCTGTTACAACTCACATACCTTCCATGACAGAAACAACACAACATGCAAACTGTAGATTCACAACATCATTCAATTCCAGAGCCGTTGACACCCAGTCAATGGGTCCCTTGAATCACACTAGATTACACACAAATCAGCAGCCAAGAAGCAAAAAACAAGTTCCTACCTTCCTGATAACATGTTTTATATTGTATAGTGTTTTTTTAATCATATCTACTGTATGTGACTGCATTTGATCTTATTAAAGACGATGAGAGTAAAGTGAGTCAGACGTGTGTTATTTTTAATAGTCATTCAGCAAATCATACACGATTTATTAAAACTAGAAGTATAAATACTGATTGATTTATTGAAATATGTATTAACAGTTTGCAGAATGACAGTACATTTCAAGCACAAACTCAATACAAAGACTGTTAACTGTGAGTGGACGATCCAATTAAGCATTACACTTGTTTACAAGAGGGTCCACCTTGTTCAATTCATCAAAACATTTAGAAATGTACAAATATACATTTCTATATAGTCAAAGAACAGAACAGGAATATATTAATATTGAAAGTTGATTTGAACTGGGGAACACCCAACATAATCATATTTGAACTGGGGAACACCCAAAAATAAACTGTGAACTGGGGAACTCCCACAACATAATCAATCATATTTGAGCTGGGGAACGCCCCCGTGCACCCTGACAAGCACAATAGTAGGAGTAGGCAGTAATAAGACCATTTGGTCTATATTATTAGTTTATCATTAGTTTTAAAAATGTATCAAATAGCCTGTATACACTTACACTGTATGTTGGTTTGTTTGCTATTTAAGTGTGCATGTTGCATAATAATAACTTATGATCTGAGGATCACTGTTTCTAAACATAATGGGCTGGTGCCCTCTGCTGGGCTGCAAGGGTATTGCAGTGAGCTTTGCAATACGTGTTGATTAAAGACACTTCACCACTTTTGCAACCATATCTTATTTTAGACAGGGTAAAAGCTATACAAACCTGATTAAATACACTTTTTTTTTCAGTTCAACATGATTTTTCACATATAATATAATTTGCTTGGTACATTTTTGTATCGCGCATAGTTAATGAGATAATTTGCATATTTGAATAAATAAGCAGAAATAAGAAGTAGGTCACACAACGTGTGTTTTGTTGGTTTTCTGCTAAGTGAATGAATAGTTTATCTCATTCAGTTTATTGAAGTACTTTTTTATTCCTATGCATCTAACCACTGCAGAGGCAGCATCACAATAAACAGTTATCCATGTAGTAAGCTAATATGGCCACTAAAATATTTATATAATTTATTATGACTTCTAGACATAATAAATAGAGGAGGAGAGAGGCGACACGCTTTGATTTCGCCGCAAAGCTGGTGCCAATGGGCTATAGTTCCAAACATTGCTCCTATGGCTGGAACTATCCTATTGAGATAGAATGAGCACTTCCTCATTCCATTGGATGGGAGTCAACGCTAGGTCGCCACTCTCTTACTATATTACTCTGGTGGATACCATGGATACTGGGTAGGGGGAGCGGACCGGCCACCCGTCCTCAAAAGTATCTATTCTCGAGACGAATTACTGGTCTGGTATTGAGAAACGATCGTATTCTTCCAGGTAAGCGTCTTTGTTGCATACCGTAACACTATCATTGTACGACATTAGTATCGTGTGCACTGCTAGCATTGCTATATGCATGCTAACGTTAACTTGCTAGCAGCTAGCCTTTCTGGCCTCGGCCTAGTAGTGAATCAATAGCCCCGTTTAGCCCCTGATAGCTCCGAGAAGAGCTTCCGTGGAAAGGTATCCCTGCATTGGGCGATATGGGTCGAGCCATCCAAAAGCAGCGGCGAAAACCCCTTTTTCTAGTATCGTATCCAAAAGTGAAAGGTATTTCTAAAGAGCTACAGGATGGTAAACTCTTATTCTGAAGACCGGTGTGACAATTTAACTTGTTTCCAAGTCAAGTGGATCCCGACTGGTTTTGCGCGTTCACGAGCCGTCTTTCACAGATGTTGTTTCAGGAAGGGGCGGAGCTATTGTAGGGCCGGCCGCAGCTAGAAGAATATACAAACCAAACGATCCCCGAGCCTACACTATCTTCTCCTGCTCTTTTCAATAAAGATCATTAAATACCCATCCGATTGTTTGTGGAATCTCACTTGTATGACACAGTGACAACATGCACTTATACACAACACAACAGTTAGAATGATGAAAATAAAAAATAAATGAAAATATCACAGTGTGTGTGGGATTCGAACCATCTTCGCAATGAACCAAAAAGTACTTGGGGGGCTGTGCTCTACCCATCACGCTATGATGCACTGATAACTGCCGTAGGAAATGGTGTATTTGATCTTATATATGTGTGTCTGTCCAGGTGTTAACGTGACTCGTTTTTTTAATATAAGCGCTCCGTTGAACTGATCAATGACTGGCTGTAGAAACAAGTCAATGGTGTTGGTAGTCACACCATGAAACAAACTCTTCTGTGAAGTCTGACAAATGCACAATAGCATATTAACGCTTATATTATTTGTTTGAAAACAGCGGAACACAGACAGTCACAACTTGACATGTTGCACTGCCTGCTAGACAACAGCAGGTGGTGCTGTTTTATGCTCTGCACATTGTACTCGGTTATTTGCACGAGATTTACAAATTAAAATATTAATACGCTATTCTGCATTTGTCAGTCTCCACAGAAGAGTTTGTTTTTCATGGTGTGACTATACCAACATCATTGACTTGTTTCTACAGCTATTCATTGATCAGTTCAACGGAGTGCTTATATTTGTTAAAAAAAACCAGAGTCACAACTCAACATGGCATGTTGTGACTATACTGTTCCCATGAGTTCACACCTGGACAGACACACATAAGATCAAATAGATCGTGTCCTACAGCAGTTTTCAGCTTATCATAGCGCGATGGGTAGAGCACAGCTCCCCCGGATTTTTATGTTCATTGCAAAGACGGTTCGAATCCCACTTCCCACACTGATATTTTCATTTATTTTTTATTTTCATCATTCTAACTGTTGTGTTGTGTATAAGTGCATGTTGTCACTGTGTCATACAAGTGAGATTCCACAAACAATCGGATGGGTATTTAATGATCTTTATTGAAAAGAGCAGGAGAAGATAGTGTAGGCTCGGGGATCGTTTGGTTTGTATATTCTTCTAGCTGCGGCCGGCCCTACAATAGCCCCGCCCCTTCCTGAAACAACATCTGTGAAAGACGGCTCGTGAACGCGCAAAACCAGTCGGGATCCACTTGACTTGGAAACAAGTTAAATTGTCACACCGGGAGTCGTATTGCTGTTCCTTATTGCTGCCGACGGAACGGAACACAAATAGTTTTTCATAGCGGTGAAACTGGACGAGAATCAAACAGCGACTGAAAACCCTCTCCTAATATACAGTAGAAACGCGTCAAATGGAGTCTTTTACAGCAGAGTTACTAAATGAACATTTCAATAGGTCCATGGATGGAGTTAATTCAAGGCACACCCTATGTTGGCTATGTGTTTTCCCTTATAACATAAACATAGGGCTACTGTTGTTGTTTAAAATCATGATAACATCTCAGAGGGGTCTTCAACAGGGGGGGGGGGGGTCCGGGACCCAGAGTTAACTTACAGGGGGTCCCCAAATAGTTGTGTGATGGGGAACGTTAGCCGAATAGCTGATCTGCAAGCTCACAACGAGGCACTGTGAGCTTGTAGATCGGCTATTTTTGGAAAGTTGGTGTAGACTGCAGAGGTAACCATAACTCCTAATGACCAGAGCTAGTGTAGATAGAGGGCGAAAGGACAGACTAAAGTACAGAGTCAAGTTGAATCAGAATATGTACTTTGTCTTAGTTTATTGTCAATTATACAATGAAATTATGAAGTTGACTTAATCTTGAGGGTTGAGAACGTGTGACAAATAAATCTAAAACGTTTTAATCTGCAACATAATTTGATGCAATAAGGCGGTGGTCCTTACTTCATCTCTCTCAACTAGGTTAAACATTTTCATAGATATAGCTTCAAGACTTTATCATTGCCATTATCAACAGTGTTGGTTTGTTTACACATTATTTTCTATTAATTTAATTTGTTGGATTAATGTATTTGCAGACATTTAACCAGTTAAACCCTCAGTAAACTTGACCTTTGGCTCTGTAGTTAATCTGCTCTTTTTCCCTCTACACCAAACCTCTTTGCCCCAAATAGCCGATCTACAAGCTCACAAGTGGAATACATAGATTGGCTATGTTTGACTAATGTTCCTCACAGACAATGTTCCCTCTAATTTGTCATCGGTCTGAGAGCAAACATTCCAACCTTCTGAGCAACACTTGAACAACTGCTGAGCAACATAATTATGATGAGTGGACTTTGTACATTATGCTCATGTCATGGCTTATGCAAACCTATAGAATAAGTAACAGTTGCATTACTTTTAATAAACTGTAAGCTATAGGGCAGTTACATTATTATAGCTATCTGAACACATGTAGAGGAATACATGTTGACAAAATGGTGTGTACATAAACAACAGTCCTAAATGAGTCAACAAAACAATGCATTGATGATTGACAGATGTCTAAAAAAGGTTGGCCCTGGCTGAGAAGTGACAGGTATTATTATTATACAAGACAGTATGCATGATGTCTATATGATGTGAGCATTTATAGGCCTACCATTTGTAGCCTTACTAGCCTACAATCTGAGACAGTGGGGTTCAGGGCTCCAGACTAACCTTTTCACGGGTAGCACTGGTGCCACCTACCTTTTCATTTGGTAGCGCCACCACAAATTAGGTAGCACCACTTTTTTTCCCTTTGTATAGCGCGGTATTAATACATGATCTTATCATGCCCCCACATCGGGCGCCATTTATTTATGTAGTGGATTCCACCATTAAAAGGTTTTAATTATAAAACCCCTACAAAGGTCACTGTGTAAAAAACAGCAACCTACCTGGTTATACTTCAAAACACTGTAGATGGTTTCAACCCAACACAAAGTCACTCTGTCAAATACTTATATTCCACACACGTAAAGTCAGTTTAAGGTTTTGTGTTCAATAAAATGCAGTCCAAACCTTTGGGATTAATAAAGTGACAATTTTTACAATATCTCCATTACCATTATCCAAATCAATTCCTTATTATAATATTTTTTGGAAAAAATCTTTTGCAATGTGAAATGCCGCCAAATTCTTAATCCTTTTCCTTCATGGGCCACCTTGTGAAAGCTGCATGCTTTTATTGTGAAGGCAAAAGTATCTGAATGTTCTCAGAGCCTGCATATCTCTTCGTGCTGAAAATAGCTGATCTACAAGCTCACAACGCGTCACGGACGCGGCGCGTTGTGAGCTTGTAGATCAGCTATTTTCAGCACGGAACACTGTACGACGAATTAATCAGGCATCAGTGCTCTTCACTCACTGGGAGGGAGATGTCTTTTGTTGGCCGATCATCATGTATGGACACATAGGCTACCTCCTCGATGCAAAAATAACAAGCTTTGGAAGCTATTTTTCGTGGCACATTGTTTAATCAAACAACAAGTTTACCTCCTCACTCAGTGTTTGGGTCGGGAGTCGGCTGTCTGCGTAGATGACTGGTCATCATAGATAGATATGCACGCTGCGCGCTCCAGTGAAATTGTACAGCTGAGAAAGATTAGTTAATTTGTGTCGGATAAGCTGCGTTCAGACCTGAATATATATTCGCCTCGGTTCGTCCAGTTTGTCGTGCCACGCCCGTTTGCACAATTCTCGTCTTTGCATTGACTTTGTATGTAATCGCGCCGCTCTGACCATCCAAGTCTGAAGGGCTTATTGGTGGGTTTTCGTGAACGATCGTTCTTTGAACACTGGGCGTCAGGCGAACGTCCAATGTTTCTATCGATGGAACGTGCAAGCACTGCGGGATGTTTTTTTTCCCTCCACTCATACTTCCAGCAAGTCGCACCCGTGCGACCTCGTTAAATTTGACCTTGTACTGTACGTTAAGAAATTAAGTATCATAATGCGACCTATTAAGTCGCACGCTGGAGCCCTGGTGGGGTTTGATTGATTGAAGTATTAACAGTTTGCAGAATTACAGTAGGCCTACATTCATTTTAAGCACAACTCAATACAAAAACTGTTAACTGTGAGTGGACGACACCATAAAGCATTACACTTGTTTACAATAGGGTCCACCCAGTCAAGAGATGAAAATCATGAATAATGAAATGGGCTAGGCTAATTTATATCAATTTAATTTGGGGGTCCTTGAAATTAAAATGGCCGACAATCACTTGGTTAACTATAACAACAGGGCGTGGTTTAGAAAAGCCTATATTTTGCACCAAAATAATATATTGAATTACACATAAATATAGGTTTTAAGGCCAGACAGGCGTTGCAGAGATCGAGATTCGAGGTGGACTAGTAGTGAGTGACCGATGAGATTATCTCTCCTTCATTTGTGCGACTGCAGAGCAGAACTGGAGATATGTCAACACAAATACAATGGGCCTCATGCGCCAACCGTTCTTAAGAAGTTCTTAAGAGGAAATTTGTTCTTAGACCCACTTAGGAAGTTTTTAAGAAGGTTTTGGGATCCCTCAATATTTTCTTAGCTGTGATTTGTTTGTAGGTAAGAACAGAATCTACGCACACTGTGGAGCACTCTTAGGGTGCCTTTGTCGTTCTTAAGTGCAATCTGAAAACATAAAGGAAAAACAGCGCCCTCAAAGTTTGGTCTGAGGACCTCAAGGGGTCCTTGAGGAAGTTCCAGGCAGTCCACAGCAAAATATGGAACATTTTACCACTTTAATCCCATTTTATACTTTGAAATTAGTCAATCTACAAGCTCACAAACGCGTCCCATTACTGCCCATTTTGAGCTTGTAGATCGGCTATTTTCAAAACATTTTGATAATCTTCAAAACATTTCGCTATAGCAGAAAATATTTTCATATGGGGGTCTGCAGAATGCATGTCAATTTGGGGGTCCTTGACATGAAAATGTTTGAGAACCACTGGTTTAGAGTTTACAACCCAACCCAAACAAACGCACCATACCCACCACCATCATCCCCCCCCCAAGTTGACTATTGTGAGATGAATAATAAAATACATTCATGAATATTGAAATATTGAACATATCTGTTCACTTCAGTACCTCCACAGTATTATTGATTTTTAATATTTGGAGTTTGGTGTTCCACCATATTTAGACTTTAGTTTAGGTATTCTTGACTTCACTCAACTTTATTTCTATGTGTGAGGTCCTGTGATTTCTGTGTGCTGCAATCACACACAGGTGTGACTGCAGGCAAGGCCATGGAGTCATGCAAAACCACACCCACCTGGGTGAACACAGGTAGGAAAGTGAATTCCCAATGCCTTATTTGGGATTGGTGGGGCAGTTCCCTATGGTAATTAGGATGCTAATTAGGATATATGGGGCGTCTACCTATGATAATTTGAATGAACTGGCACACCCCTTCAAGTTACGAGGATTTGGATTCATCATCATAAGAACATGCTTAAGAACAATTCTGCCTACTTAAGAACGTTTCATGAATCTGACTGGACTTCTCTTAGGAATTCACTTAGGAAGAAATGTAAGAGGAAAAGTTAGGAACTTATTGGCGCATGAGGCCCAATGTGAATTGTGAATGTTCAGCTTCAGTCCGTTTTTTTTCTGTTCGTTCCTGGAGGAGTAAGTTAGTGTTATCTCTGCTGTGCACAGGGGAACCGTGTGTTTATTATATCCATGGTCTTTTTTTTCAGTCGCTTTCCATGTGCGACGCAGAAGTACAATGTGTTTGTTTTGTTAGTAGCCTGCAGCAGGCACAGCCACGCTGTTCAATGTAATCGCGTCGGACGAAACCAGCGGCAGCTGGTACCAACGGTAAAGAACGTAGAACCGCCACATTTTAACTGTCCACTCGGTAGAAAACATTTGTTCGAGGCGTCTGACCAGATAGCTACTGTACACACTAGTTTCATTTTCATTTATTTATTCTGAACATGTTAAAATATGAATGAGAAAAGACAAAGGAAATAAAGGAAAATTTGATTATTTAAAACAAAAATAATAATAATGATCTTTCATAATCCTTAACTTATGTTTATGTTCGAAAAAGGGAGTAGGAAGTCGTTTTCATGTTTATGTTCAAAAAAGGAGTAGGAAGAAGTGTATTTAAAAATGTATCTTCTTTGTATCTCAATACATCAAAACTTATATTTTTTTCCTTTGTTTACACACTCACTGTATAATAACAAAATGGAAATACAAACAATTTAAATAAAAACAATCAAGCCTATATAAGATAATACAACTAAATATATAATTGTGTATAATAATAATAATAATAATGATTACTGTTATGGTAATAACAATAACGATAGTATATAATAATGTCCTAATAATAACAACTTTGCTAGTAGGCTGCACCAGGGCTAAAGCTCCCTCTCCACTGTCTGTGTGCGACTATGCGTTTTACTATTGAAAAATAGCAGATCTACAAGCTCGTAGGTCTGCTATTTTTGAAAAATCGTCAAAATGTGCCTCAAATCTTTGAATATATATATTCTTTCAGAGTTTCAGTTTTTAACTCAAATCTTTGCTTCTGGAGGGTTCCTGGAACAACATATTTTCAGATGGGGGGTCGGCAGCCAAATACAGATCATTTATGGGATCCTTGACATGAAATATTGAAAACCACAGATATAGAAACATGAGGTTTTTCAGAAAAAAATACTTTTTTTTTTTAAATTTCGACGTCAGGCCTGAATGGGTTAACATGTTGTTCCTGTCCTGCTATCCCAACAGGAGGCGAGGGCACTGACTGCACATCGGCTGTCAATAAGGATATCCAGACCCTGGCAGTCTGCTCAAACTGATGTCATCTTGCCAGACTTTGACGGTTCAGCAATGAATAAGAACCAAAGAGGTAAAATAAAAGACAAGAAAGAGAGCTTGGATATATATTTGCTTTGCAGGTGGCAGATCTGTGTGCATATTATGTTAACCCATTTTGACCTGAGATCAGATTCTAAAAATGTCTTCTACATCCTGACAGTTTTCTGAAAAAGCTATGTTTCTATGTCAGTCGTTCTTCGATTTTTCAAAAATAGCAGACCTACAAGCTCGTATATGAGCTTGTAGATCTGCTATTTTTCAATAGCTAAAGCATAACATAATGCTTACACCAAAAGGGGTTCCCGCCCAAAATGGGTTAAAAAATCTTTATGATTCACGATACTGGTTTTTCAACTTTGATACGGTATTTGGAAAATATTGATTGTTGATGCCACGCAACCACTGCAATTTCTCTGAGGTTTTAACAACAGAATTTAATTTATTTCTGACCATACTAGTAAGTCA
Source organism: Electrona antarctica (assembly GCF_951216825.1). Taxonomy (NCBI): domain Eukaryota; kingdom Metazoa; phylum Chordata; class Actinopteri; order Myctophiformes; family Myctophidae; genus Electrona; species Electrona antarctica. The sequence goes on along the minus strand of NC_136812.1, from coordinate 52,143,119 downwards.
AGCCCATCAAACACTGGACTCTTAGTAAAAATCACACCCGTGTGAACTGAGTGGTGTAAGGTCTTATATAGACTGATCAGCTGTGGTCTGACGTAATGTCTGACGTAATGAAATCACACCCATGTGAACTGGGTGACCATAGCAACCATGCTCATTTTTTTTGGTACGAACAGACACGGGTACATTTTCTTTGGTACGAACAGACACGGGTACATTTTTTTGAGTGGTGTAAACCACTCCTACAACTGGCTTTGTTGTGCAGAAAAAATGAGCATGGTTGCTATGTTCACCCTGTTCACCCGGGTGTGATTTCATACAACTGGCTTTGTTTGTGCAGAAAAAATGAGCATGGTTGCTATGTTCACCCTGTTCACCCGGGTGTGATTTCATTACGTCAGACATGATTTCATTACGTCAGACAGGCTAAGACCTTACACCACTCAGTTCACACGGGTGTGATTGTTTTTGGTACGAACAGACACTGGTACAAAGCCAGTTGTTGGAGTGGTTTACACCACTCAATAATATCTGTACATCCTCATGGTTGACATACATGATTTGATTCTAGGTAATCTGGATCAAAAGTTCATTTTTGGCTATTTGTTTCTCCAAACATTTCATTATTTTTCTCTCTGTATTTTCTTTCCCCCCCTAGACCTCCTGCACCTCCCTGAGTGTCGAGAGGTTTTCCCGGCAGACTTCAAGAGCTCCAGTCTGGCAGTGGAAAGTGAAGAGGATGAAAACACGGAGATGGAACCTCTAGCCCGTACCTCAGCTGAACACATGAAAACTCAAGCCTACATACAGCACTGGGTACCATCGCAACCAACCAATATCGACCAGCTCCTCTCTTCACACTGTTCTGAATCTGACACGGATGACTGTGAAGATGATGACAACACAGAGGCGGAGCCTCCAGTCGGTACCTCAACTGAACACGTACAAGCTATACAGCACTGGGTACCGTCACAACCAACCAATACTAACCCGCTCCTCTCTTCATACCGTTCTGAATCCGAGGAACCCTATGCTTGTACAGTTTGTGGCAAAGGTTTTGATCGTAAAAGTCATCTAAACTCGCACATGATTACTCATACAGGTGAAAAGCCCTTTACATGTACAGTTTGTGGCAAAGGCTGCAGTCATAAAGGGGACCTAAATCATCACATGAGGACTCATACAGGAGAAAAGCCCTTTACATGTACAGTTTGCGGCAAAGGTTACACTAGTACAAGTAACCTAAATTGTCACATGAGGTCCCATGCAGGAGAAAAACCCTATTATTGTAAAGTGTGTGGTAAAGGCTGTGTAAACGCGATTCATCTGACCACACACATGAGGACCCATACAGGTGAAAAGCCTTTCACGTGTGCAGTTTGTGGCAAAGGGTGGAGTCGTAAAGGTCAACTAAAATTACACATGATGGCTCATTCAGATGAAAAGCCCTTTACATGTACAGTTTGTGGCAAAGGTTGCAATCGTAAAAGTCATCTAAAATCACATATGATGACTCATAAAGCTAACGGCTCATTCAGATGAAAAGCCCTTTAAGTGTACAGTTTGTGGTAAGGGCTGTAATTTTCAGAGTACACTACAAATGCATATGAGGACTCATAGAGGGGAAAAAACATTTACTTGTACAGTTTGTGGTAAGGGCTTTAGTCTTCAGAGTGGTCTAAAAAGACACATAAGAACTCATACAGGGCAAGAAAACCTTTTAGTTGAAGTTTGTGGGAAACAAAATGCTTCGGTCAAATGCACATCTGAAGTTATCAGGTTTCATACAGGGGGAAAGCTGTGAATAGTAGCACATTCTTTTTTCACATACCAAAGTGATCTGAGTCGACGACATCTGACAATATCCATGCGACTAAATAAAGTGAACACAATTTAGTGTCTGATTCTTGTAACACTGATGTTTGTCGTTTTTTGTATATATTTTCTTTCAACAGTTATTTTTATTACAAAATGGATTGGATACGTTTGTCTCGGTCGGGTTGATACCTTCTATGTCCAAATGTTTTCACTTGTTAGTGGCAAAATAGCAGATCTGCAAGCTTGCAATGCTTAATCGATGAGTTATCGAGTAGAATCTTTGACCAGGACGTTCAAGAGGATCTTGGAGAACTAGAAATATTGTTCATGAAGAAACAATGTGGGGTCGCTGCAAGGTGGTTTCCTCCCGACAGAAATGAAACATTGCTTAGATACTATGGCCCTCATTTATCAATTGAGTGTAAAATCTGCCCCAAATTCGAGTGTCGGTTTTGTAGTACACTCACGTCGCCACGGCATTTATAAAGTGATCGCAAACGGCTGATCCGGATAGCCGAAACGTTTGTCCCTGTTCAAAAATGCAATAAATAGTCTTGGTGTGTGTGACCCACTACCGTTATTTTGATATGTTTTGAACGGGTAGCGCACCTACAGTCAGAGCGCGGTGGTCACATGAAGAGTAACTAACATTTCACTTCCATACAACACAAGTGGGGGAATTTGGAAGAGCTAGCGATGGTGGGGTTTACGGCAGCTCTGCATTTGGTAGAGGGATGGCTGCCAACACCCTGCATGTCCCGCAGGATTCATTCCTACCATGGTGCAGAGGATTTGGGGAGAATGCCATACACCATGATCGGAGATGCTGCATTTTCCCTACAGAGATATCTGATGTCCCTTTTCTGGGAAACGGCTCCCGCTGCACCCCATTCAACCGTTATCACTGTATTAAATACACAAAATCAACCGTTATCAGCACCTTCGAATAGGGCCAATATGGCCATACTGGCATACTCACTGTTTCAGTATGTCATTATCACCTATTGTGACGCCGGGTGATAATGGTATTTTTGTGTCACTGATGTCAATGACGGAGGCGCGCCGTGTCTGGTGGCCTTGAGCCACGTGAGGCGTTGCGACGGCCACCAGACCCGACTCAGCGCCGTCCGAGTTACGTCCCGATAGGCAGAGAATAGTATATATTCGTAGCCCCTAGTTTCCATGTGCCGACAATAGAGTTGGAAATGACACGTTCAGCCAAGGGTGAGTATGCCAGTATGGCCATATTGGCCCTATATTCGAAGGTGCTGCTAACGGTTGATTTCATGTATTTAACCCATTTTGGGCGGGAACCCCTTTTGGTGTTAGCATTATGTTGTGCTTTAGCTATTTTTGAAGAATCGAAGAACGACTGACATAGAAACATAGCTTCTTCAGAAAACTGTCAGGATGTAGAAGACATTTTTTAGAATCTGATCTCAGGTCAAAATGGGTTAATACAGTGAAGCAAGCAGGAAGCCATTTTCAACCACAGGCTTTCAAGGGCACGCATGTCTGTAGAGAAGGCCTTTGGCATTCTTGCCTCTAGGTGGAGGATCTTCTACCAACCCATCCAGATGAGACCAGAGACGGTTGACCACCTGGTGATGGTAGCGTGCACTACACGCTGCCCATATTTGGGCAGCGTGGAAACCATGCCCAAATATGGAGATGGCTGATGTCATCAATCAACACGTCACGAATAAATGATGTCTGTCACACCGCCATATATGGGTTGCCAATCCATTATGCCTGGTGACATCACGGGACATCACGGAGACCCTTAGATCTCCATATATGGATCTCACCTCGTATAAAAAGCTGCGTGCAAGCACCGTGTCATGCCTACGTGATTCAGGTTGACACACGTCCTCTTGTTAACAGGATTGCCCTTCATGTAGCAAGTAGTTAGCTTTCTCTCGTTCATTGCATAGAGTCCGTACGTAGAAAGAGTCCATAATATTAATAATAAAGAATACCAATAACAGACAGTGTACGCTTGCGGTAATGGCGGCCAAGATTTTGCCTGTGCTCAAATTAGCCACCAAGGTGACTGTCGCGGGAGGAGTTGTGTATGTCGTTTATGACTCGGGGCTCTTGGGGAACAGCACTCAGGGGTCAGAAGTCTTGGGCAAAGCTAGGTCTGCAATACCACCTGCAATAGAGGAGTGGATGAAGTGCTTTGGACTGCAGACTCAACTGCCAACAATGCCTAAGATTGAATTCTCCCCTGTTAATTCATGGAGTTATGGGGTGCGGACGTCAATCTCGGCTCTATCGGAGGCACCTACAAAAGCGTGCGATTACACAAACCAGGGACTGCAGTATGTGAAAGACCTTACCAAATGAAGACACTGGGGAAAAAAGGTCACAATGATTCCTTTTCTGAAATGATTTTATTTCTGAAGATAAAAGCACAAACAAAGTTTAATTCAAATGATCAATACTTGGTGGATAAAACCAATCAATCGATGAATCAATCGAGACACCAACATTTCTCTTTTTTGGATCACTTTCTTTTCTTTTTTTTTTGCATTTACAGATGGAAATGGGGCAAATGCAAATGGGGCAACTGCAAATGAGGGAGACGGACATCCGCACAGCGGAGGGCGTTCCACATGAGCGCGGCCTGGACCTTGGCCAACAGCTCGTCGCTGTAGTCCAGCTGGTCGCCGTTCCACATGCCGATGCCCCTCATCCCCTCGATGCCCACCAGCGCCCCCTTGACGCAGATGCTCTCTGGGTCGTCGAACCACACCTGGTGGAACTTTCCTTCGTCATCCTGGGGCGGGAGAAATCATCGGTTTAATTTAGAACATACCTAACGTGTGTGTGTGTGTGTGTGTGTGTGTGTGTGTGTGTGTGTGTGTGTGTGTGTGTGTGTGTGTGTGTGTGTGTGTGTGTGTGTGTGTGTGTGTGTGTGTGTGTGTGTGTGTGTGTGTGTGTGTGTGTGTGTGTGTGTGTGTGTGTGTGTGTGTGTGTGTGCAGAATAGCCGACAGTGAGTGAATGGATATTCAGCAAGCTGCAAAACCACACACAGCTGTCTAACGTTAACCTTAGCTCTAAACCAACCCTAATTTATTCTAATTGTTGTTATTGCAATTTACGTGTTCACTTCCCGCGTCTGCGTGTCTTACTTGTATATTATTGATTTCAGCTGTTACAATTCCAAACATGCAAACAAGACCCGCTTGAATTACTTCAGTCTATATGTAGCTTAATGACTAGTATTAAAATATTGTCTTTTTAATGTCCAATGTATTTGTATTCAGTTCATTAAGTTAACATAACTATAACTAAATGCATTTGAAATTAAATAAAAAGGTTTCTTTGCATGATTCCAATTCAAAAATAGCAATAGATTATTCAGGATTTCAATTCAAATATTGTACAAATAGCTGATCTACAAGCTCAAAACGCGCCGCAGTGTGATACGTTTTGAGCTTGTAGATCGGCTATTTTTGCTACGACAGTAATATGCAATGTGGCCCTCTGGAGTGAGTGTGAAAATAGAGTGTCCCTCTCCTTCATCAACGTTGCCCACCCCTGACTTAGAACAGCAGAAATGGTACAGACGATACTAATTAAGGCTCTGTTCCATTTAGTGTAGAGTGGTTTCATTTCAAGGACCCCCCCCCATAAGAAGTGTATAAATGTTCCATTTGTGTTCCTTTTGTACACTCTCAGGGTTAGTGTACGGGCCCATTTGGAACCCACTCAAGGGCACTTTGAGACCCCACTGGTGTAGCAGAGTGTTTCCAGTGAGCCAACATGCACAATAGCAGCACCCTGACTCTGTTTGACCAGAATGGAACAGAGCCTTCATTATTGGTAACAAGTGTAAAATAAGTAGGGAAGGGGCCCAAGTTCTTTCCAAAATGGCATGCGATTGCATGCGTGCGTGTGACTGTGTGTAGCCTGCAGATAGCTATTCTGATAGCCTTACCTGGTAGTTGAAGTATGGTGCTTGATTCAGATAGCTGTACTGATAGCCTTACCTGGTAGTTGAAGTATGGTGCTTGATTCAGATAGCTGTACTGGTAGCCGGAGATGGACTGCTTAACGTTCTGCATCATCCAACTGAATGGCATCTGTTTACCAGCGGCGTCGCTGCAGGGTGCTCCACGGAACTCCACTTTGGCGAGAGAACACGTGTTGTCCTACAGCACAAGAGGAGAGATCTGTGGTCACTGGACATGTATGCATATAGTCCACTGTGTATATAGGTGAGTGTCTTGTGGGCTGCAGGCTTGTGTGTGTGTGTGTGTGTGTGTGTGTGTGTGTGTGTGTGTGTGTGTGTGTGTGTGTGTGTGTGTGTGTGTGTGTGTGTGTGTGTGTGTGTGTGTGTGTGTGTGTGTGTGTGTTTTTGATATATGCCGTGATACTTGATACTGTTGTTTTATTTATTTCTGACTGGATTCTTGAAAGATTAACCGATAGGCTAAGATCCAAATCCAAATCAAATTCACTATATTTATGGAATTATTTGCCATTACATCTATGGGAGTTGTCTTCTCACCAATTCAAGAAGCTTTTGAAATCACTTCTCTTAACCCATTTTGATCTGGGAACGATTCTGCAAATGTCTCCTAAATCTGTTTTTTCTTTTTTCTTGAAAAAACTATGTTTCTATGTCAGTCGTTCTCAAACACTTTCATGTCACTTTTCACGATTCTTAAAAAATAGCAGACCTACAGGCTTGTAGATCTGCTATTTTTCAATAGCTAAAGCATAACATAATGCTAACACCAAAATGGGTTAAACACCAAATACGTTCCATACGGTCTGCCAAATGAACCTGGGTCCATTCAACACTGTCCGTAGAGGTTCACGTTTTGTGACTTTGACAAAAAAATAAAATATACAAACCCATATGCACTTATAGTGCCCTCTGCCGATATTGACGTCAGACTTCGGTGCTCTATTTTAAAAGTAGTCTACGATAAGATGTATAGATCTAATTACAACAGAAGAGAACCTCTGTCCCAAAATGGACTGTTTTAGTTCTTACCACAAGGCTTTCGCAGGGATAATCATAGCCATACCAGGGTACTCCCATGACAATCTTCTTTGGGTCGACCTTCAGATCAAAATACTCTTTGTAGCCTGTTGAGAAAGAGCACAATGTGCATGCCTGCCGTTATCGAAATGTGTGTTATAGGTTTAGGATGAGGCCATTAGGGCCATGGGCAGAAAATATATCGAAACCGATATTTGAACAAATTGTAAAATGTGTGTGATTTTGTGATTAATCACGCAAATTGTTAGAACTATATATATATATCGTCGCGTATAATATTGTCGCTGTCCGGCAGCGACTATTTAAAAAAGATATGCTATTGAACACCCTTTATCTCTGTGTGTTGGTTAAAAAAATAACATTAATATTACATTGTCTGATTTGGGATATTGTACTATGGCATAAGCGTGTTCTATAAAATATAAATATCGGATCGGGAAAAATCTGTATCGGCAGATGCCAGTCAAAATCAAAATGATCCGGAATCGGATCGGGAGCAAAAACAAAAACGTGATCGGGACATCCCTATAGTCTGTAGTCGTGAATCCAGTAAAGTAAACGGCCAACCTTTCAGGGTTTTGAAGAATGGAGCGTTGGCCATGGCGATGCATTCTCCATAGATCTGGCTCTCCTCGTCGTAGGACATGACAAACACAATGTCGACGGCCTCTCCGATGGCAGCATAGTCGTAGTAGCGTCCGTCAATGTGATTTGGGGACCAGGCGACATCGAATGACACCTATAAATGGTCAGGAGAAAGCACGTGGTTGAAGAGATACTCGGATTTGTTTTACGTATAACTAAAAGGTAGGTTAGTTGTACTACAGCACAACTAACCTCTAGTAAAAGGTCTATTGTTCAAAATTGAACTTGAATAAAAGTACGAAAAGTAAAAAATAGCAGATCTACAACCTCACACACATTGTGAGCAGCGACGGCGCCAGAAAATTGTGACTGGGGGGGGCTATTGCGGGGCTGGTTACTTAGAGCTAATGGTTTACATAGAAGTCAGTCAATTGGGTTTGTGGAGAGGGGGGGGGTGCAACGTTAAAATTTGTATTTATGTTTGCCTTTTAGGCTTCGTAATCACAAATTGCACAGCAGGGCAGATATGACAAATATCTTAAATATAAAAAGAAATCACTGACACTTTAATCATTTTTTAATAATTCTTTCTTTCCAGAAAGTGTTATTTTTGAAAAAATGTTGGACATTTTTCAACATGGAAACGATTGACGATTATGCAAAAAAATAACTGTGATTATCTCAAATAATTGCAAGGAAAAAGTGAAAAAAGCGTATCTACAAGCTCTCAACGTGTTGCAACGGGCAACGCGTTCAGAGCTTGTAGATCAGCTTATTTCAGGGCGCGACCCTCTTTAGCTACCGATGTGGCGTTCAATTGGATTTCTACACAATTATTTCAACGCAAAATGCTGTTCAGGAAAGTTCAAGAGAGTTGTGAAAATTAAACCGAAAATGCTGCCTTCGGGATATGGCATGGAGAAGCGGGGCATTTGATTAGGCATATCATCATATCACAGATTATCATATCATGTAATAATAAGTGCCTTTCTCGGCCCCACCCCTCTCCAATTGTTTATTGTGTTTAGTTTCCAAGATGGCCGCAGCACCAGGAGGGGGTGGGGCGGAGGTGAGCGGGTGGGGTTGACATATGCCCTTACTGGGCTGCGTTCACACATTCAAGACACCCGTCTTGTGTCTGTCTTGGGTCTGTGTATAATGGCCGCTCCAATGCATTTACAAAGGAAGCCCATATGGTTTGACCAAACATTTTGTTTGATGGGGGGGAGAGGGGGGCAGAACACATCCATCAAAGCTGTGTTCAGACACAAGTCAGGTGTCAGACACAAGGCAAGTGTCTTGAATGCAGCCCAGTCAGGGCATATGTCGACCCCGCCCGCTCACCTCCGCCCCACCCCCTCCTGGTGCTGCGGCCATCTTGGAAACTAAACACAATATAAACAATGGGAGAAGGGTGGGGCTGAGAAAGGCCCTTATTGTGTACCTGGGAACCGGGGATGGCCTTGTGGAAGGCCTCGGTGGTCTCCTGGACCAGGGCGGTGAGCGCTTGGTACTCGGGGGAGTTCATCTCCACTGGCTCCTCGATGTCCAGGTTGATGCCGTCCATGAACTGCTTCTTGGCCAGCTCGATCTGCTCGGTGATCCAGGCGGTCCTGCTGGCGGGGGTCAGCAGAGCGGACAGAGTCTTGGGAATTCCTGCGAGGGTCACAGTCAGCAACAAAGCATGGTTATGAGCATTTTACTGCATAGATAGATACCAGAGGTTCGCAAAACATTCTTTTCAACTTCGACTTCAAAGTACTTTATTTTTCCGTTTCGGAAACGTCTTTTGTGCAGTGGTTAAAAAGACAACGAAGATTCACAATACACAGATGCTGTTAACCTATATCAAACCTACTTTTAAAAGAGAACTGGTACTTAAATTGCATTATTTGCAACACTGCACAAAATATCTGTATAACCCAATTCCTGAATCCTAAACAGGTCACACACGTGAAATATAGAAAACCATACAACATTGATCACAATAATAAAGTCTACAGTACATATAGTCTCCAATAATAATAATAGAGACAGACACTACAATATTATTAGTGAGTCTTTGTTGATAGTATGTTTACTGGAGTTTTGGGCTTATGAATGTTGTACCTCTGAGGACGACGCGTGCTCCAACGGAGTGAGCCTGACACATGAGCTGAGCATCGTACGCAGGACCGAACATGGCCACTGTTGTCACCAGTTTCCAATCATAATGCTGCCAGTTTGTGCCGCCAACATCAAACACAAACACCTGGGAAACAGACAATACTGTTAAAACTCAATGGGTGCCAAGGACTTATTTCACTTCTTTTTCATGATGTCCTGGAGCGCCAAGGACGTGTTTTTCGTGTTTTTTAACATGGTTATTTTTTTTTTTAGAAAAAAATAAAATAAAATGAAATAAAAAAAGATATATATGGTGGCGGTGTGGGACTTTTGACGCCCCCTGGTGGCGGTGAATGAGTAATATACTATAATATATATATGAATCACTGTTCCTTCTCAAATTCTACGAGCACGTGGTTTTGAGCTGGATAAAGAAATTAATTGAAAAATATTTGGTGTGAGATAAAGATACATTTTTACATAAAAATTGTTCAAATGGAAATTTGCCTTTGGCACAACTGGCAGTGAGTGAGTAAGCCTACATGCAACAATAAAAAACATCATTACATAGTTACACAAATGCATTCAAATACAATATAAAATACTATGGGCTCCATTTTCGTCACCGCTAAACCCCTTATCCCTACCTCGAAGTCCCTTTCACCCTGAATCACATTGCAGAGTTCCTGTTTCTCACATGGACAGACGTCCGCCGTGGGATACTGGAAAGCTATAGCAGACGGAGAAGGAACCGGAGCATTTAGGCCCCATTTACACTGGCAGACAAATCTAGCCTGAATCAGATCTGTGCCACATCAAGATTGAAATCCGATTGGTTGAAATGGTCACATGACTCATTTAGACAAATCAGATTCCAATCTGGATGTGGCTCAGATCTGATTCAGGCTGGATTTGGCTGCCAGTGTAAATGGGGCCTTAGAATGACATTTCAGGCTTAATAGGTTTGTTTATTTACATGGTACTCTGGACTGGAGGACCCCAATGTAAACCTGTCTTAACTCATTTAGGCCTGACATCGAAATTTAAAAGAATGTCCTCTAAATCATGTTTCTTTGTCGGTGGTGCTCTATATTTCATGTCAAGAACCCCAAAAATTATATGTAATAGGCCACCGATCCCCATCTGAAAATATGTCCTCAGCTCATTGCTGAATTTTTGTATTTTTACTTTTTGTTTTGCTGGTGAAAGTACATGGTAAGCCTCCCCTCCCCAGTGCCACTATAACAGCTGACGCTTAAAGAGACACAAACAGGCAGACTGACTGTCACATTATTATTGCATCATCAATATCGATGAAAATAATCTGGATTCATTTTAGACCGGTTCTATACCGATAATATGGCATTTGTATGACTGATTTCAATACGCTACCGATTGTATTGTGCATCTCTAAAAGCTACTAAACTATAAAAACTACTAAACTAGTATTCAGAAGTAGTACAAATTACAAAGTACTGTACATTTACTGTTTAATACCAATCAGTGGTGGACAGAGCAACGCAACAATGCAGGACGTCAAATTACTCCTGGTCAAATATTAGTCAACTATTGAAACTTGAGTTGAAGTACTGGAGTACTTGCTTTTAAAACTATTTAAATATTCAAAGCTACAAAGTAAATTTTTTGGTTTAAAAATATCACTGTCTTGAGACATTTAGTAATGTTCCGAGAATTGTTCAAATAAAATTCAGAAATACAAATGAAATGCTATCTGCATTTTATGTGAATTATATGTAAGTGGTTAACAACAGTACGTTGTTACTGTTGACCACTGATTGTATAAAATAAAGGTACCCTCTGTCCAGTTAAAACCATTGAATTATTGTGCAATGTTCTTAAACTGTGGAGAAAACTCACCGAGCTGCACATGCAGCAACAGAGCCAAACCTGTAAAAAAAAAAGCATCACGCATGTAGTTAGCAAAGCTTGAATCAAAATCGAAATCCATATAAATCATATAGCATAGATCAGGGGTTCTCAACCCGTGGGTCGCGACCCCTCGGGGGGTCGCCAAATTATTTTAGGGGGTCCCCAAATTATTTTCAAAAAATATATATATATATATATATATATTTTTTTTTTTTCACGATTTTTCAAAAATAGCAGACCTACAAGCTCGTAGCGCGCCACTTGGTGGCGCGCTATGAGCTTGTAGATCTGCTATTTTTAAATAGCTAAATTATAACAATGCTTAAAACACCAAAAGGGGTTCCCGCCCAAAATGGTTTAAGGTTATTGTAGCAGTCAATTTATATTGGGGGTCGGGAGGGGGCGGGGCGGGGGTCCCGAGACGTTGCCAAAGCATTTTCGGGGGTCCCCGGCCAAAAACGTTGAGAACCCCTGGCATAGATAAGGGGTGCCCAAAAGGTAGATCGTGATCACAAAGGCTGTGCAGGTAGACATGGCCCTAAAATATATATATAATTTAAATATATAAAAAAAAAAAAAAATTGGTGACGTGATTAACATCAAAAGGGCCTGTCAGCCAGTGTTGTTTTCGTCGACTAAAACTAAGACGAAAAATGTTCGTCGACTACCTTTTTCTAAACTAAATGGAAACTACATGAAAACTGAGCTATGATGACTAAATCTAAGACTGATATACTGACGATTTCGTCAACAAGTAAAAACTAAGACTAAAATGTTAGGAAGGGGCTAGTGGACAAGAGATCCAGTATAAGTCATTTTACACTTGGTTGCATGCTGAAAATAGCAGATCTACAAGCTCACAACGAGATCGGCTATTTTCAGCAAGTGAAAAAAACAGTCATTACGACGGCATCAAGGCCCGCCAAAACACTTTTTGTTCGACTAAATCAACTGTAGATTTAGTCGACTAAAATCTTATGATATTTAGTCGACTAAAACTAGAGGACTAAAATGGAGGACCCTGATTTAAACAAGTCTTAGTACTTTTCTGGTTTCATCCTGTATAGCAGTTTTTGTATTGACTTGTGCATTTGTTTGACATGGTCTTATATAGTCTTACTTATCTCTACATACAGTAGTCTAGTCTAAGATGAGAGATAGCTTCACAATCGGTCAACTTCATTAACTACAAAAAGTCAAATTAAATTATGAATTATAATTATAATTAAATTAAAAGGTTCAGTGAACTTACCCGTCAGAATCAGAGACTTCCCCATGATTGCAGTTGTGTGCAAGGTAACACTTACACTCACATTTATATACACACACAGTGCTCATATCGTCCCTGTTGTATTTGCTAAAGATTGTTTCACAAAAGATTATCAATTGTGTCAACATTACATAAGGACACATGCACTTTATTTTTCCACAAACACGAAGGCCTGTTTAACATTTCTCCTTGTGTGAAGGACTGATAATGAAATGTTCAGCTGAGCCGACGCGACAGAACAGCAAACAGGCCAAGGGGATATTATACATTATATAACCAGTAATATAATGACAATAATACACAACGTTGACATGAATCATTCATCATATTTATTGTTTGTAGTGACGTTTAGGTGAATGATAGACAACTTTTTGAGTACTTATACTTAGTATTTGTGATCTACATTATTTTGGTGGAGTTTTTGCACTCTCATTGTGTGTGCGTGCGTGCGTGCGTGCGTGCGACAATATATCATTTACCAACGGTGCTGTTTTGTAAAGTAAATTACTTTTTATTTGGCAATTAAGTCATGCAAATCTGTCTGTTATCTCATTTGCAATAAGTTAATAGGCAAAATTATTATTATTATTATTATTATTATGATTATTATTATTATTATTAATAATAATAATAATAATAATAATAGTAATAATAATAAGAATATAGTTATTGTTATTAATATTAATATTAATATTATTATATAGTTTTTTTCCTTGCAGCTGTCAGAGCCCAGGACAGTGTCAAAAAACTAAAACATGGAACTATATATAACGGCGTGAAGCAGACAAATTACCTTGTGCCTTTTTTGCACTTTTGATTTGACAAAATATAGAAAGATATGTGCCCTTTTTGACAATGCTGCTGTAGGATAACATCATTGTATCTGCACATATTTGTTCACGCACAAATAAGCTACCGTATGACAAGACTCTAACTCTAATGCTATAGTATTACTTATTATTACCATTACTTTGTTGTGTATTATTATGTTATTATCACAATTCTGCACAGTCCCACCAACATTTGGCTGCTTTTACAGTATAGTGCAGGTAGTAAGTAAGTTACAAAACACTTCTTGGTTCTCCTGTCTTTTGAATCAAAAGAAGAATGTCATGACATTGCTATGTGTCAGAACCATAGAGTATATATATAATAGAGACTGAACTGGCGCGAAGCTCCGCCCCCCCAGCTATTCATGTCAGTGGAAGTTGCTCAGTGGCGTTTTGAAGCACCCGGAAGACTGCCGGAAGTCCCTCCCAGGACCTCAACTTTGAGGTCCTGAGTGACGTAGGGCAACTGAGCGCTCGACGTTAAAGCCCAGCTGCACGGGGTTTCCCGGTCATGAATCCACGGGTCCGCCTGTAGTCCCTCCTCCTACCACTAGGACCTAGAGCTTCAACGTTGGAAAGTCTGCCTGCCCCCTTGGTCAGAACAGAAAGTACTTCTGTTATACCCGCTAGGAGGTTTACAAACAGTAAGCAAGTAATCACATGTATTTAGCAGCTTGTTGAGACTTGATAAGGGAAGATAAACATGCTTGGTACAGTAACATGATAGGCCTATGTCATATTTGTTTTGTAATATTAAGTAATGATTGTGCACCTTATCTAATCGCCTTACAATCCATTAGAACCGTTTTTTTTCTTTATGTTTAATAAAAGATATGCTGGCGTCAGCAGAAGACAAGGTTTTATTTTTATTTAATTTATTTAACCTTTTATTTAACCAGTAAAAAGCACATTGAGACTGAAGTCTCTTTTACAAGTGTAGTCTATGGCAGGGGTTCTCAACGTTTTTGTCCGGGGACCCCCGGAAATGCTTTGGCAATGTCTCGGGACCCCCGCCCCGCCCCCTCCCGACCCCCAATATAAATTGACTGCTACAATAACCTTAAACCATTTTGGGCGGGAACCCCTTTTGGTGTTTTAAGCATTGTTATAATTTAGCTATTGAAAAATAGCAGATCTACAAGCTCATAGCGCGCCACCGAGTGGCGCGCTACGAGCTTGTAGGTCTGCTATTTTTGAAAAATCGTGAAAATAAAATGTAAAAAACCCCCTTTTTTTTTCTTCTTTTTTTTAAATAATTTGGGGACCCCCTAAAATATTTTGGCGACCCCCCGAGGGGTCGCGACCCACGGGTTGAGAACCCCTGGTCTATGGTGTGAACCTGCCAAGAGAAGAGGCAAAATAAGTGACACAGCTCTGCCAGTATAACAATAAATACAAGACAATAACAGGACAAACATGCAACGCTCATAAATACAGTACCCATACCGAAGAAGCTCAAAGGGTGAACAGGAACGTCTAATTACGCAACCAATAAAGGCTAATAAATAAAAACTAAGCAACGAAATTTGCTAATAAACTAAAAAGCAAAAGAACCAACATTTGCTATACGTCAAGGCAGGAGCAATGTCTGGGAAGTGTGCCCATGGCAATCCTTTTAAAGCTCACTAGGGGAATCACAGAAGCCAGTTTGAGTCTGGTCTGTAGGTCATTCCAAGACCATGCAGGGTCCAAAAAAAAGCTTTTTTCTCTCCAGCCTCAGATTTTGTTGGGGGCACGACGTAGCGCAGCCAAGCATTTGATCTGAGGTTGAGAGAGTTTTGGACAAGTTCAAAACAAAATGTAAAGTGGGAGATTACCAAGAAGGGCTTTATAAGTGAGAATATACCAATGTAGCAACCTGCGAGACGTTCATAAAAGCAGAAGTATAGAAAGAGGTTGTTTATTTGGCTCCAGAGTAGTATAGATGAGTATAGATGATTTGAGGCATTTTTGAATGATGAATTTGGTGGTCCATGTGAAAGTATTTTGTATTGTATTTCTATATTCAGCTCTAGTGTAGATTTTGTCCTAACACAAATTCCCATTAACAATGAGATGAGAATTTACATCATATGTGTCTGAGCAAATCGACATGTTACGTCATGATGATGTACGATGATGAGAGCGCCCCTCACCTCACACAGGTGTGATTATTTTAAATAGCGGCTGAGAAGGATATGCGGGGAGACCCCTTTGAACAAACACTCTATAACAATAGGCTACTATCCCAATAGTTCACTTTTTTAAAAACCAATATATAGCCTATAGCCTATATTACTTTACAGCACCTAAACATGTGTATAAAGTTTAAACTGTTAAAAATCACACCTGTGTGAAGTGAGGGGCGATCTTATCATCGTACATCAGCATGCATCATCTCATACTGGCCAATCAGAATTACTGTTGTCACAAATTTACATCATATTTGGCGGACATTTGGCCTAATTTCTCCTTCCATTGTCGATGGCAAATATGAGACCTGTGGGGACAAGATGACGTACATTGTCTCGCTTTTTTTCGTATTGTATGTGCGTGTTGAAGACTCCCATGTTCCATCAAGTGAGGCTTGTATTACCGCATCACTCCTACTCCTTTTTTGATGAATTGAACAAGGTGGACCCTCTTGTAAACAAGTGTAATGCTTTATTGGGTCGTCCACTCACAGTTAACAGTCTTGTATTGAGTTGTGCTTGAATTGTACTGTAATTCTGCAAACTGTTAATACATATTTCAATCAATCAATCAAACAAACACACAATCAGCTGCTCTGTAGAACACTCCCACCTGCTGGACATATCAAGTATAGGCTACATGCAGCTCAAAGAGAAGCTCATATTCTGGTAACAGGATATGGTAGGTGGAATGCATGGGCACCTCAGTGTAAAATTGGCTATTTTTCCAAAATGTATAAAAGAGATAAATACTTGGAAAAAATAGTTTTGAATTAAAATAAAGTATACATGATGAGAACATGCTTGAACGTTCGACAATAAGGTCTAATATTTCTACAATCGCTGAAAATGGCTACAAAACCTGTGTATCCATCATGTTGGGGCATAAACAAGACGTTGAAGGATACAATTAAGTCTGATTGTGATGTGCCGTGCATCATGTTCACATCACGTAAATGTTATATTACCATTTGTTTTTCTCTCTGGAAATAAAAACGTCTGGGTTTCCGAGGCTATATTACCATTCACCATGACCATTTTTGAGGGGCGCTAGCCCCTCCTATATTCAGCTATTAGTGTAGATTTTCACCTTACACAAACATTCAATTCCCATTGACAATAAATGGTAAAATAAAAAAATGGTAAATGGTGCATTTTTATAGCACCTTTATCCAAGGCGCTTTACATTGTGCATTACATTCACCCATTCACACACACACACATTCATACACCGATTGCGGCGGAAGCCATGCAAGGTACCAACCAGCACATCGGGAGCAATTTGGGGTTCAGTGCCTTGCCCAAGGATGTAGACAGGAGGAGCCAGGATTCGAACCGACGACCCACGGATCATTGGACGACCTGCTCTACCTCCTGAGCCACAGTCGCCCCACAATGAATGGAGAATTAAAATCATAGGCCTATGTGTCTGAGCAAAAATAGACATGTTATCTCATGATGATGTACGATGATAAAAGCGTCCCTCACTTTACACGGGTATGATTTTTTAAATATTATTATTTTTATATTTTGGACAAAATAGACAATTTTACATTGAGGTGCCCAGATGTCCCAGTGCCACATACCCTGTATCCCATATTCCACTTGGGGTATGTGGTGAAAACATTGATGTAGTTATAATATTCTATATAGCCTTTAATACATTCCATACCATTATTTGAAAGGTGTGGGTCAGTATACTGTATAGAACATGAAGGCTTCTACAGAGCAGATTAATTATGGCTATGAGAGATTTCCTAAAATGTTATCCCCATGACGCCAAGCTGTTATTAGACCCAATCTTGTTTGTGTTAAACGGCATAATGTTTATCGACGTTTCCTGCCATAGCTTGATGATGTAAGTTGTGTGTCACGACTTGGTGTTTGTGACATATGGGCTGACGTCACCGTGTCGATGCGTGTGTTCCTTAAAATGCAGATCACAGTCAACCAGCCCTCTTTGTCTGCGAGCAACAACAGATAGTAAGCGTCAAGAGCTGAGAAGAAAGAAGAAAGGTCACCAAACCAAACCAAACCGAACCGAACCACCAAAGTTATTCTTAAAGGGCTACTTGGTCTTTTTGTAATCATGTCAAGTTGTTTATCATAACCTCATAAGCTCAGGCTGGGCTTAATTGCTGGCTAAGCATCTTTTGAATAGTTGATCATAATAGACTCCAACTCTGTACTGATTAGGAAGATTCATTCCCATTAAGATTGTATTAACGGTTAGTCCATTCTGCAACCATGGTTTCAACAACGACGGCTACAATTCTACTGACGGGCACGGTAGTAGCCCTAGCCATCCAGGAGGGCCCGATGACGCCGTACCTTCCGCTACTGATTGCTGGCTTCATCGTGGCCTTCGTTCTAGCCTTTGCCGTGGGTGCCAACGACGTCGCCAACTCCTTCAGCACGGCCGTGGGCTCCGGAGTGGTCACCCTGAAGCAAGCCTGCATTCTGGCCTCCGTGTTCGAGACGCTCGGGTGTGTGTTCCTCGGAGCCAAAGTGGGCGCCACCATCCGGAAGGGCATCATCGACATTAATTTGTTCAAGGGCTCCGAGGAATTGTTGATGGCCGGCTCCTTCAGTGCGATGGTCGGTTCCGCCGCGTGGCACCTGGTCGCCTCCTTTTTCAAGCTTCCCATCTCTGGAACCCACTCCATTGTCGGCGCCACCATTGGCTTCTCCCTGGTCGCCAACGGTCTGCACGGGGTCAACTGGCATAAACTCGTTCTCATCGTGGCGTCCTGGTTCCTCAGCCCTCTGCTCTCTGGTGTGATGTCAGGAGTTGTTTTCTACGTTGTGCGCAGGTTCATCCTGCAGAAGGAAGACCCCGTGCCCAATGGACTGAAGGCCCTGCCCGTCTTCTATGCCTTCACCATAGGAGTGAACGTATTCTCCATCATGTTCACCGGCGCTCCGATGCTGGGATTCGACAAGATCCCTTGGTGGGGCGACGTGATCGTCTCTCTGGGCTTCGCCGCGCTCACGGCCGTCCTGGTCTGGTTCGTCGGCTGCCCATACCTGAAAAGGAAGATTGAAGTGGCGGCCGCTAAGCCCCAGCCCGGCAGTGTCCCCGATCAAGAAAAGGAGGTCAACAAACGGGTCTTGGACGGCCAAGCCGACGCCGCGAATCTGGCCGAGGCCGACAACGGCATGCCGGTTTACGTCCCCGGCAACAGCTACAGCCAGTACCATACTGTCCACAAGGGCTCGGACCTCCACCGGGACCTGATGCATAACAACAACAGCTACACCTCCTACGCCATGGCCATCACCGGCATGCACAGTGACCTGAAGCACAGGGAAGGCGTGTTCCGTGCCTGCGAGGAGGGCGACGAAGGCCCTGGTTCGGCCGGCCTGGACCGGAAGCTCGTCCGTGTGGACAACCACGACATTTACGCCAGTTCCGAAAACATGACCCCGGAGGGCATGGTGGAGGGCCACGTGACCCTCGACATGGCGAAAGAGGAGGACGACGGCGACGGCAACGGCAACAACGACAACAACAAGCTGGAGAAAGACAGGCCCGAGGTGGCCACCCTCTTCCAGTCCCTCCAGATCGTCACCGCCTGCTTCGAAGCCTTCGCCCACGGAGGCAACGACGTCAGCAACGCCGTCGGCCCCCTGGTCGCCCTGTGGATCGTGTTCTCGACCGGCTCCGTGGTGTCGAAGGCCGCCACTCCCGTCTGGCTGCTCCTCTACGGCGGCGTGGGCATCTCGGTGGGGCTGTGCGTGTGGGGCCGCAGGGTGATGCAGACCCTGGGCCGGGATCTGACTCCCATCACGCCGTCCAGCGGCTTCAGCATCGAACTGGCCTCGGCCCTGACGGTGCTGTTTGCCTCCAACGTGGGCCTGCCGGTGTCCACCACTCACTGCCAGGTGGGCTCGGTGGTGGCGGTGGGCTGGCTGCGCTCCCGGACGGCCGTGGACTGGCGCCTGTTCCGGAACATCTTCATCGCCTGGGTCTTCACCGTTCCGATCACCGGCCTCATCAGCGCCGCCATCATGGCGATCTTCACCCACTTCATGCAGAGAAAATGAAATATATTGCTTAAACCCAACGTTTTTCATTTCAAGGGCGCACAGTTTGATGCATTCGGCCCACAGAATTGAATACAATGCGTTTTATCTCTGGGTTGCCGAGTAAAAAATCTCACAGACCTGTAAGAAGAACCAGTGGCTTAACCAGGAATCAACATCTTGGTAGATCTGGTCTAATCGGAAGCATGAGCTCAGTTCGGGCCTCTTCCCAGGTTGGCAGAGCACCCAGGATTATACAGCTTAGGCAATTTGAAAGAAATGGATTACAAAATCGTGGGATAAAAAAATATATAAAAACAAAAAACAAAATATAGCTGCAAGCAGCGATAAGATGTGACCAAACAATATGCCCTTTTAGGCTGCTCAAGAGTGCCACATTAGGTCACCCAGCGTTCGTACCACGGACAGACAAGGCATGAGTTAATTCTGTTCAAAGTGCCTGTTATCCCTGCTTTCATACATGTACAAACTTCTCTTCAACTGGGATTGGGATTTCAGTAATGGTCCATAGATTGTGTTTAGAAAATGTCACGTAAATTGCTCAAAACTCCCGGCAGAAAATCAGGTTTAAGCATTTTTTTTAAACTGCTCGAAATGGTGGAAAATCTGAGGGCGGAGCTTACTGGTCAAAGTGACAGATGTGTTCCCCATGAGTCAAGGCACAAGTGCCATGACCTTTGGCTAAACGAGGTATGAGTTATGCCTGTTCAAATGTTTCATTTTTAAACAATTGCTATAGCGCCCCCCTTTGGCCAAATGGAGTAAGACTGGTTTCAGTGCTATTTGGCATGACCCTCTACCATACTGTAAAATTTCATGTGATGCTGCATGTATATTACAGGCAGAAGAAGAATTTTCATAAAATCTACTCCTGTTTTTTTGTCCATAAATTTCACGTGTAGAAATGTTCGTGCATTTTGATCAAAGATCCTGGGAGGAGATAGATATTAACTGTTTTTCATATAATTCAAAATGGAGGGTGATCTAAAGGTCAGAGGTCAAAAGTCAGAACATGAAAGTTGTTCGGCATGAAGAGCATAATCGAAGTTTTATTGCAGACGGTCAATGGTTTCATGAGCTATGCCTGTTCAATGTTTGCATTTTCAATTGAGTGCTATTGCGCCACCCTTTGGCCAATAGTTGTGGGCTTCGCGTCTTCACCGTTTGGCATGGCCCTCTACCATACTGCCAAGTTTTGCAAGAACCGACTGCACGGTCCAGCCAAACCTGTTATTTTTGGCAGAGGAAGAGGAAGAAAAGAAAAACAGACAAATACAATAAGGGACCAAGAAGTTGGTCGCTTAAAAGATGTGAAATGAGGGGCACTCTTATCATTGTACAATCTGAATTTGCCTCCTCACTTTTGTCTTCAATGTATATATATCAAACATATCAATGTTTGTGTTTACACTATGGCGTAAAATTGTGACCAGATCCTGCCATTGCAAAATCCAGCTTTTCACCAGAGGAGAAAAAAACCTATTTTTTTTTTTTCTTTCAAAAATGAGTTAATTAAGAGGCAGACTACATATACTAGAGCATGTCTGAAATAAGTGTCAGAGCTTAAACATGTAGCTAGGTGTAATGTTAAGAGACCACAGAAGTGAACCTTTCTCAAGCCTGTTTTCTCAACTCGCTGTTTTCAGCAAGACATTAATCTATAAGCCATATCTCCAAAACTGGTGGGTCAAACTGAGAGGTTGTTCCTTCCACAATTTAGGAGTGGTGGAATGTAACTACATTTGCTTAAGTACTGTAGCCTACTTCAATTCAATTCAATTAAATTTTATTAAAGTGTCAAATCACAACAAGATGTCTCAAGACACTTTACAACCAACAAAGATCCACCCAGAGCAAGCAATATTGCGACAATGGTAACATACTTTAGTACAATTTTGTGGTATTTGGACTTTACTTGAGTATTTTCAATTTCCAATACCTTTACTTCTACTTCTACAAAATGTGTACTTTTACTCCACTACAATTATTTGAAAACTTTAGTTACTAGTTACTTTGTAGATTTTGATTATTATTACAAAAGAATATATATAGGCCTATATAACCACTTCAGCCCTATATACATTTCAGGCCATTTGAAAATAGCCGATCTACAAGCTCACAATGCGTCACGATGTGACGCATTGTGAGCTTGTAGATCTACTTTCAAAAGATTTGTATACATTTGAAAACTTGCGAGATGGGACATTCTGCACAATGAGTACGTTTACTTTTTGTACATTAAGTACATTTTAATACAATTAGTTTTGCACTTTTACGTACATTAAGTACATTTTGAATTCTGGACTTTTACTTGTAACGGAGAAGTTCTACATTACAGTATTAAAGAGCTCAGACATCAGTCTATACATGTACAGTATGATATCAAATGATCATAATTAATCTGTACTTAAACTATGTACACACACTTTATAGGATGCCGGGTCAACAAAATTAACGAGCATCTTTCTATTAGCATATTTTGTGCAGGTGATCTCGTCAAAGTGTGATTCGATTTCTCTTATTCAAAGTGAACCATGCATTATTGATCTGTTTCTGTGTGTGTGAGTGTGTCTGTGTGTGTGTGTGCGTGCGTGCGTGCGTGCGTGCGTGCGTGCGTGCGTGCGTGCGTGCGTGCGTGCGTGCGTGCGCGCGCGTGCGTGCGTGCGCGTGCGTGCATACCGTGTGTGTGTGTGTGTGTGTGTGTGTGTGTGTGTGTGTGCGTGTGCGTACATAGCATGCGTGCGTCCGTGTTTGTTTGGGCAGCAGGCTATGAGGGGGTGAGTCAGGACACAGTGTCAGAGTACAGTGGGTGAAGGTACAGTCTATCTGCAGAGTTTCAGACACAGGGAGTAGACAGACGCCAGAGTGGAGATGTTTCCTTGGCTGATTGTGACCTCTCTGCTCCTTCATCATGGTAAGTAGATGTTGTAAACAAGTACCCATGATTCGGCATAACTGTGAAATAAAGATTTCAGTCAATCAGATCGATCTCCCGCGCGTGATAACAGGTGAGACTGGATTAACGAATTGCATTTTTATAGCGCTTTTCCAAGTGCTCAAAGCGCTTCACAATGGTTCATTCATTTCATGCATACATTGGGAGGTGAAGCGGCGAACAGTCGACGCCAGCAAGTCCTCACTTCTCACATTCACTCACCAATGGTGGCGAGCTCACACCGACCGACTCATTGGAGGCGTCGGATGATGGCACTATACGGCGACATGTTTTAGAGCAGGGGTTAGGGTGCGTGTGTTTTTTGGCCATTTGAGTTTGAATTTTACATTTTGACAAATGAAACTATTTAAAATGGTCAATTATTAAAACATAGAAATAGGTATTCAAAGACTAAGCTGTTACCCGAATCCAGATTTCCATGTGTGTGCATGGTTCTGTACAGAATTGAGAATGTAAAACAACAGCATGAACTTGGGACACTCATGCATTGAAGGAAGCATGAGTTCAAGTCCGTTGCTCTCCCCATGGGTTGGCAGCAGTGACGTAGAGTCTGTGGGGGCCGGGGGGCCAGGGCCCCCATGAGGAATTGGACCAGGGATCTCGGCCCCCATGAGGAATTGAACCTGAATATATATTCGCCTCGGTTCGTCCCGTTTGTGCCGCACCAGGTCGCCCTAGGTCGCACCAGGTCGCGCCCGTTCGCGCAATTCTCGTCTTGCATTGACTTTGTATGTAATCGCGCCGCTGGGGTTAGCGGGGGGAGGAGCGGCGGGCCCCCATGAGGATTATGAAAACTATTCGTCCCTGGTTGGCAGAGAGTGTGTGTAGACTAGAGCCCGGGATCACATTAGATAATTGACACAGGGGTGAAAAATGGGTTACAATTACAATTTTTACAATTTAGGCATTTAGCAGACCCTCTTAATCCAGAGCGATTTACATTAAGCAATAACAAAAAAGCATGGCATACATCACATATATAAAAAAGTAGTTATCATGAAACATGCGTAAGCTAAGAACGTAACAGTGGAGTATCTATATCATGAAACTATATATAAACTATACATACTATACTATATTATACTATACATAATGTACTATGAAGTGCTATGACTACATAAATCGTGGGATTACAATCCCACGATTACAAAATCGATTACAAAATCGTGGGCTAAAAATGCATTTTAAAAAAAGCATGAAGCGGTACTGAATACTAGTGGTCCGTGGACGTGCTACTCGGCCGCCCTCAGAGCTCCGAATGGCCCACAGAGTGTCTCTAATACCCACCCAGAGAGCACCTCTGTCGGACCGGGGATTGCGGATTTCCTGAGTCAGAGGGGTGCTAGGGGGATCCCTGGCATATCTCTTCAAATGGGGCTAAATAGTGTCAATTTGGGGGGGGGGGGGGGGGGGGGGGTCTACATTACAGTATTAAAGAGCTCAGACATCAGTCTATACATGTACAGTATGATATCAAATGATCATAATTAATCTGTACTTAAACTATGTACACACACTTTATAGGATTTATGGGGGGGACGTCTATATATAGACGGTCTATATATAGACGGTCTATATATAGACGTTTAAACAACCGCTAATAAACGTTTAATCTAAGAATAGACGTCTAAAAAACTTTCATTTTTAGACGTTTTTTATCGCATTTTTAGATGCACGTCTAATAGCCGGCTATTGCTCAGTGGGATGTGAATACCAATGATAAGGCCATTTCAGGATATTGTTTACTAATGAATTACATTGTTTCGGTACTTTGGTGTTTAAACTTTTAGCATTCCTATACTTTCTCTAGTGTTAACTGTTAACTCTAAACAACTAACCTCTCTCTCAATTCAATACAATTTAAATGAAGGTGAAGCAAAACTAAAATGCACTAAATCGAGGCGAGTTGGTAAACTGGCGAGTTCTACCTAGATACCCCGGTATATATAGTGGACACGGCCTGGGCCTAAGCACACTTTAGATTCCATGCGCGGACTGAAGAAGCTGTATTTTACGTAATTTCCGAGTTTTTAGACAGCTGGTGGATGGAAAAGAAGCTCCACCTCCGCGGCTGACTGCCGCGGAGGAGAGCGTTTCCGGGAATCTGTCCGTCGCGGCATTCAGCCGCGGGGGTGGAGCTTCTTTTCCATCCACCAGCTGTCTAAAAATCCGGAAAGACGTCGTCAGTCAGCTTCCTTTGGCCGCGCCTGTCGGCTCAAATGTGCCCACGGTGCCTCTGTGTCCTAAAGCTACAGCAGGCGACAAGGATCAGCTGCAACGTGCACCTGATCTGCGATTGATCCATGCCGGCATACATGTGTACATGTACAGAGAGTTACAGTAGTTCCTCCATCCATTCATCCATCTTCAACCGCTTATATGTACTCGGGTCGCGGGGGCAACAGCTCCACCAGAGTGCTCCAGACTTCCCTCTCCAGAGCAACATTAGTGACTTCCTCCCGGGGGATCCTTCCGAGGCGTTCCAAGGCCAGTGAGTCGATTTGTTTCCTCCAACTGCGCCTTGGTCTGCCCCCGGGGTCTCCTCCCAGTGCGACGTGCCTTGAGGACCTCCCTAGGGAGACGCCCGAGAGGCATCCTAACCAGATGCCCCAAACCACCTAAGCTGGCTCCTTTCCAGGCGAAGAAGCAGCGACTCTACTCCCAGTCTCTCTCGCGTGACCGAACTTCTCACCCTTTCTCTAAGGGAGGTGCCAGCCACCCGTTCGGGGAAAACTCATCTCGGTCGCTTGTATTCGTGACCTTATTCTTTCGGTCATGACCCACACTTCATGACCACATAGGTGAGAGTAGGAACGAAGAAGTAGTTCAATCTGGTTGAAATCCAATAACCCTATCGGGGCCTTTCTGAGAGAGATAGGGATTGATTGATCTCGGCTAAAAGTCTACTAAAAGTATAGTTTGTCAAATTTGAAGGCATAAAATGTGACCCCAAGTTGTTATTGTTTTTAACCCATTCTGGGCGGCCGGGAACCCCTTTTGGTGTTTTAAGCATTATGTTATAATTTAGCTATTGAAAAATAGCAGATCTACAAGCTCTGAGCTTGTAGGTCTGCTATTTTTGACTATCACTGACATAGAAACATGAGGTATTTCAGAAAACTGTCAGGATTTAGAAGACTTTTTTTTCACTATTTTTCAAAAATAGCAGACCTATACAAGTTCGTAGCTTATAGATCTGCTATTTTTCAATAGCTAAAGTATAACATAATGCTTAAAACACCAAAAGGGGTTCCCGTACAGAATGGGTTATGTTATACTTTAGCTATTGAAAAATAGCAGATCTACAAGCTCATAGCACAATTTTCTGAAAAACCTGTTTCTGTGTCAGTGGTGCTCAACCTTTTTCAATGCACGGACCCCCATCTGAAAATATGTTTCAGGTTTCAGGGACCTCCCCAGAAGCAAAGATTTGAGTTAAAAATGTTCACTGTGAAAGCATATATTTAAAGATTTGCACCACATTTTCAAGATTCTTTTCGGTGCCGCGCTATGAGCTTGTAGATCTGCTATTTTTCAATAGCTAAAGTATAACATAACATGCTTAAAACACCATAAGGTGTTCCCGGACAGAATGGGTTTAAACAGGACTGAATCGTTTTGTGAATGCCATAAAACATCATAATTTTTTTTTTTAAACATAATTTTCGACCTTGACTCTTCCATCCCTCCCCCTGTCATCCTATAGGTCCTCTTAGCTCTAATATTCAGTCCTCCGTTTAATGCTTAAAACACCAACAGGGGTTCCCACTTTGAATGGGTTATAAATCATCAAAGTAATATCAATATACTTACCATTTATTTTCGTCTCTGTACATATTTTGTGAGGTTGGTGGGAGGAGCCATGACTAGTCACTGTGCTGGCACACTGGAGATGCAACACCAGCGAGAGTGGAGACCCGTGGCCGACGTGGCGGGACTCGCGTCTGTCTGGAACCTGGACTCTGCGTCGGTGGTGTGCAGACAGCTGGGCTGTGGCCCCGCCGCGTCTTCTGAATGGACTTATGCTTCCGCACGTGGACCCGCATGGGGGATTACGTCGTCGTGCGTCGGATCCGAATCCTCACTGAAGGAGTGTGTAACGATGGAGTCTGTTACCACCTGGGGCAGACTGGAGGTGATCTGTTCAGGTAACAATTAGACACGTACAGTACAGTATTTTATGTTATCTATCTATCTATCTATCTATCTATCTATCTATCTATCTATCTATCTATCTATCTATCTATCTATCTATCCATCCATCCATCTTCAGCCGCTTATCCGTAGTCGGGTCGCGGGGGCAACAGCTCCACCAGAGTGCTCCAGACTTCCCTCTCCAGAGCAACATTAGTGACTTCCTCCTGGGGGATTCCGAGACGTTCCAAGGCCAGTGAGTCGATGTATTTCCTCCAACTGCGCCTTGGTCTGCCCCGGGGTCTCCTCCCAGTGGGACGTGCGTCGAGGACCTCCCTAGGGAGGCGCCCGAGAGGCATCCTAACCAGATGCCCGAAACCACCTCAGCTGACTCCTTTCCAGGCGAAGGAGCAGCGGTTCTCCGAGTCTCTCTCGTGTGACTGAACTTCTCACCCGATCTCTAAGGGAGATGCCAGCCACCCGTTGAAGAAAACTCATTTCGGCCGCTTGTATTCGCGACCTATATCTGTCTGTCTGTCTGTCTGTCTGTCTGTCTGTCTGTCTGTCTGTCTGTCTGTCTGTCTGTCTGTCTGTCTGTCTGTCTGTCTGTCTGTCTGTCTGTCTGTCTGTCTGTCTGTCTGTCTGTCTGTCTGTCTGTCCGTCCGTCCGTCCGTCCGTCCGTCCGTCCGTCCGTCCGTCCGTCCGTCCGTCCGTCCGTCCGTCCGTCCGTCCGTCCGTCCGTCCGTCCGTCCGTCCGTCCGTCCGTCTGTCTGTCTGTCTGTCTGTCCACAAAGTCCAAAATATCTTTAAAAATATATATATTTGGGTCAAAAATTACAACATATTCTGAATCATCACATAATTGTCTATATCATTCACCCGCCAGTGCTTAAATAAACATGTATAAGTTCAAAATAACAAACATATATTTCAAATGTGTTTATTTTCAATAAAACGACATTGACAACTTGCATTGTCTTACTATATTTAGGCTACTATATCTATTGTTTCAGCCAAACTGTTATCGTTACAGATATGCTGCTTAAGCCAACCATCACCCCTCCATAAAAAGAGGGTTTCCGAGGGCCAGCTGCAGGGGCTGGAGCTTGCTGCTCCATCCAGCCCCAGTATCTAAATCTATAGTAATTCATAGTAATTGCATTTTTATAGCACTTTTCCAAGTGCTCAAAGCGCTTTACAATGGTTCGTGCATTCATACATTGGGAGGTGAAGCGGCAAACAGTCGACGCCAGCGTCCTCACTTCACACATACTGTACACACACCAATGGTAGCGAGCTCACACCGACCGACTCATTGGAGGCAATGTGGGGTTCAGTGTCTTGCCCAAGGACACTTCGACATGTGGACAGGAGGAGCCGTGATTCGAACCGCCGACCCACGGATCATTGGACGACCTGCTCTACCTCCTGAGCCACAGCCGCAGTAATTCTATATTCCTTGTTGACAGCCAGGTTCTAAATGTTATTATATCTTATGCATACTGTAGGTATAGAGGCCTCGAAATGAGCCCTTTGGGCTTCTTATTGCCTCAACCTGGCACTTTAATTCCTTCATATTTGTATGTATGTTTTATTGTGTTGTCTTGATACTGTGCTAAATACAAATCCAGGAGGCTCCTTCCACCTGCACCTCTACTGGATCAGTGTTGTAGTTCGGCTATTTTCAGCATGCAACTAATTGTAAAATGACTTATAGTGGATCTCTTGTCCACTAGTCCCTTCCTAACATTTTAGTCTAGTTTTTATTTTTTGACGAGTATATTAAAGTCTTAGGTTTAGTCATCATTTAGTTTCCATTTAGTTTTCGTCAGTGGAAAAAGGTAGTCGACAAAAATAAATTCGTCTTAGTCTTAGTCGACGAAATCTAGTTAAATCTAGTTTAGTCTTTAGTTTAATCTCTTGAATAGTTTCCTTTTGGTTTTAGTCACATTTTAGTCACCTGGAAATGTTTTTAGTGTTAGTCTATAGTTTTAGTCGGCTAAATATAATGAGATTTTAGTCGACTAAATCTACAGTTGATTTAGTCGACTAAAATGTATTTTGGCAGGCCTTGATACCGTCGCAATGACAGATTGTGTACACTTGCTGAAAATACTCTAATTATAGTGGTAAGTTATATTGTATACTCTACCTGCAGTCTACAGATTGGACAACATGTCTTCTGAGTCTGACTTACCGTAACCATTCAGTACGGGAACCCCTTTTGGTGTTTTAAGCATTATGTTCTATACTTTAGCTATTGAAAATAGCAGATCTACAAGCTCATAGCGCAGCACCAAGTGCCGCGCTACGAGCTTGTAGATCTGCTATTTTTTTTAAACCGTGAAAATGTGTTGCGGATCTTTGAATATATATTCTTTCAGAGCGAGCGTTTTTAACTTAAACCTTTGCTTCTGGGGAGGTCCCTGGAACAACATATTTTCAGATGGGGGTCAGCGGCCAAATACAGATAATTCTGGGGGTCCTTGACAGGAAATAGTTTGAGAACCACTGTTATAGAAACAGGTTTTTCAGAAAACTGTTAGGATTTAGAAGACCTTTTTTTTAAGCAACCTCAGTCCAAAATGGGATTATAAGGCTTAAATGAAGTCATCTTCTCAGACACATGGTCAAAATGACGGCATGGATTCCCAGTGCATCTGTGTTGCCATTTGATGGCATAAGTCTTTCCTAAATTTGATCTAAAACGAATCTCGAGAAATATGGATATGACGTCCAGTAGTTCTCCATTTGAGGACCCCCTCTAAAAGCCCTAACCACACCAAAGGGTCACCATGCAACTCCTTGGGTCCAAACGGTTGCAAAGAGTTAACGCTAAAACCGTCTCGACCCTTTTTGGTGTGGTTTGGGGCCATTGAATTCCATGCGTTGAATCACTAGGGTCAACGTGGGTCAACGT
The DNA here is from genome assembly GCF_951216825.1 of Electrona antarctica. Classification (NCBI taxonomy): domain Eukaryota; kingdom Metazoa; phylum Chordata; class Actinopteri; order Myctophiformes; family Myctophidae; genus Electrona; species Electrona antarctica. Next base: position 52,113,374 of record NC_136812.1, on the reverse strand, counting down.
GCAACAAGACATATCACACCGCAGGGACAACGTACCTAAAACAGTCTTGACCCTTTGGTGTGGTTTGGGCTTAAAATGAGATGATGCATCTCAAGGTGTTTATCCTTTCAATAAAGGCATATATATATTGCAACCAGCAGAGGGCAGCATTATCTAGCCAGTGGTTATTTTCTGTTCTGACTGCAGTATTTAAGTTATCTAAATAGTTGCATACTGACTACAAATAAACAGTGACAGTAGGTGTAGGCCTAGAAGTCTAATCGGTATAATGTCTTAGTTATATTATATTGTAGGCATAGCTGTAAAGTATAGTCATATATTTTATATTCAATCATGTTTCACATTTCCCACACAAGATATCAATATTAAAGTGCCAAACTTTGGTGAAATGTATATGGTTAAATTAAAGTAGGCTATACTTTATTGTTTTATTTGGACTGGTTGTATTTATCCGACAATTCAGAACAGTGTGTACTAGTGAGTCTAGTGACAGTGCTGTAACTGTAAGCCAGTGCTTCCCAAACCTTTTCATGTCAAGGACCCCCAAATTGACACTCATTATTAGCCTGCGGACCCCCATTAGAAAATATATGCCAGGGACCCCCATAAGAGCAGATAAGTAAGCCTGGGACCGAGGCTACATAAGAGGAGATGTTTACAGCTCTTAGCAGGTTTGACCTGTATTAGGCTACAGACCCCCATTTAAGGGCATTTATATCTCTGGGACCCAAACGTATAGCCTATCGTAAAGTTAATTTAACTCTGAGAGTGTACACATGGAACCAAATGGACCCGTTATATATAGGGTCCATTTGGTTCCTTTTTGTACACTCTCAGAGTCAGAGTTACATGCAGACCCATAAGGATCCATTTGGTTCCTAATTGTCATTTAGCTGCGGGAACCCCCTGCAACTCTCTCAAGGACCCCTAGGGGTCCCCCGGACCCCACTTTGGGAACCACCACTGCCTCCCCCCCATTGATACAGATGAGCAGCAGTGCCAGTGCACTATACACATAACAGTCAACTTAGCCAGTGGTGTCGTCATGGTGACTTGTTTTTCCTGTACCACGGAACGTCACGCGCACGCCACGCACGTGCACGCGCGTGCATGTGCGCATCGCATCGCGGCATGCACACACAGAACAGCTAAAAAGCCTATGAGAGTTTTAGACACACAAACAACAAAAGACAAAAACACAAAAGTAGACTTCAAATATAGTCAGACAAAACATCTTTACTGCACACTATAGCGAAACTAAAAAGTTTGCTTTGGACGAATGAATCTGTCCTTCGATGGAGGAGGAGGCACGTATCCACCGTGTAACTCCGAGGGTGCACAAGTGTAACCAAGCGGTCCATTTGGTTACATTCTGTAGGCCTACACACACCCTCGGAGTTACATGAATATACTGAGCATGTGGATGTGTTGAGAGATGCACTTCCTGGAGGTTCCGCACACATGTTGGACTGCCTAGGAGGACCGCAGGTCACCGCTAAGGGCTTCTGACTGCAGGGCAGGCGCTGCGTAAGGTGCGTAATATTCATTGACTATGCCATCATGACGATTTGTGTCCATAATATTAGGCCTACATGTCATATATACACTGCTAATAATGACACTGGATGTAATGTTATAACGTTTGGTAATCAATAGCAGTCCTGTCGGATATATTTCTATTGGGAGGAAATAGGATTTGGTGCAGGGGTGCATGCTTACGGTGCTGTCTAATCAATGTCAACATTTTGAGTAGATCTTATGTATTTATGTAACCAATCTCAATTAGGGTACATCAAATGAAAATGAGTGAGAAGTTAGCCTGCTGTTATAGGCCTACTGCTCGGTCTCGTCTGGCATTGATATTGGATTCTTCATCTGATGCTGATAGCGCTGCATATGAATAGATTAAGTGGGACAGCTGCACGTGCATGGCCCTGTTTAAAAACGTTTCAATTGAAAACCGGCATCACGTCACAACAATATCAACATATCAATACACAGATCAATAGCCTACATCACAATAATCAATAATGAATACAAGTTAGAACAATCCTAACTTTGCTGCAACCGATGAGATACACTATAGGCCTGCATTGATGCAACTGCATGATGATATTGTTTTTTACTTTCTTTCTGTATCTACCATGCGTTCTAAACGGCTGTGGTGGCGCTCTGGCAACTGTGTTGCTATATAGGCCTACACGGGATCAATACATCTATTAGAAAAGGAACACAGGTTTCTGTACAATTTCCACAGTAAAAACACTTTATGCCAAGGTGGCGGTGGCTCAGGGGTAGAGTGGCTGGATGGGAACCGCAAGGTTGCCAGTTCGAACCCGGGCTCTCCCAGAGTCAGTGTCAAAGTGTCCTTGAGCAAGACACTGAACCCCCAATAGGCCTATCTCACAGCCCGCTTTTCACGCCCACTTCCGGTAAATAGTGGTGTCTTTAGCATTTACACGTTTTTTTCTCTGGAGAATCTAAGTACATTTTCTAATGTAAAAATGTGACAGACCAATATTATTATGAAGCAAACAAGATGGTAAATCAGCTCGAACAGATAGAACAAACCTTACCTTGAGAAAACAAAAGTTGTAGACTTCTTAAATTACCTCTGTTAACATGTAGCGTCTATGGAGTGACGTCACGCTATCACCATTAACCCCAAAAGGGGGCGTATTAAGGGGGGCGGGGAAATTCTGTGAGATAGGCTTGCTCCTGATGTGCTGGTTGGTGCCATAGAGTATATATATAATAGAGACTGAACTGGCGCGAAGCTCCGCCCCCCCAGCTATTCATGTCAGTGGAAGTTGCTCAGTGGCGTTTTGAAGCACCCGGAAGACTGCCGGAAGTCCCTCCCAGGACCTCAACTTTGAGGTCCTGAGTGACGTAGGGCAACCGAGCGCTCAACGTTAAAGCATGAATCCACGGGTCCGCCTGTAGTCCCTCCTCCTACCACTAGGACCCAGAGCTTCAACGTTGGAAAGTCTGCCTGCCCCCTTGGTTGGTGCATGCCTTGCATGGTTTCAGCTGCCATCGATGTGTGTGTGAATGGGTGAATGTAATGCATCTATGTAAAGCGCCTGGTGGTATAAATGCACCATTTATATGCTTTACATACATCAGTGCTTCCCAAATGTTTAAAAACTAAAACAAATTGACACTAAATAATTAGCCCCGCATGCGGACCCCCCATTTGAAAAGATATGCCAGGGACCCCTCATAAGAGAATCATTTTTTCGACTCTAGCAGTGATTCTCAACCCGTTTAATTTCAAGGACCCCCAGTTTGACATGCATTAGTCTACGGGACCCCACATTTAATGGCATTTCTATCCCTGGGACCCGCAATTTATGTAAAATCAATGTTAATTTAACTCTGAGAGTGTACAAATGGAACCAAATGGACCCATTAGGGTACATTTGGTTCCATTTGTACCCTCTCAGAGTTACAGACCCGGCCATAAGGGTCCATTTGGTTCCAAACTCGGACTTCCGGAACTATCATTTAGCTGGTGACCCCCTGGAACTCCCTCAGGTACCCCTGGGGGTCCCCGGACCCCACCTTGGGAACCACTGGTTTACATGTCTCGGATCCTTGTGCTGAATGGCGCACAAGCTATACTGTAGGTTGACTACTATAGCATGTGGTGGAAAAAGTACTGCATTTTGTTACTTTAAGTAAAAATATCAATACTACAAGTATTGATATCAAAATTCAAAATATACTTAGTAAAAATACTAATTTTGCAGAATCCTGTTTAACACAAGGTATAATATAATGTATAGCCTAGATCAAAATGTTTTAAAATCTTTAGAAAATAGAACCACTGGGCAACATCTTTATTGTTTATTGTTGACACACTATAGTCTGGAGCTTTTCATCTAAAGTCTATTAGTCTAAAATTGCATGTCTGCTGCATTTCATTGCTTTATTTGACCCCCTTTGAGCAGAGCAATCAGCTGTTACTTTACTGTACTTCACTTTATTTGTTTATTCTGACGGGAGGACAAGCATATTAATGAGCTTTTACAGTACATTAATAAATGCAACGTAAATACACCGGAATTTACGTTTACGTCCGGGGACCCCCAGGGGTACCTGAGGGAGTTCCAGGGGGTCACCAGCTAAATGATAGTTCCGGAAGTCCGAGTTTGGAACCAAATGGACCCTTATGGCCGGGTCTGTAACTCTGAGAGGGTACAAATGGAACCAAATGTACCCTAATGGGTCCATTTGGTTCCATTTGTACACTCTCAGAGTTAAATTAACATTGATTTTACATAAATTGCGGGTCCCAGGGATAGAAATGCCATTAAATGTGGGGTCCCGTAGACTAATGCATGTCAAACTGGGGGTCCTTGAAATTAAACGGGTTGAGAATCACTGCTAGAGTCGAAAAAATGATTCTCTTATGAGGGGTCCCTGGCATACATGCTACATTTCATTCGTATAGTCCCCACACAAAACCATATACACACAACAGGCCGGCAGCGAAGCACATCATTTATTAATTGATTGATTTATTAACAATTTGCAGAATTACAGTATACATTTCAAGCACAACTCAATACAAAAACGGTTAACTGTGAGTGGACGACACCATAAAGCATTGCACTTGTTTACAATAGGGGCCCACCGTTTTCAATTCATCAAAACATGTACATTACGAGAAAACCGGTACAAAAACCGGTACATTACGAGACAAAACATGAAACAAAAACATATACATACAGAATACAAGAAACAAATAGAAAGTGAGTACAGTTCTGATGAGACGAGCCCTCCTGTGCATTTTCACACACTGTCACAATGTCAGTATTGAAATGTAAACATGGTTTGTTTTATTGTTCACATTAATTACACACACGGTAATTCTGTTTTCTGTTCACGCAGCATGGCTGTTCAGCCTGGACTTGACGTAGTACATTCCTCTCCCAATCTAGGTAAGTCCCTTTCCTCTGACAATCCTTGTGTCTTCACAGTCTGTGCTGGGTATCTCATTTTATTTTGGTAAAATATATACAAGTAAAATCACAATATTAGGCTATACTTAAACCAACACATTAAAGCATAATGAAACACTTTTTTCTAGGGATGTTCCGATCATGTTTTTTTGCTCCCGATCCGATTCTGATCATTTGATTTTGAAACATGCCAATACCGATTTTTCCAGATCCGATCTTTATATGCCATGTGAGAAATGTATACATGTCACTCTAGTCTAGTCTGTTGCCTTTCAATTATCCAAAAGGCAAAAATATGTGACTACTTTTATTAGAACTATAGAAGGACTGTCATTGTGGATTTTTTTTTCATGTCATATGAAAGCAGGGAATCATAGCAAAAATAATATTTTATAATAATAGATTGAGTGAATCTTGCAACTACAGCTTATGGAACTGAAGTCAAAGTTAAAACTCTTAAAACATGGCAAAATATCATTGTTTTGTTTATACATCTTTCTTTGAGATTTACATTAGACACAAGCCTATTTAGACACCCGATTTTCCGATTTCCGATCACCCGATCCGATAAGGACATCCCTACTTGTTTCCAGTAAATGGTACCAAACTCCTCTCTCACATAAATGCATCTCCATCCTCCATTACTGCCCACAGACCCGGTCATTCTCCCATCAGTGGACCACATACAGGAGGAGGAGCCAGTAGATATGGACGGTGGCCGCAGGGATCTGACCGGGCAAAAGAATACGGGGCCCAAGTGGGCAGGTCAGAGAACGTTCCCATTGTACCATTTATACCCCATTATATCATGGTGTCGCTCGCCCCAATATAGAGGGTATGCGCGTGACATCATCATCAAACCAGGAAGTTATGCAGGAAGACCTACTGAGTGGCAAAAAAACTACTTTCTGGTCACAGAAACAACATTATGAAATGAAATGAAATCTATATTTACCCAGGGTATCTGGGCTAAGCTCAAGAACTTGTTTCCAGCCAGGCCCTGCTCATAGAACACATTTCATCGTAGTGGTTCAATGCCTTGTTCAAGGGCACTTCATTAAACAATGTTAAACTCACTTTGCATGTTGCTTTGCCACTCGATTTGCCACTCGATGTGCCATTCACTTTAAGCATGCGCATACTCTCTATTTAGCCCGTCTGCAGGTTCACTGAGCTTGTAGGCTCGGCAAGTTTTGCCTTACCGCATTTAGGCCTGGCGTCGAGATTTAAAAGATTTCTTCAAGTTCTAAATCATGACAATTTTCTGAAAAACCTCATGTTTCTATATCAGTGGTTCTCAATATTTCATGTCACGGGCCCCAAAAATTATATTTAATTGGCCGCCGACCCCCCATCTGAAAATATGTAGTTCCAGGGACCCCCCCAGAAGCAAAGATTTGAGTTAAAACGTTCGCTGTGAAAGAATATATATTCAAAGATTTGCGCCACATTTTCACGGTTTTTCAAAAATAGCAGACCTACAGGCTTGAGTGCCGCGCTATGAGCTTGTAGATCTGCTATTTTTCAATAGCTAAAGTATAACATAATGCTTAAAACACCAAAAGGCGTTCCTGTCCAGAATGGGTTATACCTGCACTTATATGCCTTAATACATTATACTTTCCCTCTATAACTATAATTCTAGGTCCTGCCCTATGGATTGTGCTAATAAAATGTGCTAATAATAAGTATTTAAAATATTGCTTTGATGCTCATATGAACCTTAGGAAGTATATGAAGTTGTTTTATATTAGCACATGCATTCCATAAATTCCATAGGCTGGCCACACATGGACATATGACATCATCAACTTGCGACGAGAGCGGCTCCTATATTCAGTGAAAAACATATTTCTAGGATAAATAAAATATTGGCGGTGTTTTTCATTTCTGATTTTAGTTATAGGGGGCAAGTATAATGTTTTAAAGCCTATCTTATTAGCCAGGGATCCTTTTAAAACAGCCTGTTGCTCATTGCGTTCTTCTTTCTGGTCCCTGCAACAGACCTGGACACCAAGTGGAAGGCCTTGAAGGTCCTCAAGGCCATGGCCAGGTTGTCCCTGCTGATGGCAGATTTCTACATCATCGTGTGCTCTCTGCACCTCTTGAGCATCGCTTTCCAGCTGATCGGAGGTATAACAGTCACATCACTGAATTGGTTCCACACAGCACAGCATGAACCCATGAACACAAAAAAGCAGATGTTATTATTTTGATATTGATTATTATGAGTCCACTGTAGTGGAGTATGGTGGGTGGTTAGGATAATTTCACCAGTATGGGGTGTCGAGAGACTGCTCTAATCAAGATACAGGTGTAGGGGATTTAGCAGGTGTATGAAATTCCCCTAATCAGGCCTAGGTTTAGCCTAATCAGGCTAGCCTAGGCTGGGGTTGCCATGGGGAGCAATTGGCTCAGTACTTTTCCACTGCCAGAGCCTTTTCTTTCTTTTTTTTTTAAAGATATTTTTTTGCGGCTTACGCCTTTTATTGGTTTTTTGAAGGGACAGACAGTAGGCTGACAGGAAACGGGAGAGAGATGGGGGAAGACATGCAGTAAAGGCCGTGTCGGGCTCGGGAGTCGAACCCGCGGCACACTGCGACTGGATTACCAGTCGGGTGCCCAGACGGTTACGCCACCGCCTGGGCGCCAGAGCCTTTTCTACATCCACTTTTATGGCCATACGTTTGCTGTAGTCCCGTGGAGGTATAGGCAGCATGGGAAATCATTCTGTATATAATTTCTGACTAAGTGCCACATTGACGTATGTATGTGGCCTTCACAATTTGATTACAGACACATTTGTATCAGCGTGTCACCTGCTGGTGTTGTGAGAGCAGAGAAGCTTACATTGTAACACATGTTTGGGACTCAGCTCTACACTTTACACATCATCATTGTCCAAGAATTTCAGAAAATGGAAGAAGCACGATACAGTGTAGTTATTATTTAGCTCACAAGCATTTGGTAATACTTTTCATTGGGTCAATATTTATAACACCCCCACAGACACACTTACTGTAACCACTGTCACGTAAAAAAGAAAGAAAAATAGATCTATCGGGTGGAGAAATTACCCGATAGACTAGAGAACCCAAATGCAGGACTGCGTTGCAACTGGTGATCAAAACCCCAAGGTGTTTTATATTAATGCATAATCTCCATGTCTCAACTTTGTATGCTTTTGTTTTTTTTGGGGGGGGAATGAATGTTGTATTCCTCGTTCAAGTGTGTCACACAAAAGTAGCAAGAATTGCAGCTCACAATGCATGACATTGCAATACGACGTGAGCTTGCAGATCTGCTATTTTAGAAACAAAATGAAGTCTCTCTGTGGGCGAAAAAGAACGTTTCACCAATGAAAAGAGCTAAATAATAACGGCATGGGGTCCACTGGAACACAGGTTATTTTTTTCCATTTCCTGAAAAGTTTGGTGATTAGATAAACAAGGAAGCACAAAGTAGCAAAGTCTCACTGCTCACTCTCAACCGCGTGACAGTCTGTCCGTGTAGTAACATTTAATCACACATGCAGTTCTATCAATATGCAGCTAATATGCTCTTCTAGTCTAGATATAGACAGTCCCGCCCCCAATGAGCGGCCCGGAAGATAATTTGATTTCCAATTATTTTTTCATAAAATATTTATTAAAAGACCTGTAAGCCTCGGACAAAGCCAACTCGGATGGTGACAACTCATGACAATAAACGATTTTTTTTGCGGCGGAACAAATAATTAGAAAGAAGAAAACAAGGGGTGGGTACAACACTTTTTGTTGTGGTTTTTCTTCTTTCTAATTATTTGTTCGGCCCCCCAAAAAATTGTGTTTATTGTCATGATTTGTCACCATCCGAGTTGTCTTTGTCCGAGCTTTACAGGTCTTTAACCCATTTTGGGGCGGGAACCCCTTTTGGTGTTTTCAAGCATTCTGTTCTACTTTAGCTATTGAAAAATAGCAGATCTACAAGCTCATAGCGCGCCACCGAGTGGCGCGCTACGAGCTTGTAGGTCTGCGATTTTAGAAAAATCGTGAAAATGCTTTAAATCTTTGAATTATTACAGAGTGAACATTTTAACTCAAATCTTTGCTTCTGGGGAGGTCCCTGGAACAACATATTTTCAGATGGGGGGGCGGGGGGGGGGGGGGGGGGGGGGGGCGGAGGCATATTACATCTAATTCTTGGGGTCCTTGACATGAAATATCATTTTTTTAAATGTCGACGTCAGGCCTAAATGGGTTAAATAAATACTTTCTGAAACGTCTATGGGGAAAAAAAAGAATGTGAAATTCTCTTTAATTCCCGGGTCCGCTCGTCGTCATGAAAGGGGGTGGGACTGGACGCTCTATATCTTTGCTTTTGCACCACAAAACTGTTCCCGTCGCCCTCACTCGCACAAAGTGCTGGTGGAGGTGCCATTATTTAATTGTATTCATTTTGTATGGAGCAGTGCACTGCCATGTTTTTGACCTTCTTTTGTTTGTCGTTGTTGTCGCTGCACACGCAGGCAAGGCAGCCGGAGACATATTCCAGGACAACGTGGCTGTGCTGGCCAATCCCGCGGCCGCCTGCGTGACGGGCATGTTGGCGGCGGTGATGTTCCAGAGCTCCGCCCCGTCCTCCTCCGTGGTGGTCAGCATGGTGTCGGCTGGATGTAAGCATGCTGCAGCACGCATGTATTAGGGCATTCACTTCTAGTCATTTTCACTAGTGGACTAGTTGCCTAGTTTACTAGTCGACTAGTTGTTTAACTACCTATTATGTAAAAAAATAAAAAAAATAAAGTTTTTTTTTTCTTTTCTTTTTTTCCAACTAGTACCAACAAGGTCGACTAGTGGATTTACTAGTCGACTAGTAAACTAGTCGACTAGTAAACTAGTCGACTAGTTGCTTAATGCCCTAGCATGTATATGTACAGTGGTTCCCAAAGTGGGGTCCGGGGACCCCTTTAGGGGTCCTTGGGGGAGTTCCATGGGGTCCCTGCAATGATAGTTAGGAACACTCTGAGAGTGTACAAATGGAACCAAATGGACCCTTGTAAGTCTGTAACTCTGAGAGTGTACAAATGGAACCAAATGGACCCTTGTAAGTCTGTAACTCTGAGAGTGTACAAATGGAACCAAATGGACCCTTGTAAGTCTGTAACTCTGAGAGTGTACAAATGGAACCAAATGGACCCTTGTAAGTCTGTAACTCTGAGAGTGTACAAATGGAACCAAATGGACCCTTGTAAGTCTGTAACTCTGAGAGTGTACAAATACAACCAAATGGACCCTTGTAAGTCTGTAACTCTGAGAGTGTACAAATGGAACCAAATGGACCCTTGTAAGTCTGTAACTCTGAGAGTGTACAAATGGAACCAAATGGACCCTTGTAAGTCTGTAACTCTGAGAGTGTACAAATACAACCAAATGGACCCTTGTAAGTCTGTAACTCTGAGAGTGTACAAATGGAACCAAATGGACCCTGACGGGTCCATTTGGTTCCATTTGTACACTCTCAGAGTTAAATTAACTTTGATTTTACAATATAAATTGGGGTCCCAGAGATAGAAATGTCATTAATTCAGGTCAAACTGGGGGCCTTTGAAATGAATGAATGAATGAACGAATGAACGAATGAACGAATGAATGAATGAATGAATGAACGAATGAACGAACGAACGAATGAACGAATGAACGAATGAACGAATGAACGAATGAACGAACGAACAAACGAACGAACGAACGAATGAATGAATGAACGAATGAATGAATGAATGAATGAATTAACGAACAAACGAACGAAGAAACGAATGAATGAATGAACGAATGAACGAATGAACGAATGAACGAATGAACGAATGAATGAATGAATTAATTAACGAATGAACGAATGAATGAATGAATGAATGAACGAATGAATGAATGAACGAATGAATGAATGAACGAATTAACGAATGCATGAACGAATGAACGAATGAACGAATGAACGAACGAATGAACGAATGAACGAATGAATGAATGAACGAATGAACGAATGAACGAATGAACGAATGAACGAATGAACGAATGAATGAATGAATTAATTAACGAATGAACGAATGAATGAATGAATGAATGAACGAATGAACGAATGCATGAATGAATGAATGAATGAATGAATGAACGAATGAATGAATGAATGAATGAATGAATGAACGAATGAATGAATGAATGAATGAACGAATGAATGAATGAATGAATGAACGAATGAATGAATGAATGAATGAACGAATGAACGAATGAACGAATGAACGAATGAACGAATGAACGAATGAATGAATGAATTAATTAACGCATGAACGAATGAATGAATGAATGAATGAACGAATGAATGAATGAACGAATGAACGAATGAATGAACGAATGAACGAATGAACGAATGAACGAACGAATGAACGAATGAACGAATGAATGAATGAATGAATGAATGAATGAACGAATGAACGAATGAACGAACGAATGAATGAACGAATGAACGAATGAACGAATGAACGAACGAATGAACGAATGAATGAATGAACGAATGAACGAATGAACGAATGAACGAATGAACGAATGAATGAATGAATTAATTAACGAATGAACGAATGAATGAATGAATGAATGAATGAATGAACGAATGAATGAACGAATGAACGAATGAATGAACGAATGAACGAATGAACGAATGAACGAACGAATGAACGAATGAACGAATGAATGAATGAATGAATGAATGAATGAATGAATGAACGAATGAATGAATGAACGAATGAATGAATGAATGAACGAATGAATGGTTGAAAATCACTGCTAGATAGCCACACAAAACTTCTCTTATGGGTGTCCTGGGGATACGTTTTTAAATGGGGGGGGGGGTCTGCAGGCTGATTGATGAGTATGATTTTGGGGGGTCCTTGACATGGAAAAAATGTACAACCACTGCTGTACAGTACACGTGGCTCTACTGTAAATGTAGAAACCGCAGGCGTTTTATTTTCAAAGGGGGAAAAAACAATGACTCGAGTCATTATATTATATCAGCTTGCATTCCATTCTCTTGCATAATTGTACCTGTCAGTGGGTCTTTCTGTAGTGGCGTTTTGCAGTCTCTATAGAGCGTCGCAGTCCCGCCCCCTACCATGGCCCAGGAAATGAATCCCAATGCATTTTTCCCATAGACATTTCAAAAAGTATTTATTTAAAGACGGTTACGCCGCGGACAAAGCCAACTCGAGTCGTGACAACTCATGACAACACAAACAATATTTTGGATCAAACAAATAATTACAAAGAAGAAAAACAACAAAAAAAAGTGTTTTTTTCTTCTTTCTAATTATTTTGTTCGGCCCAAAAAATTGTGTTTGTTGTCACGATTTGTCACGACTCGAGTTGGGCTTTGTCCGCGGCGTAAACGTCTTTAAATAAATACTTTCTGAAATGTCTATGAGGAAAATGAACGGAGAATCATTTCCTGGTCCATGGTAGGGGGCGGGACTGCGACGCTCTATTGTCACGGTGCGGTCGGGGGAGAGGAGAGCAGGCTTAAAGACGCATACTGTACATAACATACACGAGTTTTAGGTGATACGCCATCACCTTCAGATAGATAGATTATCACCTAAAACGGCGATAATAATGAGTCGAGGGCCGCCATCATACATTGCGGTGATGTCATTAAGCATTGACCCCGCCTCCCTCTGGTTCGAATGCGAAACCCCCGTGCCTGCGAAACCATGGGGACCCCCCCCCTCCCCCCCCCCCAACTTCTAGACCAATCAGTGAACGAGGTGATAGCCCGTGAAATCACTGCGGCGAGGAGGGACGCAATGCTGTACTTTACAAACCTTTAGAAAAGTACACCGCGGTGATAAGCTATCACCTCAAACTGGAGTATATGAATAGGCCTTTGTCCCAACAGAAGGGTGAAATCAGCCGTCAAGGGCTTCTGCCAGAAATATCCCATGATTGGCCGTATTAGGGCCAATTGGCTTAGAGGCCAGACAATCATGAAAATATCGCCACTACATGGCTATACGAGACCACGCGACTAGACTATAGAAAGTCCAATCATTGATCAGCTCCGCAAGCTGATAAAAAAAAACAAGCCTGGCCGCGCCAAGCAGGAGAGGAGTTAACATTTTGCTAACCAATAACAGTGCAGAGGGGCGTCGCTCCAACTTTGGCAACGCCAATGTTCTCCACTGCGTTCTACTCATATAGTAATACAAGGATAGAGAGGCCTGGGCCGTGGCTCAGCGGTCCAGGCACCTTGGCTGGTAATCCAGTCTGGCAGTGTGCCGCGGGTTCGACTCCCGATCCCGACGGCCTTTACTGCATGTCTTCCCCCCATCTCTCTCCTCATTTCCTGTCAGCCTACTGTCTGTCCCTTCATAAAAAAATATAAAATAAAGGCGAAAGCCACAAAAAAAAACATTTACCCCCCCCCCCGCTATTCATTTCAGTGGCGTTTTGAAGCACCCGGAAGAACCTTCTACTTCCGCATTTTTTCGATCTGGGCACCAACATTTGGTAGCCTCGGAAACCCAGACGTTTTTATTTCCAGGGAGAAAAAAAAAGTCTGGGACCGAGTCCACTTCAATTCGGCATAGAGTAGCGCAAACGTCGCTCACTCTCTGCTGATCTCTGATCGTCTGCACCTTTGTTAAATTGACGCACACGCGCACACACACACACACACACACACACACACACACACTCATAGGTTGGTGAACCAATAGGAAGTCGGTTTCCAGCACTAGTTTGTTTCCTCCCCTCTATTTATATAGGGCTCTTTCAGGCTATAGTGTAAATGTGGACACTCACGTGCGCGCGGTGACACGAGCACACAAACATACTGTATGAGCACATAATGTATTATGTTTTTCACATGCACGCAACGTCTACACACAGGTATGTGTGCAACAAGTTTAACACACCCGGGCCACAACACACAGAGACGTTGTTGGTGATGTATTAACCCATTCTGGGCGGGAACCCCTTTTGGTGTTAGCATTATGTTATGCTTTAGCTATTGAAAAATAGCAGATCTACAAGCTCATAGCGCGCCACTGAGTGGCGCGCTACGAGCCTGTAGGTCTGCTATTTTTGAAAAATAACATAGCTTTTTCAGAATACTGTCAGGATGTAGAAGACATTTTTTTTAATCTGATCTCAGGTCAAAACGTATTAACACGTTCTGGTTTCATTCGCAGTGCTAAGCGTCAAATCGGCGGTGCCGATCATCATGGGCATCAATGTTGGCGCCACGGTCACAAGCTACATTGTGGCTGGGATGCAGGCAGGGGATCGAAATGCATTGGGCAGGTGAACCATGATGATTGTAACCAGCGTGAATACACACAAGCACGCACTAGGGCATTCACTTCTAGTCATTTTTACTAGTTGACTATAGTTGCCTAGTTTACTTGTCGACTAGTCGACTAGTTGTTTAACTACCTATTATGTTTTTCTTTTTTTTGGAAATAAATATTTGTACATTTAAAAACTGTGTACATTGGTGACTAACTATAATCTACCTGATGTTGAGACCTACAAAAAAAACCAAAAAAACAAGGTCGACTAGTGGATATAGTTAGTTAGTATAACTATATAGTTGCTTAATGCCCTAGAGCGCACGCACGCACGCACGCACGCACGCACGCACGCACGCACGCACGCACGCACGCACGCACGCACGCACGCTGAAACAGGTTCTTCGATAAATATGTCTGACATAAAAGAATAGTCTCTTTTTGACTATCAAGGGTATTTGCTGATGCGGCGGTCAATGCCATCTTCAACTGGCTGACCGTGGCGGTCCTCCTGCCCGTGGAGTGCGTGACAGGACTCCTGGAGAAACTCAGCGGGCTCGTCATCGACTCCTTCAGCATCCAGGGAGGTGGAGTCAGCGCCCCGGAACTGTTCAATGTCATGGCCAAGCCCCTCGTCGACTCCATCATCCAGGTAGAGCCAGTGTTGATTTTGAATTTAGTTTTAGTCATAGTCTCTTGAATAGTTTTAATTTTGTTTTAGTCACATTTTAGTCACACTGGCATGTTTTAATGTTAGCCTAGTTTTAGTCGACTAAATATCATAAGATGTTAGTCGACTAAATCTACAGTTGATTTTGTCAACTAAAATGTATGTTGGCGGGCCTCGATGCCGTCGTAATTAATTGTATTGTAGATCGGCTATTTTCAGCACGCAAACACGTGTAAAATGACTTATACTGGATCTCTTGTCCACTACTATTCCTAACATTTTCAACCTGAATCTTAACGCACCCCTCACCAACCTTAATCCGGTCGTTTTAACGCACCCCTCACCAACCTTAATCCGGTCACCTTAACGCACCCCTCACCAACCTTAATCCGGTGGTTTTAACGCACCCCTCACCAACCTTAATCTTAACGCACCCCTCACCAACCTTAATCTTAACGCACCCCTCACCAACCTTAATCCGGTCGTTTTAACGCACCCCTCACCAACCTTAATCCGGTCACCTTAACGCACCCCTCACCAACCTTAATCCGGTGGTTTTAACGCACCCCTCACCAACCTTAATCTTAACGCACCCCTCACCAACCTTAATCTTAACGCACCCCTCACCAACCTTAATCTTAACGCACCCCTCACCAACCTTAATCCGGTCGTCTTAACGCACCCCTCATCAACCTTAATCCGGTCGTTTTAACGCACCCCTCGCCAACCTTAATCCG
The DNA here is from genome assembly GCF_951216825.1 of Electrona antarctica. NCBI lineage: Eukaryota > Metazoa > Chordata > Actinopteri > Myctophiformes > Myctophidae > Electrona > Electrona antarctica. Next base: position 52,097,684 of record NC_136812.1, on the reverse strand, counting down.
GTCGTTTTAACGCACCCCTCATCAACCTTAATCTTAACGCTCCCCTCACCAACCTTAATCCGGTGGTTTTAACGCACCCCTCATCAACCTTAATCCGGTCGTCTTAACGCACCCCTCACCAACCTTATGTCTAACCAATGACTAGTCTAAACTAAGTATGCACCCCGTCTACTCTACAGGCATACTATTGAGCATGTGTTTGTGGAATGACCACCACGTTTGTGTGATGAATAATGCGAAGGCCCTACTCATATACTCATATGTGTTTGCCTGTAGCTGGACAAGTGGGTTATCAGAGACATTGCCACGGGAGATCCAGAAGCCAGGAACAAAAGTCTGATCAAAGTGTGGTGTAAGACGAGAGAAGAGACGGTAAGGCTTCATCACCTAACAGTAATAATGGATTGCATTTTTATAGTGCTTTTCTAAGCACTCAAAGTGCTTTACATTGGTCCATTCAGTCATACATTGGGATGTACTTAATTTATAGTACTTCATTAATTATCTGATAACTGAACACTGCATACAACCCAATTCAGCAATTATGTTATCAAATGCTTAAATAACAGGACAGTTTAGTAGGCTGACAGTGGTGGACAAAGTATAGGCTCAAGAACAGTGCCATAACTCTTTTTTTTATTTTTTTATTTTTTTTAAGATATTTTTTTTGCGGCTTACGCCTTTTATTGGTTTTTTGAAGGGACAGACAGTAGGCTGACAGGAAACGGGAGAGAGATGGGGGAAGACATGCAGTAAAGGCCGTGTCGGGCTCGGGAGTTGAACCCGCGGCACACTGCGACTGGATTACCAGTCGGGTGCCCAGACGGTTACGCCACCGCCTGGGCAGTGCCATAACTCTTGGCCACATGATACAACATAACAAGCATGTGTGCGTGTGTGCGTGTGTGCGTGCGTGCATGCGTGCGTGCGTGTGCGTGCGTGCGTGTGTTTGTTTTTGTTGGGGGGGGGGGAGAAGTTTGGTATTGAAGATGGTGTTTTAATTATGTGGAGGAAGGTGTCAGTCTTCGTGCATTGCATGGGTTGATCTCAAAGGAATTGCATGTTTTCTTGGGACTATCAAAGACTTGGTTTTGCATTGTTTTATGCCAGGTTGTAATGAACGTGACTGCAGCCCCAGGACTGGAGAACTGCACCGCCGCTGTGAACTGTTCAGGACTGGAGAACTGCACCGCCGCTGTGAACTGTTCACTGGAGAACTGCACCGCCGCTGTGAACTGTTGGCAGGAGGGCAGCCTGAGCTGGAGCCAGACCAACGTGACTGAGACCATACACCTTGAGAAATGTAAGTATTCATCCACTGGGCAGCCACAATCACCCCCTAGTCCCAACCCCACAAAGAAGGGTTTTGGAACCCCTGACAAGCAAATTGTCACGACTATAGCCAACAGAGCTGACCGCTGATCCTAAAAGCAGAATCGAACGGGGGGTGGGGGGCCAAAGTTAAAAGGAGTTTATTCACGACAGGCGAAGGGTCAGGGGGGTTGGCTCGGACTACAGACTCACTCGCAATTTTCTGCCGTAGTCTGAAAAGCCACCTCTTCAGACTCCATCTTAGCCCCGTAGCACTTGCCGTAGCACTTGCCCTAGCCTCAACGACCTTACAGGCGTATGCAAAGGCTCAACTTATGTAATTTTAAGCAATTTATCAGATAGCATTTTATGCAAGCATGAGAGGGCGACAGGCAGCAGTCTCTGGTGGCTTTAACAATTGTTTGGCATTGCATTTCATTTCTTTTTTGTTGTTTTTTTATGACGAGATAAAGTGAGGTACTTATGACGCACCGACTGACTGTAATGGACACTTTATTTCATATTTTATTTATTTTATTTATTTTATTTATTTTATTTATTTTATTTATTTTATTTATTTTATTTATTGTATTTATTTTATTTATTTTACCGTTGCTCTGTATGATTGATGTTTGCATGTTCTCCTTGTGTCCCCTAGGGTAGGTACCCTCACAAAAAACATGCAGTAATCCTGGTCTCTAGTCTAAACTGCCTCCCCCTGGCCAGCCGGGGCGCCTGATGGAGGGGAAAGGAACTGGTCGGAATAACGTGTTCCTTCCACTCGCTACGTCCGGCCGGGGAAACTCCCCCCTGTCAGGTGTAAAGAAGCAGCTTGGACTCCTCATGCATAGAAAGAAGCATGAGGTCAGTCCGCTGCCCCCCCAGGTTGGCAGAGGAAGTGTAGCGCCCAGGATTACATTAGATAATTACATAGATGGTTGCAAAATTGTGGGATAAAAACTATATATTCAAAAAAAGAAAATACAGCCAAACATACCGAGGGGATCCCCCCCACTGGCCAGATAGGCGTGTGTTTCTTCAGGCAGGACTACTCTATAATTATGAATGTCTCCCTCAGGTGTGCACCTCTTCACCGACGTCCACCTGTCCGACCTGGCCGTGGGCCTCCTCCTGCTCCCCGTGCTGCTGCTGGTCCTCTACTGTGGCTTCATGGTGGTCGGCCGGACCCTGAACTCCATGCTGAAGGGACAGGCGGCCGCGGTGGTCAAGAAGGTGCTCAACACAGGTACACAAAACCCTAAACTCCATGTTGAAGGGACAGGCGGCCGCGGTCGTCAAGAAGGTGCTCAACACAGGTACACAAAACCCTAAACTCCATGTTGAAGGGACAGGCGGCCGCGGTGGTCAAGAAGGAGCTTGACACAGGTACACGTCAGGGCTTTAAGCAACTAGTCGACCGTTCAACTAGTTGACCAGTAAATCCACTAGTCGACCTTGTTGGTACTAGTTGACTAGTTGATAAGAAGGATAAAAAAGGCGTTTCTTTTTTTTTTTTTTTTTTTTTTAGGCCTCAAGATCAGCTAGAATGCTAGATTATAGTCACCAATGTAGACATTTTTTAAATGTACAAATATCATTAAAAAAATAAAAATCACTAGAAGTGAAAGCACTCTACACGACCGTATTTACCCAGCAAGCACAGTCAGGACCTGGACAAATTACGTCTCGATTATGGCCAGTGTTACGAACTGTTTAAGTCTAGGGGTTTTACTGCCCGTAACATGTATGAAAGAACAACACGGCTCATAAAAGAGTATCTGCTTTAATACTCAGTTCACAAATAACTTACAAAGTGGCATAGTGCATGATGAATGATAATGACAGAGTGGCTCTGTGAGCCCAGAATGAATGAACACTTACATGACTGAATGAAGGGGAACAGATGACCAAACAACACAACCTAACAGACAGACAAATGGAACTACAACTAAACCGGACATGAAACACATAAGCAGTCGGCTGGAGGGAAGGCCACACGCTGGAGTGCTCCCACACCACACGCAGCAGTGTTCCCACCCCGAAGTCCAGGCACAGAGTGAGCTTTATAGTCCAGGTAGCGAGGCCTGAGCTGCCACAGGACCAATCAGAGGGCTGATCAGGCTCCAAGCCAGGCCCTCCTCAGGACAGCAACACATTAGGGACAACAATGCTCAGCACCTGCAGGGGACAGAAGCAACACAGGGATATACACAATATGACCCACAAGGCCATAACACCAGACCAAGTCAAACCAAGACTAGTCAAATCTGGCCCAGAATATCACCTGATTTCAACCAACATAAATTCTGCCCATTAAGACGGACCTCCCTGCATGGATGAATCAGAGAGAGTCCGATCGAGGCCCAGCCCAGATCAATTTAAGACATATTAATATATAATAACTAGTCAGATCTGGCCCAGAATAAGCTATATTATTTAAACTGGTGAAGACGTCCTGGAAATGACTTAAAGATCATCCCCATATGGGCTGTGATCTGGCCTAGTCCTGAACGTCACCGGAGTCACTGGAGGACGTCATCATTACGTTATCATGACGTCATTTGGCTTGCTGGGATCGAAAACATGAACGAGCGAACCAAAGAGAGGGGAGAGCAGTTTCTATCTGTGCTCGGCCATGTTTCTTTCAATGTTACTTGCATTTTTACACTCTCAGAGCTAAAGGGTAAGTGATTTTCTTAGGTTACTTAAAATAAGTGATACCAATTTTATCCAATCAGGATAGAGAACACAGGACAGGGTACAGATTGGAAATTAAGTTAAGTGGTGAGCAGACAAAATTGGAACTGGAACACTTGGAACAGGAGACTATATCCTGTTACTAACACTCTAGCAATGATTACTATCAGAATATAGTGATTTAGCCTTTTAACAAACAACTTTTTGTAACCAAAACATATCACTTACTACCTTTATAGTGACACCGTTGTTGTTGTTGTTGTTTTTGTGTGGTGTGTGTGGTCCAACCTTAGAGTATATATGAATAGTGGCAGCGGTGGCCGAACGGATAGCGGCGCGGTCTAGATACCAGAAGGTTCCCAGTTCGAACCAGCCGTCCGACACGTTAAAATTACCACCGCTGAAATGCCCTTGAACAAGGCATCAACCACTACGATGAAATGTGTTCTATGAGCAGGGCCTGGCTGGAAACAAGTTCTTGAGCTTAGCCCAGATACCCTGGGTAAATATAGATTTCATTTCATTTCATTTCATTTCATTTCATAGAGACGGCACCCGGAGGAAACCCTGATGCGAAATGGACATAGTGGCCGGATTTGGTATTGCAGTTTGGACCCAAATCGTGAACGCGCTGGTCCGTTGACTATCATTGCGCACGTTCATGATGACACGTGCACGCTGTTTCATACGTGAACGCACGTGAACGTGTGCAATGATAGTCACTCACTGTTCCTGAGTGAAATCGCCTCATGCGCTTTTGAGCAACTTAATGCAAGTGGATGGGAGGAGAAATCCGGTGCCGTCTATATTCATATATACTCTAAAGGGCAGTATTATGCGTGTCTTAAGTACCAGGTCTTATTACTTAACTTAAGACCTGGAGGCGTGATCAATGCCATTTGGCTATTCTGAGTGGACAAACAGCATTGATCACGCCTCCAGGTCTTAAGTTAAGTAATAAGACCTGGTACTTAAGACATGCATAATACTGCCCTAAGGGTCCAACTGGTAAGGAGACGTGTGATTGTTCCCTCTATTCACCACCTGGTGTTGTTTTAGTGTGTCTAGATCTGCCCTTCCCTTTCGGATGGGTCCAGGGTTACATCGCCATCGTGGTGGGAGCAGGAATGACCATTATCTTTCAGAGCAGCTCTGTCTTCAGCTCAGCCATAATGCCTCTTGTCGGTATGTTTATTCATGGCACCTACACGGTGATGTAAATACAGTTTTTTTTGCTTTTAACCCATTTATACCTGAGGACAATTCTACAAATGTCTTTTAAATCCTGACAGTTTTCTGAAAAACCCATGTTTCTATATCAGTAGTTCTCAAACATTTTCATGTCAAGGACCCCCAAAAAAATGATGTAATTGGCCTCCGACCCCCATCTGAAAATATGTTGTTCCATGCAGGGACCGCCAGAAGCAAAGATTTGAGTTAAAAATGTTCGCTCTGAAAGCACATTTTCACGATTTTTCAAAAATAGCAGACCTACAAGCTCGTAGTGCGCCACTCGGTGCTGCGCTATGAGCTTGTAGATCTGCTATTTTTCAACAGCTAAAGTTTAAAATAACGGTTACGGTGGTTCAAAGCTATAAGCCGGCAACGCTGATGCCGTCTCAGGATGGGTAAATTCATAAACGTTCAGAGTAAATAATGCTGTTGTCCCGTGATCAGGTGCTGGTGTCATCAGCCTGGAGAGAGCCTACCCTCTGACCCTGGGCTCAAACATCGGCTCAACGGCCACTGCTATCCTGACTGCCGTGGCCTGCCCTGGAGAGACACTGGCCCACGCATTACAGGTCAGTTAGCTGCCCTGGAGAGACACTGGCCCACGCATTACAGGTCAGTTAGCTGCCCTGGAGAGACACTGGCCCACGCATTACAGGTCAGTTAGCTGCCCTGGAGAGACACTGGCCCACGCATTACAGGTCAGTTAGCTGCCCTGGAGAGACACTGGCCCACGCATTACAGGTCAGTTAGCTGCCCTGGAGAGACACTGGACCACGCATTACAGGTCAGTTAGCTGCCCTGGAGAGACACTGGCCCACGCATTACAGGTCAGTTAGCTGCCCTGGAGAGACACTGGCCCACGCATTACAGGTCAGTTAGCTGCCCTGGAGAGACACTGGACCACGCATTACAGGTCAGTTAGCTGCCCTGGAGAGACACTGGCCCACGCATTACAGGTCAGTTAGCTGCCCTGGAGAGACACTGGCCCACGCATTACAGGTCAGTTAGCTGCCCTGGAGAGACACTGGACCACGCATTACAGGTCAGTTAGCTGCCCTGGAGAGACACTGGCCCACGCATTACAGGTCAGTTAGCTGCCCTGGAGAGACACTGGCCCACGCATTACAGGTCAGTTAGCTGCCCTGGAGAGACACTGGCCCACGCATTACAGGTCAGTTAGCTGCCCTGGAGAGACACTGGCCCACGCATTACAGGTCAGTTAGCTGCCCTGGAGAGACACTGGCCCACGCATTACAGGTCAGTTAGCTGCCCTGGAGAGACACTGGCCCACGCATTACAGGTCAGTTAGTACCACAAATGCAGGGGCCATCAGTATGTCCGTACATGGACAAATGTGTCCATGGTCTTGTCCGTGGCAAACTTTTTTATGCACGCATGCCAAGTCTCCAGGTTTTCTTCAGAATATGTTAAGACATGTTGTACTACACACTATGGCATACTAGGGGTATAACTAGTACTAGTGGTTCTCAAATGTTTTATTTGCAGCTTATTGTATATGCACAGCTCATTGGCTCAAGAGGTAGAGCAGGTCGTCCAATGATCCATGGGTTGGCGGTTCGAATCCCGGCTCCTCCTGTCTACATGTCGAAGTGTCCTTGGGCAAGACACTGAACCCCAAATTGCTCCCGATGTGCTGGTTGGTACCTTGCATGGCTTCCGCCGCAATCGGTGTATGAATGTGTGTGTGAATGGGTGAATGTAATGCACAATCTATGTAAAGCGCCTTGGATAAAGGCGCTATATAAATGCACCATTTACCATTTATTTACCATTTATTGTATGCGTATACCATCTGCATCTGGTTGAGCCGTCCACAAACAGTGGCGAAAACCCCTTTCGCAGTATCGTTTTCAAAAAGTAAAGGTATTTCTGACGATGATAAACTTAGGATAGGCACTATCTGTGTGGAGTTTGCATGTTCTCCCTGTGTCCCCTAGGGTAGGTACCCTCACAAAAAACATGCAGTAATCCTGGTCTCTAAACTGCCTCCCCCTGGCCAGCCGGGGCGCCTGATGGAGGGGAAAGGAACTGGTTGGAATAACGTGTTCCTTCCACGCGCTACGTCCAACCAGGGAAACTCCCCCCTGTCAGGCGTAAAGGAGCAACTTGGACACTCAGGCATGAAGGAAGCATGAGTTCAAGTCCGTTGCTCTCCCCATGTCCCCCATATATGGGGACTAGGTTGGCGGAGGGTGTGTAGAGCCCAGGATCACATTAGATAATTGACACAGGGGTGAAAAAATGGGTTACAAAATCGTGGGATAAAAATGAAAGTAAAAAAAAGGATAGGCACTATCTAAAAAATGTAGATAGGGGTGAAACAATCGCAGAGCTTATGAAGTCAGCCAGTACCATGTTTTCTCAATGCAATCTTACGGAAGCAGTGACTGGACGCCATTTTTATTTAAGCCTGATTTAAGCAGTTGTTTCAACCCTGTCTTAAAAATGTACGCGCCTATCCAAAGTTTATCATCTGTAGCTAGCCAGAAATACCTTTACGTTTTGGAAACGATACTGCGAAAATGGTTTTCACCACTGTTTTTGGACGGCTCAACCCCCGTTCTACCGATGCAGGGATATCCTGACACGGAACCTCTTCTCTGAGCTAAAGCGTAGGTTCCAAACGGAGCTAGTGGATGGGGTACGGTTTAATTATGGTGTGGGGGGGAAATTATGCACCTACGTGGAGACACGTTTTTTTACCAGCAGCAGAGAGAGCACAGGGAAGAATGTCTTGTTTGTAATATGCATAAAAGCATACAATAAATACTTACATAAATAAACTATCAGGATACAGACTACAGCTCAAAGAAACACAGTTGAAAACAGTGTGCCTCTGCCAATCAGCAACACCTGTTGCTTGATTGGGGACAAAAACAGCCTTTTGTCCGCACTACTCAAAAAATGATGTGCATTTCACTTTATGGAATGAACTTCCGGAAGAGATAAAACAAAGCAATAGCATGCCACAGTTTAAACATCAATATAAGAAAAGCATCATTTTAAGAAGTACAGTAATGACTGAGGAAGGAAACCAAAATGTATGATGCTGATGGAAAGTTTTGTGAGGGTGCGCACTGTGAAGTGGTGTTGAAGTATTAATGTACAGTATGTGTAATTTTGGTTCTTCTATTTGTTTTTTTCTTTAAACGTTTTTTTTTCTCCATAAGACTTTTGTGTCAATATAAAAACGTTATGAAGGGGTAGGAATTTATAAGCATTCGCTTCTACCTGCTCCTTTTCGAACACACTTACCTATTGTCTATTGACATCTATATTTTTGAGTGGTGTAAACCACTCCTACGACTGGCTTTGTTTGTCTGTCTGTCTGTGCTCAAAAAATGAGCACGGTTGCTATGGTCACCCAGTTCACACAGGTGTGATTTCATTACATCAGACATTACGTCAGACCACAGCTGATCAGTCTATATAAGACCTTACACCACTCAGTTCACACGGGTGTGATTTTTTTTAAAATATTTTGTATCTTTACTTTTATTGTTTTATTGTGATGTTTTATTGTATGGTGTTCGAAACAAATAAAAAGAAAGAAAGAAAGAAAGAAAGAAAGAAAGAAAGAAAGAAAGAAAGAAAGAAAGAAAGAAAGAAAATAGCCAGGCAACCTTGGCCATGCCCTGTGGTGACATCATCAATTAGTATAATGTCATCATATGACATCATATGGCTCTTACAGGTCTTTGACAATCCAGAACTGATCGTTTTGTGTTTTGTTGTTGCCCCCAGATCGCTCTTTGTCACTTCTTCTTCAACGTTGCGGGCGTCCTGCTGTGGTACCCCATCCCGTTCACGCGGGTGCCCGTCCGGCTGGCCGGGCGCCTGGGCGACATCGCGGCCGAGCACCGGTGGTCTCCCCTGCTCCACGTCCTCCTCTGCTTCCTGGTCCTTCCGGGAACCGTGTTTGTCCTGTCGCTGGCCGGCTGGAAGGTCCTCGTCGGCGCGACCGCGCTCGTCGGCGCGGCCGCCACCGCCGCCTTTGTCGTCGTCGTCGTGATGCAGTCGCGCTGTCCTCGCTTCCTGCCCAGGAAGCTGCGGAACTGGGACTTCCTGCCCCGCCCCCCATACTGCCCCTGCCGGCTCACGCGATGCTTTGCGTGTCAGACCGGCGACGAGTATGACGTTACGAGTTCACCAAGCATCGAGATGCAGCCCGTTGGGGGGAAGTAACTAAGTGCATTTACTCAAGAACTGTACTTATAAGTATACAATTCTGAGGGACAGTTTTTTTTCTATTTTTTTTTTTTTTTTTTACTTTACTTGCATAATGTCCATTTTTCAATACTTTTTGTACTTTTACTCCACTAGGATATCTGGAATCCTAGTTTCTTAGAGCAGTGGTTCCCAAAGTGCACGGTCCGGGGACCCCCAGGGGTCCTTGAGGGAGTTCCAGAGGGTCCCCAGCTAAATGTCCCAGAGATAGAAATGCCATTAAATGGGGGTTCGTAGACTACTGCATGTCAAACTGGGGGTCCTTGAAATTAAACGGGTTGGGGTCACCGGCATATCTCTTCAAATGAGGGTCCATGTGGGGCTAATTAGTGTCCATGTGGGGGTCCTTGACATGAAACAGTTTGGGAACCACTGCCTTAGAGGTTCTCTCTGCACTGTTTTGATGCACTTATTTATCTTGTTTATTGACTTGGGTTCAATGAACACTTTGGCACTGTCAGGTGGAAACCCTGTATGTCCAAAACAGTTACTTTTCAGGAGATGGGAAAATGAGCCCGTGTTCCAGCTGGATCCAATATAGTTATTGATTAGACACAAGCTCTTGTTAATACTTTACGTTGGTTCAAAATGTATGAAATAATACTCAGACATAGGCTTTACATACAAATATGGTGATACGAGGTTTCTGACCAACAGCAGCACCTTTTGAAGTCTCTCTAAGAGCGTCTGCTAAATCTCTAAACTGTAAATTGTAAAGGGTGCATGGACCATCTAGCTACAAGTTACTGTGAAGATTTTGATTATTATTAAAAAAAAAAAGAATACCATTACCGAGTACGGCCTTCTTTGTCTATTTCATAATATAGCCAATCTACAAGCTCACGACGCATCGTGATATACGATGCGTTGAGCTGCTTTTTTCGAAATATTTTTGACACATTTCGAAAACCTTTGAAAAAACTTGCGAAACGGGACATATCTGTATAATGAGTACTTTTAGATTCAGTAGTTTAAGTATACTTCATTTCTACTTTTTCTCAAGTCAATTTTGAATACCAAACTTTTATTGCTATAATGAGATGGGCTATTGTATAGGGGTTTTTAGTGGTTAAGAAAATCACCCACTTTATTTTTTACAAACTTAACCCTGTGTAAATCCTGAATGTTATCTAAAATAATGCATGAGAAGTCTAAAATCCTAAAAATAGCCATTGTTATTACATAATCATCCAGGACCTTTACTAGTCAGTGAACCACACTGTCAAGTTCCATAAAGGTTCAAATTAATATTGAAAAGAAATGAACCAAGGAAATTAAATGTTGATTGAAAAAAAATGTTGGTGGAATCAGGGGAGGACCAGGGATGAGCTGAAGGGGGTGCTACGGGGGGTCGTCGACCCCTTAGTTCCCAGGCTGGGGGCTGGCGCGAGCACTCACCGTCACCCGGCCGCGAGCCGTCAACATTAACACAACAATGGCCAGGTTGAGGACGTAAGTGAGAAAGCAATGTTATGCAAAGCACATTGTGTTCTCACTTACGTCCTCAGTTACACTGTATTAACAGCCACACAGGTCAGGTATTTCACTTGTCTGCGAATTCTACAATGCCTCTCACCTTGCCTCCGAAGAAGAAGAAATGCATCCAGAAGAAACTCAGTTTCGCTACGCCTACCCGCCTGCTTGAAGAACTCAGTTTCGCTACGCCTACCCGCCTGCTTGAAGAACACGTGCCTGTGGACGCTCCGACTCAGCTGTTGTTGGGAAACAACAACAAGACAGGAGTCCAGAGGAAACTGTGTTTTGTTGCGACGCCGACGCCTACCACCATTCCCCGATTTATGGACAGATGAGAAGTGGGCTAAGAAGAAGGAGGAACACCCCTGGCTTGACTGTAAAGATGGGAAATTGGGGTGCAAGCCATGCTCTTCTGTTCCAGGTTTATCCGTCCACAAGGCCAAGGGGGCACATTTGTCAGACCAATGGAGTAGCTACAACGTTACACCCAGTGGAAAGGACAGAATCTACCTCTAAGGGGATTCAGCCAGATGAATTTAATCATCACCCCAATCCGTACACGTCTAGGGGTTAAACGGGTATCAGCCTTGATGTTCATCAAGTTACATGGGCCACCTGTAGAGGTCTGGAACCCTTCAGATTATGTGATCAGTTGGAATAGATACCATCGTTTAGCAGAGGACCCAAGAACGAGAGCTGTACCAGAAACTCACACGGTTATCCCTGACCGTTGTTGGAAGTTCTTGTGACTGTTCATATGATTGTTAAAACCACTGTTGAAAGTTGAAAGCAATGTAAGTGACATCTTGTGTCTTTAAAAAAAAATAAAGTCATTGAAGTAAAGATGAAGTAAAGTTGTCTGATTATTTTAAGTACTTATGTGTGGGTGAGTCTATGTAAAGGAAAATAAAATAATTGATTAATTGAAACAAAAATAAAAACAACAAATTAACAATGCAACAAAATAATAAGAAATATAAATACATTAATAATCACATGTTGAATACAGTATTTCAACTAGCACTGAGCTGAGTGGCTATGTGCACATGCCCGCGCACGTGCACGTGCGCGTGCATGCGCGTGCGCGCGCGTGCGCGTGCACGTGCACGTGACGTCATAAATTATAGCCCCCTTAGTTAAAAAATCCACAGCTCACCACTGGGGAGGACAGATACTTATATTTACACCAACATGTTCTGATTAACCATGCATATTCCATGTTTCATATTTCTGTTCTTTAGTTTATTGTTGATGTTAATCATACAGTATTTCCTTCTGGCTGAGCAACAAATTGCCCCTCAGGGATAATAAAGTTTACCTGGCTTGACCTTCATAAAAAGTTAAAAACACATTTATTTGTTGAAATTTATACAAGACATAGAAATAAAGTGTCAATTGTCGGTAGAGCTCTCGCATTTCGACCTATAAGGTATAAGGTTCGATCCAATTAAGGCATCGCTTTACTCAGCAAAATACATATTTCACAAAACACAGTGAGCCCATTTCCCATCACAACATACAGTATACACTACAGTCAGGTGCACACATTATAGGGTTACATTACAGTGTGATATTAAGTCTTTTTTATTGCATAATTTTCATATGCCATAAAAAAACTATATATATATATAAAACACCATGGTTTTTATATACACGGTGTTTACATACACAAGTTTGTCCCTTCCTAGTATCCGTTGCTGCACGGTGATTGGTCGATGGTAAAAACATGGCGCTGTCCGCGGAATTGTAAAAAAAAACACCAGTGCTTTATTTGAGATAAATAATGTAGATAATTCATGTTCTTCAACTTCTTAGTTCAACAGTGAATAAACGAATGGTTCCATATATTCGGTCTGGTGCATTTGCGTGATTCTCCTCTCTGTGGTAAGATATGAAAACACCATTTTAAACCCTGTTCAACACAACACTAGTACCGTACTATTAAACCACTAGCTAACCTTGATAACGTGCTAACGACAACACATACTCACATGTCAACATGAAAATAAAATATACAATAATATCACTAGATTCACTACAGCAGTGGTTCCCAAACCTTTTCATGTCAAGGACGCCCAAAGTGACACTCATTAACCCGCGGACCCCCATTTCAAACGATATTCCAGAGACCCCCACAAGAGAAGATGTTTTACGGCTCTAGCCTAGCCCCATATGTGCCCTCTCCCTACGCTCATTCTCGGAGCTACAGAATGAGCGTTGGGAGAGAGAGGGCACATATGGGGCTAGGCTCTAGCAGTGATTCTCAACCCGTTTAATTTCATGGACCCCCAGTTTGACATGCATTAGTCTAGTACGGACCCCCGTTTAATCGCATTTCTATCTCTGGGACCCCCAATTTATATTGTAAAATAAATGTTAGTTTAACTCTTGAGAGTGTACAAATGGAACCAAATGGACCTTTGGTTCCAAAGTTCCAAACTATCATTTAGCTGGGTGGGCACCCCCTGGAGCTCCCTCACTTTGGGAACCACTGCGCTACAGCTACCCTAGCACGCACTGGACCAGGGCTAAACGACCCCCTGCAGTCCCCAGAGACCTCCATTTGATAGACTGTCTGGAACATATCCTCTGTGTTCATTTAATTCTGAGAGTATACACTATTGGAGTGACATACTCACAGGGTCCATTTAATTTACTCCATTATTTTGGTTGCTGGAACCCCCTCAACGACACTTGGGTGTCCTGTCCGGGGACCCCATGTTGAGAACCAGTGCATTATCACATGGACCACACATTGGATGGTTGACATTGTTGTCTCTGGGTGGGACCTCGGTCCCTCCGGGACTCATAGGGACGAGGTCCCGTATGGGGCTAATGCAAAGGCTAAACTATGTCATTTAGAATAGTATATTATCATGTAGACATAGCTTTCTCTGCTATAGTGTTTACTTAGTTTCATTGTGCAGATATTCTACTGTTAATGTTAGGTTCTTAGTTTTGGTCCTAGTTGACTATTTCTATGTATTTGATGTATTTATTACCTCGTGTTGTTCTTCTTTACTGTAAATCACTCTGGATTAAGAGCATCTGCTAAATTGATTTGGGGGCAGCTGGCAGCAGTGGCTCAGGGGTAGAGTGGCAACCGGAATCCCAGGCTCCCCCAGAGTTAGTGTCGAAGTGTCCTTGAGCAAGACTCTGAACCCCTAAATGCTCCCGATGTGCTGGTTGGTGCCTTGCATGGTTTCCGCTGCCATCGGTGTGTGAATGTGTGTGTAAATGGGTGAATGTAATGCACCATACAATAATCTATGTAAAGCCAAGCGCTTTCCATAAAAGCGCTCTATGAATACAGCATTTACCATTTATGCTAAAAGGTTAACACAAACAAATCCGCAGGGGCTTGTTTCCATTGCGGTCCATTGTACTCAATTCATGAGTAGTGTAAGGGCCGATTCATACTCCTATTTTACCGCTGTTTCGGCGCTGTAGTGCCAAAATGATTTTGGCTCGTCAGAAATGTTCAGTAGCACCGAAGAGCCGACTTTAGGACGGTACCCGCCCCCCCCGAACCTCAAATGACGTCACATTGTAGTCGCCGAACCGACTTTTATTCGGCTCTAAAATAGCAGTATGAATCGGCCCTAATAATAGTGATGATTTAAGTAATTTAACCTGGAGACCCTTCGCCGTCAGCGACCCTCGAAAACCCCACCTTGAGGACCACTGCTCTACATTGTCAGTTGTGTGTGTGTGGGTGGGTTAGCTTTGCTGTTGGCTAACTGATGACTGGGAACTGCTTGATTCACGCAGCTATGTTTAAGATTGCAGATACCGTATGTTTCTTTTCGTTAGTGAGTGGGATAGACAACAACCTTTAACCCATCTTGGCCTGACCTCGAAATTTAAAAAGAATCTTCTAAATCCTCCAGTTTTCTGAAATAAATATTTTCACGATTTTTTCAAAAATAGCAGATGAGCTTGTAGATCTGCTATTTTTCAATAGCTAAATTATAACAATGTTTAAAACACCAAAAGGGGTTCCCGCCCAAAATGGGTTAATGCAGATCCACATCCAGTATAAATGGTGCATGCAGAGCAAGGTGAACAGATGATGTAAATGTAAACAAAATACTTTTCAGGTTTTATAACCTGTAAACCTGTGATGATGTGACAATGAAACGGATTCATTCTGAACTGAATTCTGAACTCGGTGTTACATTTTTGTACACTCAGTTACACACTAGCATTTTGAGATGTGTGGGTGTGAGGTGTGGAACAATTTATTACTAAAAAGTAATACTTGGCCGGTGCAGAGGATTTTCTAATGCTCCGATCAGGTTTTTTGGGACCGATCACCGATTGTTTTTCTCATGATCGGCCGACACCGATAGGTCCGATACCGATCTTGTGCGTAAGGGGCAAAATTGAATATTTCCAAAATGATTGTCAAAACCCATGTCAAAACTGTTCCTGTGTGTGTGGGGAAGAAGGGGAGAATGTTTAGGCCTGTCACAAAAATGCAAAATGATATTATACTATATATCTGATTGAGATTTATACCACTTAAATGGTGAAAAAACATCGGTTTCTCTAGATAGGGTATTAAATTCCCGATCACCGATCGGAGTGAATATTGGCCGATTATCGGAGCATCTCTATAAAATATCACAGATATCTAAAACCATCGTGTGTTTTTTTTGTCTCTTCATAGATCTCCAAGCCCTGAACCGGACATGCCTGCCTTCCGCCAGGTGGGAGAGAAGCAGCTTCCTAACCCTGTGCTCTGCATGGCCTGGTCTCCCAAAAGAGACCTCATAGCCCTCGCCAACACCACCGGAGAGGTAGGCCTGCTCACTGTCACCACTCATTTCAGCCTGTATTAACCCAAAAGAGTAGCCTGGTTAATAAACCAGACCGAATCAGCCGTTGGCAAAACATTTTTTGCCTGCCAGCGGATTAGGGTCTGGCGAGGCTCAGTAGCACGCCTCTTTCCTACAACCGAGAACAGGTCGGGCCAATCGGGACACGGTATGCAATATGGGCGGGCTTTGGTACAGTGACGTTCAATGCTTGAGACCTTTGACTGACAGTAGCTCTGACCAATTGCGTCGAAGAGAAAATGTTTGAACCCGCCCCCCGGGAAATGAAATCCAAGTGGAGCCAGCCCAGACTAATATACCGCGACAGTGTTGTGTGATATTAGTCTGGCTTATTAGCCAGGCTAACTCATTTCAGCCTGTATTAACCCAAAAGAGACCTCATGGCCCTCGCCAACACCACCGGAGAGGTAGGCCTGCTCACTGTCGCCACTCATTTCAGCCTGTATTAACCCATTTAGAAGTGAGGACGATTGTACAAAAAAAAGTCTTCTAAATCCTTACTGTTTTCTGAAAAACGTACGTTTCTATTTCAGTCGTGCAGCAGCTCAACCTTTCCATGTCAAGGACCCCCAGAATTATCCGTATTTGGCCCCCATTTGAAAATGTGTTGTTCCAGGGACCCCCCCAGAAGCAAAGATTTGAGTTAAAAGCGTTTGCTCTGAAAGAATATATATTCAAAGATTTGCGCCACTTTTTCACGATTTAAAAAAAAATTAGCAGATCTACAAGCTCGCACCGAGTGCCACGCTACGAGCTTGTAGATCTACTATGTAGATCTGCTATTGTGAGCTTGTAGATTGGCTATTTTCAGCATGCACCCAAGTGTAAAATCACTTGTCCATCAAGGCCCGCCAAAATACAGTACATTTTCGTCTTATGATATTTAGTCGAATAAAACACTAAATCATCTCAGATGACTAAAATGGGACTAAAACAATTTTATTCCAAAGACTGACTAAATCAAAAATGTCTGGCAAAATCAACACTGACGGGGAATGACGGACGCACCTAGTAATGCATTTCCAATGAGAGGCGTGCTTTTATTTTGGATTAGTTGAGGGAGTGTATTTTCACACTTACGCAGCCGCTCGTGATTTTCAGAGCATGTATTTCAATGATCAATCGATCAATTGTGTTCCAACTTTGATCAATAGAGCCAACGTAGTATACTTTTTAACCCATTTAGGCCTGACCTCGAAATTAAAAAAATCCTCCAGTTTTCTGAAATAAATATTTTCACGATTTTTCAAAAATAGCAGACCTACAAGCTCGTAGCGCGCCACTCGGTGGCGCGCTATGAGCTTGTAGATCTGCTATTTCTCAATAGCTAAATTATAACATAATGTTTAAAACACCAAAAATGACCCCTGCCCAGAATGGGTTAAAGATGTAGATATATGTTCTATACATATAGAAAATTCCATTCCATTGTTTCTACATACTTTTCTTTTTTTTAATTCCAATGTTGTATTATCATTCAAATCCTAGTGTTTTTGCCATTTATTTGGGGGCACGCTTGCAATATTCTCACGACCCACCAGTGTGGCCTCAGAGTCACTGCTCTGCTTGCTTGACACTATTATTTGGTTCCCATCATATTTATGTTGTTTTGTCTTGATACTGTAGCTGCTGCTTCACCGATTGGCCAACTTCCAGCGTGTGTGGATTTTACCACCCAATGAGTACACGGGAAAGGAGATCACTGCCATTGCCTGGAGACCCGATGGCAAAAGTAAGAGTTTCTGAGTTAACATAACAGCCAAGGAATGCACACAGGACATTTTAATTTCCCTGAAGATTGCAGTAATATTAAGGCCTATACATACTCCAGTTTTAGCTTATCACCGTGGCGTGATGTCATGTTGTAGATTTCGGTGGTCACCTTATCACCTGAAACTAGAGTATGAATAGGCCTTTTTTGCACATGAAGAAAACGAAGAATAAAGATTTTGAGGGACTGGTCGCGTCACCAGGCTTTTCACCTCGGACGAAAGCCTGGTCTGTGTTTACAAAATTGCTGTGTGAACCGGTCTGGAGTGGATGATATCGTTACGTCATGTTGTTGTAGTCATTGTTTTGTAGTCTTCAAGGCAGGAAGAATCATCCGGAACTTCCTTTTCCCTCAAACCGGAAGAATAACAATAAAAGCTCTCGTAGCCTGCAGCTTTTATTGAGAAAAATCAGTTTGAGGGTAAAGGAAGTTCCGGAAGATTGCCGACTACAAAAGAATACTACAACATGACGTAGCGATATCATCCGCTCCCGACCGGTTCATAAACCCGAAAAGGTATGCTGCCCAGGCTAGGGATGCGCAAGTCTTGGTAAAGTGCATTTTACAATCAACAAAGTTCAAGATCTTCGCCTATAGTGCTGGGATCAGAATATCCTTGAACGTTTGACTTGAACTCCTATGCTTTATGTCCAGCTACCACACTTTACATCAACCATTATATTGTTGACAGAGCCTAGTCCCTCCACATGCCAGAATTGTTTCGGAGTGGTTCCAAAACGGATTGTGTGGCCCTGGTCTTTCCCTAGTGGGTCTGATCGAGGGTAGCTACTGGGACGTAAGTCGGGACTTGATCACCCCCGGCCGGGTCACCCGAGTGAGGGGTATCATGATGTTCGCGAGACCCCAAAACCCTGATGACCGTGAGGATACATCACTGAGGGATACGTCCCAGGTGCAGCCAAGCGATGTATTTTCGTTCTTGGCTGTTATGCGTGCAAACCGGGCTACCGGAAAAAACAACGAGGGGATGAAAAGAGGTTCCATAATAATGATATTTCCTGGTGTTTTTCTTCCTCCTCCTCAGTCCTGGCGTTCAGCCTGGGGGACACCAAGCAGGTGGTGCTGTGTGACGTGGAGAAGGCAGAGATCCTCCACGTGTTCCCCGTGGAGACGGCCGCGTCCTGCATGCACTGGATGGAGGTGCTGGAAGAGAGCAGGTCGATATGATACACTTATGTTACACTTCAGCTATTGAAAAATAGCAGATCTACAAGCTCGGGTGCCGCGCTATGAGCTTGTCGATCTGCTATTTTTTTTTTAAATCGTGAAAATGTGGGCATGAATCTTTGATTATATATTCTTTCAGAGCGAATGTTTTTAACTCTTGCTTCTGGGGTGGTCCTACATATTTTCAGATGGGGGGGTCGGCGGCCAATTACGTATAAAGTTTTGGGATCCTTGACATGAAATAGTTTGAGAACCACAGAAAACTGTTTTAGAAGCCTTTTTTTTAAAGGAGCATTCAGTGATTTGGGTGATTTGGAAAAAAACCCGGCCCACCCGGTAACAAGATGTGCACATGCACACGCTCTACAGTGGGGGAACAGACCAACAGCACGTGCACCAATGCCTGCCCCACTCGATCATGATTGGAGGAAGGCCCCTCTCATCCTGATTGGATGAAGGCTTTGCCACCCAAAGCCCAAACCGAAACTAGGGTTTTTTGACCCCAGGGGCTCACTGGGGACAGGGAGGAACTCCTTATATGTTAACTTAGCACACTTTATAGTAGGGAGGATTATCCAAAAAATAAGAAAGAATAAGTGATATTTGAATTAAGTGAAATCACTGAATATACCTTTAATCGGCCTCAGGTCTAATTGGGTTAATATTAATACACTTCACCTGTATAGTAGCCTTCTGCAGGCATTTTGTTTACAAAAAAAAAAAAAAAAACCTGGGCGAGCCGAGCAGCGAAAGTGGCATAGGAGTGGGAGTGAACCTTGTATTTGGCTAAACCAATAACAAGGTGCAGAGGGGCCTCGCTCCAAATGTGGTGACGTCAGTGTTCTCCACTGCGTTCTACTGGGGGGGGGGGAGGGGAGGGGAGGCGGGCTGATAGGTTGGTGAACCAATAGGAAGACGACGCCGGTTTCTAGCGCTAGTTTTTCCCCGCCCCGAAAAGCATAGCTCTTTCAGGGTACCTGTATTATAGCCTCGGAAACCCAGAAGTTTTTTTTTTCAGGGAGAAAAAAAAAGTCTGGGTCCGAGTCCACTTCAATTCGGCATAGAGTAGCGCAAACATCTCTCACTCTCTGCTGATTTCTGATCGTCTGCACCTTTGTTAAATTTACACACACGCACACATGTACACACACACACACCTCTCTCTCTCTGTCGCTCTAAGTAATTAGTCTCATGTCGCGCAGCTGCGCATAGTTTCTCCCGGCGGATCCTGCCGGGAGCTGCCTATGCCATAAAAAGCATAGGTGAGTTCCAGGCTACCTGTATTATAACACCCTGATTTACGTAGACGTAGAGGCACTAAATCGAATACATATAACAACATAGGGGCGGCAGTGGCTCAGGGGTAGAGTGACCGGATGGGAACCGCAAATGTTGCCAGTTCAAACCCAGGTTCCCCCAGAGTTAGTGTCGAAGTGTCCTTGAGCAAGACTCTGAACCCCTAATTGCTCCCGATGTGCAGGTTGTGTGCCTTGCATGGTTTCCTCCGGCATCGGTGTGTGAATGTGTGTGTGAATGGGTGAATGTAATGGCAATGCACAATCTATGTAAAGCGGCGCTATATAAATGCACCATTTAACACATTTTCGCACGTGCATAGCCCAAGACGTCTGTGGACGTCTGTGAAAAAAATAAATATATATATATATATATTTCTTTATTTTATTATTATTATTTTTTTTATTAAAAAAAATCAAAACAATGATTTTTTTTTTAAATACGTGGTGCCAAAGTTTGTGTTTTCGCCATTGAGAATGCATTTGGCGTTTAAATTAAATAACTCAGAAACTATAAAACATTTAAAAGTAAAAAGTTCCAGCATGTGTCTCCACAGTCAGCTGAATTATAAAAAATGTGAATGGATTTTCTAGGTGAAAGTGATTTTGGGCAGTTTTGCGTGGGCTCTCAATGTGTTAACATACAAACGAAACAAAAAAATACATAATGAATATATATTTAAAAAATAAGGGTTCAGCTAACAAAACAGACACAAATTTCCAGTAACATGCACAATATGAATGTCTGGACTGCATGTTTTACACAGTGCCCTCAGCTCATTCTACACCTCCGAGGATGAATCCAAACTGTTCCTGCCCAAATTACCAACACTTCCTAAAAGGTAGGACTATAATGTTTCGTATATATTTAGGTCAAGTCATGTTGGTGTTCTTCTGTCGTGTTAGATTGCTACTACTGAAGTGTAATCGTTTTCTGTTCTGCCTTTTTGTGTCCCAGCTACAGCACAACCTCAAGGATATTCAGGTAGGTGCATCAGTGAAGCCCATCCACGCAACACCAGCATATCGGCCACCATTGTCATGTTGGTCGATATATCCGATATTAATTGCAGGGTCTAATTGTGATATTGCAAACACACGTGTCCGGTAGGGCATTCACTTCTAGTCATTTTTACTAGTTGACTAGTTGCCTAGTTTACTAGTCGACTAGTTGTTTAACCACATATTATGTTAAAAAAGAAAAAAAAAAAATTAAAAACTGTGTACATTCTACCTATAATCTACCTGATCTTGAGACCTACAAAATCGGGGAAAAAAATAAAAAATAAAAAAATAAACTTTTTATTTTCTTATCAACTAGTCAACTAGTACCAACAAGGTCGACTAGTGGGTTTACTAGTCGACTAGTAAACTAGTCGACTAGTTGCCCTAGTGTCCGGTGGTAGGGTTTACCTTAACACCTGTTATTTAAGTGGAATTACGCCGATCTGATACAGACATATTTGTTGTGCATCCCTAGTTTTGTTGTTATCACGATTCCTCTTCATGTGTATCCATTTTTTGTTTCAGTGAGGAGAAATCAGATGAGATCTTGAATCTTCTTGGTGAAGTCAGGTAGGTGAAGCATTGTGTGTGTGTGTGTGTGTGCAGGCCTTATGCAGACAGACAGACAGACAGACAGACATGTATCATGAGTGTGGTTTTCTCTGCGAGTCAGACTGAACCCATGCTGTGTGTGTGTGTGTACAGGCTGAACATCCTGGTCCTCGGAGGAGGGGACGGCTTCCTGGAGCTGTACGCGTACGGAATGTACAAAATCGCCACTCTCGCCGGGGTAAGGCTCTCTTCACTCCGTTCCAACAACCAACCATGCACACAATACAATAGCATAAGCCCCTCCCCCTGCCTGCCATAATAAGCCCCTTCTGAAACATTAAACCCATTCTGGGCGGGAACCCCTTTTGGTGTTTTAAGCGTTATGTTTATACTTTAGCTATTGAAAAATAGCAGATCTACAAGCTCGTAGCGAGGCACCGGATGCCACACTACGAGCTTCGGAGCTTGTAGATCTGCTATTTTTGAAAAAGTGGGAAAATGTGTTGGGAAATCTTTGAATATATATTCTTTTAGAGCAAATGTTTTTAACTCAAATCTTTGCTTCTGGGAGAAGGTCCCTGGAACTACATATTTTCAGATGGGGGGTCGGCGGCCAATTACATATAATTTTTGGGGGTCCTTCTTGACATGAAAATGTTTGACAACCACTGACATAGAAACATAGGGTTTTTCAGAAAACTGTTAGGATTTAGAATACTTTTTTTTTAGAATCGGCCTCAGAGACTGCGGCCACCACCGGTGTGCTGAATGTATTGACGTTGCTCTGTCCTCCCCAAGGTTCCAGGCACCTGTTTTAAGTAGCAGACTGCGGCCACCACCGGTGTGCTGAATGTATTGACGTTGCTCTGTCCTCCCCAAAGGTTCCAGGCACCTGTTTTAAGTAGCAGACTGCGGCCACCACCGGTGTGCTGAATGTATTGACGTTGCTCTGTCCTCCCCAAAGGTTCCAGGCACCTGTTTTAAGTAGCAGACTGCGGCCACCACCGGTGTGCTGAATGTATTGACGTTGCTCTGTCCTCCCCAAGGTTCCAGGTGAATGTATTGACGTTGCTCTGTCCTCCCCAAGGTTCCAGGTGAATGTATTGACGTTGCTCTGTCCTCCCCAAGGTTCCAGGCACCTGCCGCAGCCTGAGCCTGTCGAGCGACCTCAAGTCGCTGTCGGTGATCACGGACGTCCCGCACAGTGCCGGCAAAGCAGAGATCTGCTACATTCAGGTAAATGCTTTCATTTAACCCATTTTGGGGCGGGAACCCCCTTTTTGGTGTTTTAAACATTATGTTATAATTTAGCTATTGAAAAATAGCAGATCTACAAGCTCATAGCGCGCCACAAGCTTGCAGGTCTGCTATTTTTGAAATATAGTGAAAATGTGGAATATATACTGTATGTGGAATATATAGCCCCTTTATCCAAGGCGCTTTACATAGATTGTGTATTTACACACACACACACACACACACACACACACACACACACACACACACACACACACACACACACACACACACACATTAAAAGAATGAAGACAGCAAAGCTATACCAGCAATCTGTTCATAACCCCACACACACACACACACACACACACACATTAAAAGAATGAAGACAGCAAAGCTATACCAGCAATCTGTTCATAACCCCCCCCCCAGAATAAGATATGAGCTCTCTCTGTCAGCTGACGTGGGAGCAGTTTTTGTAACACTGTCACTGCTGGCCTGGAAGTTCTGAACAAAAGCAATACATTGTTGCCATGGCATGCACCGTCTCTGGTCCTGGGAGGCATACCATTTGGGGTTTACGACCCGTTTGGGAGTGGAAGTGGATGATGATAACTTACGTCATGTTGTAGTCTAGTTTGTATCAGGCTGGAACCTCCAGACTGGAATCAGAATTACCCAAAAATAATTCCCTGCAGCCTGCCCAATAAAAGCCTTGATGTGGCGTTTGAACCCGACAAGTGTCTTCAAGTACTTCTTAGAATAGTTCGTTTGGTATATCCATCTTTTATTCCAACTCGTAAGCGACTGGCGAGACTAAAAACAAACCTGGGGGACCATTAAGCACTTTGGAACATTGTTTAAAAAGGTGCTATATAAATAAAGTGTATTATTATAACTCTATGGCAAACAAAGCAACGCCAAGGTTTAATGTTTTTAATGTATCATCCGGTCTAAAACCACGCCTAGAGCGGATCACACGACGGGCAATTTTAGGAACACAGACCAGGCTTTCCTCCGAGCTGGAAAGTCTGGTGAGGCGAGGGTACCGGGAGGCAGCTATTACTCAACCCGTCTGAATGTTCCGGGGACCCCCACACGCCACACGGTAACTGTAATTTCTCGACCGTTTCGGACGTGGGGCGTGGGGCCCAGGGTGCCGGCTCCGGTGGACGGGTTTCTGAACTGCCCACAGCCCTCCTATGAGACACAGACCTGAGTAGAAAATGATTGTGATATTTTATCATGAACATTAGTGAGGACTAATTAAGTAAGCTCAGTGGCCTTGTGGTTAGAGTGTCTGCCCTGAGACTGGGAGGTTGGGCCGGGCCGGGCCGGGCCAGGCCAGGCCAGGCCGGGCCAGGCCAGGCCAGGCCAGGCCAGGCCAGGCCAGGCCAGGCCAGGTCATACCAAAGACTGTAAAAATGGGACCCAGTGCCTCCCTGCTTGACACTCTGCATCAAGGGTTGGATTGGTTATGTCCCTGCGGCATACTAGCGTCATGTCCATGCCAGGGGTGTACTTGTACATCAAGCTGCCTCACGCTACAGAAACAGGACATAGGCTCCTGCCCTATGGGCCTCATGGCTCGGCAAGGCTACTTACTTACTTAAGTAAATGTACTTTCCACCACTGGTTTTGAAATGACCTTCTCTCCGTCCGTGGTGCCAGCTGGACACGGGGCTGCTGTCCGACTGTCTGCCGGAGGTGACCAGGATGGCGCGCAAGTTCACCCACATCTCCACCCTGCTGCAGTACCTCCGCCTCTCCCTGACGTGCATGTGTGAGGCCTGGGAGGACATCCTCATGCAGATGGACCTCCGGCTCACCAAGTTCGTCCAGGTCAGTAAAATAGGCTCATTTCATAGTCTGGATTTATCGGTGGTGGAGGTGACCACCGAACTACAACATGACGGTCACTGAGCCGCGGTGAAGAGCAAACCACCGCCTATCGCCCCATAGCCCTTCTCTCTGTTTTTACTCACCACCACCGCTCAACGTTATTTCAGCTACGGTGATCACCTCACCACCGGAGCGGTGGTCACCTCACCACCGGAGCGGTGGTCACCTCACCACCGGAGCGGTGGTCACCTCACCACCGGGAGCGGTGGTCACCTCACCACCGGGAGCGGTGGTCACCTCACCACCGGGAGCGGTGGTCACCTCACCACCGAAAATCCAGACTATGAATGAGCCTTTAGTCAGCGGTCGGTCGGACGGACGAACTCGACTCGGAAAGCGCTGCCCCGATCAGTGTTGTTTTTGGCAGCATATTTCTATTTTAGTTTTAGTCATAGTCTTTTGGGCTGAAACATATTTGTCATATTTTATTTTAGTCACCTGGCAGGTTTTAGCGTTAGTCTAGTTTTAGTCGCCTAAATGTCATGCGATTTTAGTCTGCTTAAATCTACAGTTGATTTAGTCGAACAAAATGTGTTTTGGCGGGCCTTGATGCCGTCGTAATGATGTTATTATTATTTTTTTCACATGCTGAAAATAGCCGATCTACAAGCTCACAACGCGCCTGCAACCAAGTGTAAAATGACTTGTACTGGATCTCTTGTCCACTAGTAGTCCCTTCCTAACATCTTAGTCTAGTTTGTATTTGTTGACGAAAGTGTCAGTATATTTAGTCTCAGTTTTAGTCATCATAGCTTAGTTTTCAGTATCAATATTATAATATCCATATCATGATATTAGGCTGGATATCTGTCTGTGAGTTTGGATATTGTACTATTGTGATATGGGCATAAGTGTTCTATATCAATATAAATATTGGATCGGGAAAAATTGGTATTTGCAAAAAAAAATGTGATCCGGTACATCCCTAGTTCCTAATCTGGGAACCCATCTGCAAAACAAAGGGAAAACAGCCCCCTCTAAAACCCATTCTGGGCGGGAACCCCTTTTGGTGTTTTATGTTGTACTTTAGCTATGGAAAAATAGCAGATCTACAAGCTCATAGCGCACTACGGGCTTGTAGATCTGCTATTTTTGAAAAATCGTGAAAGTGGCGCAAATCCTTGAAAATAATATTCTTTCAGAGTGAAAGTTTTTAACTCAAATCTTTGCTTCCGGGGGCGTCCCTGGAACAACATATTTTCAGATGGGGGTTCGGCGGGCCAATTACATATAATTCTGGGGGTTCTTGACATGAAATATTGAGCACCACTGATATAGAAACATAGGTATTTCAGAAAACTAAAGAGAGACAACCCCAAAGTAAGCTTGCAGCTTCATCATGTTTTTATTTTATCCATATCTAAAGGAAAAGAACACAAGCACTCAGGTTCAAGATGAATTCCTGGAGCTGTTGTTGTGGGGACAGTCCAGGTGAGATGTGGAACATTTCTATCCTACCATCCAACCAGCAATGAATCCACTCCGACCTTCACTAATGTAGAAATGTACCCGCTAATATGTCATTTTAGTTATCTCCTAGTGCAGTACCATGACCGCCCTGTAGATGGCATCAAAGTGCCTTGTCTTGGAGTTGGTTGTATGATGTGCTGGTATGGGAGTTGGAGCTGTCAAAATATTTTAAGTTGACAATTCATCATGTCATACAAATAATCAACCAATGATTGAATTGTGTCTTTTGACATTGAACATTCGGAACATGTAACGCGTTCGGTTTTCCTTTTATGCTTTGGAACAAAAGCATTGACAATGTATGAAAAAGAAAATGTGTAATGATTGTGACAGGTAAGACTGTACCCTAGCCCTGTTTTCAGGACTTGAACTTCGGCAGGAATTTTCGAGCGAAGTTCTGAACCATTTGTTTCTAATTAATAAAAAATAAAAAAAACGAATGGTTCAAGCCCATTAATTAAGATTCGAGTGCCAACCCTAACGAGCGAATGTTCGAACCCCGAATGTTCAGGCACAGCCTTAGTGACAGGCCTATAAATTGTGTCTTGAGTGCATTAAGTTAGTTTCCTCTTAAGTTAGTTTTTTGTTTTTTAAGTATGCAACTTGTTTTAAATTAATAGCAGTTTTATCAGGGTCTCACTAAATTCTCCCTGTTTGCAATTCAGCCCTGAACTGCAGGCCCTGCTAATGAACCAGTTGACTGTGAAGGTGAGTAAATGGTAAATGGTAAATGGTGCATTTATATAGCTCCTTTATCCAAGGCGCTTTACATAGATGCATTACATTCACCCATTCATACACCGATGGACACTTCGACATGTGGACAGGAGGAGCCGGGATTCGAACCGCCGACCCATGGATCATTGGACGACCTGCTCTACCTCCTGAGCCACAGTCGTCGAGTGAATTACGATAATTGATTTATATCGGTCTTACGTCGTCTTTTAGTGCTCTAAACAAGACATTAAAGTCCATAGACTGGGCTGGCTCTAAAGTGCTCTAGTCTAAACAAACATTGTAATAGCCTCAAAGAACGATGTACGTCGTAAGTGCTCTAAAAACATAAAAGATCCCATAGTTTATGCAGTATTTATTAAGGGCTACGGTATATTCAGCTACAGTGTAGACAAACATGAAATGCCATTGACGATGGATGGAGAATTTACGTCATATGTGGACGAGCAAATCGGCTATTTCGGTCCTACACTGACAACCCATTGACAACGAAGCAATAGACAATTAGAGCAAATAGACATGCAAAATATTTACAATTTACAATTTAGGCATTTAGCAGACGCTCTTAATCCAGAGCGACTTACATTAAGCAGGAACAAAAAGCATGGGAATACATCACATATATAAAAAGCATTTATCAAGAAACATGCGTAAGCTAAGAACATAACTAGAACATATCTATATATATATATGACACTATACATATAAACTATACATATATATTATACTATGCTGTACATATATACTATGAAGTGCTATGACTACATACAATGCAATTATTGTGCTGTCTACATTTGCGATTATCTCAAATAATAATTGCGATTAGGCGATTCTATAATAATTGTGACGTGCGTGTGATCCTCAGGGCCTGAAGAAGCTGGGTCAGTCCATAGAGTCCTCTTACTCCAGCATCCAGAAGCTGGTCATCAGCCACCTGCAGAGGTACGCACGTCTGTTAGGAATCAGTTCATCAATAATTGATAGTTGATAACCTTATCGATCGATTTAATAACTCCTTCCCTGCGGCCACTAGATGGCGCTATTGGCTCAGAGTGCCACGGTTTTCAGCCCACATGGCTCCTTAAACCCATTTAAGCCTGACTTCAAAATTTAAAAAAAATCTTAAATCCTCCAGAAATACAGTTTTATGTATCAGTGGTGCTCAATATTTCATCTCAAGGACCCCAAAAATTATATGTAATTGGCCTCCGACCCACATCTGAAAAAATGTTGTTCCAGGGACCCCCCAGAAGCAAAGATTTGAGTTAAAAACGAAAAAAATATATATTCCAAATTTGCGGCACATTTTCAAAAATAGCAGACCTACAAGCTCATAGCGCGGCACTCGGTGCCGCGCTATGAGCTTGTAGATCTGCTATTTTCCAATAGCTAAATTATAACATAATGTTTAAAACACCAAAAGGGGTTCCCGCCCAGAATGGGTTAAGAAGCGATACCACCGAAATTGACGCGCAGGCAATCCCTACCACCTCATCTGAATGTCTCTCTCTCTCTCTCTCTCTCTCTCTCCTTAGTGGCTCTGAGGCGCTGCTGTACCACCTCATCTGAATGTCTCTCTCTCTCTCTCTCTCTCTCTCTCTCTCTCTCTCTCTCTCTCCTTAGTGGCTCTGAGGCGCTGCTGTACCACCTCATCTGAATGTCTCTCTCTCTCTCTCTCCTTAGTGGCTCTGAGGCCCTGCTGTACCACCTCATCTGAATGTCTCTCTCTCTCTCTCCTTAGTGGCTCTGAGGCGCTGCTGTACCACCTCATCTGAATGTCTCTCTCTCTCTCTCTCTCTCTCCTTAGTGGCTCTGAGGCCCTGCTGTACCACCTCAGCGAGGTGCAGGGCATGTCTCTGTGGAAGCAGAAGTTTCAGCCCCTGGGCCTGGACGCGGCAGCCATAGAGGGTACGGTACGCCCGCCGCAGTGCCGCACGCTCCTTTTCTTTTCTTCTTTTTTTTACCAGCTACTACGCAATAGAGCGTCGCAGTCCCGCCCCCTTTCATGACGACGCCAGGCCCAGGAAATGAATCCCAATGCATTTTTCCCATAGACGTATTTATTTAAAGACCTTTTAAGCGTCGTACGAAGCCAACTCTTGTCGTGACAAATCACACACACAATATTTTGGACCAAACAAATAATTACAAAGAAGAAAAACCACAAAAAAAGTGTTGTAACCTGCCGTTTTTTTCTACTTTCTAATTCTTTGTTTGGCCCGACAAATTGTGTTTGTTGTCATGATTTGTCACGACAAGAGTTGGCTTTGTCCGCGGCGTAAACGTCTTTAAACAAATACTTTCTGAAAAGTCTATGAGGAAATTGAACAGGGATTTATTTTCCGGGTCTCTCGAGGGGGCGGGACTGCGACGCTCTATAGCATGCTGAGTCTATAATCGATGTGCAAGCTAGTCCAGCTGGTTTTCTCCCGAGTGGAATAGTATGAGAGTGGTGACACTAAGTGTTGACTCCCATTTGTAACAATGGGATGCGGAAGTGCTCAATGGGATAGTTCCAATGTTTGGAATTATATCCCATAGCACCCCGCGAGATCAAAGCGTGTCTGTCGCCACGCTCTTACTAGATTACTCTGGTTCACTCATTGGGCTGACACGTCCGGGCGGAAACGAACGACTCGGAAAACACAATAGTTCCGCCTTAGATAATTTTGGTTCCTATACCTAAACTACTGCGCTGAAACTGACACAGAGGCAGTTATGGCGGACCCCCGCAGATAATAATAATAATGCAGCTGGTAATTCATTGATTTAATTAATTCTTGTTTCATTCATATTTTTTGAGTGGTGCTAGCCACTCCTTTGCGGAGCTATGTATGTGTAAGTACGTGGCTGCAACACCTAAAGTGGCCAGTAGCGCGCACGCATGCGCACACACACACACACGCACACACACACACACACACTCACGACCACAGAAAGTAAGAAAGTAAGAAAATAAGAAAATAAAGTAAAAGTAAGAAAAGAAAATAAGATGCAAAAAGAACACGGTCGACAATAATAATATGGAAGTAAAGACCACAAAGGAGAGAGAAACTAAATGTTCATCCAACCCAAACAGTGGGTTCATTAATTTATTTGTAATTATTATTTTTTTATTCCATACATTTGAAAAAAATAGCCGATCTACAAGCCCCATAACGTGGCGCGAAGCGACGCGTTGTGTGCTTGTAGATCTGCTGTTTTCACTAGTTTGGGTCCCCGGGCAGACGTCTATTTATTCTCTCTTTTGGGGTCTCCAACAACCTGTAACGTTTGGGAACCGCTGATCTAAACTGTGAGGATTTGCGTGACCTACCTGCATTATTATGGCTGAATGTGAGCCACATCCACAGTACGATATGTTTGTTTGTTCTTTCAGATGCCATTACAGCCGTGGGCTCCTTCTCTCTGAAAGCCAACGAACTTCTGCAGTGAGTTGAGAAGCTTTTCTTTGACTGGCTTGAAGATTGAATTTGTAGTTCGCTTTGTTCCTGCTGTGAATTGACGATATTCGGCCATCTTGCCAGCAAGGTGCTAACTGGGTGCAGCTTCCCATAGACAGCCCATTCATCCAAACAGAAAAGTCTAATTGTATTAAACCAGTTAGGCCTCACCTCAAAATTTAAAAAAAAATCTTCTAAATCCTCCAGTTTTCTGAAATAAATATTTTCACGATTTTTCAAAAATAGCAGACCTACAAGCTCATAGCGCGGCACTCGGTGCCGCGCTATGAGCTTGTAGATCTGCTATTTTTCAATAGCTAAAGTACAACATAATGCTTAAAACACCAAAAGGGGTTCCTGCCCCCAAAATGGGTTAAACAACGTCAAACTCGCCAACATTGCAGCTGTACGTAAAGCTTGAATTATCCTCTTTCGATCTGTAAAGTTTTTGTTTCATAAAAATCCACCGTAGACTCATGTTATGAGCTACTTCCTGTCACGAGATTTTGTGCAGGTTATTTCTTTCTAAGTGCTGGAGTTTGGGAGCGCTCGTTGACTATCACTCAACAGCCCTGCGTACCACCTGTTTTGAATTAGCAGGAGGTTGCCTAAAAAACGAGCGCTTCCAAACTCCAATACAAAAATCACCTGCAAGGAATTTCTTGACAGGAGGTAGCTCATAACAAGTCTACAGGTTTTATGAAACAAACACTTTGCAGATTGAAAGAGGATAATTCAAGCTTTTCGCACAGCTGCAGTGTTGGTGAGTTTGACGTTGTTTTAATACCATCAGATAGGACTTTTCTGTTTGGATGAATGGGCTGTCAATGGGAAGTTGCACCTAGTTAGCACCTTGCTGGCAAGATGGCAGCCGTCTGAATATCTTCAATTGTTTCATCCTCTGTGCCTGTCTTTTAAAGGACCACTTCACCACTTTTCAACCTATCTTCATATAATAGGTCCTCACTAATAATCATGATAAAATGGCGCGATTTTTTCCTACTCAGTCAGTGTCTCATAGGAGGGCTGTGGGCAGTTTAGAAACCGTCTTCCAGTGACATCATCATTAGGCAGATCTTTTTTTTAAACAAGATTTATTCACAAAAATGTTTAGATTTTCATTATCGTGAGAACGATGGCTTCCATTTTCGCATTGCAACTTT
This sequence comes from Electrona antarctica, assembly GCF_951216825.1. Taxonomy (NCBI): domain Eukaryota; kingdom Metazoa; phylum Chordata; class Actinopteri; order Myctophiformes; family Myctophidae; genus Electrona; species Electrona antarctica. The sequence continues at coordinate 52,066,118 of NC_136812.1, read as the reverse complement.
TCAGGACTAGAAAGCCTGCAGTTTCTATTAGCTTGGATTCCCCATCGATGATGTCACTGGAAGGCAGTTTCTCAACTGCCCACAGCCCTCCTATGAGACACAGGCCGAGTAGAAAGAAATTGCGCCATTTTTTCATGATTATTAGTGAGGACCTATTATATGAAGATAGGTTGAAAAGTGGTGAAGTGGTCCTTTAAGTCCTGTTTTCTATTTTTTATTTTCCCCACCAGAGTGATCGACAAAAGCATGAAGAACTTCAAAGCCTTCTTTCGCTGGTTGTACGTCGGTAAGGTTCTCGGTGAATTGGACAAACAACAACAAAACGTAGTATGTTCTCTCTCTGCTTCCCTGTGTTTGACGTGCGTTTGTTTTCCCACACAGCCATGCTGAGGATGTGTGAGGAGCACGTGCCCCCGGAACTGAATAAGGTGAGACCTTAGAGCAGGGGTGGGCAACTGGCGGCCCGGGGGCCACATGCGGCCCACCACCTTCACTTAATGTGGCCTTCAGGTTAATGTCAGGATACTGATATAATATTGGTTTCAGCTGTTTACAATTCCACGACATGCAAACATGACCCGCTTTAATTACTTCAGTCTAAATTAGTAGCTCAATGCTCAACACAAGTATAATTAAAAGGCATTTGAAATTACATAAAAATGTTAAAATAAAAAATAGTAAAAAATAATTCAACATTTCAATTCGAATATAGCAAAAATAGCCGATCTACAAGCTGAAAACGCGTCGCAGCGCGACGCGTTTTGAGCTTGTAGATCGACTATTTTTGCGACGACAGTAATATATGGCCCTAGGGAGTGAGTGTGGAAATATAGTGGCCCTCTCCATCGTCAAAGTTGCCCACCCCTGCCTTAGAGTATATATGAATAGAGACGGCACCCGAGTTCTCCTCCCATCCACTTGCATTAAGTTGCTCAAAAGCGCATGAGGCGATTTCACTGTGCATTCTGGGGTAGGAACAGAGTGCATTCTGGGATGGATTGGGCCCCAAACACATGAACGCGCTGCCGCTGACTATCATTGCAGGCATTCAGCGTTCACGTGTCATCGTGAACGTGCACAATGATCGTCAACGGACCAGCGCGTTCATGTGTTTGGGCCCACGCTGCAATATCAAATTCGACCACTATGTCCATTTCGCCTCAGGGTTTCATCCGGGTGCCGTCTCTATTCATATATACTCTTAAGGGTGAGACGGGTTTGTGACTGCAGTACGCAGTAGAGCCTGACCAAGTGCCACATGTTTGGCTTTGATGACCATCCCGATTGTACAGAGTCCTAGACCACACCGCCTTCACTTAATATCGGAATACTGATATATTATTGATTTGATTTGATTTTGATTTTGAAGCGTGTGAACCAGTGTTGTTTTTGGCAGCACATTTCTATTTTAGTAGTAGTCATAGTCTCAAGGTGCTGCCACACTATCTAAAGAGCCGCGCACGTTCTCGGCTGTGCGCAGCTTATTTTCCGAGTTTTTAGACGGCTGGTGGATGGAAATTAAGCTCCACCTCCGCGGAAGACTTGCGCGACGGCCAGATTCCCGGAAACGCTCTCCTCCGCGCAAGTCGTCCGCGGAGGTGGAGCTTCTTTTCCATCCACCAGCTGTCTAAAAACTCGGAAAATAAGCTGCGCACAGCTTAAGACGTGCGCGGCTGTCGACCGTTTTGTGCTTAGGTGTGGAAACAGTGTCTTGAATAGTTTTCATTTAGTTTTAGTCACAGTGTTCTGCTAGATCTGCTATTTTCAGCATGCAACCAAGTGTAAAATTACTTCTACTGGATTGGAACATTTTAGTCAAGTATTTATTTGTTGACGAAATCGTCAGTATATTTAGTCTTAGTCATCATACCTTAGTTTTCATGTAGTTTCCATTTAATTTTCGTCAGTAGAGAAAGGTAGTCGACGAACATTGTTCGTCTTAGTTTCAGTCGACGAGAACAACCCTGAACTTGTGTGTTGTTGCTGCTCTCTCAGATGACCCAGAAGGACATCTCCTTCGTGGCGGACTTCCTCTCGGAGCATTTCAGCGAGGTGAGCTCAACGGCAGCTCTTTCTACGTTCAGTTGGCTGTATAGAGCGTCGCAGTCCCGCCTCCTACCCTGGACCAGGAAATGAATCCCAATGCATTATTCTCATAGACATTTCTTAAAGTATTTATTTAAAGACGGTTACGCCGCGGACAAAGCCAGCTCGAGTCGTGACAACTCATGACAACACAAACAATATTTTGGACCAAACAAATAATTAGAAAGAAGAAGAAAACGGCAGGTTACAACACTTTTTTTGTTGTTTTTCTTCTTTGTAATTATTTGTTTGGTCCAAAATATTGTTTGTGTTGTCATGAGGTGTCACGACTCGAGTTGGCTTTGTCCGCGGCGTAACCGTCTTTAAATAAATACTTTAAGAAATGTCTATGAGAATAATGCATTGGGTTTCATTTCCTGGTCCAGGGTAGGAGGCGGGACTGCGACGCTCTATAGTTCTCACACATTTAGTAAAAAGGTTGCTGTTATATAATCAATACATTGTGTCATTGTGTAAACAGAATGAAGAGCTGTTTGACCGCAAAGGGAAGTACTTCAACGTGGAGCGCGTTGGCCAGGTATAGGTGTATGTTTTGATGAGTTTTGTACAGCAGTGGTTCCAAAAGTGGGGTCCGGGGACCCCTAGGGTTCCTTGAGGGAGTTCCAGGGCGTCCCCCAGCTAAATGATAGTTGGGACCCTTATGGCTCTGTAACTCGGAGAGTGTACACATGGAACCAAATGGACCCTAACGGGTCCATTTGTTACACTCTCAGAGTAAAATTAACAGTTGGGGTCCCAGAGATAGAAATGCCATTAAATCGTAGCCTAATTCAGGTCAAACTGGGGGCCCTTGAAATGAAAATGGTTGAAAATCACTGCTAGAGCCTTAAAAAAAATCTTCTCTTATGGGGGTCCCTGGCATATCTTTTCAAATGGGGGTCCGCGGGCTGATAATAAGTGTCGTTTTGGGGGTCCTAACCTTGACATGAAAAAGGTTTGGGGACCACTGCTCTCCTGTATGCTTCTAAATGTTGTGGAGAGAGAGAGAGAGGACGACGTACGTGTCTCACACAGCATGGCTTCCATTCTGTTCATGTTTCCAGTACTTGAAGGATGAGGATGACGACCTCGTGTCCCCACCCAACACCAGCGGGAACCAGTGGGTGAAGTTCTTACAGGAGAGCACTCACTTGAAAGGTGAGTTCTTACAGGAGAGCACTCGCTTGAAAGGTGAGTTCTTACAGGAGAGCACTCGCTTGAAAGGTGAGTTCTTACAGGAGAGCACTCACTGTAAAGGTGAGCTCTTACAGGAGACGAGGAGAGCACTCACTTGAAAGGTGAGTTCTTACAGGAGAGCACTCGCTTGAAAGGTGAGTTCTTACAGGAGAGCACTCGCTTGAAAGGTGAGTTCTTACAGGAGAGCACTCGCTTGAAAGGTGAGTTCTTACAGGAGAGCACTCACTGTAAAGGTGAGCTCTTACAGGAGACGAGGAGAGCACTCACTTGAAAGGTGAGTTCTTACAGGAGAGCACTCACTTGAAAGGTGATTGGACAAATAACTGAAAATATATGAAAGACACTGACACATTTCATATATGTTTTGAGGGGCGCCCCTCCTATATACAGGTTTAATGTTTGTTTTTAGTTCAATGTTTGTTTTAACCCATTTTGACCTGAGATCAGATTCTAAAAATGTCTACATCCTGACAGTTTTCTGACAAAGCTATGTTTCTATGTCAGTCGTTCTTTGATTTTTCAAAAATAGCAGACCTACAAGCTCGTAGCGCGCCACTCGGTGGCGCGCTATGAGCTTGTAGATCTGCTATTTTTCAATATCTAACGCATAACATAATGCTAACAACAAATGGGGTTCCCGCCCAGAATGGGTAAAACGCCATTGACAATGAAGGGAAACTTTACGTCGTCTCGTCCCTGACGCAAACATTAAATGCCATTAACAATAAAGAGAATGTAATGTTTGTTTTGTCACCGTTTGTTTTACGTCAACCATTACGTCACCAGATCAACGTGAGTTAGACTTCACAGTCACTTCACAGTCACACAGGTGTGATTTACATTTTTTATATAGTTTCCTTTCCAAAATAATTCCAAAATAGTGGAAATGGTTGATAAGTCAGGTTTCAAGAAGTCATTGAAGCATCATCGAATCATACAATAAGTGGCCAGAGATATTTGACTCGAGGTTTTGTTTGGTGGTGATCGGTGTGGTTGTCGTGTTTTGCTGGTGAGCCCACTGCTGTTCGCCTCGTATGTATCCCCGGACACTGAACTCTCTCGTGTGTGTTTGCTTCACGTAGCGAGCCCGCTGCTGTTCCCCTCGTATCCCCAGACATTGAACGCTAGTCTTGTGTGTGTTTGCTTCATGTGGCGAGCCCTGCTGTTCCCCTCGTATGTATCCCCGGACACTGAACTCTCTCGTGTGTGTTTGCTTCACGTAGCGAGCCCGCTGCTCTTCCCCTCGTATCCCCAGAAGTCTCTGCACTTTGTCAAGAGGATGATGGAAAGTGTGATCGAGTCGTGTCTGCGGAAACCTGCGGTGAGTGTTGACAGTGAGTCGGTTGACACTTTCTTTTTACGGCCATGAATTCTGTCAGTATCGGGGTCTGGCCTGCCTCTAAATGTAGGTCTGCAGGCTCCTGGGGGCTTTTTGACCGTTTCTGGTTTCTCTCTACTTGAAATGATTTTAGCCATATTCAACCTGCTGGCATCTCTGTTGTGTGAATGTTCAGAAATGTTCAGAAATCTTATAGTACTATATAAATGTATATTTTTTCAACTCTTTTCTTGTTTGTTCTCTGCCTTGTAAAGCACTTTGCGATGCATTTCTGTCATGAAATTATTTTTATTTTTATTTTTATTTTTATTTTTATTTTTATTTTTATTTTTATTTTTATTTTTATTTTTATTTTTATTTTTATTTTTATTTTTATTCAATAAGTCAGAAAATTATAATTCAATTGTGGCAACAATGACAACACTATCTCCATTTGATGTCTTGCTATGCATATACTGTGTGATTCAGAGGCATTTTAATCCGAAGCAAAGCTTTATTTGAATAATAACTCTGCATTAGCTTGTGTTGTTGTTGTTGTTGTTGTTGTTCACTCATTCATGTGTTTGTGCATGCAGGAAGTCATTGGGAAGTCTGTCAAACAGGCCGTCTGCTTGCCTCTCTACATGGCACAGAGGTATGGTTGATCAATTATGACCTTACACCAACTGTATCTGCTTACATTATGCTTCAATAACAATAAGCTATGTTTGTGTTTGGATTGTTTTGCTGTTGTGTGTGTGTGTGTGTGTGTGTGTGTGTGTGTGTGTGTGTTTTTATTTTTCTTCTTTACCCCCGGCATCCAAGAGAATCCAATAGAAACAAGCCTTCTGGCTTCTTTTGTGTTTCTATCCGTTTTAATCCACTTTAAATCAATCAATCAATCAAAAGTGTGTTTGCTCCAGCTGTTGCCTTGTGGACGTAACACTTTCTTTTGCACCTCATATCTAACCTCATTTACATACAGTACACTCTCAGAGTTACAGACCCGTAGGGTCCATTTGGTTCTATTTGTACACTCTCAGAGTTACAGACCTGTAAGGGTCCATTTGGTTTTATTTGTACACTCTCAGAGTTACAGACCCGTAAGGGTCCATTTGGTTCTATTTGTACACTCTCAGAGTTACAGACCTGTAAGGGTCCATTTGGTTCTATTTGTACACTCTCAGAGTTACAGACCCGTAAGGGTCCATTTGGTTCTATTTGTACACTCTCAGAGTTACAGACCTGTAAGGGTCCATTTGGTTCCATTTGTACACTCTGTTACAGACCTGTAAGGGTCCAAATGGTTCCATGTGTACACTCTCAGAGTTACAGACCTGTAAGGGTCCATTTGGTTCCATGTGTACACTCTCACAGTTACACACCTGTAAGGGTCCAAATGGTTCCATGTGTTACACTCTCACAGTTACAGACCTGTAAGGGTCCATTTGGTTCTATTTGTACACTCTCACAGTTACAGACCTGTAAGGGTCCATTTGGTTCCATTTGTACACTCTCAGAGTTACAGACCTGTAAGGGTCCATTTGGTTCCATTTGTACACTCTCACAGTTACAGACCTGTAAGGGTCCATTTGGTTCCATTTGTACACTCGGTTACAGACCTGTAAGGGTCCAAATGGTTCCATGTGTACACTCTCACAGTTACAGACCTGTAAGGGTCCATTTGGTTCTATTTGTACGCGACTCTCTCCTTCTACGGCTCTGGTTCTCATGCCATGTTTTCAGTTTTCTCCTTGCTCTCTGTGTTTCTGCCTCTTATTTGTTTCCTTTCCCGAAAACAACAAATGATAGAACTTGCACACACACACAAAAAAAGAATTTCGCCCATTTCTACACACCTGTGATGTGACAATGCAATTGATTGTGGATCTCTTCTCGTCCGTGCAGCTCTGACAAGGCTCCGAGGCTGTTTGAACTTCCGTCTCTGTAAGTGAAACGACAGCCGTTCTAGTGTTGATTTTGACACCCCATTTTGATTTAGTCATAGTCTTTTGAAATAAAGTCCCCTTTTTTAGTTTTAGTCACATTTAGTTTTAGTCGATTCCGATTGTTAGAATGGGTTAACCCATTCTGGACGGGAACCCCTTTTTGTGTTTTAAGCATTATAATATACTTTAGCTATTGAAAGATAGCAGATCTACAAGCTCATAGTGTGGCTTTGAATATATATTCTCTCAGAGCAAACGTTTTTAACTCAAATCTTTGCTTCTGAGGGGTTCCTGGAACAACATATTTTCAGATGGGGGGGGGGGGGGGGGTCGGTGGCCAATTACATATATGTTTTGGGGTCCTTGACATGAAATAGTGAGCATATAGAAACATAGGTATTTCAGAAAACTCAGGATTTAGAAGACATTTTTTTAAATTTCGACGTCGGGGCCTAAATGGGTCTTATTAATGACGTTCTCTGTCTGCTTGGTTCACACGCAGGTGGAACGACAAGAAAGCTAACATGCACTACATCGTGTTCTGCATGCCGGAGGTCTCGCCCTGCAAGCTGTACCTGCTACGGCGCGCCACGGACCCCCACAGGTGCGCGTCGTTCGTCGTGTGATTTGTGCGTCCGTGTTATCGCTTCTCTCGCCTGTGTTATCTTGCCTTGTTACATGGCTCGGTTGAATGCTTGATTCTGATCGGTCAATCGCTCCGAATTCAGCGGTGTGTTATTTCTGGGGTTAATGACACGCTCCGCTCTAGAACAGATGACCGATGGCTAATCAAACCCTCAGAGCACCTGCTGCTGCGCCCCGCTCGATTTACCGCTGTTTCCAACATGACAGCCATGTAAACGCACACACACACACGATGTCATTTACAGCTATAACATTGCTCTCAAAAATGTTTTTTTGAAAACATTTGAGCGAGAAATCGACCCGAAAATGGATTCTATTTGATCAACTCACTTCCTTGTAGACGCCGGCCAGTGCGACACTTATGGAATACTTTCATTATACGGTACCGCAAGTAAGGAAATACCTCGTTTTGTTTTTGTTTCGGTTCAATGTATTAATTCATGTATTAAGTAGCCATGTAATAAGCGGGATAATATCTGGCTAGGTGGTCATTGTCGGGATATAATTCACCTTCAGGGTGATTAACCACGTCGGTGGTTAAACCCCCTGTCGGTGAATTATCTCCCGACAATGACCACCGTCTTAACCCTGCAAGACCCACCGTTGCAAATATAATAATTAATTAATGAATATATGTGTTATTTTTTCACCTAAACATCATCATTGATGTTCATTGTTTAGTCTTGCAATGCCATTGGCCATGATATTTGCATACAAATACCCCCCACAGAGGCAGAAATTCACACAACTTCAAAATCTCTTTTGAACAATTTTTAACTTATGACCTTTAACCCTGATAAAAGTAAGTAAAATAACTGTAATATATATATTTTTGTGAGCATTAGAATGTCTAGAACATGTTTTATTTATCATTGTGAAAGATATCCCCCAAATGTAAATTATGAATGTATTATTATTATTGTAATAATTATTATTAATGTGCATAAAATTTGCATTTCCTTTTTTTTTTTTTTTTACATCATATCCTCTACAAAGTCCTAGTAGTACAAGTAGTAGTAAGGTTGGAAATCTCTTTTTTGCAGGGCTAGGCAGACATTATCCCTTATACTTGTTCACTTTCTATGCTCTGTGTGGGTTTTCCCCCCGCAGACACGTTCCCAACGGCCTCATGGCGGTCGACCTGAGCAACGTCCTCAGCCACCGCATGGACGGCGACGGCGGTGAAGGCGGTAGCGCCGCTGGAGTCCGGTGAGGGACTCTATTTTTTCCCTCTCAGTCTTCACACACTTGAGCCCTAGTATCTGGGAATGTCATAATAATAGAGAGAGTATGCACATTATGCGTCACTTTTACACCAGGAGACGCCCCATTCAGCACTCTTCCTGCGCACTTCTTCCACCCCTCTTGCACACACATGGCTCCAATGAACCAATGGGACATCTATTTTTTTTTTTAACCCATTCTGGGCGGGAACCCCTATTGGTGTTCCATGGCTGAGGGAAGTAGGGGTGCTGGGGGGGCTGGAGCACCCCCTCCCCCCAGGCACAGCCCCCCCCCTCGGACGGGAGGGGGAAAATAATAATAATTTTAATCAAAACAGATTTCTGTTACTAGGCTTAATAAATATGCTGTATCACAGTATCGGCATCTTATCCTGGTTAATTGCCTGTGTCAGTTTTCTCATGCGTGTGGAGAGGGAAAGTAAAAGCCACTTTTCTGTGTGAAATTGCGCGAAAATGCGCCTGCACGAGGCGCACCCCCTACTGAACGTTCAGCACCTGCTAGTGTAAACATCTTCCCGCGGCCCTGTTTATAGCATTATGTTATACTTTAGCTATTCAAAAATAGCAGACCTACAAGCTCATAGCGAGGCACTCGGTGCCGCGCTATGAGCTTGTAGGTCTGCTATTTTTGAAAAATGTGGCGCAAATCTTTGAATATATATATATATATTCTTTCAGAGCGAAGGTTTTTTAACTCAAATCTTTGCTTCTGGGGGGAGGTCCCTGGAACAACATTATTTTCAAATGGGGGTCGGCAGCCAATTACATATAATTTTGGAGGGTCCTTGACATGAAAATGTTTGAGAACCACTGGTGGTTTTTCCAGAAAACTGTCGGGATTTAGAAGACATTTTGTAGAATCGTCCTCAGGTCTAAATGGGTTAATACATATCTATGGGCAAAACATTGAGCGTTGGTGTTTGGAAGCGCTCAACGGTCCTGCGTACCACCTGTTTCTGAACGTCACATAATGCAGGAGGCAGCAGGGCGTTGCGTTGTTTAAAAACGAGCGCTTCCAAACTTCTTATTAGAAAGATAATCACCTGCACGGGATTTCTTGACAGAAAGAAGTAGCTCATAACTATGTCTATGGTGGGGTTTTTTTATGAAACAATGGAAAGAGGATAATTATACAACGGGTCGTTTCGAGGAAGCAATCTGATTGGTTGAAACAGCCTTCTAGCCGTGGTTCAAACGAGCACCGCTCCACACCTACCGGTAATCAAAACAAAGAATTCAGCTGCTATGTTTTCCCAGAGCGCAGCAAACTCGGTGGCTAGGCTAGCTAGTTTCTTGGGACATTTGTGGTCGTAGTGACTACATCTGTCATTAAAGAAATATGTTTTTTCAGCGATTTTTCTTAGTTTTAAGGGTAACTGTTGTATAATTGCAATAATACACTGCGGGCTCGTTCCTGCAGCATCGCAGGCGTGCATTAATAACGTTAAACCACCCCCTCTCGTGTAATATTGCTTAACCCATTTTGGGCGGGAACCCCTTTTTAATTATGTTATAATTTAGCTATTGAAAAATAGCAGATCTACAAACTCATAGCGCGCCACTGAGTGGCGCGCTACGAGCTTGTAGGTCTGCTATTTTTGAAAAATCGTGAAAAACGTTTTTAACTCAAATCTTTGCTTCTGGGGGGGGTCCCCCTGGACAACATATTTTTAAATGGGGTTCAGCGTCCTCTTACATAAACATTTTGGGTTCCTTGACATGAAATATTGAGCACCACTGATATAGAAACATGGGTATTTCAGAAAACTGTCAGGATTTAGACGACATTTTTTAATTTCGACGTCAGGCCAAAACGGGTTAAATCTATGTAAAGCGCCTTGGATAAAGGCGCTATATGAACGCACCATTTTACCATTTGCTTCCCAGGCCCGACTGCGCGTACGGTTGCCTGGACGCTCGTTTCTACGACGACGAGACGCTGACGGTGGTGCTGCGCGTCCCGGAGGACGAGAGCAAAGGGCGCGTCCTCGCTCAGCTGCCTCTGGGCGCCGCCCTCCGCTCGGACGCCCACTTCAACTGGGACCCGGCTCTCAGGTCTGTGTGTGTGTGTGTGTGTGTGTGTGTGTGTGTGTGTGTGTGTGTGTGTGTGTGTGTGTGTGTGTGTGTGTGTGTGTGTGTGTGTGTGTGTGTGTGTGTGTGTGTGTGTGTGTGTGTGTGTGTGTGTGTGTGTGTGTGTGTGTGTGTGTGTGTGTGTGTGTGTGTGTGTGTGTGTGTGTGTGTGTGTGGTATTTGAGTCACTAACTGTATGTTCTCTACATGTTCACAGTAGGGCTTTCATTCACTAAAGATTTGTTTTTGGCTTTTCTGCCTTTATTGATAGTATCAAGTGAAGACAGACAGGAAAGAGGGAGAGAGAGAGAAGGGGAGAGACACGCAGCAAAGGTCGTCATGAACGGGACTCGAACACGCGACGCGCTGTCAGGCCAGAGCCTATATGTGGCATGCGCCTGGACCGCTAGGCCAGCAGGCGCCCACTTCTAGTGATTTTTACTAGTCGACTAGTTGCTTAGTTTTCTAGTCGACTAGTTGTTTAACTAGGCCTACCTATTATGTAAAAAAAATTATAATAATAATATAATAGTAATATTATTTTTACAATATAATACATTTAATAATAGTTGTACATTTTATAATCTAGCTGATCTTGAGGCCTACAAAAACGAAAAGAATAAAATAAACAACAAGGTCGACTAGTGGATTTACTAGTCGACTAGTTGAATAGTTGACTAGTTGCTTAAAGCCCTAGTACACAGCCCGTAACAAAGTTTATAAAGTGCCACTTTTGTTGTTTCTAATGTGAGCAGAACGACATTGAGTGTCGGCAAAATAACACATTTTTTGAAAATGCATTTAAACTCAAAGAATGTAATGACTAATATTAACACACACACACACACACGCACGTTCTTTTACAACCCCTGATGACGGCTGTGTGCTGAACTGTATTCTCAGCGCTATAAGCGTGTCAGAATCTACCGGCATGTTTTAATAATATGGACCATGTGATTTCCTGTGTCATGGCAGGTTGGACCTGCAGGGCGGCGCCATCCCCTGCCAGGGTCTGGTGCTGGAGAACCAGTGGAGAGACCTGGAGAACATGAAGGCACAGTTCGTAGCCGTCAACGGCATCCGCAAAGTGGCTTGTGTGGTACGTTTTTAACCCATTCTGACCTGAGATCAGATTCTAAAAATGGTCTTCTACATCCTGACAGTTTTCTGAAAAAGCTATGTTTCTATGTCCGTCGTTCTTCGATTTTTCAAAAATAGCAGACCTACAAGCTCGTAGCGCGCCACTCGGTGGCCCGAGGACAATTCTACAAATGCCTTCTAAATCCTGACAGTTTTTTGAAAAAAAACACGTTTGTCATTCGTTCTCAAACATTTTCATGTCAAGGACCCCCCAAAAATATATGTAATTGGCCGCCGACCCCCCATCTGAAAATATGTTGTTCCAGGGACCTCCTCCCAGAAGCAAAGAAAAACATTCGCTCTGAAAGAATATATTCAAACATTTGGGCCACATTTTCATGATTTTTCAAAAATAGCAGACCTACAAGCTCGTAGCGCGGCACTCGGTGCCGCACTATGAGCTTGTAGATCTGATCTTTTTCAACGGCTAAAGTACAACATAATGCTTAAAACAACAAAAGGGGTTCCCGCCCAAAAGGGGTTTAGTTTTGGTATTTGGGAGGGTTTTTTGTAATTAGTTGTCTCGGTAGCTGAGCAGTGGAGCACCCACCGCCTAACAAAAAGCTATCCAGAGGAAGCGCACCTGCTTCTTTCTTACTTGTAGGTCCTCTATTTTGCTATTTTTGATAACAAGTGGCTTGTGTGGTACATCTTGATAATAGTGGCCACTATTTCCCCTTTTTACTCTTGGCAACAGGTGGATAAGGTTAATTTAGTTTCTCACCCGGAACCTTATTGGTTTGTTGTATATATGGGGTAATTCCACTACACATGTCTTAACCCATTTTGACCTGAGGGACAATTCTACAAATGCCTTCTAAATCCTGACAGTTTTCTGAAAAACCTCATGTTTCTATGTCCGTGGTTCTCAACCTTTTTCCACGTCAAGGACCCCCAGAATTATCTGTATTTGACCCCTATGTTGTTCCCGGACCCCGCAGAAGCAAAGATTTGAGTTACAAACGTGTGCCTCTGAAAGAATATATATTCAAAGATTTGCGCCACATTTTCGCGATTTTCAAAAAATAGCAGACCTACAAGCTCGTAGCGCGGCACTCTGTGCCGCGCTACGAGCTTGTAGATCTGCTATTTTTCAATAACTAAAGTATAACATAATGCCTAAAACACCAAAAGGGGTTCCCACCCAGAATGTGTTAAAAATTTGTTAAAACATTTCTAGGTAATATTCTGAAGGAAATGTCAGTTAAACTAACACACGTTGTGGGAAAAATGTTTGTGGGAACCAATGGGGGGAAAGAAAATCTCTTGCACATTAAATTCTACAAATCAAGTTGTATTATATGACCGCTAACATTAATGACCGACAAGTCTTCATTCATTTGGGAATTTGTAGTAACCAGTTGAATGAAAAGTGATACATGTTTTATACGGATAAGACTTTTCTCGCTTTCCCCTTGACCATTGTTAATATCTTTTACATTTATGTTTTGTCATAACTGTTCTACAGTTTCACCAAAAGTGAACTTGTTTTTTTGGCCGAATTTAACCCATTCAGAACGGGAACCCCTTTTGCTCATAGCGCACCACCGAGTGCCGCGCTACGAGCTTGTAGATCTGCTATCTTTGAAAAATCGTGAAAATGTTGCGCAAATCTTTGAATATATATTCCTTCACAGCGAACATTTTTAACTCAAATCTTTGCTTCTGTGGGGGTGGGTGCAGGGTCCCTGGAACAATATATTTTGAGAGGCCAATTACATATAATTCTGGGGGTCCTTGACATGAAAAAATGTTTGAGAACCACTGAAAAATTTCAGAAAAGTTTTAGGATTTAGAAGACTTTTGTAGAATCGGCCTCAGGTCTAAACGGGTTTAAAAAGTGGTTTGACGATTGGATGGAAACAACAGTTCCTAGTCATGTGTCCCCCCCCCCCCCCCCCCCCTTCTCTCTGTCAGCTAAGTGCCAACCTGAGGCACGTCCGAGTGTACGAGATGGACGTGGAGGACGAGGAGGACGAGGAAGGAGCCGAGTCGCAGAACGCCAGCGCTGACCAGGAGGACCTGGAGACCTCCATGGCGGTTCAGGGGCAGGAGATGGCGGTTCAGGAGGCGGAGCAGGCGGAGGCGGGGCCTGAGGCGGCGGACAGCGGCGTGGGAGCTTTAGAGCGAAGTGCCGAAGAGCATCTGGAGTCGGAGGAATCCCTGGAACTCTCATAGGAGGGCACTTTGCTTCACCGTGCGTGAAACCCTGAGCGGCGTCCCTGTTCTGGGCATCATGCCAAATGGTGCGGGCAGGCGCAAAGTGTGGGAGCAGCGCTACATGCATCTTTGCGTCGTCACGTCGCTCGCTTCCATTGACAACGAGTGGTAGACTGCGTCTTTGCGTCTGCCCCGTGGTGTGAACGCAAGAATAGTAGGCAGATAGAGTGAGGCCTAAAGGGCCGATTCATACTCCAATTTTATCGCTGTTTCGGCACTGTATAGTGCCGAATGATTTCGGCTCGTCAGAAATTTTCAGTAGCACCGAAGAGACGACTTTAGGACGTCACATTGTAGGCTCTACAGAGCCGAACCGACTTTTATTCGGCTCTAAAATAGGAGTATGAATCGCGCCTTAGTGTTCAGTATTTGGTTTGAGAGGTTAACGGTTAAAACACACGTCATCATGTGACACTGTGTGCCACTATGTCTGAAATAATGTTTACATGTTAATAAAAAAAAGTGTTTTGATACGTTTGTGTTCATGTTTAATTTCATTGGTTCACTATGTAAACATTGCACTCCATGTGCATAAAAAACATCACCAATAAATATTACATAGTTATGACCAAAAAAAGGTATCGGCCAATGCTAATTAGCTTATTCTGCCTATACCATTTCCACATACGGTGTATATGCAGATAAAGAAAACAAATTTATATTCAGAGAGAAACAAAGCTCAAGTGTGCAAATCTATTGTAATGAGGCCGTCTCTGTGTCATTCTGTCGAGTGTCCACCAGAGGGTGATACAAAAAAAGCAATACAAACAGAACTTGTATTGAGACTTGTCACTGATATGAGACACAGGGACGAGACCTCCATGCTATGTTTATGGTGTTCATATTGTAAGCTACCTGAATGTTATTTACAACGTTTAGGCGCGTGAACCGGCCTATAGGCGCTAATTTAAAAAAAATCACACCCATGTGAAGTGAGGGGTGCTCTTATCATCTTACAACATCGAGGACAAAACAAACATTAAACTCTGTTCATTGTTAATGGCATTTAATGTTTGTGTTAGTGACAAAACTAACATTAAACTCTGTATTTTGCGGCGACTGCGTTTTTAATGTTTGTCTAAGGAAAAACTAACTTTAAACCTGTGTATATATAGGAGGCCCTCAACAAAAAGGACAAAACTATCCTTTATCTATCTAAAGCAAGTGTTCAGTTGGTTCTGTGTTAACATGGGATTCCTCCCACATTAAGCCAAGGCCTATTCATACTCCACTTTTACGTGATAAGGTGACCACTGAAACGGTGAACACAATGGACACATGGAACACATGGAACCAACGTTCCATTTGTACACTTTCAGAGTTCAACTAACATCCATTTTACAATCTAAATTTGGGGTCCCAGGGATAGAAATGCCATTCAATGGGGGTCCCCGCAGCTAATAAGTGTCCATTTGGGGGTCCTTGACATGCAAAAGTTTGGGAACCACTGTCTTGGAGATGTTTGTGTGAGTGCCTGAGCGCTGAGCACCGTGGCGTGACGTCATGTAGTTTTGGGTGATCACCTTATCACCTAATGAATAGGCTTTTAGAATACTCTGCATGTTGGGACAGTGCCCTGTCTTAACCTTTGACCTGGGTCTCTGGAATGTTCCCACAGGGATCAATAAAGTTAAACAAACACAACCTTAAACACATCAAGAGATGCAAGGGCAGGCTAACAGTAAGGTGTGGCTGATGTATGTTGATGTAATCAATGTAGCCTCGATCCCCAAATGTGGTTTTTTTGAGTGGTGCAACCACTCCCTTACGGAGCGCTGTGTGTGTGTGTGTGTGTGTGTGTGTGTGGGTGGGAACCCCCACTCACTCACTTCACACGGGTGTGATTTTTATTTTATAGCCATGTTAATCCACCAGTTGTAGGTTTCTTGTTCCCATTTGAATGGTACGGATTGTTATAGGAATCCACTTCTGGAAATGGGAGAGAGGAATATTTCCAAGAATTAGTCATAATAATTTGGCTGCTATACCTTTCAAAACAAAGAATCCTGGAACCACGCTAGTCCCCCTGTAGCCAGCCCATACAGTAGCCTACTATAGTAGATCAGATGTCTTGTTATAATGCTATTGAAGCGGAACTTGACATTTCATTTCCTCATAAAGCCACAAGAGCTGAAACACCAAGTTAGCATTTTCCCTTTTCGTGTAAGAAAACCCCTATTTCGATATAGGTATAGCCTAGGACATCCTCTGTGAAAAATAAAATAGAAAAAAACATATGCAAAGTCAACTACATATAAAATAAAATTGTAATGATATAATGTGCTTGAATGTGAAAGGGGGAGTGTCTAAATGAGATCACGTACAGCAAGTATGTACACATTTAAAGTTAAAGTGGCTAATGTTGACTCCCAATTTAGTGCCAGGTGTGCCAATATTATATTCATATACATGTTTAAATATATCATTTACATATTTATTGTGGTGCACAAAAGGCTCAAAGTTCTAAAACGTGTAAGTGGCAGCGGTGGCCGAACGGATTGCAGAGCGGTCTTGATACCGGAAGGTCGCCAGTTCGAATCAGCAGTCCGACAAGTGCCCTTGAGCAAGGCATTGAACCACTACCATGAAATGTTCTATGAGCAGGGCCTGGCTGGAAACAAGTTCTTGAGCTTAGCCCAGATACCCTGGGTAAATATAGTAACTTTGCTTTGCTTTGTATAAAGTTGTATTTAAAGTTTTAAACACGTGTGAATAATATTGGCAATAAAATAATGAACTGCCAACCTTAGGCACGCACGCACGGGTGCCAACATTGTCACAGTGAAGGGTGATCACTCACTGGCACACTGCCATAAGTGTGAGGGAGAGGATTTTTCCTTTTAAAATAAATTCTTCAATTTCCTCTCTCACATTCATTGGTCCAGAAGAAGAAAGACGTTTTGTTATATTTATGGACAATCAACATCTGTCGGAATAGTTTTTGAGGGCTCCTATATACATGTTCAATGTTTGTTTTTAGTTCAATGTTTGTTTTAAAAACGCCATTGACAATGAAGGGAACATTTGTCATCTTGTCCCTAACACAAACATTAAATGCCAGGCATTAACAATAAAGAGAATTTAATGTTTGTTTTGTCACCGTTTGTTTCATCAGTTTCATCAGTACATCACCTAATTAGCGCTCCTCACTTCACACGGGTGTGATTTTTTTTTTAATGTGGTGTCATAAATTCAACATAACGTTGACATGGCACAAGTCACTGACTATCAAGAAAATAAAAGCACGTCATGACATCATGTCAAAATTAAAGGTTGTGGTGACGCGAGCCGCGCGCGCCCGCGTTACGTTTACTGTACATTGTACACATAGATATGATTGTACATACCCGAGTGGAATAAGTAAGAGAGTGGCGACACGCTTTGATCTCGCCGCAAAGCGGGTGCAACATAGGCATATAGTGCTCATTCTATCTCAATGGGATAGTTCCAATGTTTGGAGTTCCAAACATTGGAACTATCCCATTGAGATAGAATGAGCACTTCCGCATTCCATTGTTACAATGGGAGTCAGTCAACGCTCTATAGTGTCGCCACTCTCTTATGCCATTCCACTCGGCATTGCACAATGACAGGGGGAAACACGAACGCGCAAATAGGTGTTGACGGTGACGCGCGCGGCGCGCGCCCCCCCCCCCCGCTCATGACGTCAGCGCTCCGCCCGCCTGTTGGTCTTTTTCCTCCTCCTCACTAGACTAGTTGCCAGCGGAACGGAACGGGTGGAACAAACACACACACAGCAGCGAAAAGAATGGCCTCAGCCCTGCCCGCACATACCACCACCACCGACGACAACAGCCGGACGAGATGACCAAACTCCGCCGAACTCCACCGTGTCGTCGACAGACACGCAGAACACTCCGCTGAAGTCGCCCAGCGACGCCCTGAAACAAGACACAAACCCCCGACAACAAACCACACAAGCGGGGTTTTCCTTTCCTTGGGGGAGCTCCTAATATAGGAGCCTAAACAACCCAAACCAACCAAACCATGGAGGACATCAACTCCAACATCAACGCGGACCTGGAGGTGCGGAAGCTCCAGGACCTGGTGAAGAAGCTGGAGCAGCAGAACGAGCAGCTCCGGAGCCGCTCCACGCTGCTGTCCTCCTCGTCCTCCACGTCCTCGTCCGGGGGGACGCCGAACCACGGCAGCAGCAACAACCACTACAACCAACAGCAGCACCACCACCACCACAACAGACCCCACAGCGCCGGCTACAGCGACTCTTCCTCCCCGGCGGCCCTGTACGCCGTCGCCGCCGGGGTGGGGACGTTCGAGAACAACTCCCTCCGCACGCTGAGCCCCAGGCTCTCCTACGACGGCATCAGCTTCAGGAGGCCGTACGACGGCGATCTGGGGGCCACGGCCAACACCACCTCCATGTCCAGCCCGCTCCTCTCCGCCGGGCTCTCCCTCTCCTCCTCCTCGTCCTTCTCCGCCGGCAGGAACTCCTGCTTCTACAACACGGACGAGGGGGGAGAGGCGTCCATCCTGGACGAGGTGGAGATCTTGGACCTGGAGGACATGGACTGTCTGCACGAGGAGGAGGACAGCTGGTGAGTGTCTGTCTGACACAGTCACACACACACACACACACACACACACACACACACACACACACGGCAGCAGCAGCAGCCAGTGTCTCTGGTGACGGCTTTAAACTGCCGGTTGTCGCAGCTGTTCTGATCTTGAGAATAGCGGGTAGTAGCGGCAGCACTAGCCCCATTTGGACGGGCTATTCTAGACAGTAGTGTGTGTGCCTGACTGTGTGCCTGCCTCGTGTGGAACAATAGCCCCCAAAACTCTCACTGTCTGACAGTGTCTGAACCTAACCGGGTTCATTTAGTGTCATGTCATGCTGTGTGTGTGTACTAGTGTAGTGTAGTGTGTTGCTTGGCTCGTCACATCATGTCATGTGGGGCGCTGCCAAAACAAGGCTGCTTCGATGACGTAGTAGTAGGGCACTGGCAGCATACTTTCGGTCATGCTGCTGTCTATCAC
Source organism: Electrona antarctica (assembly GCF_951216825.1). Taxonomy (NCBI): domain Eukaryota; kingdom Metazoa; phylum Chordata; class Actinopteri; order Myctophiformes; family Myctophidae; genus Electrona; species Electrona antarctica. The sequence continues at coordinate 52,047,228 of NC_136812.1, read as the reverse complement.
ACTGGTCAGCGAATGCACCGATTGTATTCAGCAGCAGCCATAGCATTTGCATTGAACTGTAACTGTTACCTACCCTATACGTTCACCACAAGGCAGTGCTAGCAATGAGCATGCAGGCCTCTCTATCTCTCCCCAGTGATTTGGGTGAGTGTTTATGTTATGAATATGATGTTGGACAGCAGTTTCTATCCTGCACCTTTTTTTAGTCTTAAGGACTTCCCTCCCCAGTTTGATATGCACCATTTATCTAATAATTCTTTATCCCCCGGTTTTGTAACCCATTTTTCACCCCTGTGTCAATTATCTAATGTGATCCTGGGCTCTACACAGTAGTACACCCTCTACCAACCTGGGGAGAGCAACGGACTTGAACTCATGCTTGCAAAGTAAAGCAAAGTTACTATATTTACCCAGGGTAACTGGACTAAGCACCAGATACTTGTTTACAGCCAGGCCCTGCTCATGTCATGGTAGTGGTTCAATGCCTTGCTCAAGGGCACTTCAGCTGTGGTAATTTTAACGTGCCGGTCCGGGGATACGAACTGGCGACCTTCCGGTATCAAGACCGCTCCGCAAACCGTTCGGCCACCGTTGCTTCATGCATGAGTGTCCAAGTCGCTCCTTTACACCTGACAGGGGGGAGATTCCCTGGTCGGACGTAGCGCGTGGAAGGAACACGTTATTCCAACCAGTTGATATGCACCATTTAGAACACATAACGTTTTTAATCTCCGGGACCACAATCTACACACTGTAAAAACCCTTGTGTTCATTTAACTCTGACAAATACAAATGGAATTGAATGAACCCTGTCTCTTCCATTTGTCCTGGAGTTACAGACTACCCTGGCCTCAACTGTCCTTTTGGACTCCTGTTGTTCCCCTGGCCTGATGGTGAGGGTAACCACTGACCAGAGAACTCGCCGGTTTTCCGACTTGCCGCGTGCGGTTTAGTGCATTTTAGTTTTACTTCACCTTTATTTAAATTGCATTTAATTGAGAGACAGGATAGTTGTTTAGAGTTTACACTAGATGAAGTAGGAATGCTAAAGTTTAAACACCAAAGTACCGAAACAATGAAATTCATTAGTAAACAATATCCTGAAATATCATTGGTACTATCATTGCTATTCACAATACTCACCTTTTTATCATTATCTAGCTGACCATTTAATTGCACAAAATAATTTGATCACTTTGTAAATGAACTATAACATCTGTGGGTTTGACACACTACACTGATGAAGACAGCATGTTGGCATAACGATGAAGACATTGAAACTTGTTTCTCTCCACCTTTCGCTGCGGCCAGTTGGTTAAATGGGCGAGTTCTCATGTTGTATTCATGTTGAGGACCAACAATGTACAGTTGGGTGCCACCGATATTGTCCCTTATCATTTGACCCATTTAGGCCTGACCTCAAAATTTAAAAAAATCCTTCTAAATCCTCCAGTTTTCTGAAATAAATATTTTCACGATTTTTCAAAAATAGCAGACCTACAAAGCTCGTAGCGCGCCACTCGGTGGCGCGCTATGAGCTTGTAGATCTGCTATTTTTCAATAGCTAAATTATAATGTTTAAAACACCAAAAGGGGTTCCCGCCCAAAATGGGTTAACTGTCCTTTTGCGCAGATCACGCAAACCTCAGCAAAAAGAAAAGGACAATATCGATGGCCTCCAACTGTACCTGATTGTTACAGTGATGTATATATGTTTTCGATGTAATGTGTCCTGGGACCCAGGGGTGGTCTTTTAGATGGGTCCCAGGGACATTATGAGTCCTACTTAAACCTTAAGAGTACAGTACTGCATACAGTATTGCATCCCAGGACCCCTGGAGGGTGCCATGATTTAACGCGTCCTCAATTTAGTGCAAACGGGGAGCGATAAAACGCGCGTTACTCGCCTATAGTTAATTTTAAACGAGACCTGCGTTTTTGCTCGGAGAACGCAAGCGTATTTACGTGAGCGCTGTCCCGTGAATTTGTTGCGCGCGTGCTCATTACGTGCACACGCCCGTGACTCACCAGACCTGGATTCTGTTTAGCTTTCTTTTTTACGCTCGCGTTGTTGCGCCTCCTCTTCACAACAGACCTGGAGGAGACCTGTGTTGATCCAGGCGACAACGGCCTGCGTTCCTCGCTTCACGTTTGCAAGGCCCTTAAGGATGCAGGCTATTTGCATCACTGTTGTTATGGTTTGCTGTGGAAGGACTGGGAGAAGATTAGATAGAGCACAGTGACACACAGCGCACTGGGAGAGGGTTGTTTTGCCAACTGGGAGAGAGGGCCATCATGTGGGACACTATTTGCCTCAACAGCTACAGTCTCCTGTGCCCGTAGACTGGTGTCATTTCATTTCACACAGTTTGCCGAAGGGAAGGCCACACAATGTCAGGCAGTCTAAGCACGGTGATAGTGCAGCATCATGATGCTGTTGTCTTATTTTGCAGGATATTTACTACACTGCTGGGTGATCTTATGATGATATATATCCCATTCTGGGCGGGAACCCCTTTTAGTGTTTTAAGCATTGTCATGCTTTAGCTATTGAAAAGTAGCAGATCTACAAGCTCATAGATGGAGCTTGTAGATCTGCTATTTTTGAAAAATCGTGAAAATGTGGCGCAAATCTTTGAATGTATCTTTCACAGCAAATGTTTTAAGCTCAAAACTTTGCTTCTCGGGGGGGGGGGGGGGGTACAACACATTTTCAGATAGGGGTCGGCAGCGAAATACAGATAATTCTGGTGGTCCTTGACATGGAAAAGGTTGAGCACCACTGACATAGAAACATGGGCTTTTCAGAAAACTGTTAGGATTTAGAAGCATTTTTTTTAATCGGCCTCAGGTTTAAATGTGATATATGGGGATGACTCCTCCTCAGTCTGTCACACTCCTCTTTTTTTTACTCTGAAATGGTTTTGACAGCCCCCCCCTGCCCCCAGTGTCCATATCACCATGCATAATCCTCTCCCAGTACATTCACTACGTTGCGTGTTTGCATAATATCCCCCATCAGCACTGAGCATTTGTGGTTTTCAGGGTTAGATATGGCTTTATATCCTGGAAGTGTAATCCTTGAAATGGGAGACTTGACTGACTGCTACGGTTTGGATTTGAGCTGCTTGTGTGAAGCCCTAAATCTCTGGCCCGGAGGAAATCCCCCGCCGCCCGGAAGTTTGCGAAGGGGAGTGTCTGAGACGCGGCATTCCACTTGAACCTTTTTTGCGCCGCCCCTGTTCTGGCCACGATGTCACACAATACACAAACACACCATGGAAATGGCAGATGACATGTCACAATGCGCAGCATTTTTGTAAGCTTTTAGACCGGCTATTTTACGGCGAAAGAGATTTGGTGTAGAGGGAATAAAGGAGTGGCGTACGCACGTCAACAAAGTCTGTGTTTACTTAAAACGCTATCCGGAAGGCTATACCGGCGGTAGTGTGTGAAGTATGACTGCAGTGCAGCGACAGATCATCGTTGTAATGCTGATCTTCCTTTTGAGCTTGGTCCTCATTAGCCTATGGTATATATCTTTTTTTTTAACCCATTTAGACGATTCTACAAAGGCCTCCTAAATCCTGACAGTTTTCTGAAAAACCTATGTTTCTATGTCAGTGGTTCTCAAACTATTTCATGTCATATATAATCAAAGATTTGCGCCACGTTTTCACGATTTTTCCAAAAATAGCAGACCTACAAGTTCATAGCGCGGCACCGAGCTTGTAGATCTGCTATTTTTCAACAGCTAAAGCATAACATAATGCTTAATACACCGAAAAGGGGTTCCCGCCCAGAATGGGTGAAGGACCCTCGCTCGTTCGGTCTCTCTGTGGTCATAAAAATGCCTTATTCTCTTAACCCGATGGACCAGAAAAGGTAGGCCAGATGAGGCCTTTCAAAAACATACCATCTTGTTAGTGACGTTTAGCAGTATGGAACAAAAGGGAGCCAGCCCCCCCCTCCCCCAGGCAGAGGCCACTAATTTCCTTTTCAGTTATTTGTCATTCGTTGCCCTGTGCACTTGTTTGTAATGTTTGGCTTTAGTTCGATGTTTGATTTGTTGACAATGAAGGCAAAATGTACGTCATAATGTGCCTCATTACGTCTTATTGTCTCTTTATTGTAATGTTAATGGCGTTTAATGTTTGTGTTGGCACCGTTTGTTTTACATCACCATTACGTCACCTAATCAACAACATGAGTTAGACTTTAATATATCAGCGCCCCTCACTTCACACGGGTGTGATTGTGATATTTATTACAAAGCCTAAAAGGCAAAACAGAATTGCAATTTCTGTGTAAATTAAATCATCAATCGCAATTATTTGTGTGACGATCGATAGTGAATTTGAATGTGTAATGGTGACAGCCCTGAGGAGAGAGTGGAACTGGAAGACCCTGACTACAAGGACACACAATAAATAGTGATTTAAGTCCAGGCTTACTACTTCACTCACTGACAAAGCCACTGACCACAATCTCTGTCTCTGTCTCTCTGTCTCTCTGTCTCTCTCTCTCTGTCTCTCTGTCTCTCTCTCTCTCTCTCTCTCTCGCTCTCGCTCTCGCTCTCGCTCTCTCTCGCTCTCTCTGCTGCATCATGGAGCAGGCCCAGACAGAGGCCTCTGAGCTAGGCTTAATAAAGCTTCCGTGTCACTAGGGCTGTCGGGACGCCATTACGCATTTAAGTTGACGGGGCGGCGGTGGCTCAGGGGTAGAGTGGCCGGATGGTAAAACCGCAAGGTTGCCAGTTCCAACCCTGTGGGCTCCTCCAGAGTTAGTCTCGAAGTGTCCTTGAGCAAGACACTGAACCCCTAATTGCTCCTGATGTGCTGGTTGGTGCCTTGGTTTCCGCTGCCATCGGTGTGTGAATGTGTGTGTGGATGGGTGAATGTAATGCACAATCTATGTAAAGCGCCTTGGAATTGGATAAAGACGCTATATAAATGCACCATTTACCATTAATAGTCACACACATTATTGCGATTAACGATTGAAGTGTTTCTTTGCATTGAACATTGGGAGTTTTGGAACGTTACAATTTGTATTCTCTTTGCCTTTTTAGGTTTCATAATCACAAATTGCACAGGGAAGATATGACGAATAACTTAAATATACAAAGAAATCACTGACATCACTTAATACATTTTAATCAAACGAGCTTAAAACAACACGTCACTTTTGTGACGTGTTGTAAGCTTGTAGATCTGCTATTTCTGTTATTTTTGAGTGGTGCAACCACTCCAAGGAACAGCAATGTCCGTGACGTTCAACTATGTGTGTGACTATGTTTGTTTGTGTGTGACGTTAATGAGCACCAGTACCAATGAGTACCAAAAGTGGCGCTGTTGTGCCAGAAACAGAGAGAGAGAGATAGTGCTGCACTGTTGCCTGCTGCTAATGAGAGAGAGAGAGAGAGGGGGAGAGAGAGGGGGGGGGGATTTGCACCACTCAGTTCACACGGGTGTGATTTTTGAAAAGCGTTTGACCGAGACATTGAAAACGATTGACAAGTTATGCAAAACACAATTGCGATTATCCTGAAATAAGGCGATGCGAGCCCTTGCGAGGCGATTACGTAATAACTGTGTGACCGACAGACGGGCCTAATACGTGTTGTCACACTGCTTTACGCTTTGTTTTGTTTCCTCTTTTTAAAGCCCGCAAAAAACCAGTGCCTGTTGCTCCCTCTGCCCTGCTTCTCTCTCTCTCTCTCTGCACGCTGCATTAGGCCATTGAGACCCGAGGACGGTTCTACAAATCGTCTTCTAAACCCTGACCGTTTTCTCAAAAAAAACCTATGTTTCCATGTCGGTGGTTCTCAATCATTTTCATGTCAAGCACCCCCCAAGAATTATCTGTAATTGGCCCGCCGACCCCCCCATCTGAAAATATGTCGTTCCAGGGACCCCACCCCCAGAAGCAAAGATTTGAGTTAAAATGTTCACTCTGTAACTATATATATATTCAAAGATTTGAGGCACATTTTCACGATTTTTTTCAAAAAATAGCAGACCTACAAGTTCATAGCGCGGCACCGAGTGCCGCGCTATGAGCTTGTAGATCTGCTATTTTTTCAATAGCTAAATTATAACATAATGTTTTTAAAACACCAAAAGGGGGTTCCCGCCCAGAGTGGGTTAGATCTGTATCGGGGGGGGATTACACTCGGCGATATCCGCTATGAAATCCTTGCCAGGCCTTGTCATAGACTCTCGTAATCCACTAATTAGCATCAACAGTAGATTAGGAGAGGTCACATGTGCTTGCGGTGCTGTCTGTAGCGGAGGTTCCCAACCACTTTATACCTCATACTTTAACCCGTTTAGGCCTGACGTCAAAATTTAAAAAAAATGTTTTCTAAATTCTGACAGTGTTCTGAAATACCTATGTTTTGTGTATTAGTGGTGCTCAATATTTCATGTCAAGGACCCCAAAAATGATATGTAATTGGCCTCCGACCCCCATCTGAAAATATGTTGTTCCAGGGACCCCCCCCCCCCCCCCCCCCAGAAGCAAAGATTTGAGTTAAAAATATATATATATTCCAAATTTGTGCCACATTTTCACGATTTTTCAAAAATAGCAGACCTACAAGCTCGCACGCTATGAGCTTGTAGATCTGCTATTTTTCAATAGCTAAATTATAACATAATGTTTAAAACACAAAGGGGTTCCCGCCCAAAATGGGTTAAATGCTTAGTATGAGGGATAAAGTACAGTAGCCTTGTGTTCATAAAACGGAAAGATTGGGTATTGGGTAAGACTGACGTTTATGTATATCTTTCAGGACCTTTCACTGCTTCGTCTCAACCATTACTCTATGGCTCTGCTCTCAGCCACCGCGGTGGATATTTTGATGATGTTTTTAATGATGCCACTACTGTTGGAGCAGCCATAAACTACACGGGTTCATCCCGATGTTCTGGAGCATCTTTGTAATGTTAGTGTTAGTAAAAAGCAGGTAAAAGAGTAACGTTTGAGGCAGACTAAACATCAGTCACTCTACAGTTCACTGTAGTAGAAGACGTGAGGGTTTAAACCCTGCAGCTATGTCGGCTCCGCCTTCAGGAAATAAATACGTAAGCTTCGACCATGAGACCCGTTTCTGAATTCGGCTCTATGGCCGTTAATAGAAGATTTGAGAACGGGTTAATCACATTAGAACTATCATCAGCTGTGCTGATTAGTGATTAGGCAGAGTTTTGTCAGAGCAGCAGCATTTATATTGGCTTAGGAATGGAACAGAAAGAGCAGGTATACGCTCCTGTATCTTAACACTTTGAGAGCCCACGCAAAACTGCCCAAAAATCACTTTCACCTAGAAAATCCATTCACATTTTTGAGTGGTGTAAACCACTCCTACAACTGGCTTTGTTAGTTTGTCTGTCTGTCTGTTCGTACCAAAAAATGAGCATGGTTGCTATGGTCACCCAGTTCACACGGGTGTGATTTAATTACGTCAGACATTACGTCAGACCACAGCTGATCAGTCTATATAAGACCGTACACCACTCAGTTCACACGGGTGTGATTTTGTATAATTCAGCTGACTGTGGAGACACATGCTGGAACTTTTTACTTTGAAATGTTTTATAGTTTCTGAGTTATTTAATTTAAACGCCAAATGCATTCTCAATGGCGAAAACACAAACTTTGGCACCACGTATTAAAATAAAATAAAAAAATAAATATTTTTTTTCAAAGACGTCCACAGACGCCTTGGGCACAAAATGTGTTAACATCAGTTATTATGGTGGTACTTGGAGAGCCAGATATGTTCTGAGGTGGTATTTCAGTTTAAAAAGGTTGGTTTTCAACCCTTTTCATATCGAGGCCCATTATTTATTGGGGAATTTGAGCCGCACGGACCACCATTTGATGAGATTTAGCCTCTCGGATCCAAAACCTAACGAATGTTTTGTTGTCGTTGAAAGATTTTGTCCACAATTCCACCATGCTGTATTGATGTTGGTTACCATTAGGAGAGCTAACAGGCAAACGTTGACTTGTGTAGACCTCTTGTAAATTAAGTAGTGCGGATGTTTAACAATAATTTAACTCTTAATTTTACGCTCTCAAGAGTTAACCCATTTTGGGCGGGAACCCCTTTTGGTGTTAGCATTATGTTGTGCTTTAGCTATTGAAAAATAGCAGATCTACAAGCTCATAGCGCCCACGGCTATTTTTGAAAAATCGAAGAACGACTGACATAGAAACATAGCTTTTTCAGAAAACTGTCAGGATGTAGAAGACATTTTTAGAATCTGATCTCAGGTCAAAATGGGCTAAAGATCTATAAGGGTCCATTTGGTTAGCAACTCATCATTTAGCTGCATGGGGACCACCTGGAACCCCCTCAAGGCCCTCTGGTGGTCCCCGGACCACTGGTTGAGAACCTCTGCTCTATAACAATGAGATGGAGATACAGTACACTGTCCGTAGTGTGGCCTCTTGGCCTACAACCGTATGTTAGGCTTTAGGAGTCGCATGCTTAAGCCATTCAGGACGGGAACCCCTTTTGGTGTTTTAACCCATTTAGGCCTGACCTCAACATTTTAAAATATTCTTCTAAATCCTCCAGTTTTCTGAAATAAATATTTTCACGATTTTTCAAAAATAGCAGACCTACAAGCTCGTAGCGCGCCACTCGGTGGCGCGCTATGAGCTTGTAGATCTGCTATTTTTCAATAGCTAAATTATAACATAATGTTTAAAACACCAAAAGGGGTTCCCGCCCCAAAATGGGTTAAGCATCATCATGTTATACTTTAGCTATTAAAAAATAGCAGATCTACAAGCTCTCAAGCGCGGCATCTGCTATCTTTGAAAAATCGTGAATATGTGGCGTAAATCGAATTGAATATATATATATATATATAGTCTTTCAGAGCAAGCATTTTTAACTCAAATCTTTGCTTCTGGTCCCTGTGGAACGACATATATTCAGATTCAGATTGGGGTCCGCGGCCACATACAGATAATTCTGGGGGTCCTTGATTGACATGGAAAAAGGTTGAGCACCACTGACCTAGAAACATACTTTTTTTTTTTTTTTTTTTTTTTTTTTTGTGGCTTTCGCCTTTATTTTATATTTTTTTTATGGAGGGACAGACCGTAGGCTGACAGGAAATGGAGAGAGAGATGGTGGGAAGACATGCAGTAAAGGCCGTCTGGCTCGGGAGTCGAACCCGCGGCACACTGCCAGACTGGATTACCAGCCAAGGTGCCTGGACCATTGAGCCATGGCCCAGGCCAGAAACATACGTTTTTCAGAAAACGATTTGGATTCAGAAGACTTTTTTTTCCGACCTCGGTTCTAAATAGGTTAACCTCTTAAGCCTTGAGTTGTTCTACAATGAATTAGAGCTCCAAAGCAACTGTACTGTGGGTTATTTTCTGTCATCTATTACTTATTCGATTAGGGGAAGTTGAAGTGAGGAGCCAAGTTCACTTTCTCCAGATGGCCTTGAACATGATGGGATGGAAGACGTCGGTTGTGTCACCTAAACAGTGATGTTTTATACTGTCTCTGGTTTAAAAGTATGGCCTACACTTTTCTGGTTTAAAAGTATGGCCTACACTTCTCTGGTTTAAAAGTATGGCTACACTTCTCTGGTTTAAAAGTATGGCTACACTTCTCTGGTTTAAAAGTATGGCCTACACTTCTCTGGTTTAAAAGTATGGCTACACTTCTCTGGTTTAAAAGTATGGCCTACACTTCTCTGGTTTAAAAGTATGGCTACACTTCTCTGGTTTAAAAGTATGGCCTACACTTCTCTGGTTTAAAAGTATGGCTACACTTCTCTGGTTTAAAAGTATGGCCTACACTTCTCTGGTTTAAAAGTATGGCTACACTTCTCTGGTTTAAAAGTATGGCTACACTTCTCTGGTTTAAAAGTATGGCCTACACTTCTCTGGTTTAAAAGTATGGCTACACTTCTCTGGTTTAAAAGTATGGCCTACACTTCTCTGGTTTAAAAGTATGGCTACACTTCTCTGGTTTAAAAGTATGGCCTACACTTCTCTGGTTTAAAAGTATGGCTACACTTCTCTGGTTTAAAAGTATGGCCTACACTTCTCTGGTTTAAAAGTATGGCTACACTTCTCTGGTTTAAAAGTATGGCTACACTTCTCTGGTTTAAAAGTATGGCTAGTACTTCTCTGGTTTAAAAGTATGGCTAGTACTTCTCTGGTTTAAAAGTATGGCTACACTTCTCTGGTTTAAAAGTATGGCCTACACTTCTCTGGTTTAAAAGTATTGCTACACTTCTCTGGTTTAAAAGTATGGCTACACTTCTCTGGTTTAAAAGTATGGCTAGTACTTCTCTGGTTTAAAAGTATGGCTAGTACTTCTCTGGTTTAAAAGTATGGCTACACTTCTCTGGTTTAAAAGTATGGCTACACTTCTCTGGTTTAAAAGTATGGCTACACTTCTCTGGTTTAAAAGTATGGCCTAGTACTTCTCTGGTTTAAAAGTACGGCTAGTACTTCTCTGGTTTAAAAGTATGGCTAGTACTTCTCTGGTTTAAAAGTATGGCTAGTACTTCTCTGGTTTAAAAGTATGCCTAGTACTTCTCTGGTTTAAAAGTATGGCTAGTACTTATCTGGTTTAAAAGTATGGCTAGTACTTCTCTGGTTTAAAAGTATGGCTAGTACTTCTCTGGTTTAAAAGTATGGCTAGTACTTCTCTGGTTTAAAAGTATGGCCTACACTTCTCTGGTTAAAAGTATGGCCTACACTTCTCTGGTTTAAAAGTATGGCTACACTTCTCTGGTTTAAAAGTATGGCCTACACTTCTCTGGGTTAAAAGTATGGCCTACACTTCTCTGGGTTAAAAGTATGGCCTACACTTCTCTGGGTTAAAAGTATGGCCTACACTTCTCTGGGTTAAAAGTATGGCCTACACTTCTCTGGTTTAAAAGTATGGCTACACTTCTCTGGTTTAAAAGTATGGCCTACACTTCTCTGGGTTAAAAGTATGGCCTACACTTCTCTGGTTTAAAAGTATGGCCTACACTTCTCTGCCATAGCGCGGCTAGGCCTGTAATGTTACTCTGCATGATGTAACCAACGCTTCCCCTGTGGCTGAAAGCTGCTGACTCAGATCTGTCTTCCTGGTGGAACTTCTTCTCTTCTCTCTCTCTCTCTCTCTCCACTCGTCTCCCCACACTGCTTTTTCTCTTTTAATCTCGTCGTCTTATTTACTAGTATCTCGACAAACCAGAGTTGTCATTTCAATCTTTTCAGGCTCTATTAATCATTGCAGCTGAATAAGCACTGCAACTAATTGCTTTGGCAAAAGATTAAGGCTTTTTGAACGGGCCTTCTTGATCTGATCACGCAGCAGAAGTGTGGATGGTTATTCCAGTCGCAGAGACAAAGGGCTGTGATTTCTGCCAAGTCTCGCCTCGACTAGCCTGGAACTCACCTATGCTTTTTATGGCATAGGCAGCTCCCGGCAGGATCCGCCGGGAGAAACTATGCGCAGCTGCGCGACATGAGACTAATTACTTAGAGCGACAGAGAGAGAGAGGAGTACGTGTGTCAATTTAACAAAGGTGCAGACGATCAGAAATCAGCAGAGAGTGAGTGATGTTTGTGCTACTCTATGCCGAATTGAAGTGGACTCTGTCCCAGACTTTTTTTTTCTCCCTGGAAAAAAAAACGTCTGGGTTTCCGAGGCTACGCCTCGACAAATGAGCCTGAGCTCACATTTTGAGTGTGAGTAACGCATAACAGATTTCAAAAGAAATCAATTACAGTAATTCATTGCGTTTGAAATGATTAGAATTTAGAATCGGCTTCTAAAATGGGTTCAGATTCAGTTGCACTAATCTACGATTCTATAGACGAGTGTTTCTCAAGCGGTTTTATGTGTGGCTGTGGCTCAAGAGGTAGAGCAGGTCGTCCAATGATCCATGGGTCGGCGGTTCGAATCCCGGCTCCTCCTGGCTACATGTCGAAGTGTCCTTGGGCAAGACACTGAACCCCAAATTGCTCCCGATGTGCTGGTTGGTACCTTGCATGGCTTCCGCCGCAATCGGTGTATGAATGTGTGTGTGAATGGGTGAATGTAATGCACAATCTATGTAAAGCGCCTTGGATAAAGGCGCTATATAAATGCACCATTTACCATTTATGTGGAGGACCCACAAATAAATATGTATTTGGCCATGGACAAAAACAAATAAAATGTGTTATTTTCAATATGTTTTGAATATAGATCTACACGTTTAACTAGCTCACAACAACCTGTCTCGATGCGATGCGCTGTGAGCTTGTTGAGCGGCTGTTTTCAAATACCGTACTAGGCAGTGTTGATTTTGTCGACTAAAACTAAGACGAAAAACTTTTTTTTCCACTGATGTAAACTAAATGAAAACTAAGCTATGGTGACTAAAACTAAGACTAAATATATTGACAATTTATGGGACAATTTCCCACAACGCGTGCGTTTTGGGCTTGTTGATCTGCTATTTTCAGCAAGTGTAAAATCAGCCATTACGACGGCATCAAGGCCCGCCGAAATACATTTTAGTCGACTAAATCAGCCGTAGATTTAGTCACCTAAAATCTTATATTTAGTCGACTAAAACTAGACCAACACTAAGACATTCCTGGTGACTAAAATGTGACTAAAACTAAATGAAACCTATTCAAAAGACTACGACTGAAACTAAATTGCTGCCAAAAACAATTACAATTTACAATTTACAATTTACAATTACAATTTACAATTTACAATTTAGGCATTTAGCAGACGCTCTTAATCCAGAAAACAACCCTGGTACTCTAGGTTAAATGCTAGGTAAATGCAGCCGCTTATAGCCGACCTTGCTTCAGTCTAGTTCCCCTTCAGTGTTCTGATCATGACACAATAATACACTGAGCAAGCAGCTGCCCGCCCCCCCCTCCTCCAGCCAAATCTATTTCCTGTTGGAAATGACCAGGTCACGTGACCTATTGATTACCATTATCACATGCAGCCTAGTGCCCATCCCTCCTCCTCAGCAATGCTGTATTCATGAGATTCAACTGCCTGCAGTTATCGGAGAGACGGAGCAAACGTTTTGTACATCACAAATGTCTTGACAATGTCAACTTCTTCATGTCGGGGACCCCCAAATTGACACTAATTAGCGACCCCCATTTGAAGAGATAATGCCAGGGACCCCCCTCCCCCCATAAGAGAAGATTCTTATGGCTCTAACAGTGATTCTCAACCCGTTTTATTTCAAGGACCCCCAGTTCGACATGCATTGGCATTTCTATCTCTGAGTGTGAGCCCCAATTTATATTGTAAAATCAATGTTAATGTAACTCTGAGAGTACAAATGGAACCAAATGGACCTGTCTCTGAGTTACAGACCCATAAGGGTCCATTTGGTTCCTAACTATCATTTCGCTGGGGACCCCCTGGAACTCCCTCAAGGACCCCTGGGGGTCCCCGCCGGACCCCACTTTGAGAACCACTTCGCCCACGCTGTGGGCACTGGGGGCGTGTTCCCTCCTCCGCGTCATCAGTGCCCATACCCGAGGCGGGGTTGGTGAAAGGGCCTTCCTGTGTGGAGTTTCCATGTTCTCCCCGTGTCCCCTAGGGCAGGGGTTCTCAACCCGTGGGTCGCGACCCCTCGGGGGGTCGCCAAATTATTTTAGGGGGTCCCCAAATTATAAAAAATTTGGGGACAATCCCCAAATTATATATATATTTTTTTTTCACGATTTTTCAAAAATAGCAGATCTACAAGCTCGTAGCGCGCCACTCGGTGGCGCGCTATGAGCTTGTAGATCTGCTATTTTTCAATAGCTAAATTATAACAATGCTTAAAACACCAAAAGGGGTTCCCGCCCAAAATGGTTTAAGGTTATTGTAGCAGTCAATTTATATTGGGGGTCGGGAGGGGGTGGGGCGGGGGTCCCGAGACATTGCCAAAGCATTTCCAGGGGTCCCCGGCCAAAAACGTTGAGAACCCCTGCCCTAGGGTAGGTACCCTCACAAAAAACAGGCAGTAATCCTGGTCTCTAAACTACGTCCCCCTGGCCAGCCTGATGGAGGGGAAAGGAACTGGTTGGAATAACGTGTTCCTTCCGTCCCCCCGGGGAAACTCCCCCCCTGTCGGGTGAAAAGAAGCAGCTTGGACTCCTCATGCACAGAAGGTAGCATGAGGTCAGTCCACTGCCCCTCCCCAGGTTGGCAGAGGAAGTGTAGCACCCAGGATTACATTAGATAATTGACACTGGGGGGAAAAATGGGTTGCAAAAATCGTGGGATAAAAATTAATTAAAAAAATAATAATGTATTCAAAATGTACAAATGCATGCTATATTATATATACTGTACATGGCAACAAGAACCCCAAAAAAGGGTGAGTGAGCCTCGTTGAAATTAAGCAAAAGAGCTGGATCATTAACAAGAGTGTAATATAATATGGTCAAATATGCTAAGCATGTGTGTGTGTTTGTATGTTTTCTTCCTCCAGGCTGTACGAGGCCAAGTTGAACAGCCCCTTGCAGAAAGCCCTCAGCCCCATCGTGTGGTGCAGGCAGGCCCTGGACAACCCCAGCCCCGAGATGGAGTCCGCCAAGCGCTCCCTCCTTCACCGGCTGGACCTCACCATGTCAGGTACCGTAACGACACTCCACGGAGTCCCAAGTTCTCAAGTCGCCACCACGACTGATTTCTGTCACTTGGATTCCGTGATGGAAGTCGGCATGTCTTCTAAAGCAGGGGTTCTCAACCCGTGGGTCGCGACCCCTCGGGGGGGTCGCCAAATTATTTTAGGGGGTCCCCAAATTATTAAAAAAAAATATATATATATATATATATATATTTTTTTTTTTCACGATTTTTCAAAAATAGCAGACCTACAAGCTCGTAGCGTGCCACTCGGTGGCGCGCTATGAGCTTGTAGATCTGCTATTTTCCAATAGCTAAATTATAACAATGCTTAAAACACCAAAAGGGGTTCCCGCCCAAAATGGTTTAAGGTTATTGTAGCAGTCAATTTATATTGGGGGTCGGGAGGGGGCGGGGCGGGGGTCCCGAGACGTTGCCAAAGCATTTCAGGGGGTCCCCGGCCAAAAACGTTGAGAACCCCTGTTCTAAAGTGTGTCCTGCACCAAAAATAGGCTGATCTACAAGCTTGCTTGTAGCCAGGGCACCATTTCATTTAGGGTATATGATCCTGTCGGGAGCGGATGATATCGTTACGTCATGTTGTAGTATTGTTTTGTAGTCGACAGGCAGGAACAACGGGGCGGGACTTCCTTTTCCCTCAAACCGATTTTTCTCAATAAAAGCTACAGGCTACGAGAGCTTTTATTGTTGTTCTTCCGGTTTGAGGGAAAAGGAAGTCCCGCCCCGTTGTTCCTGCCTGTCGACTACAAAACAATACTACAACATGACGTAGCGATATCATCCGCTCCCGCTTTGGAACTGAGACCAGGCTTTCCTCCGAGGTGGTGGAAAGCCTGGTGAGGCGAGGTTAGTAAGCTTGTAGATCAGCCTATTTTTGGTTATTAGTTAAAAAAGAAAACCCTAATGACCTCGGATAAAATGGTGCATTTATATAAATGGTAAATGGTGCATTCATATAGCGCCTTTATCCAAGGTGCTTTACATAGATTGTGCATTACATTCACCCATTCACACACATTCATACACCGATGACAGGGGAAACCATGCAAGGCACCAACCTGCACATCGGGAGCAATTAGGGGTTCAGTGTCTCGCTCAAGGACACTTCGACACTAACTCTGGTTAGTGCTAACCCTAACCCTAACTCAATCC
The DNA here is from genome assembly GCF_951216825.1 of Electrona antarctica. Lineage (NCBI taxonomy): Eukaryota > Metazoa > Chordata > Actinopteri > Myctophiformes > Myctophidae > Electrona > Electrona antarctica. The sequence goes on along the minus strand of NC_136812.1, from coordinate 52,031,429 downwards.
ATGACACACGCAGTGCTGTAAATAGGTTTTCAAAGTAAACCTATTTACAGCAGGGATGGTCATTTTAGATGTTTAGTGTTTTGCCACTTTTAGAAATTGCAGCATTTAATTCCCATTTAATTTTATATGGTTATATTCATGTAGAAAACAGAAGAAGCCATGATTATTATAACTAAAGCTAGCAAAATAAACTAGAATTAAAAAAAGGGTTTTTTATTCTAGTTGTTCTAGTCGTTGTTTTATTGCGTCCCTTGACTATAAACTGCGTTTTGGGATGCAAAATTCACCCTGTGCACACTGCACACGCACGCGTGCGCACGCCAAACAGCCAGCCACACAAATGCTTCAGTGTTTTCCTCATGGCTGGTTCAGGTTCAGGTGCTGCTTTAACGTTAACAGTACAAACCACGTTGCATGTCTGTGTCTGCACGTTTTTGTAAAAATGTGTTGGTGACGTTGGAAAAGTGGCTGGTGAATTGTGGGATAAATAGACCAGCATTGGTTGGTTGGGTGACAAAGAGGTCATTAATCACTAACAGCTGTGGGGTCGAGCATGACCCAGTATGCAGTATGCAGCGTAAACCACCAGCTGATTTGTTGCTACCCGTTAACATTTCCATCTCGGCGTTTCTGACGAGCCCTCTTCTCTCCCTGTTCGTTTCTAATCGCCATTAAAGTCTTAAAATCTAACTTGCCTAAACCTGCAGAGAGAGAGACCCATTACTGTGGAATTGCCGTATAGCCATGTTTGGGATCCCCCGGTCACAGTTTATGAATCTTGCTGCTACCTGTGTCTTAAACCGCAATAAAGCACAGCTCTAGCTAGAAGCCATAACAACATGGCAGTCAATGGAACATGATACATTATGGTTGGAGGATGTACAGTATATAGCTCACAGAGTCCAGACTACAATGAGAATTGTGCATATTCTCAAGCAGTGGAAATATTTAGGAGAGTAGCTGCAGGCAGGGCCGCAGGCTGTGTTCATTGAAGAGTGATTACTCTTTGACCTAAAGTATAGAGAGTATGCGCGTGACATCATCATCAAACCAGGAAGTTATGCAGGAACGCCTACTGAGTGGATAAAAACGACTTTCTAGCCTTGACAACCCATGCATCCAAACAGAAAAGTCCTATCTGATTGCATTAAACAATGTTAAACTCACTTTGCATGTTCCTTTGCCACTCGATTTGCCACTCGATGTGCCATTCACTTTAAGCATGCGCATACCCTCTATTGCTCAGAGCGAGGAGTGATGTACACCAGTACGGTTACTTTGACCTAAAGCATTGCTCGGAGCAGAGTGACGAGTCAGAGTTGTTGCTTTCTTCCCCGTGCAAGCATTGTGCATCCTGGGCCTTTCTTGTCTTCTCTGAACATCTCTGTCATTGTTTTAACCACTTTAACCTGGCTGGTGGTATCCCTGTTTTGGGTTTGTTAAAAAAAGAATCAGACCCGTCTCTGAACCGAGTGGTGCTGTTAGGCTGTCTGACTATGTAGTATGTACTGTACAACGTGGCACTGTTGAGCGTCACACTGTGTGCACAGCAGCACAGGTGCATTATGGGAAGATGAGTTTTTAGTGTAACACCAGCGCAGAGCACAGTGCAGTACAGACTACGGTGCAGCTGCTGTAGCACATGTGCATGATGAGAGACAGTGCAGTACAGTACAGTACAGTACAGTACAGTACAGTGCAGTGCAGTGCAGGTTTGAGGTAGGTTGTCGTCGGTCTAGTGACAGTCGGACCAATAGTATGTCTAAACTAAAGCCTGTACCCGACCGGTGTTTCCGCATGTCGTTCCGTTCAGGTGTGTCTAATCTGCGTTTGCATCCCGTTGGTACTAGTCACTAGTCCGGCAGCCGTGGTGGACGGGTGGGACATTTTGTATATAGTCTTTTTTTATTGGCCTAAAATATATATATTCATGAATCCACCGGCTGTCGGTATTGGGCATTTATTTTATAGGGGTTTCTTGTGACCCTACCATTAACATCATATGCCAGGCAAGTAGCATGTGACATGTCAAACTAGGGTGACAATTTTGCCTGCCATAGGATGTTAATGAAAAAAACAATTACTAACACCCAATACTAACAGCCGGTCAGCAAGTGGATTCATGAATGTATATAGAAAATATTTAGGCCAATAAAAAAGACCAATTTTCACACTTTTTTTAAAACAAAGGAACCCTGTCGGCTGCCGGACTATACTCTAAACAGACAGACATGGGGACAGACAGACAGACAGACAGACAGACAGACAGACAGACAGACAGACATGGGGACAGACAGACAGACAGACAGACAGACAGACAGACATGGGGACAGACAGACAGACAGACAGACAGACATGGGGACAGACAGACAGACAGACAGACAGACAGACAGACAGACAGACATGGGGACAGACAGACAGACATGGGGACAGACAGACAGACAGACATGGGGACAGACAGACAGACAGACAGACATGGGGACAGACAGACAGACAGACAGACATGGGGACAGACAGACAGACAGACAGACAGACAGACAGACAGACAGACAGACAGACATGGGGACAGACAGACAGACAGACATGGGGACAGACAGACAGACAGACAGACATGGGGACAGACAAACACACATTGCTGTTCCTTGGAGTGGTTGCACCACTCGAAAATATCAATCGGGTGGAGCGTGCGATCCGAATGGGAATGTCAATGGCCATGGCTCCTCCAATGTGGACCTTGGACTTCTTGTGACCAGCCATAACCGCAGTCCTCTCTCTATCTATGACATGTCTGATCTATGCCTCCAAAGTTGGGCAAGGTGGTGTCGGCGCCATCAGAGCTGAGGAGCCTCATTGACTTCCATCCATTATGAAATGGAAAGTGGAGAAAAAAAAAGCACCTACTGGCAATGTGCACAAGACTCTTGGCACTGGTAGGTCCTGCGCTTTGCAAGATTAGGTTTTGGACACACAGTACACATTTCGACCGATTCTTGAAAATAACTGATGTAGACAGTATAGCTCAGAGCGCTGCAAACTTGTAGATCGGCTATTTTAGCTGCGCGGCTGCGTCGTACAACAAAGTATATAAAACGTTGCTCAAAGTGGTTAAAATGATTTCCGCAGTTTCTTTTTATATTATGTGCCAAGCATCCAAATCCTTCCATCCTTTCCAGCCAAACCATTAACCCATTCTAGACGGGAGCCCCATTTGGTGTTTATAGCATTATGTTACTATTGGAAAAATAGCAGATCTACAAGCTCGTAGCGCGCCACTCGGTGGCGCGCTACGAGCTTGTAGGTCTGCTATTTTTGAAAAATCGTGAAAATGTAGTAAAAAATCTTTGAATATATATATATATATATATATATATATATATATATATATATATATATATTCTTTCAGAGCGAATGTTTTTTAACTCAAATCTTGTCCCTGGAACAACATATTTTCAGATGGGGGGGGGTCGGCGGCCAAATACATACATATTCGGGGGTCCTTGACATGAAAATGTTTGAGAACGACTGACATAGAAGACATAGAGGGTTTTTCAGAAAACTGTCAGGATTCAGAAGAAATGTGGTGTTAGCATTATGTTATACTTTAGCTACTGAAAAATAGCAGATCTACAAGCTCATAGCGCGCCACCGAGTGGCGCGCTACGAGCTTGTAGGTCTGCTATTTTTTGAAAAATCGAAGAACGACTGACACAGCAACATAGCTTTTTCAGAAAACTCTCCTGATATAGAAGACATTTTTTTAGAATCTGATCTCGGGTCTAAATGGGTTAAACCCTCTCAGCTGACCGCCGTGTGCTGCAGACTTCGCTCCAAGCCAAAGTATTTAAGAGCAACTCTGATACAAGAGACGGTCATCATTACATCCACGGAGAACAGACAATACTCTCGGTGTCGCGCGGCAGCACATGGTAGAGCAGGGGTTCTCAACCCGTGGGTCGCGACCCCTCGGGGGGGTCGCCAAATTATTTTAGGGGGTCCCCAAATTATTTTCAAAAAAAAAAAGAAAAAAAAGATTTTTTGTTTTTTTGTTTTTTTCCACGATTTTTCAAAAATAGCAGACCTACAAGCTCATAGCGCGCCACTCAGTGGCGCGCTATGAGCTTGTAGATCTGCTATTTTTCAATAGCTAAATTATAACAATGCTTAAAACACCAAAAGGGGTTCCCGCCCAAAATGGGTTAAGGTTATTGTAGCAGTCAATTTATATTGGGGGTCGGGACCTACCCTAGGGGACATGGGGAGAACATGTGAGGGTACCTACCCTAGGGGACACGGGGAGAACATGTGAGGGTACCTACCCTAGGGGACACGCGGGAAACACAAAGTACTTTGATAAGATTAGCTCTCGACTTGGTTATTTATTATTTACTCCTGTTGCCTCTCGACTGGGATTAATTTTTTCCAGTTTTGTGTCACGGTCTGTGCTCCCCAAAAAAGAATTCCCCTTCGAAACCAGGGTTGTCATAGTTGGAGGGCCTACCTTTAAAACCCACATAATAGTTTGAATCTGGCAAGTTTCTTCAAGTAGGCCTACTGTTTTTTATTATACTTGGTTAGGTTGTCTTCTGGTGACGTGAGGTCACTTGCCTTGTTGTTCATTTTAGACATTAAAAAAAAGGTTTCTAAATCCTAAACAGTTTTCTGAAAACCCCCCAGAATTATCTTTATTTGGCCACGGACCCCCATCTGAAAATATGTTGTCGGACCCCCCCCAGAAGCAAAGATTTGAGTTAAAAAACATTTGCGCTACGAGCTTGTTAGATCTGCTATTTTTCAGTAGCTAAAAGTATAACGTAATGCTTAAAACACCAAAAGGAGCAACACTCTGCAACACTTTGCCATCGAACCGTCCTCCTCCCAACTCCTCTCCTCCATGCATGCATGGCGGAAATAGCGTGCACGTGTTGAGCTTTCTGGCCATCAGCCATCGGTCGCGCTGTCTCCGTTTTTCTCAGAGCTCAACGAACTCCAATAATAGTCAGACTCTCTGTGACAGCCAGGCCGCAAATCCTCTTGGCTATACTGCGTGCGTGCGTGCGTGCGTGCGTGCGTGCGTGCGTGCGTGCGTGCGTGCGTGCGTCCCCTCTTCCATTTTTACACAGGTATGCCCATGTGACAGCTAGCTCATATTGGGCAACAGGCTTCTACTGGTATGGCAGTTCTTTTGGTGCTAGTGGATGTGAGTGTGACCCCGAGCCGTTGTGTAACAGCCTACCCCGTGCAATAGGAATGTCAGGACGGTCCTCTTGACATTCAGCCTAAATCGGTGACTGCCCGGCTCCTCTGTCAAGAGACTCAGTGCCATTTGGTACACACCAGGAGCTGAGAGGGAAGGCCCTGACTGAAAGAAGTGTGCTAATCGCCTCCTGGATTACCAGGACTTCACTGTGCATAGGCTATACGCTGTTAGACGGTATCATTGTTTTTTCGGTTACCGCTCAAGGAAATGCCGTCGACACTTTACAAAATCGGGTTACATTCTCCGTGTATATGAAACGAAAGGTGTTGTGATTGGTCGAAAGAATATCGTTATATCCGGGGGAAATGCATCTGAACTGAAGGATGTTCCGGCCAAGACTTCCGTCCGCAAAAAAGCCCTGTGAAGGCACTTTGGGCTACGCTTTATGCATGAAACATGCAATTCAATGGAGTTATTAACCCATTTAGAGTTTTTAGACCTTTTTTTTTTTTTTTTTAAACCCCTATGTTTCTATGTCAGTCGTTCTCAAACATTTTCATGTCAAGGACCCCCAAAAATATATGTAATTGGCCGCCGACCCCCATCTGAAAATATGTTGTTCCAGGGACCCCCCAGAAGCAAGGATTTGAGTTAAAAACGTTCGCTCCGAAAGAATATATATATATATTCAAACATTTTCACAAGTTTTTTCAAAAATAGCAGATCTACAAGCGAGTGCCGCGCTACGAGCTTGTAGATCTGCTATTTTTCAATAGATTAACCCGATAACCACTGCACTGCACTCCTCTATAGCACAGGGGTTCTCAACGTTTTTGGCTGGGGGGGACCCCCCTCCCCGCCCCCAATACAAACTGACCTCTACAACAACCTTAATAATAAGAGAAAATACATCATAAATAAACACTGAAACCAGATATAATCATTAACCCATTGAGACCTGGAACGCATCCATGTCACGTTAGCGTTTAACCATTAACCCATTTTGGGCGGGAACCCCTTTTGGTGTTTTAAACATTATGTTATAATTTAGCTATTGAAAAATAGCAGATCTACAAGCTCATAGCGCGCCACCGAGTGGCGCGCTATGAGCTTGTAGGTCTGCTATTTTTGAAAAATCGTTAAAATGTGCCTCAAATCTTTCCGAAAATTGTCATGATTTAGAAAACTTTTTTTTTAAAATTTCGACGTCAGGCCAGAATGGGTTAAGGGAAGGTGTATGCGTGTACTATGTAAACTCTTCATTTCCATTTTACAGCCCAAAAAAACCAAAACGACCCAGATAACCGCCGCACTGCACTCTATTGAACTGATGCCAAGTTATCTGCAAGGCCACTAAAGAGCTGCAAAGGCACAGAGCAAGCTATAGCCGGCTGCCAGTCTCCTACAGTGTGGGTCTAGACAAGGTTGTAGAGGCATTTAATGCACACACACGATCTGCAGTAACCCGTCATTCCTCCTTTCTGTGTGTGTGTGTTAGGGCATTAAGCAACTAGTCGACTAGTTTACTAGTCGACTAGTAAATCCACTAGTCGACCTTGCTGGTACTAGTCGACTAGTTGATAAGAAAAGAAAAAAAAAAAAAGTTAATTTTTCTTTTTCTTTTTTTTACCGATTTTGTAGGCCTCAATATCAGGTAGATTATAGTTATAGTCACCAATGTACACAGTTTTTAAATGTACAAATATTATTGTTTTTTTAAACATAAAAGGTGGTTTAACAACTAGTCGACTAGTAAACTAGGCAACTAGTAAAAATGACTGTGTGTGTGTGTGTGTGTGTGTGTGTGTGTGTGTGTGTGTGTGTGTGTGTGTGTGTGTGTGTGTGTGTGTGTGTGTGTGTGTGTGTGTGTGTGTGTGTGTGTGTGTGTGTGTGTGTGTGTGTGTGTGTGTGTGTGTGTGTGTGTGTGTGTGTGTGTGTGTCTCACAGACACACCTCATGCCTTGTGGCTGTTCTCTCCCTCTCACACGCGGTATTGACTATTTGACAGAGACTCATGCTGGCTGGCTGCTCAGGTTTACATACTGAAGGTGAAGGAATCTCACACACAGAAGAAGGCTTCCCTCGTCGTGGCGAGTGTTGTCACCGAGCCGAAGGTCATATACGACTGTGAAGTCTCAAGTTCAGCTCATGTTAAACTGAAAACCACCCATTTTCAACATTTTACTATTCCTATAACTGTAATTATGAAAAAAATCATTAACATGGTAAAACACATCTTGATGACATCATCAAGATGTGTTTCACCATGTTAACGATTTTTTTCAGACCTCTAGTTCTAGGAAACACAGAATGGGGCAACTTTTTTATTATTTCCACACAACAGCTCTAAGGTATATTAATGACATAGTAAAATGTTGAAAATGAGTGGAATGCCCCTTTAAGGACCTTGCAAACGGGGAGCGATACAACGCGCCTATAGTTCATTTTCAATGAGACCTGCGTTTTTGCTCGGACACGCCCGCGACTTGCACCAGATCTGGAATCTGTTTAGTCTTTTTTTTTACGCTTGCGTTGTTGCGCCCCTCTTCAACTAGCCTCGGAAACCCAGACGTTTTTTTTTTTCAGGGAGAAAAAAAAATTCTGGGTCCGAGTCCACTTCAATTCGGCATAGAGTAGCGCAAACATCTCTCACTCTGCTGATTTCTGATCGTCTGCACCTTCGTTAAATTGACACACACGCACACATGTACACACACACACACTCCTCTCTCTCTCTGTCGCTCTAAGTAATTAGTCTCATGTCGCGCAGCTGCGCATAGTTTCTCCCGGCGGATCCTGCCGGGAGCTGCCTATGCCATAAAAAGCATAGGTGAGTTCCAGGCTACTCTTCAACAGACCTGGAGGAGACCTGTGTCGATCCAGGCAACAACGCCTGCGTTCCTCGCTTCACGTTTGCAAGGCCCTTAACACGTCTCAAAATGATCGTTCCCATAACGCTGCGCTGTGCATAGACTGGGCTGTACAAAGTTATTTCAGTGTTATCGTTGCAGAATGTGCTGCGTTTCATGTCCGTCTTTGGAAGATATTGAAATGGTTTCAGACTTCTAGTCGGTGTGATTCAGTGGTCTGAAAGCACATGCATTAGAATGACTTCTAGTCGGTGTGATTCAGTGGTCTGAAAGCACATGCATTAGAATGACTTCTAGTCGGTGTGATTCAGTGGTCTGAAAGCACATGCATTAGAATGACTTCTAGTCGGTGAGATTCAGTGGTCTGAAAGCACATGCATTAGAATGACTTCTAGTCGGTGTGATTCAGTGGTCTGAAAGCACATGCATTAGAATGACTTCTAGTCGGTGTGATTCAGTGGTCTGAAAGCACATGCATTAGAATGACTTCTAGTCGGTGTGATTCAGTGGTCTGAAAGCACATGCATTAGAATGACTTCTAGTCGGTGTGATTCAGTGGTCTGAAAGCACATGCATTAGAATGACTTCTAGTCGGTGTGATTCAGTGGTCTGAAAGCACATGCATTAGAATGACTTCTAGTCGGTGTGATTCAGTGGTCTGAAAGCACATGCATTAGAATGACGTCAACATGTTGTGTGAAAAGGGCTTCTAGGTAACTTATATCAGTGGTTCCCAAAGTAGGGTCCGGGGACCCCCAGGGGTCCTTGAGGGAGATCCAGGGGGTCCCCCAGCTAAATGACGGTTAGGAACCAAATGGACCCTTATGGGTCTGTAACTCTGAGAGGTCCGTTTGGTTCCATTTGTACACTCTCAGAGTTCAATTAACATTGATTTTACAATATAAATTGGGGGTCCCAGAGATAGAAATGCCATTAAATGGGGAGTCCGTAGCTTAATGCATGTCAAACTGGGGGTCCTTGACATTAAACGGATTAAGAATCACTGCTAGTTCCGTAAAACTCTTCTCTTATGGAGGTCCCTGGCATAACCTTTTAAATGTATATTATTGTCAACTGCCATTTTCACCGTTTCTCTGAACCTGTTCAACTGTTTCAACAGAAGGTGTTGTAAGTTTTACCCATAGAGTATATAAAGGATAGAGACCGAACTGGAGCACTAGCCCCGCCCCCAAGCTATTCATTTCGATGAAGTTGCTCAGTGGCGTTTTGAAGCACCCGGAAGACTGCCGGAAGTACCTCCTCCGGACCTCAAATTTGAGGTCCGGGGTGACGTATGGGTGACGTAGGGAGTGATGGTCCTACGTGTCCGTGCACGGGTCCGCCTGCAGTCCTTCCTCTTACCACTAGGGCCCAGAGCTTCAACGTTGGAGCGCCTCACTGGCCCCTTGGTTTTACCCAACAGGGGTCGACACTAAGGTCTCAGGGTCACTTGCCCGTCGTCAGGCGAGTACAGGTCATGTTCTACTTCCCCAAAGGTCATGCCAAGTTGCCCACTTGGCCGCGGTGTTGTTTTTGGCAGTGCATTTCTGTTTTAGATTCAGTCGTAGTCTTGAATAGTTTTCATTTAGTTTTAGTCACATTTTAGTCACCTGGAAGGTTTTGGTGTTGGTCTAGTTTTAGTCAGCTAAATATCATAAGATTTTAGTCGACTAAATCTACGGTTGATTTAGTCGAACAAAATGTATTGTGGCGGGCATTGAGGCCGTCGTAATGACTGTCAATAGCTGATCTACAAGCCCACAACGCGTCGCAGCGCGACGCGTTGTGAACTTGTAGATCGGCTATTTTCAGCATGCAACTAATTGTAAAATGAAATACTGGACCTCTTGTCCACTCCTAACATTTTAGTCTAGTTTTTATTTGTTGACGAAATTGTCAGTATATTTAGTTTTAGTCGTCATAGCTTAGTTTTCATTTAGTTTCCATTTAGTTTTCGTCAGTGGAAAAAGGTAGTCGACGGACATTTTTCGTCTTAGTTTTAGTGTTAACTGTCAGGATTTAGAAGACATTTGTAGAATCGTCCTCAGGTCTGTCCCCTCTCAAACGAGCACTTGACCGCTTCAGGCGCAACCTGAAAGCAAACTCCACCTGCCGCAAAGTTTTATTTACCTGCCTGGGGCAGGTGGGGCAACCCTTAGTGTCAATTCCTGGGGCCATAATAGGGATGCCAGGTTGAACGTGGTTATGAGGGAGGGCACGGTGGCACAGTCGGTAGTGCTGTCGCCTCACAGCTAGAAGGTCCGGGGTTCGATTCCCGCTGGGGGCGCTGTGGGCCGTGTTCCCTCCTCCGTGTCATCAGTGCCCATACCCGAGGCGGGGTTGGCGAAAGGGCCTTACTGTGTGGAGTTTGCATGTTCTCCCCGTGTCCCCTAGGGTAGGTACCCTCACAAAAAACATGCAGTAATCCTGGTCTCTAAACTACCTCCCCCTGGCCAGCCGGGGCGCCTGATGGAACTGGTCGGAATAACGTGTTCCTTCCACTCGCTACGTCTGGCCGGGGGAAACTCGGGTGAAAAGAAGCAGCTTGGACTCCTCATGCCTAGAAGGAAGCATGAGGTCAGTCCGCTGCCCCCCCAGGTTGGCAGAGGAAGTGTAGCGCCCAGGATTACATTAGATAATTGACACTGGGTGAAAAAATTGGTTACAAAATTGTGGGATAAAAATTATATAAAAGTGGTTATGAGGAGGAGGAGAGACGCTGAAATCTAAAACGCCTAACCTCCAGCCAAAAGAGCGTGGCTGCCATTCCATTCCTCTCCTCTCCTCTCCGCTGCTCAGGTCTCATCCTGCACGTTACACGCTATGGTCCAGTGTTGTTTTTGGCAGCACATTTTGATTTTGGTTTTAGTCAGTGTCTTGAATAGTTTTCATTTAGTTTTAGTCACCGGGAATGTTTTGGTGTTCGTCTGCTTTCAGTCGACTGAATATCAAGATTTTAGTCGACTAAATCTACAGTTGATTTAGTCGACTAAAATATGTTTTGGCGGGCCGTCGTAAAGGCTGATTTTCAGCTGCGACGCATTGTGTGCTTGTCGATCGGCTGTTTTCAGCATGCAACCAAGTGCTAAACTGACTTATACTGGATCTCTTGTCCACTAGTCCCTTCCTAACATTTTAGTCTAGTTTTTATTTGTTGACGAAATATATTTAGTCTTTGTTTTAGTCATCGCACCTTAGTTTCCATTTAGTTTTTGTCAGTGGAAAAAGGTAGCCGACGAACATTTTTCGTCTTAGTTTTAGTCGACGAAATCAACACTGCTATGGTCATGTAGGCAGGGTGGGTCGGGACCCAGTGTTTTGGGTCGGGACACATTTTTATGCGTCCCTTCCTTTATTTTTTGGTTTCCTACATCTTGTTTTTAATTATTATTTCAAGACATAAAAAAAAAAAAAAACATTCCCAAAAAGCTAAATAAATCATGAATTAAAAGCACATCTTTTTTTTTGTAATTTCACGAAGAAATCAAAGAAATTCCATAAATTAGAAGAAGTAGGAACATTAGAAGTGATACATTTAGTAGTGAAAATAGCCGATCTACAAGCTCACAACGTGGCGCGAAGCGACACGTTGTGAGCTTGTAGATCGGCTATTTTCACTAGTTTGGGTCCCGGCCGGGTGAATATCACATTCTGTTTCGGGTCACGGGCTGTAAACTGTGGGAACTACTGTCTTGTCTTGAGGGCTGTCTTTGGAAGGCCTCTATCTGCTGTATTTTCACAATAAGAGCCTCTGTGTTGAGCTTTATTTGTGTCGGGGGTCAGGTGCCATCCTGTATTTAGTGATTCCATTGTTTTGCAATTGCAAGCCCCTGATCTCTCTCTCTCTCTCTCTCTCTCTCTCTCTCTCTCTCTCTCTGTCTAGACACTGACTCTGGGCTCTTCTGGTCTCTTTTCTCAGGACCCAGAAGCAAAGATTTGAGTTATAAAAACATTCGCTCTGAAAGAATATATATTAAAAAGATTTACACCCACAGGGTGGGTGGCGGTGGCTCAGGGGTAGAGTGGCTGGATGGTAACCGTAATGTTGCCAGTTCAAACCCGGGCTCCCCCAGAGTTAGTGTCAAAGTGTCCTTGAGCAAGACACTGAACCCCTAATTGCTCCCGATGTGCTGGCTGGTACCTTGCATGGTTTCCGCTGCCATCGGTGTATGAATGGGTGAATGTAATGCACAATCTATGTAAAGCGCCTTGGATAAAGGAGCTATATAAATGCACCATTCACCATTTACATTAAAAAAAAAAAAAAAGCAGATCTGCAAGCTGTGAGTGCCGCGCTGTGAGCTTGCAGATCTGCTATTTTTCCAATAGCTAAAGTATAACACAATGCTTAAAAGGGGTTCCCGCCCTGAATGGGCTAAATAACATTGTCGCTGACATACTGACTGAGTCAGATTGTTGTCTTCATGTCCCGCTCCGCCCCAGGTGTTGCAGGGGCCGTCCTCCCCCTGTAATCTAACCACAATGTGGTCCATCTAGTGACTTCTTCTTCACACTCCTGTGAAGTGAGCGGTGCCTTTTTATCATGTCATAGGGGGAACCGGCTAAACGGAGCGCGTAAACTTTACGAGCACTGTAAAAAGTATTATACTGTAGTGGCGCGTGGCTAATGTTTTACCTCGAGGCACAACGGTGACGGTCACGAACTATGTGAAGTGTAGGCTATGCTGTTAACCCGGTTCTGGGTGGGAACCCCTTTTGGTGTTGTTAAGCATTATGTTCTACGTTAGCTATTGGAAAATTGCAGATCTACAAGCTCTTTGTAGATCTGCTATTTTTGGGGAAAATCGTGAAAATGTGGTGCAAATGTTTGAATATATATTCTTTCAGAGCGAGTGTTTTTAACTCGAATCTTTGCTTCTGGGGAGAGGGGGTCCCTGGCTGGAACAACATATTTTCAGATGGGTCGGCGGCCAAATACAGATAATTCTGGGGGTCCCTTGATGTGAAATAGTTTGAAAACCACTGACATAGAAACATGGGTGTTTTAAAGAAAACTATCAGGATTTGGGAAGACATTTTGTAGAATCGAACCTCAGGTTGGAACGTATACTGCAGCTACGCTATCACCAGACCTTATCACCCCCCCAGGCACAGTCGGACAGGGCTTTGGCAGGTATTACAGTACAGTCAGACAGGTATGTGGAAAGCTATTGGAACAGACATAAACAACGTTGACAGCAGTACGGCAGGTGAAAGCGGTGTGCACCTTCTTTAACGTCGAAATTTAAATAATGTCTTCTAAATTCTGACAGTTTTCTGAAATGCCTCCTGTTTCTGTATCAGTGGTTCTCCATATTTCATGTTTTGTCAAGGACCCCCAAAAATGATAATTGGCCACCGACCCCCATCTGAAAATATGTTGTTCCAGGGACCTCCTCCCAGAAGCAAAGATTTGAGTTAAAAACGTTCACTCTGAAAGAATATATATTCAAAGATTTGTGCCACATTTTCACGACTTTTCAAAAATAGCAGACCTACAAGCTCGTAGCGCGCCACTCGGTGGCGCGCTATGAGCTTGTAGATCTGCTATTTTTCAATGCCTAAAGCATAACGTAATGCTTACAACACCAAAAAGGGGTTCCCCGCCTAAAATGGGTTAAGTAGCCAGCCGCATGACATTGTTTGTGTCATCAGCGAAAATGAGCGCTCGGTGCACTGTGATTGTGACCCATTGTAAATGCCATCTGTTGTGTGAGGCGTGTCATGCTTGTTTCTAAATGCCAGGTGTGCTGAATGATGAGTAATTGGACCTTGGAGTTGCAAAGGAGGCTGAAAAACAGCCAAAAGACATGCACATCTACAACCTACTAGGCTGGGTGCCGGATTTAAAAAAAAAAAAAACGGTGATGGTACAAGAATGGAAAGAGTCTGGGAACACCAAAATTCCACTCCCAAACCTATTGTTGGTTAGTTTAGACTAGTCATTGGTTAGACATGGGTTAAGGTTAGGTTTAGGTGTGCTGCCCCGTGGGAGGTTAGGTTTAGGTTTCTGGTTTAAGGACTTCAGTGTTTTGTACCAAACTATTGTATGAGTACCGAACAAAGAATGTTTGCTTTCGCCATCTTTGTTGAAGAGTCTGGGCAATTAAGTTTTAGTCTTACTAGAAGTACTAAAAATGTCTCAATCTTATATTTAGTTTTAGTCTGGCTTAATCTAGTTGTATAGGTTGTAGTTGTAGGACTAATGACTAGTCTAACCAATGACTAGTCTAAACCAAAAACTGTCTAAACTAAGTACTGCACCCGATTAGATTCAATTTATTGTCACTGCACAGAGTATACAAATACTTTGACAATGAAATTAACGGATCACTTTAACTTGAATGGTAACGTTTCGAGCCGCAAACGGACTCTTCTTCAGACCTTTTGGAACTTTGGAACCACTTGAGCCATATATATATATGTGACTAAATTTGACTGAGGGACTGCCATTGGATTTTTTTGAATTTTTTGTCAATTTTTCATAGCTTCAAATTGACATATTGGTTGTTCAGTTTGGCCCACCAGTTTTGGAGATATGGCTCATAGAGTTATGTCTTGCAGAAAACAGCGAGTTGAGAAAACAGGCTTGAAAGGTTCACTTCTGTTGTCTCTAACATTACACCTAGCTACATGTTTAAGCATTTATTTCATATTTACATGTCGATTTCAGCTCTGACACTTATTTCAGACATGCTCTAGTATGTGCAGAGTCTGCCTGTGCTATAAACTCATTTTGAAAAAGAAAATTAAAAAAAAGTTTTTCTCCTCTGGTGAAAAGCTGTAATTTGCGCGATGGCAGTCTCTCAGTCAAATCTGGTCACATATATATATATATATTACTTTCGTTGTACGACAACATTCATGTCACGTTTTGGTCCATTTTATTTTCCACCTATATAATGACATGGCCCAAAATAGAAACGCAAGGTTGAAAACCGCTTAATGTCATCTAGCGTTTAGGCCCTCAGGCAGGAGAACGAGCTCTCGTGCTGCCGGTTTTGACTGGGTTGTTTTGGGACGAAGGATTTCCAGGACACTTCTATTTCTGTTGGTCCCGTGTGTGTGTGTGTGTGTGTGTGTGTGTGTGTGTGTGTGTGTGTGTGTGTGTGTGTGTGTGTGTGTGTGTGTGGTGTGTAACGCTTCCCGTGAGGTTTCACTGGTCTGCGTTTCTTCTATGGTGGAAGTTTTTTGGTACGCAGGGTTGCTGTGACGAAGCGCGCCGTCTCAACTCTGTGAGCTACTGACATCGTTTGTGTTGTGTAGGCAGTGGTGGGGGAAAAGCAGTTTTACTCAAGCCATTCAGGACGGGTCGGGTCTATTTAAGCATTATGTTATACTGTAGCTATTGGAAAATAGCAGATCTACAAGCTCGTAGTGCGGCACCGAGTGCCTGGGCGCGTGCGTTCCTGGGGGTCTGGATGTTCCGGGGACCCCCCCCGGGCACCCCCACATGGTAACTCTGTCATTTCTCTACCGTTTCGGACGCGGGGCGGCTCGCCGGAATGAGCCCCCCCTCCCACCGGGAACCACCACACAGAGTTGCACCACTCACTTCACACAGGTGTGATTTTATTTTTTCTTACATTTTTATTCCACACTTTTGCAGTGACATATTGCATACATACATGTTATACATAAGTGCATACATATACACATAATTACCAGTGGTTTCATTTCATGGTGGTCAGTGCTTGCTTGTGGAATTTTCTCATTTTTTAAAAACCCACCAGTTTTCCCCCTGCTCCCCAGCTCCCAAGATCGGAGAGGAAAAAGGGTGAAAACAGCATGTTGACTCGGCCTCAGATCAGATGGCATTATGCTCCTTGTGAATTCAATTCAATTCAATTCAAAGGGCTTTATTGGCATGAGAAAACATACGTTTACATTGCCAAAGCAGAAAGCACAATACATCAATACATCAATACAATCAAAACAAAAAATATGTACATTTGAACGTCAGAATCTTCAATAGATCAATTTCTATATTGTACCAAGATCACTGGATGCAGGTATAGTGCAGGAATATACACAATGATTAGTCTTTAGGGTGGTTGTGTTCCGTTTGATATCCTTCTCCTATCACAGCAACTCACAAATCTTGCTGCTGTGTTTGCACATTGTTGTACTTCGCCCAGCAGAATTGAATTCATTGTGACAACGACAGAACAAAGTCTGCACCCTCTCGGGTGAATTATACACTCCTCTAATCCAATGAGATGGCTTGAAGTGAATCAAAGTGAGAGATGAGAGGCTGCCAGTGTTTATAAAAGTTTTCAACTAGAGCCGTGGACGGCAAATTTATCTTTTCTTTCTCACATCCTGCATCTTTCTTTAGGCTGTGTTTTTGGTGAATTAATTTCCTTGGATCGTTTACCATGGAATCGGTTATGTTTGATATCTCGGTGTCTGGGCTTATCACATTGTTCATGATATTGTATGAGCCACTCGTATATATCGACACGCTGGCTGGTGTCACGGTCAGCTTTATTAACCCATTTGGGCCTGACCTCAAAATAAATAAAAAAAAAATCTAAATCCTCCAGTTTTTCTGAAATAAATATTTTCACGATTTTTCAAAAATAGCAGACCTACAAGCGCGCTATGAGCTTGTAGATCTGCTATTTTTGAATAGCTAAATTATAACATGATGTTTAAAACACCAAAAGGGGTTCCCGCCCAAAATGGATTAAAGTTGACTTTGAATTTCCCTCGCATATCATTATTTGTCGTCTGACACAATGCTCTACCGCTACTCTCATTAGGCTATACATACTGTACACCCCAGGCTATGTCAGTAAAACAGTGGAATGTTAATTTAAAGGCATGTGTAAAATGAACCCCCTACAAGTTAAATGACCTCTTGTCTCTGTATTGTTCCGTGTAGCCTAGGGCTGCAGAGCTCTGGCCAGGGTGGTCACACTCACAGTTATTACACACTCGTCTAAATGCAATGATTTAATTTTGACGTATTTCATGGCTTGGTTGAATGCTTAATTCTGATTGGTCACTCGCTGAATTCAGCGGTGTGTTATTTCTTGATAAGACTATGATAAACAGCCTAATCAAACCCTCAAAGCACCTGCTGATTTACTGCCATTTCCAACATGACAGCCATGTAAACACACACACAGTCATTCACAGCTAAATATTGCTCTCAAAAATGTTTTGTGAGAAATGGACAAAGGCAAGTAAAAGACACGTTGGGGGCAAGTGGAGTTTGCGTTCGGGTTGCCCGACGGGCAAGTGTGTTTGAATGGGAAAGCAAACGTTGTCATTAAATATGATGGTTATTCATGAAAGAACAAAATAATGCTTCCGTTTACCAAGTAGCAGTTAAAGGACCACTTTACCACTTTTCAACCTATCTTCATATACTAGGCCCTCACTAATAATCATGTGTCTCATAGGAAGGCTGTGGGCAGTTCAGAAACCCGTCCACCAGTGACATCATCGAATCCAAGCTAATAGAAACTGCAGGCTTTCTAGTCCTGAAAAGTTGCAATGCGAAAATGGAAGCCATCTTTCTCATTGCCATTTTATCATGATTATTAGTGAGGACCTATTTTATGAAGATACGTTGAAAAGTGGTGAAGTGGTCCTTTAACGCTCACTCAGACTTTCAAAGTGACTGTCGCCACTCTGCAGTCGATTTGGATTTAACACGAGTTTGGTTGACTTTTTGGGCAAGTGCTGTGCCTCTGAGACCTCGGCGTCAACCCCTGTAATGTAATCAATTGTAATCACAATTATGTTGTCGTTATCGTCATAATCGTGTACATGTATGTTGGAAAATGTTCATATATAAAAATGCAGAAATGGCAGATCTACAAGCTTGCAACACGTACTTCATGATGCGTTGTAAGCTTGTAGACCAGTTATTTCCACTATGTTTTTAACCCATTTTGACCTGAGATCAGATTCTAAAAATGTCTTGTAGATCTGCTATTTTTCAATAGCTAAAGTATAACATAATGCTAACACCAAAAGGGGTTCCCGCCCCAAAATGGGTTAAAGTATAACTTCATTTAAAAGAAAATGCCAGTAATTTGTTGGTATATTTCAGTTTCATTATTGACAATCGTCAAACTAAATGTGTAATCATCACGTCCCTAACTCTGGCTTAAGGAGTCAAGAGAGAAGGGTATAACATGTGTGTGTGTTTCCGAGGCTAAGAGAAGGGCAATGCCTGCAGCTCACACAGCCACGGTTGCGTTTCCCCACAACATGGTTGACAGTAGACACATTGTCAAGGCAAGACAAGTCAAGCACCCACAGCTAGATGCCAGATGTCAACTTAACTTGACCTTGACCCGTGCGTGACGTCTTGTCCATAAAATATCAGGAGGACATGAGCCTGTAGAATGATGGCTTTGATATGTAGTTGGTTAGTTACTGTATTGACACATTAATAATGTATAAAACATTGGGTCCAAACAATAATAAAAAATCACACCCGTGTGAACTGAGTGGTGCAAGGTCTTATATAGTCTGTGTTTCAATATTTTTTTTTATATATTTCTATATAGTCTGATCAGCTATGTCAGTGACGTCACACACTAACCATAGCAACCATGCTCGTTTGTTTGGTACGAACACGGGTACACGGGTACAAAGCCAGTTGTTGGGAGTGGTTTGCACCACTCAAAAACCCATGAATAAAAACTTTAAAAGGGTACGATACATTACAATACACAATACATACACAACACCAAATCCCTTTACAACAGGGGCTTCCTATTGCTCCAAAAGTGACAGGCCAGGCATGTATAGCATACGCAAGGTCTCTCTGTTGTAGCCTGGCTAATAAGCCAGACTCAAATCACACTGTCGTGTGGTATTTGAGTCTGGAGATGCTGTGTATGGATCTTGTTTCCCGGGGGGCGGGTTCAAACATTTTCTCTTTGACGCAATTGGTCAGAGCTACTGTCAGTCAAAGGTCTCAAGCATTGAACGTCACTGTACCAAAGCCTGCCCTTATTGCATACCGTGTCCCGATTGGCCACACCAGTTCTCTGGTGTAGGAAATGGGCATACAATTGAGCCTCTCCAGACCGTAATCCGCTGGCAGGCAATTTATTTTTTGCCAGCGGCTGATTCGGTCTGGCTTATTAGCCAGGCTATCTCTGTTGGTGCCCACAAAGAGTGAGCTCAAATCAGTACAGTGACCCGTGTCCATATTTCACTCTGATGTCTTGTGTGAGGGGGACACAACAGGTTTAGTTTTCTGATCGGGGTGACCAATATGTTTTCTGATCGGGGGTGACCAATATGTTTTCTGATCGGGTGACCAGTATGTTTTCTGATCGTAGCAGAAGGCATGTGTACGACTGAAGCAGGTCCACCTTTTGTAACGTTTGTTTATAGCCTCTGGCTAATGGGCGTAGTAGTAAGTAGTAGTAGAGCTTTTTTGGTATGTGTTGTTGTTGGTGTTGACATTCCTGGGCGGCTGGTCCGACCAGCGCAGCGGCGAAAGTGGAATTTCCTAAAAATGATGCAGGATGACCTGGCAGGAAAGAGACGCCAGGAGAAAGGGAGTTGGTCATAAAAGGGGCACCCTTTCTTTTTTTTTTTTTTTTCATTTGCCAACCAGCTGTGTAAACACACCCAAACACAGAGGCAGCGAGGGAGAGAAGTTAGAGGGATGAGTAAAGCAGTGGCCAGTGGCCGTGGAGATGAGGGGGAATCAAGGGGCCAGTAAGAATAGCTGGGGGGGCGGAGCTTCGCGCCAGTTCAGTCTCTATCCTTTTATATACTCTATGGGGGGAATACACGCAGTAAACACAAGAACAATAACGCGTATCGATTGGTAGTTAAGGAGTGCACACTGTGATGATGTGATGTGATGTTATGCAGTGCTATAGCTTGGCCAGGCAGTGATGTAAACAGGTTTTCAATGTAATGAGTCCCAGGGACATTTTATGAGTCCCACTTCAACGACGTTGGGAGCCTTTTTTTTTGTGCCATTTTTACAAATTGCAGCATTTAACTCCCATTTCATTTTATATGGTTATAATGTGGTTATATTCATGTAGAAAACGGTAGAAGAAATGATTATTATAACTAAAGCTAGCAAAATAAAGTAGAATATAAAAAACAGTACAGTATAGTACAGTAGTGCATCCCGTGGATGCAGAGGTCATTGTTTTATTGCGTCCCTTAACTATAGACCTAGCTTCCTCTACTACGGTCATCGCCCATGAGGACGGACGAATAACAGTCTAAGTCCACACTATTGACCCATAATGTATAAATGATAGATAAGGGTTCAGGACAACGAGGCCTTTTGGTGGAGGGGTCAGAATGAAATTTGGACTTAGACTGTTTTTCGTCTGTGGTACTCATTGTGTTTATCCAACATAATCAGGCACAACATTTTCCGGTGAGAAAAGAAACTGCCGTAATTATTATTTAATTTAGTTTTCTTATAAAATAGGTTTTCTTTTTTTTTCTGTTCTTTTTTTCGGTTTTATTACGTAGTAAGTAGCGGTATTAACCCATTTAGGCCTGACTTTCGAAATGTATGTCTTCTAAATCCTGACAGTTTTCTGAAATACCTCATGTTTCTATATCAGTGGTGCTCAATATGTCTTGTCAAGGACCCCACAAAGTATATGTAATTGGCCGCCGACCCCCATCTGAAAATATGTTGTTCCAAGGGACCACCCCAGAAGCACAGATTTTAGTTAAAAACGTTCGCTCTGAAAGAATATATATATATTTGCACCACATTTTGACGATTTGTCAAAAATAGCAGACCTACAAGCTCGTAGCGCGGCACTCGGTGCCGCGCTACGAGCTTGTAGATCTGCTATTTTTCAATAGATAAAGTTTAAAATAATGGTTGAAACAGCAAAATGGGTTCCCGCGCAAAATGGGTTCACCCGTTTCAGACCTGAGACCAGATTCTACAAATCCTGACAGTTTTCAGAGAAAAAAAACATGTTTCTATTAAATATAACTGGTTCTCAAAGGTTTTCATGTCAAGGAGGACCCCAAAAAACTATATGTAA
Organism: Electrona antarctica; assembly: GCF_951216825.1. NCBI lineage: Eukaryota > Metazoa > Chordata > Actinopteri > Myctophiformes > Myctophidae > Electrona > Electrona antarctica. The sequence goes on along the minus strand of NC_136812.1, from coordinate 52,010,349 downwards.
TTATCGGCCACCGACTCCCCATCTGAAAATATACCTGAATGGGTTAAGAAGACTACTGACTAGAGAAAGGAGACATGCAAGACAAATGTGGGTCTGAACTCGTGGCTCCGTGCTCAAAAGGAGAATTATGATCTACACGAATATATGTTTCCAGGACACAAAACTCCCGGTACAAAAAAAAACCCTTAACCCATTCTGTACGGGAACCCCTTTTTAGTGTTTTAAGCATTATACTTTAGCTATTGAAAAAATAGCAGATTTACAAGCTCATAGCGTGGCACCGAGTGCTGCGCTACGGGTCGTTAAAATGTGTGCATATATTTTTTCCGAGCAAACGTTTTTAACTCAAATCTTTGCTTCTGGAACAACATATTTTCAGATGGGGGTCAGTGGCCAGATACAGATAATTCTGGGGGTCGTTGACCTGAAAAGGTTTGAGCACCACTGACATAGAAACATAGGTTTTTCAGAAAACTGTGTAGGCTTTAGAAGACATTTTTTAGAATCGTCCTCAGGTCTAAAGTGGTTAAGTAAAAGTTTCCACAGAACATAAAAAAAACATTCAATAATGACCTCGGAATTGGATTATAAAGGCAGTGCGGGCGAGAGTTGTAGCCACATGGTTTCTTTGTCATCATTGTAATGTTCCTTCTCTGGTGCCTTTTTCTTTTTCCAGGCCTCAGTTCTATGTTTCCCTTCCTCCCCATCAGCCCAGTCTCAGTCTCTCTCATGGCCCCCGGAGTCTCTCTATGAAGACTCTTGTCTCTCACCGAGAGACTATGGACCCTTTTGACGTCCGTTAGGTTGGGCCCTGCAGCCGGGGCTCACAGAGGCTCGCATTGTTGCGCTGCTGGGTTTGAAGCGAGCTTATTGTTGTTGATGTCCGTCCGCTGTGTTGTGATGAGGGAGCTCTCTGTCCGAGCCCTGCTGAACCATATGCTTTAAGAGACTGGAGTCTGGAGTAGAAACCAACCCCAACCAGCCAGGCAGCCATGTTGTTTCCTGTTGCCAAACGCACTGCAGACAGAGCTCACCGAGACAATAAAGACCATTATTATTATCATTATTATTGAAGGTGGTAACAGTCCATTTGCTCTGTTTGCGCTGTGGGCGCTGGGGGCGTGTTCCCTCCTCCGTGTCATCAGTGCCCATACCCGAGGTGGGGTTGGCGAAAGGGCCTTTCTGTGTGGAGTTTGCATGTTCTCCCCGTGTCCCCTAGGGTAGGTACCCTCACAAAAACATGCAGTAATCCTGGTCTCTAAACTACCTCCCCCTGGCCAGCCGGGGCGCCTGGTGGAGGGGAAAGGAACTGGTCGTAATAACGTGTTCCTTCCACTCGCTACGTCCGGCCGGGGAAACTCCCCCCTGTCAGGTGAGAAGAAGCAGCTTGGAGTCCTCATGCATAGGAGGTCAGTCCGCTGCCCCCCCAGGTTGGCAGAGGAAGTGTAGCGCCCAGGATTACATTAGATAATTGGCACTGGGTGAAAAAACTGGGTTGCAAAATCGTGGGATAAAAATTATAAAAATAAAAAAAAACAGTCCATTTGCTCAGTACAATATTTCGGGGGCATATTTAGAATGTGTGCAGGCTTGAGTATGTTGAATCTAGTTTGCAATTAATGAGGATTTAGTTGAAACAATTAAATAAAATGGCGATGGTATTCAGTGTGGGGGCAGACTGTCTGTCACAGCCAGATTTGAGAGAGCAGCAGCTTTGTTGTTGCGAGGTAAAGCGGTAAAATGAGACTTTCGTGGTTGTTTTCGTCTCGGATTTAGTCCGACGGATCGTCACAGTATAACTCTATGGGGACACAAAAGCGACACAAAAGTAGGACCCGGAAGTATCTCTGGAGGGGGGGCGCTCACGTCACGGCTGAAATACTGAATAGAGGACACACTCTGAGTGAACCCACCCAGGTCCTTTGTCCAGTTAGGGCCTGTCACGTGTATTACATACCGGCAATCACAATTATTTGAGATAATCGCAATTCGTTTGACATAATCAGTTTCCATGTGATGGAAAAAGGTCCATACATTTTCAAACATTCCACTTTATTTTTAAACTTTTATTGCACCTCCATTGAGCCCCTGGTTGACTCTCTTTTGAATAGTGGCTAGTAGTTAAAAAAAATCTAATATATTTTATTTATTTGTTTGCCTGTTGCAAAGGCTATATTGTCATCCAAACCCTGCCCACAGTAACTACATTTTAGACAGGATGTGTGTAATATTTATTACAATTTGACCTACAGTAGGATCGGATGGGTCATTATTTTGATGATAAAAATATACAAATCCCAGGGGTTATTTATTATCCAAGTAATCGCTATTAATAGAATAGTAATCGATTTTTAGTTTTGGTCACTTTTACACATCCCTGCCTGATGGGAGGATGGATAGGGCGGACTACAGAATCAGGCATCAGCCAAGTTTAAATGTTCCACATGAACATTTAACCCATTTTGACCTGAGATCAGATTCTAAAAATGTCTTCTACATCCTGACAGTTTTCTGAAAAAGCTATGTTTCCATGTCAGTCGTTCTTCGATTTTTCAAAAATAGCAGACCTACAAGCTCGTAGCGCGCCACTCGGTGGCGCGCTATGAGCTTGTAGATCTGCTATTTTTCAATAGCTAAAGCATAACATAATGCTAACACCAAAAGGGGTTAAACTCTTGTTCTTGTCTTTTAATATATTGAATATTATTGCTCCAGTTGTAGCCACCATAAATACATTTCCAGCTCGTTCGAAGGTTTTTTAATCGATTCCATTCACGAGTCTGTAATCCAGGACTATTCCAGAGTCTTGCAGAGTTTTGTAAACTAGACTCTTACAGCTGTACAGTACAGTATGTTAACTACATGATGACATGTGTTAATTCTGATGAAGGCCAGCAGCCATGTTGATAAATTAAAAACATTCATTATATTATGGGAGCCAGAATGTGTGACACTTTTCTTCTTCTTTTTTAAAAGTATGTTTCCCAGTAGTCTGCACCTCACCACAGTGCTAGCCTGGAACTCGCCTATGCTTTTTATGGCATAGGCACTTTAGGCAGCTCCCGGCAGGATCCGCCGGGAGAAACTATGCGCAGCTGCGCGACATGAGACTAATTACTTAGAGCGACACAGAGAGAGAGACGAGTGTGTGTGTGTGTGTGTGCGTGTGTCAATTTAACAAAGGTGCAGACGATCAGAAATCAGCAGAGAGTGAGAGATGTTTGCACTTTGCACTACTCTATGCCGAATTGAAGTGGACTCGGACCCAGACTTCTTTTTTTCTCCCTGGAAAAAAAAACGTCTGTGTTTCCGCGGCTACAGTGCGTTGACCTTTTCTACTCTACAGTGCATTATAATAACCAACACAATGGTCTACCTGCTCTTCCATTCAGTGTTGTTTCTGGCAGCACATTTTGATTTTAGTTTTAGTTCCTAGTCTCTTGAATAGTTTTCATTTAGTGTCGGTCACATTTTAGACACCTGGAATGTGTTAGTGCAAGTCTAGTTTTTGTCGACTAAATATAAGATTTTAGTCGACTAAATCTACAGTTGATTTAGTCGACTAAAATGTATTTTGGCGGGCCTTGATGCCGTCTTAAAGGCTGGTTTTACTCTTGCTGAAAATAGCCGATCTACAAGCTCACAACACGATTTCCAGCATGCAACCAAGTGTAAAATGACTTATACTGGATCTCTTGTCCCTTCCTAACATTCTAGTCTAGTTTATAGCTGTTGACGAAATTGTCAATACATTTAGTTTTAGTCATCATAGCTTAGTTTTCATTTAGTTTCCATTTAGTTTTCGTCAGTGAAAAAAGGTAGTCGAGGGACGAACATTTTTGTCATAGTTTTAATCGACAAAAACAACACTGCTGAGACATTTTAGATCCTGTGGTCAGGTGGGGACTCCTACTGGTTGACAAGTGCTATTGCACGAAGCAGGTCAAAAACGATTTCACACAGCAATTTATCCTCTTACCAGAATAGCTGGGCTGTAGACATGAAGGGCGCTCGCGCGCAGCCACGGGACCGAAGCTCGAATCCTGGGTAGTAGGACATGAGTTGCTAATTTACTAATTACTATATAAAGCAGGACCGCAGAACCTGTTGGCGTTCTTCCAAAACCATGCATCAGCTCCACCGCTCATGACCTTCTCTAGTTTGTTGCATTGCATTCCATTCCATTTAGACCCGAGGCTGATTCTGGAAAAGAAAGAAAGTCTTCTAAATCTTAACAGTTTTCTGAAAAACCTATGTTTCTATGTCGGTTGTTCACCTTTTCCATGTCCAAGGACTCCCAGAATTATTTGTATTTATTTATGTCAGGGGTTCTCAACCTTTTTGGTTGGGGACCCCCGGAAATGCTTTGGCCATGTCTCGCGCCCCCTGCCCCGCGCCCCCCTCCCCAACCCTAACCCTAACCCCAATACAAACTGACTGCAAAAATAACCTTATTAGAGAAAATATATCATAAATGAATACTGAAACTGGATATAATCATTAAGGAAAGTGTATGCATGTACTATGTGTTCTATGTAAACTCTTCATTTCCTTTTTTTTTGTTAATAATTTGGGGACCCCCCAAAATAATTTGGTGTCCCCCCTAGGGGTCGCGACCCACAGGTTGAGAACCCCTGATTTATGTTGTCGTCCCCCCCCCCCACAGAAGCAGAAATTAGAGTTAAAAACGTTCGCTGTGAAAGAATATTTATTCAAAGAATTGTGCCACATTTTCACGATTTTTTCCAAAAATAGCAGATCTACAAGCTTGTAGCATGGCACTCGGTGCCGCGCTACAAGCTTGTAGATCTGCTATTTTTCAATAGCTTGAAGTATAACATAATGCTTCAAAAAACACAAAGGGAGTTCCCCGTCCAGAACAGCTTAATATCTTTGTAGCTCATATAATAATCCTCCTCTCCACTCCTCTCTGCTCTCCGTCTGCAGCCAACAAGCGCCGGAGCCTCTACGGAAGCCCCTACAGCCCTCAGGTGGGCTACGGCAGCCCCCAGGTGGGCTACGGCAGCCCCCAGGTGGGCTACGGCAGCCCGTACGGCACCAACGCGGCCAACAGCCCCTACAGCAGCGGCTTCAACTCGCCCTCCTCCACCCCCTGCAGAGTGCCCGCCGTCGTCCGGCAGCAGCTGATGCCCGTCAACACCGGTAGGTCGTTAGTACTATAGCTCCACATTTTCAAGCTCTTGCCGGTATACGAATGGAACCAAATGGACCCGTAAGAGTTGACAGAATTCTCTGCGGTCAGGGAGAAACCACCTAACTCCAAAGAAAACCATGTGTTTTTTAACACTAGCATGTCTGAAGTAAAATCAGACAGAAGTAGCATGTGCTTAACCCAATGGGCGGGAACCCCTTTTGGTGTTTTAAACCTTATGTTATAATTTAGCTATTGAAAAATAGCAGATCTACAAGCTCATAGCGCGCCACCGAGTGGCGCGCTATGAACTTGTAGGTCTGCTATTTTTGAAAAATCGTTAAAATGTGCCTCAAATCTTTCAGAAAATTGTCATGATTTAGAAAACTTTTTTTGTTTTTAATTTCGACGTCAGGCCTGAATGGGTTAAATTCATATTCAGAAAATGTTTCAGATGTCAAATAATGTCTGAGATGATAGAATGGTGATGGACGATGATGGTCATGGAAGGGGAACCATCTGAAAGCTTCATGGGACAAAGATAATCAACTTCAAAATCTAAAAAAAAAACGGTCAAAGATTTCCACTCTGGAAGGGGTTTTATTTTGTTATGTTTTCCCCGATAACGTAGTCGCCGTCTAAACGGAAGGCACATCAGATATTTTATTTTTGCCATCGCCGTGTAAAGATGGCCTAAGAATATATAGCAGCAATACATGTTGGTTAACTCCTATAGCGCCATTGCCGAAGATTATTGTCAAATTGAAGCCTAATTTTGATACTGACGCTTAACGCCCTTGCCGAAGATTAATGGCAATTGCGCTTTTATAGTGCATTCGATCGATCAAGCCATAATGCTACTTACGTTAGCCGGTTAGCTAGCACTCTCCAGTGCACCGGCATAGATCGATCATGTAAACAAGGCCTGTCTCGGCTCCGTCGAGCGTCCTAGGATAAGCTACTTCCGGTAGACTTGAACTGTGGCTTTTCAAAAATAAGAGCTCAAATTTAAAAAATGCTGGCGTGAATTGGATCCTAGTTTTCCAATAAATGCTAGCCGGGTAAGAGTTGAGGTGTGAAATGTGACCAGGTCTAGCAAAATGGTCCTCATCTCGCCTATAATGAAAAGGCAGAAAATCTAAAATAAACTTGATTTTTTTTGTGTGTGATTTTCGTTTTCTTTCATATTTAACACAGCTTGAATGTTGAAGAAAGTTTGCATTCCAACAGATTAATGATTTGGGCAAATTAAATGTATACATTTATAAGTCAAAGTAGGCTAGCCAGCTCTAGTTGTTGAAATGTTGTGAACATTCAAAGGGGATTTTCTCAGCTTTGGGTAAAACGGCACAATAATTTTAAAATGGTCATATCTCCTTCAAATATTTTCCAATTGCATTGAATGATACATCATATGAAAGCTTACATTATGTACCTTAATAATCTGTAAAAAACTGAAAAAATACTCTGGTCGAGATGAGGCCCTATTTGCCAGACCCGGTCACAAATGTGCGTCATTGTTGTTGTTTTCAGCTCACCAGCGCAACACCGCGGCGGCAGAGAGGAACCCCCCGCCGCTCAGCCCCCAGTCGTCTGTGGACAGCGAGCTGAGCACCTCAGAGATGGACGAGGACTCCGTGGGTTCGTCCACCACCTACAAGCTCAACGACGTCACGGACGTGCAGATACTGGCCCGCATGCAGGAGGAGAGTACGTAGAACCACTGTGGACGCCATTAAAAACACATTTTGTGCCCAAGACGTCTGTGGACGTCCTTGGTATTACCGCACGGGCATAGCCCAAGACGTCTGTGGACGTCCTTGGTATTACCGCACGGGCATAGCCCAAGACGTCTGTGGACGTCCTTGGTATTACCGCACGGGCATAGCCCAAGACGTCTGTGGACGTCTTTGAAAAAAAATAAATATATATATATATATATATATATATATATTTTTTTTTCAATCAAAACAATGATTTTTTTTTTTTTTTTATACGTGGTGCCAAAGTTTGTGTTTTCGCCATTGAGAATGCATTTGGCGTTTAAATTAAATAACTCAGAAACTATAAAACATTTCAAAGTAAAAAGTTCCAGCATGTGTCTCCACAGTCAGCTGAATTATAAAAAATGTGAATGGATTTTCTAGGTGAAAGTGATTTTTGGGCAGTTTTGCGTGGGCTCTCAATGTGTTAAAGGAGAATTCCATGCTGGAAGGCTTTTTTTTTTTTGTGGCTTTTGCCTTTATTTTATATTTTTATGGAGGGACAGACAGTAGGCTGACAGGAAATGGGGAGAGATATGGGGGGGAAGACATGCAGTAAAGGCTGTCAGGATCGGGAGTCGAACCCGCGGCACACTGCCAGACTGGATTACCAGCCAAGGTGCCTGGACCGCTGATCCATGGCCCAGGCCGCTGGAAGGCTTTCTTACCTTTCGGTGCAGTTGTTAGGTCCGCACCAAAGTGGTCCAGGTGTCATTTTGTGCAAAAAATTCATTATTGGCGGTAAGGCTGAACGATTAATCGTTTTCAAACCGAAATTGCGATTTGAAACCACGCGATTAGCAAATCGCAAAGGCTGCGATTAAAAAAAAAAATAATCATAATCAACCCGGAGCGCGTCTGATCCAGTATTTACAACACGGCTATACTGTGCTCTCTATTCTAACCAATCAGAAGTGTCCCTGCAGTGCATGTGACTGCAGTGCATGTGTACACGCTCGCGCAGTGCCCAAAACAAAGTCATCATTTACGTCTACTCTGCTCTGTGTTCAGTTCGTTGATGCTAATGCTACCATGCTAGAAGTCAGCAGCAGCTGAGGAGCAGATAGCGTCTGCGGAGCCCGAATAAACTTTCTTAAATCCGCACAATTTAATCCCAAAGAGATCAGGCACTTCGGGGATATGGCATTATTTTGGTTTTGACGTTACAGACGTCCAACAAGAGAGTTTTGTGCAAGACCTGTCATGGTACAGCGACAGTCAAAACATCCCGCAGCAACACCACAAACCTTCGCATGGCACGGGCGCTGTCCTGCTGTCCTGTCCCCTGTTTATTTTATTAATGCTACTTTGTCGTCGTCGTCCCCGATTCTAGTGAACCGGTCCCCATTGTGGTGCATGTACATTTGTAATGATTTGTCTGAGCGAGGTCCGCGAAATTGTACCGAGATCCGAGAGCCATCATTAAAAAAAAAAGCTTACACCAGGACCCGTGGTGGGAAAATAGCCGGCCAACAAGCTCATAAACATTAAAGTTAAAGTTATGAGCTTGTCTTAAACCTCAGACAAAATGATCTCTAATAATTGATAGCCTAATTCTGTCATCACATCTGTCAAAATGTAGCCTACACTTATGCAATGCATATGCTTTTATTTGGTTAAAAAAATCCCACCCGTGTGAAGTGAGGGGCGCTCTTATCATCATGACGTAAAATAGACACTAGGCCTATTTCTTTGCTCAGACAATGACATAAAATTGTCAATGGGAATTTAATGTTTGTGTAGGACGTTTGTGAACATAGTACGTGCACTGGATTTAGGAGGGGCTACTGCCCCTCCTAAACAAATAAATCAATTGAACATAATATCTAAATGTGAATATTAAATGAGAATCACAATATTGTGCTCTGATGATTAGATAACTGTAGCCTAATAGCAATTGCACTTAAATAGAAAGTCTGGAAATTACATTGCATTTATGGTCTGTATCCAGAGAGCTATTTACAATTATTTCTAACATTACAATTTTAACACACATTCTTATTGTAGTTTAAGTTAATTAAACACAGGTCAATTTGGTTAGCCTACATTATTTTGAGCTGTCTCACATCCTGTGAATCCTGACATCACTGCCTAGTAAAGTAAATTAATGGTATGCCATTTGGTAATGTTTCATTACTTTTTAAATGGACACAGTGTGAGCTTTACTTTTTAAGTGGTGCAACCACTTCATTATGGAGCTTTGTGTGTCTGTGGGTGGGTGGGTGGGTGGTTGGCTGGCTGGGTCTGTCCGAGCACGAAAATAGTGTCACTGTTGCGCAGCCTGTATAGGCCCTATATGATTATTTTAGGTGTGACAGTACAGTACAGTACAGTAATGTAGCGTAAGTCCCGGAAAAGACGCGCTGTGATTGGCCAGTGAGAGACATGGAGGAGTCGCAATGGGTGACGTCACTTGGCCAGCGAGCGACGCAGCGTTCCTTCAGCGTTCCCCCCCCCCCCCTCTTGCACACACATGGCTCCAACGAACTGCAGCGGCCAACGGGGGGGGGTGGCAACTGTCAGCAAGGGGGTGGTGAGGGTGGTCTCTCCTCCTGGTGGGGGCTCCTCACTGGCAGGTGAGCCAGTAAGGGGCAGCTGGTTACAAGAAATGTGTGGGGGGAATTCAGAAATCTGTGAAAAAAACGGGTAAAAATCAATCGACAACACATGTCGCAACCAAAACGAGACCTCTTTCACTAAGTTGAGTGTAACCCATTCTGGGCGGGAACCGCTTGTGGTGTTTTAAACATTGTTATAATTTAGCTATTGAAAAATAGCAGATCTACAAGCTCGTAGGTCTGCTATTTTTGAAAAATCGTATTTATTTCAGAAAACTGGAAGATTTAGAAGATTATTTTGTTTTAGGTCAGGCCTAAATGGGTTTGTTGCGTATGTGTACGATACGCCGAATACGATTTCCACTTCTTGAGAGTTATTCCTAGATAATGTGGAATGTTCAACCAGAACGCTTTCTAGCTAAGAATCAGATAAGGGACGGGGGAATGGAGCTGGTTGCAACAACAAGGCTGTGTGTTGTGTACGAGTAGCTGTTCACACGCTGCCTGGGGGTTCCAAACGCATGACAAGTATTGCAGGGCAGTAGAGAAACATGCAGGGGAACCGACACCCTTGTCTAATTTCACACACAATCACTTTAGTTGTGTGTGTGTGTGTATGTATGCCCAGATGACACGGTTTTGTACTGCTGTGGTTCTCAAAGACACCTAGGGGTCCTTGGGGCAGAGGAGGGGGGGGGGGGGGGGGGGGGGTTCAGTATTTTGTGTCTGTGTGTGGATGTGCAACTTGTGCGTGCACCTCTTGACCTGTGTGGATGTGCGTGTGCGTGGCATCTCTTGACATGTGTGTCACCTCTTGACCTGTGTGTGGATGTGCGTGCATCTCTTGACCTGTGTGTCTGTGTGTGGATGTGCGTGCACCTCTTGACCTGTGTGTCTGTGTGTGGATGTGCGTGCACCTCTTGACCTGTGTGTCTGTGTGGATGTGCGTGCACCTCTTGACCTGTGTGTCTGTGTGGATGTGCGTGCACCTCTTGACCTGTGTGTCTGTGTGTGGATGTGCGTGCACCTCTTGACCTGTGTGTCTGTGTGGATGTGCGTGCACCTCTTGACCTGTGTGTCTGTGTGTGGACGTGCGACTTGTGCGTGCACCTCTTGACGTGTGTGTGTGGATGTGCGTGCACCTCTTCACCTGTGTGTGTGTGTGTGTGGATGTGCGTGCACCTCTTGACCTGTGTGTGTGGACGTGCGACTTGTGCGTGCACCTCTTGACCTGTGTGTCTGTGTGTGGACGTGGGACTTGTGCGTGCACCTCTTGACCATTGTGTGTGTGTGTGTGTGTGTGTGCGTGCGTCTCTCCCCAGGTCTGAGGCAGGACTACGCGGCCACGGCCTCGCGGCGCAGCTCGGGCTCGTCGTGCCACTCGCTGCGCCGCAGCACCTTCAGCGACCACGACGACCTGGACGCCCACAGCCTGGAGGACGACGAGGACGCCACCACGGCCGGCGGCACGCTGCTGCACCACCCGACCTCCTCCTCCTCCTTCTCCAGCCGCTTCAGCCCGTCGCCGCGACACTCGCCCCGCGCCTCCCCGCGGAACTCGCCGCGCTCGCGCTCCCCGGCGCGCTCCTCCATGGAGTACGGCGGCGGTGGTGGTGGTGGTGGCGGGGGCGGGCGCGGTGGTGGTGGAGGCGGCTCGCCGCAGCCCGCCATCAGCCGCCTGCAGCAGCCGCGCCACTCGCTGCAGGGTCACGGCGGGGGCGGGGCGGCCGACCTGCAGACCAACGTGGTCAAGAACGAAGGTATGATGATGAAGCCGTTTTAGACCTGAGGACGATTCTACAAAATGTCTTCTAAAGTTTTCTTTTTTCTATGCGAGTCAAACATTTTCATGTCAAGGACCCCCAAGATTAATGTAATTGACCGCCGACCCCCATCTGAAAATATGTTGTTCCAGGGACCCCCCCCCCCCCAGAAGCAAAGATTTGAGTTAAAAACTTTGGCTCTGAAAGAATATAATATATTGAAAGATTTGCGCCACATTTTCACGATTTTTCAAAAATAGCAGATCTACAAGCTCGTAGCACGGCACTCGCGCTGCGCTATGAGCTTGTAGATCTGCTATTTTTCAATAGCTAAAGTATAACATAATGCTTAAAACACCAGAAGGGGGTTCCCGCCCAAAATGGGTTAAATGTTTGTTTAGGGCTGTTAAAACACATCTTGTGCCCAAGACGTCTGTGTACGTCTTTGGTATTACCGCACGTGCAGTGCCCAAGACGTCTGTGGATGTCTTTGAAAAAAAAAATATATATATATATATATATTTTTTTTTATTTATTTTTTAAACCAAAAAAAAAATCATATTTTTTTTTTTTTTGTAATACGTGGTGCCAAAGTTTGTGTTTTCGCCATTGAGAATGCATTGGGCGTTTAACTCAGAAACTATAAAACATTTCAAAGTAAAAAGTTCCAGCATGTGTCTCCACAGTCAGCTGAATTTAAAAAAAAAATGAATGGATTTTCTAGGTGAAAGTGATTTTCACCCACTTTTGCGCGGGCGCACAAATTGTTAAGTGACGTTTCGTCCTCCACACGGACATGCAAAACATCCCACACGCCCCCTCACTTGACACGAGTGTGATCGCCGTCGTCGTTGTTGCCCCATTTGCAGAGAAGCTGCGCCGTAGTCTTCCCAACCTGACGCGCCCCTCCTCCTCCTCCTCCTCAGCGGCTGCTGCTGCGGCCCCCTCCCCACCGCCGCCGCCGCCAGCAGCCCCCCCCTCCGAGCCGGTGAGGAACAGCCGCAGCTGTGAGTCCAACCTGCAGGTGGCCAACGGAGGAGGCTCCCCGCAGCGACAACACCACCACGTCCAGTCTGCCAGTGAGTACCAAACAGCGGTCAGGGACGGCTGGGTGTTTAGTGTAGCCGTGCCGCACTTCAGTTCTGCTAGTTTCTACATTTCATTCGTTTTTCCATCTGCCACTGATATATAATATAACGCGATTATACATTTTGAATATAGGGATGCACCGATGACACCGAACCCATTTAGGCCTGACGTCGAAATAAAAAAAAAAGTCTTCTGAAATAATATATATATTTCAAAGATTTGTGCCACATTTTCACGATTTTTCAAAAGTAGCAGACCTACAAGCTCGTAGCGCGCCACTCGGTGGCACGCTATGAGCTTGTAGATCTGCTATTTTTCAATAGCTAAAGTATAACATAATGCTTAGTTAAAACACCAAAAGGGGTTCCCGTCCAGAATGGGTTAAACCCATTTTAGGATTTGTGGTTTCAGTGGTTCTCAAACTACTTCATGTCAAGGACCCCAAACATATGTAATTGGCCGCCGACCCCCATCTGAAAATATGTTGTTCTCCAGGCACCCCCCGAGAAGCAAAGATTTGAGTTAAAAATTTTCACTCTGAAAGAATAAATATTCAAAGATTTGTGCCACATTTTCAAGATTTTTTTTCACGATAAAAATCGTCTACTGCCATTGGTTAATGTCAAATTGTATTTGCCGATACCGATAACGATATATGTGGCCGACGCATCGGTACTACCGACACATCAGTGCATCCCTAATTTGTAACCACTTTCAACCCTATTTTAGGCACATTTTATTTAAACACAGAAATCCCAAATCGAACCGATCCATATAACCTCACAATCTTGTAGATTTGTCTATTTTCTGCCGCATGTATATGTTGTATAACAAAGTATAAAGTGGTTAAATAATATACTATAATATTGGTGAGTTTCACAGGCTGATTCTGATTTTGAAATGAATTAACGTTTTATCCAAATAGGTTGTGTTACATCATGTCCATGTTTGAATTAAATGCCCCGTCGACTTTCTTTCCTTTTTTCTTTTGTACAAATAACACTCGTTTCTGACAATAACGTTCCATCTATGACACTGTCTGCTCTGAGTCGGGTTCTGTTCATCCTCTTTTCTCTGGCTGCAACTTTGAAAGAACTGTTTCTTTGTCAGTGTTGATTTTGACAGCAAAATTTAGATTTTATTTTTAAGTCGGTCTCTTGGATAGTTTTCAATTAGTTTTAGTCCCATTTTAGTCACCCGGAATGTCTTAGTGTTTACGGTTGATTTAGTCGACTTAAATGTATTTTTGGCGTCCCCTTGATGCCGTCGTAATGGCTTGTTGATCGGCTATTTTCAGCATGCAACCAAGTGTAAAATTAAGGTCTTTTACTTCTACTGGATCTCTTGTCCACTAGTCCCTTCCTAACATTTTAGTCTAGTTTTTTTTAATTTGTCGACGAAATTGTCAATATATTTGGCCTCTGTTTTAGTCATTGTGGCTTAGTTTTCATGTAGTTTCCATTTTAGTTTTTCGTCGGTGAAAAAAAAAAAAAAAGATAGTCGACGAAACATTTCTCGCCGTGTTAGTCGACGAAATCAACACTGGTTTGGAATCCTTTTATAAACTCTGTCTTCACAGTTCCTCTTCCTTTCTGCTACCAAGTTTCAACTACAGTTGGGTGCCACCGATATTGTCCCTTATCATTTGACCCATTTAGGCCTGACCTCAAAATTTAAAAAAAATCCTTCTAAATCCTCCAGTTTTCTGAAATAAATATTTTCACGATTTAAAAAAAAAAATAGCAGACCTACAAGCTCGTAGCGCGCCACTCGGTGGCGCGCTATGAGCTTGTAGATCTGCTATTTTTCAATAGCTAAATTATAACATAATGTTTAAAACACCAAAAGGGGTTCCCGCCCAAAATGGGTTAACTGTCCTTTTGCGCAGATCACGCAAACCTCAGCAAAAAGAAAAGGACAAAATCGATGGCCTCCAACTGTAGCCAATCTACATTGACACGTTGTGAGCTTGTAAGACTGGCCATTTTAACTATTCAAAAATGTTTTGAAAATTTTAAAAACCAATAAAAATATTAAAACTGAAAAATGTTTTGCAAAATAGTAAAAAAGAAAAAAAAAGGCAAAGAAGTTTAGGGATAAGGGGTTTAGCGATGACGAAAACGGAGCCCATAGTGTCTATTTTACGTGATGATGTACGATGATAAGGGGGCCCCTCACTTCACACCCATGTGGTGATTATTATTATTTTTTTTAAATGTTTGCCATTTTTCAACATGGCAACAATTGACAATTAGCCCTTCACTAAGTCCCTCCCCAACCCATCCTTGTCCAATAGGCACGTTAGCAGCCAAGTCAAAGCTTGACCTGCATAGCAACCGTTGCTAAACTATTTGGGGTGGGATTTAGTGAAGGGCTAATTGGGCAAAAGATAATTAGGATTATCGCAAATAATTGCTATTAGGCGAATGTAATAATTGTGGCAGGCCTACACACGGTGTAAGTGTAGTAAGCGTGCTGTAAAGCGTCTTTGGGTACTTAGAAAAGCGCTCTATAGATTTGAGATTATTATTATTATTATTATTAAGAGCGTAAGTACTGTACACTAGGGCATTCACTTCTAGTCATTTTTACTAGTTGCCTAGTTGCCTAGTTTACTAGTCGACTAGTCGACTAGTTGTTTAACTACCTATTATGTAAAAAATAAAAAAAATACACTTTTTTTTTTCTTCTTATCAACTAGTCAACTAGTACCAACAAGGTCGACTAGTGGATTTACTAGTCGACTAGTAAACTAGTCGACTAGTTGCATTAATGCCCTACTGTACACACGGTAGTATTGTCTCAGATTTCAATAGGAGTTCAGACATCGAACCTGTGTGGACTAAAACGCTGTTCAGTGTAATCCCATAAAGACCATAATGATGGTGTCGTTGCTATTCCCACACACACTATAATCCCTCTCAGGGCTACCTACCTGAGGGGTCACAACACGGCGCTGGGCTGCTTAAATTTGTAGTAAGAACATGATTTTAATCCTGCATTAGACGACTTCCTAACGACATGTGGACATGTTGATAGTTAATCACTTGGTTCGGTTTCCTTTTGAAAACCATACCAGACCATCTTTGATCCAGCAGTACCCAATTATTTTTCTTATCCGAGTCTTGGCTGTACTGAGCATGTGCGAAAACCCTTAAAGGTGTAGTGAAATTAAAAATATGTTTTTTCACACTTTTAGACCATATCCGTGGTCATCATATGGGCATACCTAACAATGGATGCCAAAAAAATGGGAAAATTCACATTTTTGTGTGTTTTTATATCAAACGTCCATAAAAATATATTTGTATTACTTCCTGAAAACGAAAACGTGCTGCGTGATGACGTGTCGAGGCCCACATCGATAAAAGCCAATAAAAATGAAGCTAATCTGTTTAATTCCCCATATGTGCGCATCCGTGCAGCACAGCTGCTATTGATTACAGAAATCCTCCGTTTTTATTTTATTTTATAACATCCAGACAGTGTATTACTCGGTTTCAACTTAATCATCACGCTAAAATATGTATCTCAAAACATTATAGGGTAGAAATAAGCCACATAACAGTAAACTGGTACAGCTGGCCGTCTATCTGATTTGTAAACAAACACACGGCATGCTGCTGCGTATAGCATAGCAACCGTCCCTAGCTACCGTCCCATCGCCTGAAGGGATGCGACGCTCTGATTGGTTCAGAAACTTCAGACCGGTGTTTCAACTTGAACCGTTTGAAACTTCAAAATAAAATGTCCACCATTTCCGTTGCACTGCACCTTTAAAAGCCTCGTTTGATGCTCCATGCCCTAGATGGCCGAGAACGAGCGGCAGACCTATAGGCCTACAAGCTCACAAGGACAAGCGTTTTTTTCCCGCAAACGCGTTGTGGTCTTCTAGGTCCGCTATTGTCAGCGCGAGACACTGTCGCACGACAAAAGTATGAATCAGGCCCAACCCTCCCCCTCACTCTCACACACCTGTTTTTTTGTGTGTCTGATGATGAATGTTTAAAAGCATGCACCACCTCCTCCTCCTCCTCTCTGACCGCTTTTCCACCGGTTGGGAACCGGTTCAGTCCAGAACCAGTTTTTAGTCCATGAGCCAGACCTCCAACATTGTAACGTTAATTATGAATTGAGTGGGCAAAACCATACCTGTATTAAATTGTTTATAGCATAATATATAAGTACATTTATATATGATAATCCTTCCACAGGAGTAGCGTTTTTTATATATATATATTTTGCATATTTTCCGTCATAATACCTAATTTGCATATTTAAATGTACAATTTCAGAAACCGTGTAATACAATAAATCATTGTCTTCGTGTAAGTAACCAACAGGAGAAGTTTCATGGTGATAAATATGAATTACGTGTTTACCTATTCACCTATCACGTGTATACTGTAGGTGAAAATAACACAAAATGTGGTGTGATAAATATGAAAAGGATACTGCTGTGGAAGGGTTATCGATCATAATATTCATGTACTTATATCGATCCTATAAACAATTTAATATAGGTATGGTTTTGTGCCCACTCAATTCATAATTAACGTTCCAATTTTGAAGGTCTGGGCTCATGGAACCGGTGGAAAAGGGGCCCTCTGTGCTGACACTGACAGGCTGGCTGTCTTTTCTACCTGGCTGGGACTGACTCTGTTCTGGCATTCAGACACAGCTGCCTGCAATTCGTTTGGCTGCATCGCCCCCTAGTGGCCTTGTTATTATTTATTTACCGCACACACACACACTTCTGGCCGAGAGTTAACCAACCGGCGGCTTGGGCTGACCTCCTCCTCCTCCTCCTCCTCCACTGTGCCTCCTCTCTGCTGCTGCTCCCACTGGTTGTGTCGGTTTTCGTGACTGAACCTGTCCCTGTTTTCCCCAGCAGCAGGACAGCTCCCACGGTACTCGGCCCCCTCTCGCGCCTCCCCGAAACACAAACAGCACCTCCAAAGCCCGTCGTCCCTCCGAGGTAACCCTCCCCCAGAACCCCCCCCACGTCCCGCTGTCTTCTACAACAGTACTGGTTCCCCCGAAACTTTTTCATGTCAAGGACCCCCAAATGGACACTCATTAGCCCGCGGACCCCCCCATTTGAAAATGCATGCCAGGCTCTAGCAGTGATTCTCAACCTGTTTAATTTCAAGGACCCCCAGTTTGACATGCATTGATTAGTCTATATGGACCCCCATTTAATGGAATTTCTATCTCTGGGACCCCAATTTTTATTGTAAAAATCAATGTTAATTTAACTCTGAGAGTGTACAAATGGAACCAAACGGACCCGCTAGGGTCCGTTTGGTTCCATGGGTTCCGTGGGTTCTCCCACTTTGAGAACCACTATGCTACAACTCAAGGGGCTCTGGGATAAATTCTGTCAGGCACAAACGACGCACAGCATATACCTCAATGTACCGGTGTGCGGATAGTTCTTTAGACAAGGACCCCCCCCCCCCCGAATTGAGTTGAAAACATGAGGTCAAGTCCGTTGCTCTCCCCAGGTTGGCAGAGGGGAGTGTGTAGCGCCCAGGATCACACTAAGATAATGGACACTGGGTGGGGGAAAAAAAACGGGTTACAAAAATTGTGGGATTAAAAAGTATAACCAAAGAAAAGGACGTATTGGTCATGGACCCCCACACATCTGAAAAGGTTTTCTGCCAGGGACCACCCCGCCCGCCCCTCCCTCCTCAAGAGAAGATTTATGTTCACCCCTCCCTGAGTGGAATTCTCAGCAGTAGCGTAAAAGTAGTACCGTAGATGGATCAGCAATAGGAGCTATAGTGTTGCTAGCACAGCTGGTGGGCAGCGCACATCTAATCTGTACATGAGTTGGATAGAAATGGATAGAAAGTGAGAATTGTACCACTAGACTACACACAAGACTACAAGCTGCGGAGTTCTTCCAGACACGGTATCATGGACAGTACATAACGTGTCTTTAAAAACAAAAAAAAACATTTAGAACTGAGGACGATTCTACAAATGTCTTCTAAATCAGTTGTCTGAAAAACCCTATGTTTCTATGTCAGTCGTTCTCAAATATTTTCATGTCAAGGACCCCCAAAATATATATTAATACATTGTTCCATGGACCCCCCAGAAGCAAAGATTTGAGTTAAAAAAACGTTCGCTCTGAAAGAATATATATTCAAAGATTTGTGCCGCATTTTCACGATTTTTCAAAAGTAGCAGACCTACAAGCTCGTAGCGCGCCACTCGGTGGCGCGCTATGAGCTTGTAGATCTGCTATTTTTCAACAGCTAACATAATGCTTAAAACACCAAAAGGGTTTCCCCGTCCTGAATGGGATTTTAAAGGGATTTAGAGTTTCTCTACGTGTCTCTTTTGCAGAGCAACTTCAATGTGTAGATGATGATAAGCCAAGAGGTTCTCTGGGCTGTTGCTCCTCCATCCATTGTGGATGAAAATGACAGCATGGCGTGTGTGCCTGACGACGTCATGTCAGACCGGTGTTTGTCTGAATATTAAAGGAGAATTCCATACTAAAAGGATTTCTTTACTTTTCTTTGTAGTTGTTACGTCCCCACCAAAGAGGTTATTCGCTTATTTCCATCGCTCAAAATTATTATTTTGTTGTATATATCCTCTCTTCATAATGTAAATAATATTCCAAGCGGCATACTTTACTACTTATGTCGATGACAATAAGCGAATTAGCACAACACCCCATAGCCCCATTCAATTCCCATTCCATTCAATGCAATTCATTGAGGGCTTATGGTAGGGGAAATAGCCAATAAGGAGTTTTTGCACAAAAAAAACACCTGGACCTCTTTGGTGGGGACGGAACGACTACAAAGAAAGGTAAGAAAGGTAAGAAAGCCTTCTAGCATGGAATTCTCCTTTAACCCATTAAGGCCTGACGTCGAAAAAAAAACGTTCGCTCTGAAAGAATATATATTCAAAGAGTTGTGCCGCATTTTCACGATTTTTCAAAAAATAGCAGATCTACAAGCTCATAGCGCGCCACTCGGTGGCGCGCTACGAGCTTGTAGATCTGCTATTTTTCAATAGCTAAAGCATAACGGCGAGGAATAAGTGTAGGGGGGAGGTGGACCGAAGGAGGTGCCATAGCCGATGAGGTGACATTTGGAAAAAAAGTGTCTATGGCCGCGTTTTCGCCCAAGGAGTCTTTTTCGTGCCAAACAAATGCTTGCAATGGATTCATTCACTCATGAAACCCCCCCCCCCCCAAGTTTGACCCGTCACATGCTACTTAAAGCAGAACGAAACATTTGTATTTCCCTGCATACAGGTTTTTTTTTTTTCGTACCCCAATGTTCAGCAGCTGTCACAGTTGAGTTGGAACAAACTGAGAGGTGATAGTAGACTCCTTTTTATGGAGACATTTTGTGAAGAAAGCTATTGGTATTTGGTTAGCATTTATTTTCCAGATTGGTCCAAAATTTGTCTTTAACAGTTCTACTGCGTAATCCGCGTTTCCCCGCATTATAATCAAATATCCTACGCTGCCTGGATTGTTTTGTTACCTTTTAGATCATACGCTGAAGTATCCGGTCCAAATCCGTTCCTCCGTTTGTTTTTGTACGATCGCACCACCCGCCATCTTGCTACACCACAAGCCGGCTCCATAAAACCACATACCATGAGGCCGTGTCTTCCGTTCACTTGCATTGGACTCAATTTCCCAGAAGCCCTAGCAGCCCAGCATAAATTTCGGTTTACAAAGCTCTGCTCCGCGGCAGAGGCGGACTTTTTTTATTATTATTAATGCGATGCGATTTAGACACATAAAACAAATGGCGGGGATGTCGTATTACGCAGCATCGGAACACTGGAGTAAACAATTCTCGGCCGTCAAACTGTTAACTGTCCCTAACTTTAGGCTGTCGCCAGTCTTTTGGATTGGATGCAGGCAGCAAGCAGAAGACAGTGAAGGGGGGGGGGACTTCAAAACATTTAGCTCGGTAGAAAATATGTTCTTTCACTAAGCTTGGCTTTTTATTTTTGTTAGTGTTAATTTGGAGACTTCTTGTAAATTAAGTAGTGCAGCATGCTTAAACAAAATTGGTTTCATTTTACGCTCTCGAGAGTTAACCCATTCAGGCCTGACGTCGAAATTAAAAAAAAAAGTTTTCTAAATCATGACAATTTTCGGAAAGATTTGAGGCACATTTTAACGATTTTTCAAAAATAGCAGACCTACAAGTTCATAGCGCGCCACTCGGTGGCGCGCTATGAGCTTGTAGATCTGCTATTTTTCAATAGCTAAATTATAACATAATGTTTAAAACACCAAAAGGGGTTCCCGCCCAAAATGGGTTAATGGTTAATGTGGTTAAACGCTAACGTGACATGGATGCGTTCCAGGTCTCAATGGATTAAAGATCTATAAGGGTCCATTTGGTTACCAACTCTCCCATCATTTAGCTGGGGACCATCTGGAACCCCCTCAAGGACCACTGGTTGAAAACCACTGAATTGGATTATTTATATATATATATATATATATATATATATATATCGCCCCAAATGCTCATTGATATACTTTGAAACGGCCGCGTCGACAAAACCAAGCTGCATTTTTTTCAACTTTGCTTGACAAAATGTACAATCATCTCCAGCTTGTGTTGCTGGCTCCGACATGTTCCACATGTACATCACATGGCACACTGCCTTCACATACAGTAGGGCTTTAAGCAACTATTCAACTAGTCGACTTGTAAATCCACTAGTCGACCTTGATGGTACTAGTTGACTAGGGTTCCTTTTTCCCCCCTCTTTTTTTTGTAGGCCTCAAGATCAGCTAGATTATAGTTATAGTCACCAATGTACACAGTTTTTAAATGTACAACTCTATATATATATATATATATATATGTGTGTATATATATATATATACCTATTATTTATTTATTTTTTATTTTGATTTACATAATAGGTAGGCCTAGTTAAACAACTAGTTTACTAGTCGACTAGTAAATCCACTATTCGACCTTGTTGGTACTAGTTGACTAGTTGATAAGAAAAAAAGGGGAAAAAAAGTTTATTTTTTTCCCGATTTTGTAGGCCTCAAGATCAGGTAGATTATAGTTATAGTCACCATGTACACAGTTTTTCAATGTACAAATATTTATTTCCAAAAAAAATAAAAAATATTTTTTAATTTATTTAATTTTTTACATAATAGGTAGTTAAACAACTAGTCGACTAGGCAACTAGTCAACTAGTACACATGACTAGAAGTGAATGAAAGCCCTAACACACATCTCTACATTTCTAGAGATCCTCTCGGGTGTTTTGATGTTTCATGTTCTTCGACGTCGTCGGGGTCCTTAATCTCTCCCATACCACTCCAACCTAACACCACTAATAAGGCCTAATCCATTAGAAAGCTGTTTAGAATGTCTACTAAATAATGATACTCTCTCATATATGTATATTAATTACATAACGTTAAGAGCCCATCAATTTGTATAAAGTGTCCCTAGGTTTTCCTGAAGGGGTCTGTTGTACACATTTTTTGCTCCACACTGGGGCTTCTTCTATAACAGGGGTGGGCAACTTTGACGATGGAGAGGGCCACTATATTTCCACACTCACTCCCTAGGGCCATATATTACTGTCGTAGCAAAAATATTTTTGCTATATTCAAATTGAAATCTTACATTTTTGCTATTTTTTAATTGGAATCCTGAAAACGAACATTTTTATGTACTTCCAAATGCCTTTTAATTATACTTGTGTTGAGCATTGAGCTACTAATTTAGACTGAAGTAATTAAAGCGGGTCATGTTTGCATGTCGTGGAATTGTAACAGCTGAAACCAATATTATATCAGTATCCTGACATTAACCTGAGGGCCACATTAAGTGAAGGTGGGGGCCAGGCGCATGTGGCCCCCGGGCCGCCAGTTGCCCACCCCTGTTCTATAATAATAATAATATGAACCCGTTAAGCTTTCCTCACAGCCATCTCTCCTGTCTTGGTTCTGTGTTTAGTCCCCCTGTCGTGTTGCTTCGGAGAAGAAGCCGATTTCAGTGAGTATTCACTGAGGCTGAACATTGTGACCCTGTGGTTGTGTGTGTGTGGCTGTGCTGTGCTGTGCTGTGCTGTGCTGGTTTCAGTGTTGTTTTTGGCAGCAAATTTTGGTTTTAGTCATAGTCTTTTGAATAGTTTTCATTTAGTTTTAGTCACCTGGAATGTCTTGGTGTTAATCTAGTTTTAGTCGACTAAATCTACGGTTGATTTCGTCAACTAAAATGTATCTTGGCATTTTGCCGTCGTAATGACTGATTTCACACTTGCTGAAAATAGCAGATCTACAAGCACACAACGCGTCGCGCTGCTATTTTCAGCATGAAACCGACTTATACTAAATCTCTTGTCCACTAGTCCCTGTTTAACATTTTAGTCTAGTTTTTTATTTGTTGACGAAATTGTCAATATTTTTTAGTCATCGTAGCTTAGATTTCATTTAGTTTCCATTTAGTTTTCGTCAGTGAAAAAAGGTAGTCGACGAACATTTTCCGTCATAGTTTGTGTCGACAAAATCAACACCGGGCCTGGTTTGCAAGCAGTATTTGGCCGTGTTATTTCCTCATTTCTCAACACCGTAGTGAGCAGCTCATAAGATACATACAGTTGGGTGCCACCGATATTGTCCCTTATCATTTGACCCATTTAGGCCTGACCTCAACATTTTAAAAAATCCTTCTAAATCCTCCAGTTTTCTGAAATAAATATTTTCACGATTTAAAAAAAAATAGCAGACCTACAAGCTCGTAGCGCTATGAGCTTGTAGATCTGCTATTTTTCAATAGCTAAATTATAACGATGTTTAAAACACCAAAAGGGGTTCCCGCCGAAAATGGGTTAACTGTCCTTTTGCGCAGATCACGCAAACCTCAGCAAAAAGAAAAGGACAATATCGATGGCCTCCAACTGTACATACATAAGATATGCTACGCATATGTGTTCCTCCTCCGTTGCGTCCCTATTATTATTATTATTATTTTCATGGTTGCAAAAGATTTGTGTTTTTTGTTCTCGTCTCGTTGTTTTTTTGTTTTGTGTGTGAATGCAGTTCCTCCTAATAAGGCCTGGTGTTATATGTGGTTGTTTGCCAGTGTCGCGCATCATCAACAGTAGCCCCGATCTACTAAGCTTATATATAGATCTACAAGCTTATATATAGATCTACAAGCTTATATATAGATCTATTAAGCTTATATATAGATCTACAAGCTTATATATAGATCTGTCATTTTGTGTTTATGTGCAGCACGATGCGATTAACCACGTCTACGTCGGGTGTTCAGGGCTACCCGGTCTCACCCAAAACATGGTGGAATTGCACGGAATTGCAGTTCCGTAAAAAAAATCTGTACATATGACACTGAAATCCTCCCCATAGACAATAGGGACTTTAACCCATTTTGACCTGAGATCAGATTCTAAAAATGTCTGTTTGAAAATGACGGTTTTCTGAAAAGGCTATGTTTCTATGTCAGTCGTTCTTCGATTTTTCAAAAATAGCAGACCTACAAGCTCGTAGCGCGCCACTCGGTGGCGCGCTACGAGCTTGTAGATCTGCTATTTTTCAATAGCCAAAGCATAACATAATGCTAACACCAAAATGGGCTAAAAGTCCCTATAACGACCGTCTCTACCGACGCAGCCACGGTGACAACATGGCACTTCCCGTACTACAGTGAAAGCCACGCCTCCGCTGTCGTGTAATATGTATGGATTTTTCCGGGGGGTTTAGGCGTGCATGTATGTACGGAATTTTGCAATTCCGTGCTATTTCTGGCCGTGTTTCTGTGAGATGGGGTTGGTTCGGGCCCACACATGTCTGCCATGTGTCATACATATATGTGACCAGATTTGACTGAGAGACTGCCATCGCGCAAATTCCAGCTTTTCACCAGAGGAGAAAAACTTTTTTTTTTTTCTTTTTTTTTCCAAAATGAGTTAATAGTACAGGCAGACTCTTCACATACTAGAGCATGTCTGAAATAAGTGTCTGAGCTGAAATCGACATGTAAATATGAAATCAATGCTTAAACATGTCCACAGAAGCGAACCTTTCAAGCCTGTTTTCTCAACTCGCTGTTTTCTGCAAGACATTACTCTATAAGCCATATCTCCTAAACTGGTGGGTCAAACTGAACAACCAATATGTCAATTTGAAGCTATGATTCCCTGCTTTTATATGACATGAAAAAACGAAAATTCAAAAAAATCCAATGGCAGTCTCTGTCAAATTTTGTCACATATGTGACCAGGTCTAGCAAAATGGTCCTCATCTCGCCTATAATGAAAAGGCAGAAAATCTAAAATAAACTTTTTTTTTTTTTTGTGATTTGTTTTTTTTTTCCATATTAACACAGCTTGAATGTTGAAGAAGGTTTTCATTCCAACAGATTATTGATTTTGGCAAATTAAATGTATACATTTATAAGTCAAAGTAGGCTATAGCCAGCTCTAGGTGTTGAAATGTTGTGGAACATTCAAAGGGGATTTTCTCAGCTTTGGGTAAAACGGCACAATCATTTTAAAATGGTCATATCTCCTTCAAATATTTTCCAATTTTTTTTTTCATTGAATGATACATCATATGAAAGCTTACATTCTGTACTTTAATAATCTGTAAAAAACTGAAAAATTACTCTGGTGGAGATGAGGGCCTATTTGCCAGACCCGGTCACATAGTTTGTATATGTATTGTTCCTCAGACCCCCATCGTGCTGTGAATCATTTGTGACTAAATTTGATTGAGGGGCTGCCATTGGATTTTTTTTGAATTTTCGTTTTTTCATGTCATATAAAAGCAGGGAATCATAGCTTCAAATTGACATATTGGTTGTTCAGTTTGACCCACCAGTTTTGGAGATATGGCTTATAGAGTAATGTCTTGCAGAAAACAGCGAGTTGAGAAAACAGGCTTGAAAGGTTCGCTTCTGTGGACTCTAACATTACACCTAGCTACATGTTTAAGCTTTTATTTCATATTTACATGTCGATTTCAGCTCTGACACTTATTTCAGACATGCTCTAGTATGTGAAGAGTCTGCCTGTGCTATAAACTCATTAAAAAAAAAGATTTTCTCCTCTGGTAAAGCTGGAATTTGCGCTAATGGCAGTCTCTCAGTCAAATCTGGTCACATTTTTGCTCGACTGAGAACTAGTGAGGAACCCCCGAAAGGCTCTTAGGCCAGTAGGCCTTGACCCAGGCTGTGCCCCTATAGAGCGTCGCGTTCCATGGACCAGGAAATGAATCCCAATGCATTTTTCCTCATAGACATTTCAGAAAGTATTTATTTAAAGACGGTTACGCCGCGGACAAAGCCAACTCGAGTCGTGACAACTCATGACAACACAAATAATTACAAAGAAGAAAAACAACAAAAAAAAGTGTAACCTTCTTCTTTCTAATTATTTCTTCGGCCCAAAAAATTGTGTGTGTTGTCATGATTTGTCACGACTCCAGTTGGCTTTGTCCGCGGCGTAAACGTCTTTAAATAAATACTTTCTGAAATGTCTATGAGGAAAATGAACGGAGAATCATTTCCTGGTCCATGGTAGGGGGCGGGACTGCGACGCCCTATAGTAACAGTGGTGGGGAGAAAAAGTACTCACATTTTGCACTTGAGTATCAATGCTGCAATTCTAAGTAATACTCTGTTAACAAGTAAAAGTCTGGAGTTCAGAAAGTACAAACGTATTGGCATCAAAATGTACTTTGGCATCAAAAAGTACCAACGGTAGAAAGTAGTCGTTGTGCAGAATGTCTCGTTTCGAGTTTTCAAATGTATGAACATCATTTGAAAATAGCCGATCTACAAGCTCACAATGCGTCGCGATGCGACGCATTGTGAGCGGGGGTCACGAGACGTTAGCCAAAGCATTTCCTGAGCCTCAAAACGTTTGAGAACCTCCTGGCCTAGTAGGTATAATCCTAAACTAACGTCTCGTTATCCTAAATGAGAACCTCCTGGCCTAGTAGGTATAATCCTAAACTAACGTCTCGTTATCCTAAATGAGAACCTCCTGGCCTAGTAGGTATAATCCTAAACTAACGTCTCGTTATCCTAAATGAGAACCTCCTGGCCTAGTAGGTGTAATCCTAAACTAACGTCTCGTTATCCTGAATGAGAACCTCCTGGCCTAGTAGGTATAATCCTAAACTAACGTCTCGTTATCCTAAATGAGAACCTCCTGGCCTAGTAGGTATAATCCTAAACTAACGTCTCGTTATCCTAAATGAGAACCTCCTGGCCTAGTAGGTATAATCCTAAACTAACGTCTCGTTATCCTAAATGAGAACCTCCTGGCCTAGTAGGTATAATCCTAAACTAACGTCTCGTTATCCTGAATGAGAACCTCCTGGCCTAGTAGGTATAATCCTAAACTAACGTCTCGTTATCCTAAATGAGAACCTCCTGGCCTAGTAGGTATAATCCTAAATGAACCTCCTGGCCTAGTAGGTATAATCCTAAATGAACCTCCTGGCCTAGTAGGTATAATCCTAAATGAGAACCTCCTGGCCTAGTAGGTATAATCCTAAACTAACGTCTCGTTATCCTAAATGAGAACCTCCTGGCCTAGTAGGTATAATCCTAAACTAACGTCTCGTTATCCTAAATGAGAACCTCCTGGCCTAGTAGGTATAATCCTAAACTAACGTCTTGTTATCCTAAATGAGAACCTCCTGGCCTAGTAGGTATAATCCTAAACTAACGTCTTGTTATCCTAAATGAGAACCTCCTGGCCTAGTAGGTATAATCCTAAACTAACGTCTTGTTATCCTAAATGAGAACCTCCTGGCCTAGTAGGTATAATCCTAAACTAACGTCTCGTTATCCTAAATGAGAACCTCCTGGCCTAGTAGGTATAATCCTAAATGAGAACCTCCTGGCCTAGTAGGTATAATCCTAAATGAACCTCCTGGCCTAGTAGGTATAATCCTAAATGAGAACCTCCTGGCCTAGTAGGTATAATCCTAAATGAGAACCTCCTGGCCTAGTAGGTATAATCCTAAACTAACGTCTCGTTATCCTAAATGAGAACCTCCTGGCCTAGTAGGTATAATCCTAAACTAACGTCTCGTTATCCTAAATGAGAACCTCCTGGCCTAGTAGGTATAATCCTAAACTAACGTCTCGTTATCCTAAATGAGAACCTCCTGGCCTAGTAGGTATAATCCTAAATGAGAACCTCCTGGCCTAGTAGGTATAATCCTAAACTAACGTCTCGTTATCCTGAATGCCTTTTCTCCTTGTGTCTTCCCCGCCGCGGCTGCCCTGCTCCACAGTCCCGTCTCCCAGTAAGCTGCGGACGCCGGCCACACCGTCTCCGCTGGCGCTGCGGCAGCCGGTGAAAGCTACCTCCACGCCGCCCGGCTCGGCCACCTCCACGCCCACGCGCTCCCTGGCCCCGCCCCGCAGCGGCCTTCCGCGGCCCAGCGCCTCCTCCGGAGGAGGGGGGGGAGGAGGAGGGGGCATCCCCCTGCCCCGCAGCAAGCTGGCGCAGCCCGTACGCAGGTACGGAAGCTTGTAGATCTGCTATTTTTTGGTGGTTAAAATCATTGTGAAATAAACGATTTGTTCTGTGGTTCTCAGAGCCTTAATTAGTCATCAGTAACACCTGTAAAGAATGCAGGGAAGTAGGCCCCCGGAAGTAGGACATTGCAACATTTGACCTCAGCTACATTGTGGGATGTGAGAGCTAGTCTTAATTATGTTAGTTAGTTATTTAGTTAGTTAGTCTCATTTATTGTCCACGTGTGGAAATTTGTCTTCGGTCTCAACAACAGTAAAAAACGGTAACAACACTTACACAATAATTTCCATGGCAAAAATTGCAGTGGCCAAATACATAAAAAAAACTAATCTAGCGAGACATGGCATCATTTAGTGCCTTTATTCTTTATTCTTTATTGGGATCCCCATTAGCTTCCGCTGCTGCGGTCGCTAGTCTTCCTGGGGTCCACACAGAACATCACAACATAAAAACAACATACAATACAATATACATACAAACAACAACCGACACTTGTCTGTCTAAATCTAAATTCAATTACATTAGAATACCAAAGATATATAGATACTGTAGGTTAAATAACATGTACTAAAGCACATCAGTCCAATTGTGTGACCTCTCCCAATAATGAATTAATGAATGAATTAATTGAATTAGGAATGAAGGCATTTTTAAAGATGTTACAGTTAGCTTTTGGTACTTTGTACTGGCGTCTACCAGATGGAAGTAGTTCGAACTCTAAGTACTTCCTTGTAGATACAACTTAGTTGTTATTATATTGTAATTCATCCCTTGGTCTTCCTCAGGTCCCTGCCTGCCCCGCGGAGCTACAGCGGCACGGCCGATAACTGGAGGGAAGGCTGCTACTGAGAAACTACAGCCCAGCAGCAGCTAGGGGGCGCTCTCCAAGAGAAGTCCAGCCGTCCCGACGAGCATGGAGGACGAGGGACGTTATACAAACACAACGCGGCACTTTATCCCATCCAACATTACGCCCCCACCGAGGGTCTCACACACACACACACACACACGAAAGTGAAAGAACGGGAGACATGGTGTCCCCCAACGCAATAGACCCGCACGTCTCCATCGCGTCAGCCTGAAGCGGCGTGTTGTGCACAGTGGTTTGTGGAAGGTTTCGGGGTGCATGTAGAGCAGAGAGAGGCAGAGAGACGCACGCACCAGTGAACGCCAAAGAAAAGCAGCCCACCCCACCTCCCTCCCTGCCGGGGGACAGACCACCGACCGACCACATTACATTATACCTGCCTCAGGGTCGTCCGCAGTCGTCCGTCGACAGTCATATCCGTACTTCGACTCTCACGGTTCACATAGGCCTCACTCGCACCTAAGACACACTCGTGTCCTGTGTCTTCTTGTGTGTCACGGCCGCCTCGATGCCTTTCCAACGGGAGTCACCAGAAGGACACGGGACACAGGTGTGTCTCGCGTGTGTCTTAGGTGTGAGTGAGGCCTTATGCCACTAGTATAAGACGCGCCTCCTGGCGTTGGCGCGCACACATGTTTTTGAGGGGCAGGTGCTCGAGTTGAACAAAAAGGGCACATTGTGTGGCGCGGTGGTGGAAGCGTCGTTAATAGTGTGTGAGATGTATAGATTTTGGTGGCATAAAATAATATATTAGACGCTTTTTAGTCCAAGAATTGAGCGAGGTCGCCATGGGCCACATACTGTAGCCTACTCTGTACAAAACAAACATAAAATGAACAAACTGTACAAAAGAAACCCGACTTTCAAAAGGGCACGTTGCTGTCCAGAGGGCAAACGGTGCTCTAGCACCCCCTAGTGTCTGTTTTGCACGTCCTGGCCAAATATGACTCAAACTACACGTGAAGGTTTGCTCAGTCACATGTATACTTGAGTTTAAAAGTACTGCAGTTCTTGCTTTAATTAACCCATTTTCGACCTGGGAACGATTCTACAAATGTCTTCTAAATGCTGACAGTTATCTGGAAAAAAACAGTTTCAGGTCAAGGACCCTACCAAAAATATATGTATTTGGCCGCCGACCCCCCCAGAAGCAAAGACTTGCGTTAAAAACGTTCGCTCTGAAAGATATTCAAAGATTTGTGCCACGCAGATCTACGTGGCACAGGAGCTATGAGCTTGTAGATCTGCTATTTTTCAATAGCTAAATTATAACATGCTGTTTAAAACACCAAAAGGGGTTCCCGCCCCAAAATGGGTTAAAAGGAATACTGAAGTATTCAAGTCCATGCTTTTAAAGACTTAAAAGGGGGATTTCACCCATTTATTTGAAGTTGAGGACATGATAACCTTGATGTTGGAGTGTGTTTAGTGCATTTGGTGATTTTTTCCTCTGCTAGAACATCGTCAGTAGAGAATGTCATTTCTTCCTGGGATAGAATGGATTTCCTGTAGTTGCAGTCAGACCAGCCCCTCCAGCTGATGTCAATCACCTCGTTATTGACCGTCAGACTGTCACTGTATACCAGGTGGTCAGGGAACAGAGAGAGCATGATTTGCATCTTTTGTTTTGCTTTAAGTTCGGTATTCATTTAGTTCATTATGCACTTGTTTTAACATGCATTGCAGGCAAAGAGTCATTGTATAGAGGGTATGCACATGCTTAAAGTGAATGGCACATCGAGTGGCAAAGCAAGTTTAACATTGTTTAATGCAATCAGACAGACTTTTCTGTGTGGATGTATGGGCCGTCAATGCCAGAAAGTAGTTTTTTTCCACTCAGTAGGCGTTCCTGCATAACTTCCGCGTTTGATGATGATGTCACGCGCATACCCTCTATTGTGTCTGCAAATATTAGTGCTGTTAGATGGTGTTTACATATCTTAAGTTATTGTGGGAGTGTCAAGATATGCCCTTAAGTGTGGAGGTGCTGGTGGGCAAGGTAACCGAGACCTTGGAGTAGTGGTTTTCAACCAGTGGTCCTCAAGGGGGTTCCTGGTGGTCCCCCATGCTAAATGGAGAGAGTTAACCAAAGACAAAGACAAAACGCTCTCCGACATACTTTTTCCATCCTCAACTAAATTTAAAATAGGGTGCAAAACCCGATGAAGCCCCTTTAAGTCCCATATAATTCAAATATCGTCCAGTCACGTTTCCTCGAAAACTTGCGAATAGTAGTGAAAATATCAGGTCTACACGCTCGCAACACGTCGCCGTGCATTGAGAGCTTGCGGCTATTAATTAACCACTTAATTCTCCTTCCTACAAATGTAACGGCGTCAAAAAAAAAGTCAAATAATTTGTCTTTGAAAAGTATCGGAGTACAGCACTAAAGTAAATGTATTTAGTTACTGTCTGCCACTGCATCCCGCCTTTCCCCCCCATCAGGTTGATCAATGTTCTCCCATTCGTCTCCTCTGTGTCGGACAGATGTTACCTGTTACTGTACAGGTCACATACAGTACAGATGTTACCCTGCTGTACAGGTCACATACAGTACAGATGTTACACTGCTGTACAGGTCAGATACAGATGTTAGGGGGGGAGTGGGACCCTGCTGTATAAGGTCAGAACACCCCCATCAGGTTGATCAATGTTCTCCCATTCGTCTCCTCTGTGTCGGACAGATGTTACCCTGCTGTACAGGTCAGATACAGATGTTAGGGGGGGGAGGGGGAGGGGGAACCCTGCTGTATAAGGTCAGAACACCCCCATCATGTTGAGAGGGAGTTGTCGTCAGCGGTCTAAGAGCACCTGTGTCCTTTCTAAAGCGGTTGTATTTGGTTTTGTGCCATTTATCAAAACAAGTCGGAATGTACTTTATTTTTTTAAGGAGTTAATTCCCCTCCCCCCACCACTCCTCCTCCATATCAGTATTTGTTTGGACGATTTGAATTGTTTATTGAAAATGTATATTTGTGCTGACCTCGACTGCAACGCTAACGCTCCAAAGCCTTGTTACTGTTTAGTAGTTGTTGCCGAGTGTCGGAACACACAAAGTCTTTTTTTTTTTCTTTCTTTCTTTCTGGTTGACGGCGTAACGACAGGGGAAAAGTACTTAACCCATTTAGGCCCGACGTCGAAATTTATAAAATGTCTTCTAAATCCTAGCAGTAAAATCCTGCTATAAAAAAAATAGCAGACCTACAAGCTCGTAGCGCGCCACTCGGTGGCGCGCTATGAGCTTGTAGATCTGCTATTTTTCAATAGCTAAAGCATAACATAATGCTAACACCAAAAGGGGGGAACCCCTTTTGGTGCCCCAAAATGGGTTAAGTGAAAGTATCAATACTGTGTGTAAACGTGTATTTAGTTGAGTAAAAGTACAAAAACATGCCACTTTTTGCCCCACCAGTGCCGAGGCAGTCCTCTGGACTCTGACCCCCTGAAGTCACTTTGACATTTCTGTGGTGTGAATTCCTCCTCCCGTCTCCCGCTGCCCTCTTCCTGGTTTGGTAAATATGTAGCTCAACTAGATCCCGTCTCTCTCTAGTCCTAAACCTGCACTCTCTCTCTCTCTCCCTCCAGAGGGGGAGAAAGAAAAAAAACGAAATGAGAAAAAGAGACTCTGAATTGCAAACCTTGCTATAGCCATGGAACCAAAAGCACCCAGCGCAGACGTCATGTGGTTCATGCCGACTCCCTTTGCAACGTGTGTGTGACTGTGTGTGTGTGTGTGTGTGTGTGTGTAAAATAGAGGGAATTAATTGTCTAGTCGTCGTGAGAAAAGGTTCAGTGGCCATCTTGCACCTTGTGCTTTAACCACAAACCAGACTGCAGGGTCCTATAATGGCATGTCTTCACATGGAGCTTGGACTTAAATTGTGTCGCGTGTGTGTGAATGACATTTATGACACAAATCATATTGTGACTCCATATTTTGGCAGGATTTCAGCCCCCATCATTCGGCTTGGCTCCGAAAGAGTAAAAGACTAACCGATCATATCATCCTGTTGGAAAAAAATATATATAATATTTCAAGAAGTGTAGTAGAACATGCTGTACGTACGTGAAGGGCTTCAGTGGCAGCGTGCACGGTGACGTTTGGCTTAGGGTTGTCCCGATCTGATCGGAAATCGGTCGCCGATCACGTCATTTTCAAATGATCGGAAATCGGTTCGGTAGCCAAAAACAACGTGATCGGGACATCCCTATAGTATCAATATTATAATCCATATCATGATATTAAGACTGGATATTGTCTGTGATTTGGGATATCGTACTGTTGTGATATGGCATAAACGTGTTCTATAAATATCGGAACGGGGGAAAAGTCGGTATCGGCATATGCTTAAAATAAAAAGAATGATCAGAATCGGATCGGGAGCCAAAGAAACGGGATCGGGACATCCCTAGCACTTTGGCTGTGACCTGTCCAGCGGTTATGCTCCAGACAGACTGACAGACAGACCAGACCCTCTTACAGCTGACTTGACCTCTTCCAGAGCAATGTCGCAAGAGAATGTCACATCATTTCAAAGCTGTGACGCCAGGGGGTCAAAGTGGGTTAAAAAGTAGTTCACTGGGTGTGCCAGGGTCGGGTATGAATGGCGTTTTGGTAAATATGGGCGTGCTGGATATTATTATCCAACTATAGTGCCTATAATTTGAGGTTTTCACTTTATTCTCGACGTGCTTTATCTGCTCATTTATCATCGTTGTGCCAATTTCAGGATTCTTTTTTGCCCGGCGTTATTTACAACTTTTGCATCTCTTTTGCTTTTGATTTGGTTTGCATATTTGTGTTTATTTGTAATTGAATTAATACATTTATAATTGCTTTAAGAAAAGAGGGAAAAAAAGAACTAAAGTATGTTTAATATGCGCCTTCATATTTATAACTAATTATGCTCATTCTGTAAATGAAATTATTTATTAAAAAGAGGTGCCTCTGGAAGCCTGAAGGAATGTTGCAAAGAGGACTGAGGACATACAGTACCACACCTTTTGTGTGATTAGTTTTTGTTATTGAACTTTTTTTGTTTTTTTTTATATCCACAAACATGACATTCAGTTTCCCTGTGTAAACACATTTCAAATAAATGCTGAAAAGCTCTTCCTTCCACTTGTATCGTTTATGTTTGTACAAAAATAGTTCAATGAATTATACGTGTGTTGGGAATGGAGTTTATCACATATCCTGTACATGGAGTCATAGTGCCAGTGAGACGGCTTGTGCTGCCTCGGGTCGCCTGTGTTGATTTTTGACAGCAAGTTTTAGTCACCTGGAATGCCTTCGTGTTAGTCTTAGTCAACTAAGGGCTCCATTTCCGTCACCTTATCCCTAAACTTCTTTGCCCTTTTCCTATTTTGCTAAACATTTTTGAATAGTTAAAATGGCCAGTCTACAAGCTCACAACGTGTCAATGTAGATTGGCTAGTTGAACTATTCAAAAATGTTTTTCAAAATAGTAAAAAAAAGGCAGAGAAGTTAAAGGGATTTAGCGGTGACGAAAATGGAGCCCTAAATGTCATGTGATTTTAGTCGACTAAATCTACAGTTGATTTAGTGGACAAAAAGGTTTTTTTGCAGGCCTTGATGCCGTCGTAATGGCAGAATTTACGCTTGCTGAAAATAGCCGATCTACAAGCTCCCAACGCGTCAATGAGTTTATAGATCGGCTATTTTCAGCATGCAACCAAGTGTAAAATGACTTTATACTGGATCTCTTGTCCAAATGTCCACTAGTCCCTTACTAACATTAGTCTAGTTTTTTGTGGGGTGCACAGGGGGCCACGCATTAAAAGTAAATGAATCCTGTTGTAGATAATCCACAAAACTAACGTCATTTGTATTGTTGACCATATTTCTAAATGAGTGCAACTTTCGTTCATTTTTACCCCTCTATCACACAGAACTATGGTTTTTGTGTCCATATCACCACGCCCAAAAAATAGTTGATGTGATAGAGGGGTCAAAGTTGAATGAAAGTTGCGCTAATATTTTAGAAATAGGTCAACAATACAAATGACGTTAGTTTTGTGAATTCATTTACTTTTACTCCGTGGCCCCAGTGCCCCCCACAAAATGACCGGAACTAGGCCTACTTAATATTTCACCAAAACCAGAGCAGAACTCCCACCACGGGACTCGGGCAATCGATTAATACAGTTGCAACCACTAATATTAATGGCAAGTATTTCATACAGCTTAAGTTAAAAAAAAAAATCTGAACTATCCTTTTGACAGTCATCTATTCTAGACAAACTGATACAGATCAACACACAACCAAAACTAAAAAGACAAGTCAAGGTTAAAACCACTAGAATATGTATGTTGTTTACTCCCTTCCTCCCTCCTCACACTTAACATTGATTTTACAATGGTTGAGAACATATGTATTCATACTGCTGACTTTCAGTGGACACTGTTCTCTATATTAATTCATTGTGTGTTAAAGAAATCGTACACGCTGATACTGAGGCGATATGGCATGAGAAGGCCTGGATCTGTAATCAGAAAGCAGGGGCCCGCAACTCACTTGGCCTGACGTCGAAATTAAAAAAAATGTCTTC
Source organism: Electrona antarctica (assembly GCF_951216825.1). Taxonomy (NCBI): domain Eukaryota; kingdom Metazoa; phylum Chordata; class Actinopteri; order Myctophiformes; family Myctophidae; genus Electrona; species Electrona antarctica. Next base: position 51,975,025 of record NC_136812.1, on the reverse strand, counting down.
TAAATCCTGACAGTTTCCTGAAATACCAATGTTTCTGTATCAGTGGTGCTCAATATTTCATGTCAAGGACCCCATAAATGATATGTAATTGGCCACCGACCCCCATCAGAAAATATGTTGTTCCAGGGACACCCCCCAGAAGCAAAGATTTGAGTTAAAACGTTCACTCTGTAATGATATATTTTAAAAGATTTGAGGCACATTTTCACGATTAAAACAAAAATAGCAGATCTACAAGTTCATAGCGCGGCAGTCGGTGCCGCGCTATGAACTTGTATTTTTACTTACTTTCCTTTTATTGTTTACCGTTTCTACAGTAAACTAGTCGACTAGTTGCTTAATGCCTAGCCCAACACTGAGAGGGAGTTAGAGATGACTAGATGAGGTATAAATAAAGGCTGATTAGAAATGATTGGAAAACAATAAACATGCATGCTGAAACTGCTGTTTGTATTTGGTGACGGAATCCAAAGGAAAGTACTTACACCCCTTTAAAAAAACGTTCAGGTGCTGAACAAAACAATACGTACAGGAGAAGGAGAGAATGTCCGCACACTGTTGAGTATAGCTCCCACTGGAATTTATATTTAATAAAGGATGACAACGTTTCGACCCCTTGTGGGTCTTCGTCAGGTATGAGGACAACAACACAATAGGCGTGTTATATACAGATAGGGGCAAGTTTTAACAATGAACAAGCCGCTGTTTGCAATGATGATAATTACCATGACACCCCCCCCCACATCTATGAAGTCAGGCTGAGTAATGTCAAGCCAAGAACACATAGAAATACAACTAAGTGACCAGAATGAGGAAAATAAAGAGTAGTAAGGTACCGTGCAATTACAGTACAAAATAAAATAGGACACAGCATATGGACATATGGTAAGAAGACACTATATACACACAATGACAAGATTAAAAATATATAATTAATATATATAATAAGATTAAAAGCAAAGTTATTCAACCCAGAAATGGTTTTATATCAAATTCCTCATTTAATCCGTGAGGAGCCAGTGTTTAAACTATAGATACAGTAAGCTTCACGTTGGAGTAGAAGGCGGTTGTGATCACCACACCTGGGGGTTTTTTCCACTTTTTCAATACCCAAGTAACGTAGGGAAGAGATGTATATTTGGTGAGACAGAAATTACTGTACATATTTTGAGCTGTATGCTTGTTGAAAAGTAAACAAATTGATATTTTTTTTAAAAACACATGAAGACAAATGGAGGCAATGATTGGTCCAGTGGATTGTGAGATTGTATCTCTGGACATGCTGACACACACACACACACACACACACACACACACACAGTTAGATGGATGGTCTGTACTCACAGTTCCTTAGAATGCTGCAGTGTCCCAAACTTCTAGTTCCAGGTGAAGGTGTGCTGTAGACAGACTCAAATGCACCACTTTGTGTGCATGTGGACCCTCTGATATGCAACAGGACTTTAATCTGCAGAATCCTATGTCTCTGTTTGTCCACTCGTTTTTCTTTCTCCAGTCTCTCTCTCTCTCTCTGACTGTGCGTTGCTTCCTCCTTAAGTCCCACCCCTTCTTGTTCTCCATAGGTTGGCTCAGGTTGATTGACACCCCAGTCACACAATAACAATTCGACCATGAACAAACAGCAATATAGATTGAAAAGTAATAGAAATAAATGTAACACATCTGTAGCAGGATTCAAAAACTACATTTAGCAAAATTATGCAGGGCACTACACACATTTTTCAAAAAATAGCAGACTTACAAGTTCACAGCGCGGCACTCGGTGCCACTTGTAGGTCTACTATTTTTCAAAAATAGCAGACCTACAAGTTCACAGCGCGGCACTCGGTGCCACTTGTAGGTCTGCTATTTTTCAAAAATAGCAGACCTACAAGTTCACAGCGCGGCACTCGGTGCCACTTGTAGGTCTGCTATTTTTCAAAAATAGCAGACCTACAAGTTCACAGCACAGCACTCGGTGCCACTTGTTGGTCTGCTATTTTTCAATAGCTAAAGTATAACATAATGCCTAAAACCTCATGTTTCTATGTCAGTGGTTCTCAATATTTCATGTCAAGGACCCCAAAAATGTTATTGCGTGTGTGTGTGTGTGTCAAGACATTTTATTAGCAACTACACACACCTGTTGCAAGGTCACTGTTAGCCTGGCTAATAAGCCAGACTCAAATCACGCCGGCAGGCTTTCTTTTTTGCCAACGGCTGATTCGGTCTGGCTTATTAGCCAGGCTAGGTCACTGTGGCCTCCTCTCCTCTCCTCTTCTCTCCTCTCCTCTCCAGAAACTGTGAAGACACAAAACAAACCTTTAAAACATGTTTTTTAATGTTAATCTTCGTACACTAGACGCATTCTTCATATTTAGAGCGTGCCGATTCCAATGGCGCCGGTCTGGACTTTCCACAACGTTTGCAAAGGTCAAAGTTCAGCCAAAAGACTGCAACGGTGACCTTTTGAGCAAATTCCTTAAAAAATGGGGTGATAAATATTTTTAAAAATATGTAAGAACCTCCAATATCCATATTCAGGACATGCCGAATCCAATGGCGGCGGTCTCGAATTTCCACGACGTTTGCAAAGGTCAAAGGTCAGCCGAAAGACTGCCACGGTGACCTTTGGGCCAAATGCCTTAAAAATGAAGTGATAGATATTTTACACCCCCGAAGGTCCATATTCAGGACATGACAAATAAAATGGCGTTGGTCTCGATTTTGTGGGACTCTTATAAGTGTCCGATATAGGGAACTAGACTGCAACGCTAGGCCTAGGGTTAGATTTGAGGTTCCCAAGGTCGCAGAAAAAGACGAGACTATCACGGTGATCGTCTCGTCGCCGCGATCGCAGAGGTATAAGTCTCATCCCGAACGGACTTATGATCATCGACGTGGGCGTGCGCGAACGTCAAACCTTTGCTTCTGTAGAACGCCACAACGGTAAGTCCTTCCGGTCTGATCTTCGGGTATGTTATAGAGCTCCCCGAGACGCACGCGTGGAACTGTAGTACGTCCTCGGGCGACCTTTCTAGTCGACGTAGGCGCGTGCGAACGTCAAACCTTTGCTTCTGTAGAACGCCACAACGGTAAGGCCTTCCGGTCTGATCTTCGGATATGTTATAGAGCTCCCCGAGATGCACGTGTGGAACTGTAGTACGTCCTTCCTAGGAGGCGGGGTCTCGTTTCACTTTTTCAGTCAGGATGCTGTGAGCTGTCCGATGCACAGAGCCAAAGTGAAGGACGCCTACTGAGTGGCCAAAAACGACTTTCTGGCCTTGACAGCCCATACATCCACACAGAAAAGTCATATCTGATTGAATTAAATGACTTTAAACGATGTTAAACTCACTTTGCCTGTTGCTTTGCCACTCGATGTGCCATTCACTTTAAGCATGCGCATATTCATTCATTCATTCATTCATTCATTCATTCATTCATCCATCCATCCATCCATCCATCCATTCATTCATTCATTCATTCATTCATCCATCCATCCATCCATCCATTCATTCATCCATTCATTCATTCCCCCCCACCGGAAATAAATAAATAAACAAGGATAATCATCCATCCACCATGTGTGACAATAATTTGACACACATCATGTCATGTCATGTCATGTCATGTCTATCTATAGCAAGAGGTGGAGGGGGGGGGGCCGCCAAAGGATATTTTAGACTGATTCAGTATTGACCATATTAAGCCAGGTATCACGGCAGACAGCACTAATATAATAAACAAACGTGAACGGAGCACTGAACACTGAACCCCAAATTGCTCCCGATGTGCTGGTTGGTACCTTGCATGGCTTCCGCTGCAATCGGTGTATGAATGTGTGTGTGAATGGGTGAATGTAATGCACAATCTATGTAAAGCGCCTTGGATAAAGGCGCTATATAAATGCACCATTTACCATTTATAGTACATGCATATAGTGGCCATACTGGCATACTCACCATAGCCTGGTCAAGGTTTCCCCCTGGTGGACGTGTCATTTCCAACTATTGTCAGCGCATGGAAACTAGGGGCTACTAATATATACTGTTCTCTGCCCATCGGGACGTAACTCGGACGGCGCTGAGTCGGGTCTTAAATACATTTCAATTGTACATTTAGTTGACATTTAAGTGTGATTTATTTGGATTTATCCTTAGTCCTTAGTCCTTGTCTTGACTTTTGACTTGTTGACTAAAAGGTAAAGAGTGATTTATTTGGATTCATCCTCATCAGTTGTACATTTAGTCGACTAAAAGGTAAAGTGTGATTTATTTGGATTTATCCTCATCAGTTGTACATTTAGTCGACTAAAAGGTAAAGTGTGATTTATTTGGATTTATCCTTAATCCTTGCTCCGAGGTCACGAATCTTGACTTGTCACGAACCAGCGTCCTCTCACACCATAGGCGACTGCCAGAACCACTGAGCCACCGTGGAATACTCTGAGCCTTAGATTGAGGGTATATTTATCCTCTTTTTTTATTTTCTGAGGGCAGGGAAAACACTCACGCACTCAATAATGTCATAATGTACTTCTGTATGTTACTATGTGTTTGTTTTGGAAAGGGAAAAGTGTTTTAATGTACTTTTAGTGACGTTGTGGTAGAGTTTGTGAGGACTCTCTCTCTCACACACACACACACACACACACACACACACACACACACACCAGAGACTGGCAGCTGATTGGCAATTTGCCACTTGTCCCTCACTCAGGGTTGCCAGGTTGGTGGCTGTGTGTCTAATGCCTGCTGCATTGTGTGTGTGTGTGTGTGTGTGAACCGGCTACACTGGCATTTAAACACATTCATAGGCAAACGATTTGTTTGCCTGTTTCTCCTATGGTGCCGACATCAATGCAGCATGGAATTGTGCACAAAATGTTATCCAACGATAACATAATGTTTAATAGTCTGCGAGGCCAAATTTCATCGAATGGTGGTCCGTGGGCTCAAATGCAGAACAAATAATGGGCCTTGACATGAAAAGGGTTGAAAACCACTGCCTTAACCCATTTTGACCTGAGATCAGTTTCAAAAAATGTCTTCTACATCCTGACAGTTTTCTGAAAAAGCTGTTTCTGACCTGTCAGTCGTTCTTCGATTTTTCAAAAATAGCAGACCTACAAGCTTGTAGCGCGCCACTCGGTGGCGCGCTATGAGCTTGTAGATCTGCTATTTTTCAATAGCTAAAGCATGACATAATGCTAACACCAAAAGGGGTTCCCGCCCCCAAAATGGGTTAATAGAGCAGTCTTAGGATTGGCAATTGGAGGGGCCAGTTTAACTGGAAGAACTTCATTCTCCACTAGGATGTCATTGTAGAGAAAATCATGTTCAAAATGTCAAAGCACAGGGGGGGGGGGGGGGGGGAGACAAAACGCCCTCCGACATACTTTTTCCATCCTCAACTACATTTAAAATAGGGTGCAAAACCCGATGAAGCCCCTTTAAGTCCCATACAATTCAAATATCGTCCAGTCACGTTTCCTCGAAAACTTGCGAATAGTAGTGAAAATATCAGGTCTACATACACGCTCACAACACGTCGCCGTGCATTGAGAGCTTGCGGCAATTAATTAACCACTTAATTCTCCTTCCTACAAATGTAACGGCGTCAAAAAAAAAGTCAAATAATTTGTCTTTGAAATGTATCGGAGTACAGCACTAAAGTAAATGTATTTAGTTACTGTCCGCCACTGCATCCCGCCTTTCCCCCCCCCCCCATCAGGTTGATCAATGTTCTCCCATTCGTCTCCTCTGTGTCGGACAGATGTTACCCTGCTGTACAGGTCAGATACAGTACAGATGTTACCCTGCTGTACAGGTCACATACAGTACAGATGTTACCCTGCTGTACAGGTCACATACAGTACAGATGTTACCCTGCTGTACAGGTCAGATACAGTACAGATGTTACCCTGCTGTACAGGTCACATACAGTACAGATGTTACCCTGCTGTACAGGTCACATACAGTACAGATGTTACCCTGCTGTACAGGTCACATACAGTACAGATGTTACCCTGCTGTACAGGTCAGATACAGATGTTAGGGGGGGAGTGGGACCCTGCTGTATAAGGTCAGAACACCCCCATCATGTTGAGAGGGAGTTGTCGTCAGCGGTCTAAGAGCACCTGTGTCCTTTCTAAAGCGGTTGTATTTGGTTTTGTGCCATTTATCAAAACAAGTCGGAATGTACTTTATTTTTTTAAGGAGTTAATTCCCCTCCCCCCACCACTCCTCCTCCATATCAGTATTTGTTTGGACGATTTGAATTGTTTATTGAAAATGTATATTTGTGCTGACCTCGACTGCAACGCTAACGCTCCAAAGCCTTGTTACTGTTTAGTAGTTGTTGCCGAGTGTCGGAACACACAAAGTCGTGGTGAATGTTTTTTTTCTTTCTTTCTGGTTGACGGCGTAACGACGGGGGAAAAGTACTTAAGTGAAAGTATCAATACTTGAAACATAGAAATACTCTGTTTGCAAGTAAAACGTGTATTTAGTTGAGTAAAAGTACAAAAACATGCCACTTTTTGCCCCACCAGTGCCGAGGCAGTCCTCTGGACTCTGACCCCCTGAAGTCACTTTGACATTTCTGTGGTGTGAATTCCTCCTCCCGTCTCCCGCTGCCCTCTTCCTGGTTTGGTAAATATGTAGCTCAACTAGATCCCGTCTCTCTCTAGTCCTAAACCTGCACTCTCTCTCTCTCTCTCTCCCTCCAGAGGGGGAGAAAGAAACAAAACGAAACGAGAAAAAGAGACTCTGAATTGCAAACCTTGCTATAGCCATGGAACCAAAAGCACCCAGCGCAGACGTCATGTGGTTCATGCCGACTCCCTTTGCAACGTGTGTGTGACTGTGTGTGTGTGTGTGTGTGTGTGTGTAAAATAGAGGGAATTAATTGTCTAGTCGTCGTGAGAAAAGGTTCAGTGGCCATCTTGCACCTTGTGCTTTAACCACAAACCAGACTGCAGGGTCCTATAATGGCATGTCTTCACATGGAGCTTGGACTTAAATTGTGTCGCGTGTGTGTGAATGACATTTATGACACAAATCATATTGTGACTCCATATTTTGGCAGGATTTCAGCCCCCATCATTCGGCTTGGCTCCGAAAGAGTAAAAGACTAACCGATCATATCATCCTGTTGGAAAAAAATATATATAATATTTCAAGAAGTGTAGTAGAACATGCTGTACGTACGTGAAGGGCTTCAGTGGCAGCGTGCACGGTGACGTTTGGCTTAGGGTTGTCCCGATCTGATCGGAAATCGGTCGCCGATCACGTCATTTTCAAATGATCGGAAATCGGTTCGGTAGCCAAAAACAACGTGATCGGGACATCCCTATAGTATCAATATTATAATCCATATCATGATATTAAGACTGGATATTGTCTGTGATTTGGGATATCATACTGTTGTGATATGGCATAAACGTGTTCTATAAATATCGGAACGGGGGAAAAGTCGGTATCGGCATATGCTTAAAATAAAAAGAATGATCAGAATCGGATCGGGAGCCAAAGAAACGGGATCGGGACATCCCTAGCACTTTGGCTGTGACCTGTCCAGCGGTTATGCTCCAGACAGACAGACAGACCAGACCCTCTTACAGCTGACTTGACCTCTTCCAGAGCAATGTCGCAAGAGAATGTCACATCATTTCAAAGCTGTGACGCCAGGGGGTCAAAGTGGGTTAAAAAGTAGTTCACTGGGTGTGCCAGGGTCGGGTATGAATGGCGTTTTGGTAAATATGGGCGTGCTGGATATTATTATCCAACTATAGTGCCTATAATTTGAGGTTTTCACTTTATTCTCGACGTGCTTTATCTGCTCATTTATCATCGTTGTGCCAATTTCAGGATTCTTTTTTGTCCGGCGTTATTTACAACTTTTGCATCTCTTTTGCTTTTGGTTTTGTTTGCATATTTGTGTTTATTTGTAATTGAATTAATACATTTATAATTGCTTTAAGAAAAGAGGGAAAAAAAGAACTAAAGTATGTTTAATATGCGCCTTCATATTTATAACTAATTATGCTCATTCTGTAAATGAAATTATTTATTAAAAAGAGGTGCCTCTGGAAGCCTGAAGGAATGTTGCAAAGAGGACTGAGGACATACAGTACCACACCTTTTGTGTGATTAGTTTTTGTTATTGAACTTTTTTTGTTTTTTTTTATATCCACAAACATGACATTCAGTTTCCCTGTGTAAACACATTTCAAATAAATGCTGAAAAGCTCTTCCTTCCACTTGTATCGTTTATGTTTGTACAAAAATAGTTCAATGAATTATACGTGTGTTGGGAATGGAGTTTATCACATATCCTGTACATGGAGTCATAGTGCCAGTGAGACGGCTTGTGCTGCCTCGGGTCGCCTGTGTTGATTTTTGACAGCAAGTTTTAGTCACCTGGAATGCCTTCGTGTTAGTCTTAGTCAACTAAGGGCTCCATTTCCGTCACCTTATCCCTAAACTTCTTTGCCCTTTTCCTATTTTGCTAAACATTTTTGAATAGTTAAAATGGCCAGTCTACAAGCTCACAACGTGTCAATGTAGATTGGCTAGTTGAACTATTCAAAAATGTTTTTCAAAATGGTAAAAAAAAGGCAAAGAAGTTAAGGGGTTTAGCGGTGACGAAAATGGAGCCCTAAATGTCATGTGATTTTAGTCGACTAAATCTACAGTTGATTTAGTGGACAAAAAGGTTTTTTTGCGGGCCTTGATGCCGTCGTAATGGCAGAATTTACGCTTGCTGAAAATAGCCGATCTACAAGCTCCCAACGCGTCATGAGTTTATAGATCGGCTATTTTCAGCATGCAACCAAGTGTAAAATGACTTTATACTGGATCTCTTGTCCAAATGTCCACTAGTCCCTTCCTAACATTAGTCTAGTTTGTTGTGGGGTGCACAGGGGGCCACGCATTAAAAGTAAATGAATCCTGTTGTAGATAATCCACAAAACTAACGTCATTTGTATTGTTGACCATATTTCTAAATGAGTGCAACTTTCGTTCATTTTTAACCCTCTATCACACAGAACTATGGTTTTTGTGTCCATATCACCACGCCCAAAAAAATAGTTGATGTGATAGAGGGGACAAAGTTGAATGAAAGTTGCGCTAATATTTTAGAAATAGGTCAACAATACAAATGTTAGTTTTGTGAATTAATTTACTTTCACTGCGTGGCCCCAGTGCCCCCCACAAAATGACCGGAACTAGGCCTACTTAATATTTCACCAAAACCAGAGCAGAACTCCCACCACGGGACTCGGGCAATCGATTAATAGAGTTGCAACCACTAATATTAATGGCAAGTATTTCATACAGCTTAAGTTAAAAAAAAATCTGAACTATCCTTTTGACAGTCATCTATTCTAGACAAACTGATACAGATCAACACACAACCAAAACTAAAAAGACAAGTCAAGGTTAAAACCACTAGAATATGTATGTTGTTTACTCCCTTCCTCCCTCCTCACACTTGATTGATTTTACAATGGTTGAGAACATATGTATTCATACTGCTGACTTTCAGTGGACACTGTTCTCTATATTAATTCATTGTGTGTTAAAGAAATCGTACACGCTGATACTGAGGCGATATGGCATGAGAAGGCCTGGATCTGTAATAAGAAAGCAGGGGCCCGCAACTCACTTGGCCTGACGTCGAAATAAAACAAAATGTCTTCTAAATCCTGACAGTTTCCTGAAATACCAATGTTTCTGTATCAGTGGTGCTCAATATTTCATGTCAAGGACCCCAAAAATGATATGTAATTGGCCACCGACCCCCATCTGAAAATATGTTGTTCCAGGGACACCCCCCAGAAGCAAAGATTTGAGTTAAAACGTTCACTCTGTAATGATATATTTTAAAAGATTTGAGGCACATTTTCACGATTAAAACAAAAATAGCAGACCTACAAGTTCATAGCGCGGCAGTCGGTGCCGCGCTATGAACTTGTATTTTTACTTACTTTCCTTTTATTGTTTACCGTTTCTACAGTAAACTAGTCGACTAGTTGCTTAATGCCTAGCCCAACACTGAGAGGGAGTTAGAGATGACTAGATGAGGTATAAATAAAGGCTGATTAGAAATGATTGGAAAACAATAAACATGCATGCTGAAACTGCTGTTTGTATTTGGTGACGGAATCCAAAGGAAAGTACTTACACCCCTTTAAAAAAACTTTCAGGTGCTGAACAAAACAATACGTACAGGAGAAGGAGAGAATGTCCGCACACTGTTGAGTATAGCTCCCACTGGAATTTATATTTAATAAAGGATGACAACGTTTCGACCCCTTGTGGGTCTTCGTCAGGTATGAGGACAACAACACAATAGGCGTGTTATATACAGATAGGGGCAAGTTTTAACAATGAACAAGCCGCTGTTTGCAATGATGATAATTACCATGACACCCCCCCCACATCTATGAAGTCAGGCTGAGTAGTGTCAAGCCAAGAACACATAGAAATACAACTAAGTGACCAGAATGAGGAAAATAAAGAGTAGTAAGGTACCGTGCAATTACAGTACAAAATAAAATAGGACACAGCATATGGACATATGGTAAGAAGACACTATATACACACAATGACAAGATTAAAAATATATAATTAATATATATAATAAGATTAAAAGCAAAGTTATTCAACCCAGAAATGGTTTTATATCAAATTCCTCATTTAATCCGTGAGGAGCCAGTGTTTAAACTATAGATACAGTAAGCTTCACGTTGGAGTAGAAGGCGGTTGTGATCACCACACCTGGGGGGTTTTTCCACTTTTTCAATACCCAAGTAACGTAGGGAAGAGATGTATATTTGGTGAGACAGAAATTACTGTACATATTTTGAGCTGTATGCTTGTTGAAAAGTAAACAAATTGATATTTTTTTTAAAAACACATGAAGACAAATGGAGGCAATGATTGGTCCAGTGGATTGTGAGATTGTATCTCTGGACATGCTGACACACACACACACACACACACACACACACACACAGTTAGATGGATGGTCTGTACTCACAGTTCCTTAGAATGCTGCAGTGTCCCAAACTTCTAGTTCCAGGTGAAGGTGTGCTGTAGACAGACTCAAATGCACCACTTTGTGTGCATGTGGACCCTCTGATATGCAACAGGACTTTAATCTGCAGAATCCTATGTCTCTGTTTGTCCACTCGTTTTTCTTTCTCCAGTCTCTCTCTCTCTCTCTGACTGTGCGTTGCTTCCTCCTTAAGTCCCACCCCTTCTTGTTCTCCATAGGTTGGCTCAGGTTGATTGACACCCCAGTCACACAATAACAATTCGACCATGAACAAACAGCAATATAGATTGAAAAGTAATAGAAATAAATGTAACACATCTGTAGCAGGATTCAAAAATTGTAAACTACATTTAGCAAAATTATGCAGGGCACTACACACATTTTTCAAAAAATAGCAGACTTACAAGTTCACAGCGCGGCACTCGGTGCCACTTGTAGGTCTACAATTTTTCAAAAATAGCAGACCTACAAGTTCACAGCGCGGCACTCGGTGCCACTTGTAGGTCTACAATTTTTGAAAAATAGCAGACCTACAAGTTCACAGCGCGGCACTCGGTGCCACTTGTAGGTCTGCTATTTTTGAAAAATAGCAGACCTACAAGTTCACAGTGCGGCACTCGGTGCCACTTGTAGATCTGCTATTTTTCAAAAATAGCAGACCTACAAGTTCACAGCGCGGCACTCGGTGCCACTTGTAGGTCTGCTATTTTTCAAAAATAGCAGACCTACAAGTTCACAGCGCGGCACTCGGTGCCACTTGTTGGTCTGCTATTTTTCAATAGCTAAAGTATAACATAATGCCTAAAACCTCATGTTTCTATGTCAGTGGTTCTCAATATTTCATGTCAAGGACCCCAAAAATGTTATTGCGTGTGTGTGTGTGTGTCAAGACATTTTATTAGCAACTACACACACCTGTTGCAAGGTCACTGTTAGCCTGGCTAATAAGCCAGACTCAAATCACGCCGGCAGGCTTTCTTTTTTGCGAACGGCTGATTCGGTCTGGCTTATTAGCCAGGCTAGGTCACTGTGGCCTCCTCTCCTCTCCTCTTCTCTCCTCTCCTCTCCAGAAACTGTGAAGACACAAAACAAACCTTTAAAACATGTTTTTTAATGTTAATCTTCGTACACTAGACGCATTCTTCATATTTAGAGCGTGCCGATTCCAATGGCGCCGGTCTGGACTTTCCACAACGTTTGCAAAGGTCAAAGTTCAGCCAAAAGACTGCAACGGTGACCTTTTGGGCAAATTCCTTAAAAAATGGGGTGATAAATATTTTTAAAAATATGTAAGAACCTCCAATATCCATATTCAGGACATGCCGAATCCAATGGCGGCGGTCTCGAATTTCCACGACGTTTGCAAAGGTCAAAGGTCAGCCGAAAGACTGCCACGGTGACCTTTGGGCCAAATGCCTTAAAAATGAAGTGATAGATATTTTTAAAAATATGTAACACCCCCGAATATCCATATTCAGGACATGACAAATAAAATGACGTTGGTCTCGATTTTGTGGGACTCTTACAAGTGTCCGATATAGGGAACTAGACTGCAACGCTAGGCCTAGGGTTAGATTTGAGGTTCCCAAGGTCGCAGAAAAAAGACTATCACGGTGATCGTCTCGTCGCCGCGATCGCAGAGGTATAAGTCTCTTCCCGAACGGACTTATGATCATCGACGTGGGCGCGCGCGAACGTCAAACCTTTGCTTCTGTAGAACGCCACAACGGTAAGGCCTTCCGGTCTGATCTTCGGATATGTTATAGAGCTCCCCGAGATGCACGTGTGGAACTGTAGTACGTCCTTCCTAGGAGGCGGGGTCTCGTTTCACTTTTTCAGTCAGGATGCTGTTAAAGTCTATGTGTCTGTGAGCTGTCCGATGCACAGAGCCAAAGTGAAGGACGCCTACCGAGTGGCCAAAAACGACTTTCTGGCCTTGACAGCCCATACATCCACACAGAAAAGTCATATCTGCTTTGCCACTCGATGTGCCATTCACTTTAAGCATGCGCATATTCATTCATTCATTCATTCATTCATCCATCCATCCATCCATCCATCCATTCATTCATCCATCCATCCATCCATCCATCCATTCATTCCCCCAAACCGGAAATAAATAAATAAACAAGGATAATCATCCATCCACCATGTGTGACAATTGTTTGACACACATCATGTCATGTCATGTCTATCTATAGCAAGAGGTGGAGGGGGGGGGGGGCCGCCAAAGCATATTTTAGACTGATTCAGTATTGACCATATTAAGCCAGGTATCACGGCAGACAGCACTAATATAATAAACAAACGTGAACGGAGCACTGAACACTGAACCCCAAATTGCTCCCGATGTGCTGGTTGGTACCTTGCATGGCTTCCGCTGCAATCGGTGTATGAATGTGTGTGTGAATGGGTGAATGTAATGCACAATCTATGTAAAGCGCCTTGGATAAAGGCGCTATATAAATGCACCATTTACCATTTATAGTACATGCATATAGTGGCCATACTGGCATACTCACCATAGCCTGGTCAAGGTTTCCCCCTGGTGGACGTGTCATTTCCAACTATTGTCAGCGCATGGAAACTAGGGGCTACTAATATATACTGTTCTCTGCCCATCGGGACGTAACTCGGACGGTGCTGAGTCGGGTCTTAAATACATTTCAATTGTACATTTAGTTGACATTTAAGTGTGATTTATTTGGATTTATCCTTAGTCCTTAGTCCTTGTCTTGACTTTTGACTTGTTGACTAAAAGGTAAAGAGTGATTTATTTGGATTCATCCTCATCAGTTGTACATTTAGTCGACTAAAAGGTAAAGTGTGATTTATTTGGATTTATCCTTAATCCTTGGTCCGAGGTCACGAATCTTGACTTGTCACGAACCAGCATCCTCTCACACCATAGGCGACTGCCAGATCCACTGAGCCACCGTGGAATACTCTGAGCCTTAGATTGAGGGTATATTTATCCTCTTTTTTTATTTTCTGAGGGCAGGGAAAACACTCACGCACTCAATAATGTCATAATGTACTTCTGTATGTTACTATGTGTTTGTTTTGGAAAGGGAAAAGTGTTTTAATGTACTTTTAGTGACGTTGTGGTAGAGTTTGTGAGGACTCTCTCTCTCACACACACACACACCAGAGACTGGCAGCTGATTGGCAATTTGCCACTTGTCCCTCACTCAGGGTTGCCAGGTTGGTGGCTGTGTGTCTAATGCCTGCTGCATTGTGTGTGTGTGTGTGTGTGTGAACCGGCTACACTGGCATTTAAACACATTCATAGGCAAACGATTTGTTTGCCTGTTTCTCCTATGGTGCCGACATCAATGCAGCATGGAATTGTGCACAAAATGTTATCCAACGATAACATAATGTTTAATAGTCTGCGAGGCCAAATTTCATCGAATGGTGGTCCGTGGGCTCAAATGCAGAACAAATAATGGGCCTTGACATGAAAAGGGTTGAAAACCACTGCCTTAACCCATTTTGACCTGAGATCAGTTTCAAAAAATGTCTTCTACATCCTGACAGTTTTCTGAAAAAGCTGTTTCTGACCTGTCAGTCGTTCTTCGATTTTTCAAAAATAGCAGACCTACAAGCTTGTAGCGCGCCACTCGGTGGCGCGCTATGAGCTTGTAGATCTGCTATTTTTCAATAGCTAAAGCATGACATAATGCTAACACCAAAAGGGGTTCCCGCCCCCAAAATGGGTTAATAGAGCAGTCTTAGGATTGGCAATTGGAGGGGCCAGTTTAACTGGAAGAACTTCATTCTCCACTAGGATGTCATTGTAGAGAAAATCATGTTCAAAATGTCAAAGCACAGGGGGGGGGGGGGGGGAGACAAAACGCCCTCCGACATACTTTTTCCATCCTCAACTACATTTAAAATAGGGTGCAAAACCCGATGAAGCCCCTTTAAGTCCCATACAATTCAAATATCGTCCAGTCACGTTTCCTCGAAAACTTGCGAATAGTAGTGAAAATATCAGGTCTACATACACGCTCACAACACGTCGCCGTGCATTGAGAGCTTGCGGCTACAAATGTAACGGCGTCAAAAAAAAAGTCAAATAATTTGTCTTTGAAAAATATCAGAGTACAGCACTAAAGTAAATGTATTTAGTTACTGTCCGCAACTGCATCCCGCCTTTCCCCACCATCAGGTTGATCAATGTTCTCCCATTCGTCTCCTCTGTGTCGGACAGATGTTACCTGTTACTGTACAGGTCACATACAGTACAGATGTTACCCTGCTGTACAGGTCACATACAGTACAGATGTTACCCTGCTGTACAGGTCAGATACAGTACAGATGTTACACTGCTGTACAGGTCACATACAGTACAGATGTTACCCTGCTGTACAGGTCAGATACAGATGTTAGGGGGGGGGAGTGGGACCCTGCTGTATAAGGTCAGAACACCCCCATCATGTTGAGAGGGAGTTGTCGTCAGCGGTCTAAGAGCACCTGTGTCCTTTCTAAAGCGGTTGTATTTGGTTTTGTGCCATTTATCAAAACAAGTCGGAATGTACTTTATTTTTTTAAGGAGTTAATTCCCCTCCCCCCACCACTCCTCCTCCATATCAGTATTTGTTTGGACGATTTGAATTGTTTATTGAAAATGTATATTTGTGCTGACCTCGACTGCAACGCTAACGCTCCAAAGCCTTGTTACTGTTTAGTAGTTGTTGCCGAGTGTCGGAACACACAAAGTCGTGGTGAATGTTTTTTTTCTTTCTTTCTGGTTGACGGCGTAACGACGGGGGAAAAGTACTTAACCCATTTAGGCCTGACGTCGAAATGTATAAAATGTCTTCTAAATCCTAGCAGTAAAATCCTGCTATAAAAAAAATAGCAGACCTACAAGCTCGTAGCGCGCCACTCGGTGGCGCGCTACGAGCTTGTAGATCTGCTATTTTTCAATAGCTAAAGCATAACATAATGCTAACACCAAAAGGGGTTCCCGCCCCAAAATGGGTTAAGTGAAAGTATCAATACTGTGTGTAAACGTGTATTTAGTTGAGTAAAAGTACAAAAACATGCCACTTTTTGCCCCACCAGTGCCGAGGCAGTCCTCTGGACTCTGACCCCCTGAAGTCACTTTGACATTTCTGTGGTGTGAATTCCTCCTCCCGTCTCCCGCTGCCCTCTTCCTGGTTTGGTAAATATGTAGCTCAACTAGATCCCGTCTCTCTCTAGTCCTAAACCTGCACTCTCTCTCTCTCTCTCTCTCTCCCTCCAGAGGGGGAGAAAGAAAAAAAACGAAACGAGAAAAAGAGACTCTGAATTGCAAACCTTGCTATAGCCATGGAACCAAAAGCACCCAGCGCAGACGTCATGTGGTTCATGCCGACTCCCTTTGCAACGTGTGTGTGTGTGTGTGTGTGTGTGTGTGTGTGTGTGTGTGTGTGTGTGTGTGTGTAAAATAGAGGGAATTAATTGTCTAGTCGTCGTGAGAAAAGGTTCAGTGGCCATCTTGCACCTTGTGCTTTAACCACAAACCAGACTGCAGGGTCCTATAATGGCATGTCTTCACATGGAGCTTGGACTTAAATTGTGTCGCGTGTGTGTGAATGACATTTATGACACAAATCATATTGTGACTCCATATTTTGGCAGGATTTCAGCCCCCATCATTCGGCTTGGCTCCGAAAGAGTAAAAGACTAACCGATCATATCATCCTGTTGGAAAAAAATATATATCATATTTCAAGAAGTGTAGTAGAACATGCTGTACGTACGTGAAGGGCTTCAGTGGCAGCGTGCACGGTGACGTTTGGCTTAGGGTTGTCCCGATGTGATCGGAAATCGGTCGCCGATCACGTCATTTTCAAATGATCGGAAATCGGATCGGTAGCCAAAAACAACGTGATCGGGACATCCCTATAGTATCAATATTATAATCCATATCATGATATTAAGACTGGATATTGTCTGTGATTTGGGATATCGTACTGTTGTGATATGGCATAAACGTGTTCTATAAATATCGGAACGGGGGAAAAGTCGGTATCGGCATATGCTTAAAATTAAAAAAAAGATCAGAATCGGATCGGGAGCCAAAGAAACGGGATCGGGACATCCCTAGCACTTTGGCTGTGACCTGTCCAGCGGTTATGCTCCAGACAGACTGACAGACAGACCAGACCCTCTTACAGCTGACTTGACCTCTTCCAGAGCAATGTCGCAAGAGAAAGTCACATCATTTCAAAGCAGTTCACTGGGTGTGCCAGGGTCGGGTATGAATGGCGTTTTGGTAAATATGGGCGTGCTGGATATTATTATCCAACTATAGTGCCTATAATTTGAGGTTTTCACTTTATTCTCGACGTGCTTTATCTGCTCATTTATCATCGTTGTGCCAATTTCAGGATTCTTTTTTGCCCGGCGTTATTTACAACCTTTGCATCTCTTTTGCTTTTGATTTGGTTTTGTTTGCATATTTGTGTTTATTTGTAATTGAATTAATACATTTATAATTGCTTTAAGAAAAGAGAGGGGAAAAAAAGAACTAAAGTATGTTTAATATGCGCCTTCATATTTATAACTAATTATGCACATTCTGTAAATGAAATTATTTATTAAAAAGAGGTGCCTCTGGAAGCCTGAAGGAATGTTGCAAAGAGGACTGAGGACATACAGTACCACACCTTTTGTGTGATTGGTTTTTGTTATTGAACTTTTTTTTTTTTTTTTATATCCACAAACATGACATTCAGTTTCCCTGTGTAAACACATTTCAAATAAATGCTGAAAAGCTCTTCCTTCCACTTGTATCGTTTATGTTTGTACAAAAATAGTTCAATGAATTATACGTGTGTTGGGAATGGAGTTTATCACATATCCTGTACATGGAGTCATAGTGCCAGTGAGACGGCTTGTGCTGCCTCGGGTCGCCTGTGTTGATTTTTGACAGCAAGTTTTAGTCACCTGGAATGCCTTCGTGTTAGTCTTAGTCAACTAAGGGCTCCATTTCCGTCCCCTTATCCCTAAACTTCTTTGCCCTTTTCCTATTTTGATAAACATTTTTGAATAGTTAAAATGGCCAGTCTACAAGCTCACAACGTGTCAATGTAGATTGGCTAGTTGAACTATTCAAAAAAAAAAATCAAAATAGTAAAAAAAAAGGCAAAGAAGTTAAGGGGTTTAGCGGTGACGAAAATGGAGCCCTAAATGTCATGTGATTTTAGTCGACTAAATCTACAGTTGATTTAGTGGACAAAAAGGTTTTTTTGCGGGCCTTGATGCCGTCGTAATGGCAGAATTTACGCTTGCTGAAAATAGCCGATCTACAAGCTCCCAACGCGTCATGAGTTTATAGATCGGCTATTTTCAGCATGCAACCAAGTGTAAAATGACTTTATACTGGATCTCTTGTCCAAATGTCCACTAGTCCCTTCCTAACATTTTAGTCTAGTTTTTTGTGGGGTGCACAGGGGGCCACGCATTAAAAGTAAATGAATCCTGTTGTAGATAATCCACAAAACTAACGTCATTTGTATTGTTGACCATAATGAGTGCAACTTTCGTTCATTTTTACCCCTCGATCACACAGAACTATGGTTTTTGTGTCCATATCACCACGCCCAAAAAATAGTTGATGTGATAGAGGGGTCAAAGTTGAATGAAAGTTGTGCTAATATTTTAGAAATAGGTCAACAATACAAATGACGTTAGTTTTGTGAATTCATTTACTTTTACTCCGTGGCCCCAGTGCCCCCCACAAAATGACCGGAACTAGGCCTACTTAATATTTCACCAAAACCAGAGCAGAACTCCCACCACGGGACTCGGGCAATCGATTAATACAGTTGCAACCACTAATATTAATGGCAAGTATTTCATACAGCTTAAGTTAAAAAAGAAATCTGAACTATCCTTTTGACAGTCATCTATTCTAGACAAACTGATACAGATCAACACACAACCAAAACTAAAAAGACAAGTCAAGGTTAAAACCACTAGAATATGTATGTTGTTTACTCCCTTCCTCCCTCCTCACACTTAACATTGATTTTACAAGGGTTGAGAAGATATGTATTCATACTGCTGACTTTCAGTGGACACTGTTCTCTATATTAATTCATTGTGTGTTAAAGAAATCATACACGCTGATACTGAGGCGATATGGCATGAGAAGGCCTGGATCTGTAATAAGAAAGCAGGGGCCCGCAACTCACTTGGCCTGATGTCGAAATAAAAAAAAATGTCTTCTAACTCCTGACAGTTTCCTGAAATACCAATGTTTCTGTATCAGTGGTGCTATTTCATGTCAAGGACCCCAAAAATGATATGTAATTGGCCACCGACCCCCATCTGAAAATATGTTGTTCCAGGGACACCCCCCAGAAGCAAAGATTTGAGTTAAAACGTTCACTCTGTAATGATATATTTAAAAATTTTGAGGCACATTTTCACGATTAAAACGAAAAATAGCAGACCTACAAGTTCATAGCGCGGCAGTCGGTGCCGCGCTATGAACTTGTATTTTTACTTACTTTCCTTTTATTGTTTACCGTTTCTACAGTAAACTAGTCGACTAGTTGCTTAATGCCTAGCCCAACACTGAGAGGGAGTTAGAGATGACTAGATGAGGTATAAATAAAGGCTGATTAGAAATGATTGGAAAACAATAAACATGCATGCTGAAACTGCTGTTTGTATTTGGTGATGGAATCCAAAGGAAAGTACGCACACCTCTTAAAAAAAACTTTCAGGTGCTGAACAAAACAATACGTACAGGAGAAGGAGAGAATGTCCGCACACTGTTGAGTATAGCTCCCACTGGAATTTATATTTAATAAAGGATGACAACGTTTCGACCCCTTGTGGGTCTTCGTCAGGTATGAGGACAACAACACAATAGGCGTGTTATATACAGATAGGGGCAAGTTTTAACAATGAACAAGCCGCTGTTTGCAATGATGATAATTACCATGACACACCCCCCACATCTATGAAGTCAGGCTGAGTAGTGTCAAGCCAAGAACACATAGAAATACAACTAAGTGACCAGAATGAGGAAAATAATAAAGAGTAGTAAGGTACCGTGCAATTACAGTACAAAATAAAATAGGACACAGCATATGGACATATGGTAAGAAGACACTATATACACACAATGACAAGATTAAAAATATATAATTAATATATGTAATAAAATTAAAAGCAAAGTTATTCAACCCAGAATTGGTTTTATATCAAATTCCTCATTTAATCCGTGAGGAGCCAGTGTTTAAACTATAGATATAGTAAGCTTCACGTTGGAGTAGAAGGCGGTTGTGATCACCACACCTGGGGGGGTTTTCCACTTTTTCAATACCCAAGTAACGTAGGGAAGAGATGTATATTTGGTGAGACAGAAATTACTGTACATATTTTGAGCTGTATGCTTGTTGAAAAGTAAACAAATTGATATTTTTTTTAAAACACATGACACATGAAAGACAAATGGAGGCAATGATTGGTCCAGTGGATTGTGAGATTGTATCTCTGGACATACTGACACACACACACACACACACACACACACACACACACACACACACACACACACACACACACACACACACACACACACACACACACACTTTTGCGTCATGGTCAGAGGTCAAAGATCAAGGGCTCCATTTTCGTCACCGCTAAACCCCCTTATCCCTAAACTTCTTTGCCTTTTTTTTACTATTTTGAAAAACATTTTTGAATAGTTCAACTAGCCAATTTACATTGACACGTTGTGAGCTTGTAGACTGGCCATTTGAACTATTCAAAAATGTTTTGCAACAGAAGTTGGTACATATGCACATATGCTTTGGAAATGTACAAAGATACAGGTGTTATGGAATGAGGTGAAGAATGACACCTTGCTTGGATATAATTTGAACTTGTCACCTCTCCAGTGTGTACTAGCAGCTAAGGTATCCAGTGCAAGGACCAGACACAACGCCAAATTGGTTGGAATACTCTTATACATAGCGAGGAAGACTATACTCAAGCTTTGGATTCATAGAGACGTTCCTACACTGGATGATTGGTACAAGGAGGTAATGACTGTGGTTCCTCTGGAGAAACTGACTTATCTCCTCCGTGATAACATGGAAGGGTTCACAAAGGTATGGGAACCAGTCTTAGATACAGTGGACCCTTCTAGACTGTGCTTCAATGTACCTTATTGAACGGTAGTGAATAACAAAGACTCTGGTGACCTGTAATGTAATCATGTCAAGACTGTGGTGTACTCGTTTTATCTTTTTTTGTGTGTGTTTGTTTGTTTTTTGTCTGTGCATTGTAATGTCCGTATTGTGGTTCTTGTTGTTTTCCTATGTTATGTTGAAAAAAGAAAAATGTGTGGTTCTATATACATTGAATTGTGATTGAACAGTTGTGAAATCTCAGAGCCTCAATAAAAAGACAAGTTTAGGGATTAGGGGTTTAGCGGTGACGAAAATGGAGCCCCAAGTGTCTGAACAACAGAGTGCATGTGCAGAGCTATAAGCTCTATGCATGTGGTTACTAGCCACACTGAAATGAAATGAAATGAAATGAAATCTATATTTACCCAGGGTATCTGGGCTAAGCTCAAGAACTTGTTTCCAGCCAGGCCCTGCTCATAGAACACATTTCATCGTAGTGGTTCAATGCCTTGTTCAAGGGCACTTCAGCGGTGGTAATTTTAACGTGTCGGACGGCTGATTCGAACTAGGAACCTTCCGGTATCAAGACCGCGCCGCTATCCGTTCGGCCACCGCTGCCACTAAAACTGAACCAGCCGTTAGGTTGTCATCTGACTTCAGAGCTATAGGAGTTTGAAAGTATTTACTGGACTCTGCCTGTATTTGACACTGGTTTGACATAGGCTACTGCCAAACGCTGTCCCCGTTTTTTCCTACGCGATTTCGCACCAGTGAGGGCTGGGAGGGACCAGCAGACGGCTGTGGAACTTGAAGGACAGACGGGAAAAACAGAAGCGCAACACGAGGACAAAGGAAACATTCCGTACAAATGTCCACTTTGCTCATTCACAACAACTAGGCCTACTATACTTTCGTGTTAGAAGTTGGAACTTTGAATTTCTCCAACTATAAACTTGCACGACAGCAGACAGCCTAACTTAGTAAAAATATCATTTATGATTAAGGCCCCTACAGGGAAGTCGGTTCACGGAAGTTGTTGTGGGGATTATCTGACGAGGTACCATTTGAGTGGGGAAAAAAACCTTAGGCCTACCTTTACTAAATTATACTACATTTTTTATAAGGGTCAATATAAGTAAAATAATATAGCCTTCAGTATCTTTTTATATGTTTCCAAAAAGATTACAAACGGCCAATAGCATATCACAAGTTGTGAATCTTGAACCTAAGGCGACTAAACCAATTCAAGTAAAGGTTGTTTGTTGTAGTAAATAAGGCTTCTGCATACAGGCCTCTCGCCCTCCCACTCCTCACTGGTGTGAAATCGGGTAGGAAAAGAAACGGGGACGCCTGTCAAACCAATGCTACAGAAACAACACAGAGGAGAGAGAGAGAAGTGATTCATATTGCCAAAGCCTATCATGGTTTTATGCAGTGGTGGAAAGTAACTAACTACTTTCACTTAAGTACTGTACTTAAGTACAATTTTGAGGTATTTGTACTTTTACTTCTACTCCACTACATCTCAGAGCCAAAATGCGTACTTTTACTCCACTACAATTATTTGAAAGCATTAGTTACTAGTTACTTTGGCGATTACAAATTGTATTAGAAAACATACAGTGACCACGTCAACCCTATACATTTGAAAATACATTTGAAAATAGCCGATCTACAAGCTCACAATGCGTCGCGACGCATTGTGAGCTTGTAGATCGGCTATTTTCAAAAGATTTTGTACACAGTTTGAACTTGTGAAATGGGACATTCTGCACGAGTACTTTTACTTTCAGTACTTTAAGTACATTTTGATGCTGATACTTTTCTACTTTTAAGTACATTTTCCGTACTTTTACTTGTAACGAAGTAGTTCTAAATTGCAGTATTGGTACTTTTACTTAAGTAAAACAATTGAGTACTTTTTCCACCACTGTTTTTATGTTGCTTTGCTTTGCCTTGTGTGTTTAATCCACAGTGGAATAGATTGCAGAGACGTCTTCCTTCACTGGTGTTTTATCCACAGTGGAATAGATTGCAGAGACGTCTTCCTTCACAGTGGAATAGATCACGTCGTCACGGTCACCAGACCTGAGAAGAATGATTACACGTCCATCCATTCATACTATTAGTGCAGAGAATGACTAGTACACATGTAACCCTAAATGGCTCTTCAGCAGCACAGCTAGGAAACCCACTTCTGTGAAGCACAGCGTACTGCAGGGTTCCCCAATAGGCGGCCCGCGGAGCGCCCCCTTGTGGCCCCTGGAAGAATACGTTTTGTTTTGTTTTGGGGGGGTGTCCCAGATATAAATGGCATTAAATGGGGGTCAGTAGCCTACGCATGTCAAACTGGGCACCCCCTCAAGGACCACTGGTGGTCACTGGACCACTGGTCGAGAACAATTTTTAATTAATTAATGAAAAAATAAAAAACCCAATTTTTCGCCGTGCGGACTCGGCGGCCCCCAGCCTTGTTCCCCAGTCAAAATATGGCCCTTGAGGGAAATTAATTGGGGAACCCTGGCGTACTGTGTCTATGATGTGGTCTTATTTTAAAATATATATCCAGTTAAAATATTGGACATGCAGCATCTGGATGTGTGCATTATATCAGCATGCCACTGTTTCCAATGCATAGTTGAACTATATTACAATTTACAATTAAATAAAATATTGTATTTGTACGCCACTACATTTATTTGCAAACTTTAGTTACTAGTTACTTTGGAGATTTTGATTATGATAAAAGAAAATGCATTAACCCATGTAGACCTGGGGAAAAAAGGCTTCTAAATCCTAAACCTTTTCAGAAAAACCTATGTTTTTTGTTTGTTTCTATGTCAGTTGTTCTCAAACATTTGTCAAGGACCCCCAAAAATATATGTAATTGGCCGCCTCTGACCCCCATCTGAAAATACGTTGTTCCAGGGACCTCCTCCCAGAAGCAAAGATTTGAGTTAAAAGTGTTCGCTGTGAAAGAATATATATTCAGAGATTTGCGACCCCTTTTTCACGATAAAAAAAAAAAATAGCAGATCTACAAGCTCGTAGCGCGGCACTCGGTGCCGCGCTATGAGCTGGTAGATCTGCTATTTTTCAATAGCTAGAGTATAACATAATGCTTAAAACACCGTTCTGAATGTGTTTTAACTTACAGTGTGTGTTGCGGGGCTGTGTTGTTCTGATCAGCGTGAGTCCTGGGCAACGGTTTGAACGTCACGGAACAATAGTGAACATCCTGGTCTTGCTGAGCAATGCAACAGAAAAGGAAAAGACAAAAAAACAGTCATCAGTAACGGAATGGAATGCTGAAACTCAGAAATCTTATCAGATAATTAGCTATGTTTTGGTTGTGTTTTCTCCAATGCAGTACAATTACACTGTCGGCCTTGTCAACGTATTATGTTGAATAACTAATAGGTGATAGTTGATACAATATTTTCTCCAGATATAAAGAAAACTGGTGTAGGGACCTATGGAATATAAACCCAAATTGAGAACCTACTGCCTTATAAAGGACATATATACCGTAGAACCTTATGTGAAGTATAATTTAAACAAAAGACAACACTGGAGACTAGCAGGTTTAATGCTAGGGCTGTGGATCTTTGGGTGTCCCACGATTCCATTCGATTCCGATTCTTGGGGTCACGATTCGATTCAACTCGATTCTCAATCCAAAAACGTTTTATTTATTTATTCAAAAGCCTTTTTTTTCCCCCAGATTCAAAACGATTCTCTATTCAAAATGATTCTCGGTTCAATACATATAGGATTTCATCACAATCTACTCCAGCCAACTGAAGTGACTATACTCAATACTACAGTAACTTGAAAATGACTGAAGACATGATGTTGACTGTGATTAGGGGGAGCTTACATTTCATATCACAAACACCATGTAGTGAAAACTCCTGTAACTGTTGTTATGATATTAGCCCATGCACAGTACATCTTAGTCTATGTACTTGAACTTGAGATACAGTGTACGTGATATGTATTGTGTACTGCCGGTACTGTAGCATACTTTATAGATAGGCTACGAGAGACATCTAGGCGACAGCAAGGTCAGCCTTGCTGCAGTAGGCACGTTCTTCTGTCTCATATCTTATTGTTACGTCATTATGATCCAGCACTATATATGTTTCCTGTTTGTGTAACAGGAAATAAACTTTGTGAACCTTAGCGTGATACTGTCTCGTGTCTCGTTAATTTGTTCTCCCGAGTACTCGCCGCCGCAGTCGCCGTACCAAAGGAATACTTCAACTGGATTGTCACACACCACCCAGCCTGCACACACTACCTGTCGGTCAATACCAGACGAGGGTCCAGTACTTAGAGATATATTACAACAACTGTAACCAGAAGAAATCGATTTTTGGAAATTATGAATCAATTTTGAATCATTCATAACGGGAATCGCGATTCTAATTCGAATCGATTTTTTTTTACACCCATATTTAATGCCACTCCTGAAGAAGAGAGATCTTGCCTGTTCTGTGATCTTGATGAAATTGAAAACGAAGTTCACTTTTTGTTTTACTGCTCTAAATATGACGACTTAAGGGATATTTTGGTTAATAAGATGTCTTATATCTGTGGGGATTTCCTAGATTTAAATGACTATGTAAAAATGGAGATATGTTTTGCCAAAGGGACTTTTGTCGTGGCAGATTTGTCAAGCTTGGGAAAGAAGACAGAGTACTCTGTATAACTCTGGGACGTAATGTAATGGATTATGTAATGTAAACATGCTGTAAATGCATGAATTATGTAATGCAAACATGCTGTAAATGCAATTGTGAAATGGTGTCTTATAAACCCATGAGGGTTGGGCACATTGTGTGCAGGACACGAAAATAAATAAACAATCATATCATATCATCAATATAACTGTCATCTTTGTAGAGAAGATCTAGATGACAAGAAAAGAGAAGTATAGTTTCCGTGACTGTTATGAGTCAGACGAGTGTATAGTGTAACGTAAAATGCAATTTCTGTACATGTATAGAAAGGAGAAGGGATCTCGTTTCTGAACGACATATGTTTGTCACACAGACATGGTGATTAAACTGTGTTCTGGAGGGTCTCTTCATGGGTAAAGGATTCAAGTGTAAATCAAAGACCATATACGGTAGGCCCCATTTACACTGCAGTCAAATCCAGCCAAATCCAATTTATTTCTCAAATCCGACATCGGATCTGCCACAGATCTTGTGTGTTCAGACTGATTTTACACTGGCAGACGAATCCCAGGACGGATCTCCTGAAATCAGATTTGAATCAGACCTGAAACCGCCTCTGAACGTGTCTCAAGTCAAGTCGCATTTGTAAAAATTGGATTCCATGTACGTGACTTGTTTGTGTTATTTTGTGCATGTGGCACATGCAGGCTGGATTTGGCTGCCAGTGTAAATGTGGCCTTAGACACAGTACCTTAGAGTATATATTAATAGAGACGGCACCGGATTTCTCCTCCCATCCACTTGCATTAAGTTGCTCAAAAGCGCATTTCACTCCTCCTTCCGGGTAGGAACAGAGTGCATTCTGGGATGGATTGGACCCAAACACATAAACGCGCTGGCCGTTGACTATCATTGCGCCGTTTGCGCGCGTTCACGTATGAAACATTCGTTCACGTGTCATGGACCCAATAACATGAACGTGCGGCAAGTATAGTCAACGGACCAGCGCTGGCTCGAGCTGCAATGATAAATTCGGCCACTATGTCCATTTCGCTTCAGGGTTTCCTCCGGGTGCCGTCTCTATTAATATGTATATGCTCTAAGCACGGTACTTACCTGTCCGCTGTTGATCTGAGTGGAGGCCAAGCCCATCCCACTGACCCCAGGGACAGAGGCCAAGCCCCTCCCACTGACCCCAGGGACAGAGGCCAAGCCCCTCCCACTGACCCCAGGGACAGAGGCCAAGCCCCTCCCACTGACCCCAGGGACAGAGGCCAAGCCCCTCCCACTGACCCCAGGGACAGAGGCCAAGCCCCTCCCACTGACCCCAGGGACGGATGCAGGCTGGAGTGGGACACAATAGAATAGAAAGCCACACATCAGAAGGTTGCAGTGATATAGCTGTATATTATATATTGCGCTAATGTTGAAAAGGCAGATTTGTTTTCCCGCTAAAGCATTGTTGGCGAGTTTCCATTTTTTTTATCAATAAAAAGCAAAGCCCAAGCGAATAAATACCTCCTGGACTGCGTTTGTCCTTTTCCTCCTGTCAAATCAAACAAAGTACTTAATTTATGACTTACATAATTTAGCGATTAATGAGATTATGTTTATCTTAGTTTAGTCTTACATGGAATCTGCTGTGAAAAGCTCACATCTTTTATGAAAAGTTCATATAGTATAAAAAGTGGGTGTAACATTTAACATCACAGTAACTGCTGCTTTATTCAAATTACTACACATATGCACTAATGCGCGCACAGTACACCGCACGCACACACGCACACACACACACACACACACACACACACACACACACACACACACAGACACAGAGTAGACACAGACACACTCACCTGACCCAGAAAGCAACGGGGATAACCAAAATCAGCACAAACAGTGAAACTGCAACTCCAGATATTAGAGCATCATTGTTGGCTTTATAGAGAAACACAATGAAAATGAGGAGAGAAGTTAGAATGTGCATTTCTGTTGTTTTCTGTGTGGTGTGTAATATTTAATACAATGATTATTTCAAAGTCCTTTGGACAACACTGGACACAAAGGTAATACAATTCAGTTGTTCATCCCAATTTTTGTCTAGAAAAAACCTGACCATGCACTCATCTACTACACGATGCAACTTGGGAAATAATAATACCCGTTGTAAACTGACTGTGAAAAGTGTACTGGCTAAGTAATCAATTTGCAGGTGTGTAAACGGTTCTCGTTTATTACAACCGTACACACACGCACGCACGCAGAGACATGGTGCATTTATAGTAGGATACCAACGTCCTCTGTCTACTCACTTGTGACCACGCGCAGCAGCACCTCGGTAGAGCTGTTTCCTCCTCCCAGTGAGTTCCTGGTGTGACAGACGTACAGTCCAGCGTCGGATGGCTGCAGAGAGGCCAGAAACACCGGTCCTGACCCTACCTGGACCAACGGGGAGCTGGAACCAGGAGTGCTCTTGTACCAGGTGTAGTTGTGGTTGTCTACTGGTGGGTTAGCGTCACTGCTGCAGGTCAACGTCACTCTGCTGCCCCCTGCTGCACCGTCCGGCGCACTGACCTCCACCGACACATTGACTGGCGCATCTGGGGATATAAATTAGTGTTGTTTTTTGGCAGCACATTTCTGTTTTAGTTTTAGTCATAGTCGCTTGAATAGTTTTCACTTAGTTTTAGTCACCTGGAATGTCTTAGTGTTAGTCTAGTTTTCGTCAAAATATCATAGGATTTTAGTCGACTAAATCTACAGTTGATTTAGTCGACTAAAATGTATTTTGGTGGGCCTTGATGCCGTCGTAATGACACTTTTTACACTTGCTGAAAATAGCAGATCTACGGTACAAGCTCATAACGCGTCGCGCTGCGACACGTTGTGAGCTTGTAGATCAGCTATTTTCAAGATGCAACCAAGTGTAAAATGACTTATACTGGATCTCTTGTCCACTAGTCCCTTCCTAACATTTTAGTCTAGTTTTTATTTGTTGACGAAATTGTCAATATATTCAGTTTTAGTTTTAGTCATCATAGCTTATAGTTTTCATTTAGTTTCCATTTAGTCTTCGTCAGTGAAAAAGGGTAGTCGACGAACAATTTTGTCGTCTTAGTTTTAGTCGACGAAATCAACACTGATATAAACGTCAAAAAGACTAAAGACAAATAACTTTTGACCATATAGTTAAGATATTGTTATATAAATAAATATTGACATTGGACTACATGACATTTTCTTTCTGTATCTCTTTTACTTACAGAGAACATCAATGGAATGAGCTGACGACGGCTGGGATCCATGTTTGTTTGTCCCCCGACAGGTGTACTGTCCGGAGTCTGCACGAGACACGTTGTCCTTCACCAGCTGAGGACCAGTGGAGATAGCTGTGCTTCCTCCGTCTCTGTACCAGGTGTAGGTGTCTACTGGAGGGTTGCTTCCTCTGTACCAGGTGGAGTCGTCTACTGGAGGGTTGGCATCACTGCTGCAGGTCAGAGTCACTGTGCTGCCCTCAACCACTTCTCCTGGTGGATTCACTGACACTGAAGTGTTTTCTGGAGGGTCTGTGGAGGAATATTAAGCTCTGTTTACACAAATATAGGTTACAATATTCTATGTTCTTGGTATGAACAATGACAATAATTAATGCTTTTGAATCAAGCAATTAATGTCATATCATTTTGATCTTAATGAAATGGAAACCTCACAGTGAACATTCAGAGTGACTCCAGGTGAAGTGGCTGTAGCGATGTTGTTCTTTGCCTGACAGGAGTATGTTCCACTGGCACTGGGTTGGATGTTAGAGATGGTAAACATCTCATTCTGTGCCACTACAGTGTTGTCTTTGAGAAGGATGTAACTCTGGATGGCTGGATTTGACCTGCTGTTGCAGCTCAAAGTGACTGAGCTTCCTTTGACAACATCTCCTTGTGGACTTACTGACAACACCACATTCTGGGGACCATCTGTTGGAGAAAGAATATAATAGGTGTACTTTTATACAAACTCCTAAGAGGATAATCAGATCCATTTCAAACTAACCCCGGTGTAAATAAAATACTGAAATAATGAAAAGCGATCAAATGCGTGAGTTTGTATCGCACGCACCAGCGACCATTTTCCACGTTTTGTCAAGAAACAGGGGATACTTTGTAACTAGAATGTTTAGGTCAGCCCCAAATTTCTCATTTGATATCTAAGCCTTGAACACATTTAGGTGTCAATATTTCGTTAATACCAACTACTGGCAACATGAACCATAGTCATAGCAAGAATGGCCTGTAAGTTGTACTTTTACAAACTATGTTTGGAATCATGTTGCTGTGAAGAAACAGTGGATACTGTGCATCCTGTTGTGGATAAAGGTACGGATGAGGGGACACTGCTCGCAGCTTTCATTGAATATGATTCTTCTTTGAATGTGCTCTTGTATTAATTCATTGAATGCATTAAAGACAGAATGGAACAGATTCAGACAGAGAAATAGCTCACATGAACTCATATAAACTCACACTGCACATCCAACCTCACAGCGGCAGACTTCCATGTCTCTCGTCCTTTAACAGCACACTGGTAACTCCCAGCATCCTGGATTGTGGCATGGAATTTTGGCTTGGGCACTGGTTGTCCATCTTTAAACCAGACAATTGGTGGACGTGGTACACAAGATATTTCACAGAAGAGTATCACCTCTCCCCCCTTTGTCACAGTGGGAGGTGTCACGCGTGCAGTCAGTCCTGATCAGAAGAATAAAAACAAGATGGACATCAGTTGGTGAGATTGTCAGGATAAGATTTGATTTTGATTTCATGAAAGATTAAAACGGTACTGTTATTTACCGGACAGAGATAGAGATAGTGTGTAGCTAGTGGCACTGGTCCCCCACACATTATCTGTTGTCCGAAACCTGAAGTGATAACTTCCCATATCACTGTCTTCTATGTTATTGATTCTCAGGGTGCAATCATGGCTGTCATCACCAGTGTATTGAAAACGACCTTGAGGTTCAGAGCCACGGAGAAGGTATTCTCCGTTCTTGTACCAGCTTGTACCAGTGACATACCCTGCATTGTTTGGGTAGTCATATGAACATCCAATATTTACTGATGATCCTCTGAGGACACATGGAGGTGGACTGGTGAAGGTCACTCCCCACTGACCACTACAGAAACCTGTACAAGACAAAAAAAAGAAACCCTGGTAAATATCATGATTGTTCTTTTTTGAGTGGTGCAACCACTCCAATGAACAGCAATGTCCTAACCTATATGTGACTATGTGACTGACTACAGTATGTCCCAATGTTTAGAGTACCAGTAGGGGCAAAAGTGGCGCTGTTGTGCCAGAAACAGAGAGAGAGATAGTGTTGCACTGTTGCCTGCTAATTACAGAGAGAGAGAGGGGGGGGGGGGGGGGGGGGGGGGGCAGGGGGAGAGGGGAGAGGGGAGTTGCAGCACTCAGTTCACATGGGTGTGATTTTTCATATCATATCAGGTAATATTTCATACATTTATCTATTCTGTACATACGTATATGTGTTGAAACCATTTCAAACTGTCCTCACCAGGTACCAAGATCAGAATGTCCAGGATCACACTGATTGTCTTTAGAAACCTCATGGTATCTTGAGGTGAAAACTGACCTCAGCATCAAACTGCAATGAAAACAACCAACTATAGTAATGTTACTGTTAAATTACTGTACTCTCTGTTCTGTAATAAGATATAAGATAGTAATACATCTTTTACCAAGTCTAGCCAATGCTAGTGAAATGGTACAGTGAATGTCAAATAGCCAAGCAATATAGCATTTACTATAACGTGTATACAGAAATAAACAAATAAATGAGAAATAATGTAGAGTAGCTCAGTCTCTTGTGCAAGTCTTGTGTGGGAATGGAGTATAAATATCATACAGTGTTGATTTTGTCGACTAAAACTAAGACGAAAAATGTTCGTCGACTAACTTTTTCCACTGACGAAAACTAAATGGAAACTAAATAAAAACTAAGCTATGATGACTAAAACTAAGACTAAATATACTGACAATTTCGTCAACAAAATGTTGGGAAATTGTTAGGAAGGGACTAGTGGACAAGAGAACCAGTATATAGGCCTACGTCATTTTACAATTAGTTGCATGCTGAAAATAGCCGATCTACAAGCTCACAACGCGCGCTGCGACGCGTTGTGAGCTTGTAGTTCAGCTACGACGGCATCAGTAGATCAGTTACGACGGCATCAAGGTCTGCCAAAAACAACATACATAAAGAAAGTCAGTGCCAGTGTGACGGCTGGAATGACATGGCAGGGCGCAGCGCTGAAGGCCTGACTGTAGAAACTATCTTAGTCTTTTTAATTTAGTTTGCCAAACATGTATCAGCATATAAGATTACAATCCCGTCAGTGATTATATCAACTAAAGTATCATTGCTGCTAAGTTACAATTCAGACATACTCACTTGTCTAGAGATCGTCTGTCCAGTCCAAACAACACACACCAGCTAGACAGAGAAGTGGAGGTTAAAACCAATATGTGTTGTTTACGCCCTTCCTTCCTGCTCGCTCACACTTAGAATACAGAAGTTAGGACGTATATTTTCATACTGCTGACTTTTAGTTCTCTGTATTAATTACTTGTGTGTTAAAGATCGTACAAGCTGATATACTGATACGGTATGGCATGAGAAGGCCTGGATCTGTACCCCACTCTAACATACATGCAATACAATACAAGAACTGGATCTGTACCCCACTCTAACATACATGCAATACAATACAAGAACTGGATCTGTACCCCACTCTAACATACATGCAATACAATACAAGAACTGGATCTGTACCCCACTCTAACATACATACAATACAATACAAGAACTGGATCTGTACCCCACTCTAACATACATACAATACAATACAAGAACTGGATCTGTACCCCACTCTAACATACATACAATACAATACAAGAACTGGATCTGTACCCCACTCTAACATACATACAATACAATACAAGAACTGGATCTGTACCCCACTCTAACATACATACAATACAATACAATACAAGAACTGGATCTGTACCCCACTCTAACATACATACAATACAATACAAGAACTGGATCTGTACCCCACTCTAACATACATACAATACAATACAAGAACTGGATCTGTACCCCACTCTAACATACATACAATACAATACAAGAACTGGATCTGTACCCCACTCTAACATACATACAATACAATACAAGAACTGGATCTGTACCCCACTCTAACATACATACAATACAATACAATACAAGAACTGGATCTGTACCCCACTCTAACATACATACAATACAATACAAGAACTGGATCTGTACCCCACTCTAACATACATACAATACAATACAAGAACTGGATCTGTACCCCACTCTAACATACATACAATACAATACAATACAAGAACTGGATCTGTACCCCACTCTAACATACATACAATACAATACAAGAACTGGATCTGTACCCCACTCTAACATACATACAATACAAGAACTGGATGTGTACCCCACTCTAACATACATACAATACAATAGAAGAACTGGATCTGTACCCCACTCTAACATACACATACAATACAATACAAGAACTGGATCTGTACCCCACTCTAACATACAATACAATACAATACAATACAATACAATACAATACAATACAATACAATACAATGCAATGCAATACAATACAATACAATACAATACAATACAATACAATACAATACAATACAATACAAGAACTGGATCTGGATCTGTACCCCACTCTAACATACATACAATACAATACAAGAACTGGATCTGTACCCCACTCTAACATACATACAATACAATACAAGAACTGGATCTATACCCCACTCTAACATACATACAATACAATACAATAACTGGATCTGTACCCCACTCTAACATACATACAATACAATAGAAGAACTGGATCTGTACCCCACTCTAACATACATACAATACAATACAAGAACTGGATCTGTACCCCACTCTAACATACAATACAATACAATACAATACAATACAATACAATACAATACAATACAATACAATACAAGAACTGGATCTGGATCTGTACCCCACTCTAACATACATACAATACAATACAAGAACTGGATCTGTACCCCACTCTAACATACATACAATCAGTGGCGTGCACAGATAGACACTAGGGGGTGCTAGAGCACCCCCTGCCCTTTTGGCAATGTGCCCTTTTGAAAAAGAAAAAAAAAACGTATTATTATAATTTCACAGTATGTGGACCATGGTGACATTGATCAATTCTTGATAAAAAGCTTCTAATATATTATTTAGGCCCCAAAATCTATAAATATCACACTATTAAGACAACCGGCCGGTTCCACGCGCTGCACAAGGTTCCCTTTTTTTCACTTGAGCACCTGCCCCTCTAAATGTCTGTGC
Organism: Electrona antarctica; assembly: GCF_951216825.1. NCBI lineage: Eukaryota > Metazoa > Chordata > Actinopteri > Myctophiformes > Myctophidae > Electrona > Electrona antarctica. Next base: position 51,940,670 of record NC_136812.1, on the reverse strand, counting down.
ACGCCACTGCATACAATACAATACAAGAACTGGATCTGTACCCCACTCTAACATACATACAATACAATACAAGAACTGGATCTGTACCCCACTCTAACATACATACAATACAATACAAGAACTGGATCTGTACCCCACTCTAACATACATACAATACAATACAAGAACTGGATCTGTACCCCACTCTAACATACATACAATACAATACAAGAACTGGATCTGTACCCCACTCTAACATACATGCAATACAATACAATACAAGAACTGGATCTGTACCCCACTCTAACATACATACAATACAATACAAGAACTGGATCTGTACCCCACTCTAACATACATACAATACAATACAAGAACTGGATCTGTACCCCACTCTAACATACATACAATACAATACAAGAACTGGATCTGTACCCCACTCTAACATACATACAATACAATACAAGAACTGGATCTGTACCCCACTCTAACATACATACAATACAATAAAATAACTGGATCTGTACCCCACTCTAACATACATACAATACAATACAAGAACTGGATCTGTACCCCACTCTAACATACATACAATACAATACAAGAACTGGATCTGTACCCCACTCTAACATACATACAATACAATACAATACAATACAATACAATACAATACAATACAATACAATACAATACAATACAATACAATACAATACAATACAATACAATACAATACAAGAACTGGATCTGTACCCCACTCTAACATACATACAATACAATACAAGAACTGGATCTGTACCCCACTCTAACATACATACAATACAATACAAGAACTGGATCTGTACCCCACTCTAACATACATACAATACAATACAAGAACTGGATCTGTACCCCACTCACAATACAATACAATACAATACAATACAATACAATACAATACAATACAATACAATACAATACAAGAACTGGATCTGTACTCCACTCTAACCCAGAGACTAATACAAGAACTTAAAAAGGAGAATAAAGGGGAAAAGACCATTAACCCATTTCGACCGAGACCGATTCTGCAAATGTCTCCTAAATCATGACAGTTTTCTGAAAACCCTATGTTTCTCTATGTCAGTGGTTCTCAAACTATTTCATGTCAAGGACCCCCAGAATTATATGTATTTGGCCCGCCCGACCCCCCCATCTGAAAATACGTTGTTCCAGGGATGCCCCCCGGAAGATTTGTGTCACATTTTCACGATTTTTCAAAAATAGCAGACCTACAAGCTCATAGCGCAGCACTCGGTGCCGCACTATGAGCTTGTAGATCTGCTATTTTTCAATAGCTAAAGTATAACATAATGCTTGAAACACCAAGAGGGGTTCCCGCCCAGAATGGTCATACCAGGGAATAGAAACAATGATCAGTAAAATGTGCGTAAATAAGGTGACCATGAAATTAATGATGTCTGATATTGATCAGCCTATAACGACTGATTGACAGTATAGTCTGGGCAAAAGGAAGTGCACTTGCAGAGCTAAATTCTGTGCACATGTGGTAAACCACAGTGAATCAGCCATTAGTTCAGTGGAGTTTGAAGCAGGGTGTATTTAACGGACTCTGTCCATATTTGTCACACGTCTATAGCCACACTGAGGCCTCATACACACGTACACAACAAATGTTCGGTCCGTGTGTGATGCCTGATTGCTTTTTGATTGCTGCTCCAATTCATTTTCAATGGGAGTCACATGGTTGGACCAAACATGTTTGTTTGATGAGGGGGGAGCAATCATTAATCAGCGATCAAACACAAATGTTTGATCAAACCATGTGACTCCCATTGGAAAAGCATTGTGGTGGCCCAAAAAAACGACCAAACATTGCTTGATTGGTGTTTGGTACGTGTGAATGAGGCCTGAGCGGGAGTTAGAGATGAGGTATAAATAAAGAAATGATTGGAGAACATACATTGATGATTAAATCCAGACAAGGCTGTTCTATATGAATCATAGATGGGTGTCTGTGGCCAAATACCTAATAATATATATCATCTGGGTGTCCTTCACATGAAGGGGCGACGGTGGCTCAAGAGGTAGAGCAGGTCGTCCAATGATCCATGGGTCGGCGGTTCGAATCCCGGTTCGAATCCCTTGGGCAAGACACTGAACCCCAAATTGCTCCCGATGTGCTGGTTGGTACCTTGCATGGCTTCCGCCGCAATCGGTGTATGTATGTATGTATGTATGTATGTATGTATGTATGTGTGTGTGAATGTGAATGGGTGAATGTAATGCACAATCTATGTAAAGCGCCTTGGATAAAGGCGCTATATAAATGCACCATTTAAGATGTTTGAGCATCATTGTGTTGATAAGAAGAGGCAGCTGAATGGGTAGAGAGGGGCTGCCTGGCAAGCAGAAGGTCCCGGGTTCGAATCCCGGTCCCGTCAATGTGTCCTTCTTCTGTGGGAAGTAAAGTGAAGCGGAGAAACAGAGCTTTCCCTCTGGCATTAAAGCATCACTACTGTATGTAGTCTGGGGTGTCAGTGGCCACTTTGGACACAAACAACATGGCAGCCAACTTCAGTACCCGAGAGTCTCTGCAAGCGTGTCCTCCGGCGAGGACGTGCCATCCTCTAGTCCAGGGGTGGGCAACTGGCGGCCCGGGGGCCACATGCGGCCCCCACCTTCACTTAATGTGGCCCTCAGGTTAATGTCAGAAAACTGATATATTGGTTTCAGCTGTTTACAATTCCACGACATGCAAACATGACCCGCTTTAATTACTTCAGTCTAAATTAGTAGCTCAATGCTCAACACACGTATAATTAAAGGCATTTGGAATTACATAAACATTTTCGTTTTCAGGATTCCAATTCAAAAATAGCAAAAATGTAAGATTTCAATTCGAATATAGCAAAAATAGCCGATCTACAAGCTCAAAACGCGTCGCGCTGCGACGCGTTTTGAGCTTGTAGATCGGCTATTTTTGCGACCACAGTAATATATGGCCTTGGGAGTGAGTGTGGAAATATAGTAGCCTGGCTAATAAGCCAGACTAATATCACACAACACTGTCGCGGTATATTAGTCTGGGCTGGCTCCACTTGGATTTCATTTCCCGGGGGGCGGGTTCAAACATTTTGTCTTTGACGCAATTGGTCAGAGCTACTGTCAGTCAAAAGTCTCAAGCATTGAACGTCACTGTACCAAAGCCCGCCCATATTGCATACCGTGTCCCGATTGGTCCGACCTGTTCTCGGTTGTAGGAAAGAGGCGTGCTACTGAGCCTCGCCAGACCGTAATCCGCTGGTACGGCTGATTCGGTCTGGTTTATTAACCAGGCTAGAAATATAGTGGCCCTCTCCATCGTCAAAGTTGCCCACCCCTGCTCTAGTCTTTGCTTTGACCGGCAATTAAACTCTGTGGGCAGTATTATGCGTGTAGTACCAGGTCTTATGACTTAACTTAAGACCTGGAGGCGTGATCAATGCCATTTGGCTATTCTGAGTGGCCAAACAGCATTGACCACGCCTCCAGGTCTTAAGTTAAGTAATAAGACCTGGTACTTAAGACACGCATAATACTGCCCACTCTCCTACACAAAGTAATACAGTCAAGACCCTAGCAGAGACCCCCCCCCCCCCCCCCCCCCTGCGTTTATACATTTATGGACGGTTGCTTTGTTAAACAAGTGAGCAAACTTACAAACTGCTAGTAGTAGTGCTGCTATAAATAGATCCATTTATTACAATTAAGGTGGGGCATTTCATTATTAGTCCTTTTATCAGAGGAGAAACCATGACAGAACACAGACAGCCTGGTAGCTCAATGTGTTAAGTGTCTGTCCATGTAATCCAGATGTTGTGGGTTCAAATCCCACTCTGGTCTTTACTCTGAAACTTTACTTTGAAGAGATTAGAAGATAAAAGCGCCCGGAAATCTCACTCAGTCAGGCTAAGGTAGTGATGCATTCTCAATGGCAATAGCACAAACTTTGGCATGCTACTAGTAGTCCTACATACAGTACTTACACCTAGAAACTCCATTCAAACCTATTTAGGTTCATCTTACGGTGGACATGTTTGTCTGAAAAGGAATCTTTGAAATGTTTAATTGTTTTAGAAATATAGCGCTTTCAAATTTGAGACATTTATAATGGGGCTCAATGGCAGCTCTATGGCACGTCAAAAAGTCACTTTCACCTAGAAACTCCATTCACACTTTTTATAATTCAGCTTACTGTGGAACTGCTGGAACTTTTTACCTTGAAATGTTTTGTAGTTTCTGAGTTGTTTAACTTAAACGCCCAATGCATTCTCAATGGCAATATCACAAACTTTGGCATGCTACTAGTCCTACATACTTACACCTAGAAACTCCATTCAAACATATTTAGGTTCATCTTACGGTGGACATGTTTGCCTGAAAAGGAATCTTTGAAATGTTTCATTGTTTTAGAAATATAGCGCTTTCAAATTTGAGACATTTATAATGGGGCTCAATGGCAGCTCTATGGCACGTCAAAAAGTCACTTTCACCTAGAAACTCCATTCACACTTTTTATAATTCAGCTTACTGTGGAGACACATGCTGGAACTTTTTACCTTGAAATGTTTTGTAGTTTCTGAGTTGTTTAACTTAAACGCCCAATGCATTCTCAATGGCAATATCACAAACTTTGGCATGCTACTAGTCCTACATACTTACACCTAGAAACTCCATTCAAACATATTTAGGTTCATCTTACGGTGGACATGTTTGCCTGAAAAGGAATCTTTGAAATGTTTAATTGTTTTAGAAATATAGTTCTTTCAAATTTGAGAAATGTATAATTAGAAACTCCATTCACACTATTTTATAATTCAGCTTAGGCCTACTGTAAAAAAGACGAAAATCACTCCGAGACCATGGGCTAAATAACTCCGAGACCATGGGCTATAGTCCATGGTCTCAGAGTGATTTTCGTCTTTCTTTTCAAATCCTCAAAATGATGAAAAACGGAATGCTATATGTCGTCCGAGACCACTATCTCGGAGTGATTTTCGTCTTATTTTCAAATCCTCAAAAATGTAGAAAAATGGCACGCTATAGTATGCCGTCCGAGGCCATGGGCTGAACTTGAACCCACAACCTGTGGCTCACATAGACAGCAGCTTATCACAGAGAGCCACCATGCTCTCTGAGAAGCTCCTCAGCTTTCCGTCTTCTTTCCAGTGTTCTTCTGGATGTTATTCTCCAAAACGTGCTGCAGAGTGAAAGTAGGAGGAACTCAGCTGGATTTGAACTTTGAACTTTATTGAGAGGATGGCCCCTTGAGATGTCGCATCTCGTTTTCGAGGGGGTCCTATACATACAAAATACAAACAATACAGCAGTGCAAGTACACAGTACTAAAGACACAACATGACATACAGTACAAACACACAGGACATACACATACAGGTACAGTTAGCTTGCTCCCCTTCTCCCACCCCACCCCTGACCCCCAACTCGTTTATATATGGAAATAGAGAAAAACAGTACTATAACCAGTAAGAAGTAAACATGTGAGTAAGTAGTATTAGAAGCATGAACAGGTTGTTTGGAGATGTGAATATAGGGAAGTCCTGAAGCGGCCTAGAGAGGTAGTTGATCTGAGTGAAAGTGGAAGGTTGTTCCAGTCAGATGGAGCTTTGTAGTGGAATGACCTGCATCTCACAACCTCTGGCTCACATGGCCGTCGTCTTAACAAGGGTGCCACTGAGCTCCCTGTGATTTCAAGTTGTTTTAAGTTGTTCTTAATTGGTGTCACTTTTCAAATGGGGCCTTGGGATCATGTACAGAGCATTTGAATGGTGACTGCTGTGCATCCAACATGTCTTTAGTGCTTTTAAGTGTTATCATGGATGTTAATCAGATAATAACACAAGTGATCTTTATAGTCACGTAATCACGGCGGATCTGTCATGTAATGTATACGCCAGCCTTTTATTGAAAACACAACATTTGTTCATCTTTATAACATTAATAAGCATTATGTATACTGTTACGTCACAAACGATCATATCCTGGTGGAGACCTGTGCCCCGAGGGGCACTTTTTCTAGTTGCTCCTGATGTAAATGGTAAATGGTGCATTTATATAGTGCCTTTATCCAAGGCGCTTTACATTGTGAGATTGTGCATTACATTCACACACACATAATACACCGATTGCGGCAGAAGCCATGCAAGGCACCAACCAACACATCGGGAGCAATTTGGGGTTCAGTGTCTTGCCCAAGGACACTTCGACATGTAGCCAGGAGGAGCCGGGATTCGAACCGCCGACCCATGGATCATTGGACGACCTGCTCTACCTCCTGAGCCACAGCCGCCCAATGTGCAGGTTGGTGCCTTGCATGGTTTCCCCTGCCATCGGTGTGTGAATGTGTGTGTGAATGTGTGTGTGAATGTGTGTGTGAATGGGTGAATGCAATGCACAATCTATGTAAAGTGCCTTGGATAAAGGCGCTATATAAATGCACCATTTATGTGATGTAGTTTACATACAACGTAGTGTAATAAATGAATAATGCAAAAGCTATTGTTCTGAACCACAGCACTTGTACATTGAACTAAGTCCTTATCTTCACCGCTGAATAAATCCTTCCTCCCCACTGTCCCCGATGATATCAAAGCCACCATCAGACCAATCTGAGAACCCATTGGCTAAACATTGGCTAAACAAAAACGAGAGACTACCATCAGCGAACACAAAATCACTCAAGCGAACAGTTGGTAATGAGTAATGACACATCACTCAAAGGACCTCAATGAAATACTAAAACTTTATTCTGTGTGCGTTTGTTTTTTTTCTCCAAAATGTGACAGTTACTTTGATACAAATACAGTAAGTTCATGTTTATGCATTTTTGTCCAGAAGTCATGATGCCACTGACATGGTCCCACATTGAAATGAATAATGGTAGGGGAGTAACAGTTAATTGAACTAAATGATCAGAGGCAAGGAAGCAACCAGGTGGATGGGTGAATGTAATGCACAATCTATGTAAAGCGCCTTGGATAAAGGCGCTATATAAATGCACCATTTACCATTTAACCAGAGAGAAACATTCTGGAGTCACACTCTGGATGCAATTTGATCATTTAAAAATAAATACAAAAAAGGGAATATTATGCATCTGTGGACCACAACAAAACAGGAAGCAAGTAAACAAATAAATAAATCTTAAATAGGAGAGGAAAGGCAAGTTCATTGGTATACAGCTTGTACATGGGCTATTTGCACTACATTTGTTTTCTAATGTATGGAATTTCTTAGATTTGTCATTGATTTCTTCATGAAATCACCAAATTTGGTTTTTAATTCATGATGTTTTAAAAAAAAGCCTAAAATCGCCTATGTCTACACAGTACAGTATGTCTATATTGTTACCCGAGTACCTTTGAGTTGTCTCTCAAAAATGGATCAGAATACTTACAGTAGTTGACTGTTCAACCCCTTAAACCCTATTAGTAAAGTGGACGTGAGATTTGGCTCTGTATTTGGTCAGCCACCGCCCTTCTACACTAGATTTACAGCATTGGCGTTGTACTGAATTCACATAATGTGGGACATCATAGCAAAACACAGTAGAGATGAACAAACACTGTGCAGCAGCTGGGCATCACAGCACACAGTTCAAAAGTACAGGATGTGCACATCCAGTTGGTCGCTTGTGCTCAACAAAGAGTTGAGGTGGTTGCACACTGGACGCGTTTTTCGGAAAAACGCCGGAGAGTGTGTGTGTGTAAGTAAATAAAAACACTAGCTTTTCTGGGAATACAGGAAACAAACTACTATATATATATATATATACACACACATACACACACACACACACACATACTACTATATATACACAAAGTAGTGCTGGAAACTGACACCGACATCCTATTGTTTCACCAACCTATGAGCCGGTCAATTTTGCGTCAACTGATGAGAAATATCTATTGTCCATACCTAGAATGATTAAAAACAATTGGCACAGTTGTCAGTTCTGTTCAAGTTGGCTACTCGACATTTATCGTAATTTACAATAGGCCTATCTCACAGAATTTCCCCGCCCCCTTTCGGAGCTAGTGGTGATAGCGTGACGTCACTCCATAGACACTACATGTTAACAGAGGTCATTTAAGAAGTCTACAACTTTTGTTTTCTCAAGGTAAGGTTTGTTCTATCTGTTCGAGCTGATTTACCATCTTGTTTGCTTCATAATAATATTGGTCTGTCACATTTTTACATTAGGAAATGTACTTAGATTCTCCAGAGAAAAAAATGTGTAAATGCTAATGTTAAATGACACCACTAGCTACCGGAAGGGGGCGTGGAAAGGGGGCTGTGAGATAGGCCTATTGCAATCATGGTCAATCTATTCTATACACAGTATACTAATATCCATTGCCCCATGAGTTTGTTGGAGAATGAGCACTCTGGCTTAATTGCAGCGCTGAAAATGAATGCGAAATGTACAGAATCTAGACTAATATCACCATCCCTTCTTTAAATCACAGCGAAAATACTTGTACATTGACAATAAATTGAATCTCATATGTCTCCTTCATGTCTACATTCAAGTAGGAATATCATACTAGGTAAAAAAATTATTTCACATATAGTTTCACACCCGATGCGTAGTACCGTACTGATGCGTACCGTACCAGAGTACACATTAAATGTACCCAGAACTTTCTTAGGACTAACATTCTTAGGACTGGATGATGACGACGACGACGACGCCAATGATAACACCACCCCACCAGGGAAACGGTCCAGCTGGAGGAACCGAGTCTGAGACAGAACGAAAGGCGGGAAGAAGGGAAGAGAGAAAAGCGAATCATTTTCCATCCTGAATGGCAGTAACTACTGTAGCATATGAGAACTGAGAAGATCTCCACAAAGGTTTACTCATCAAAACTGATTATAAAACTGTAACCATCAAAGCATGCACTCAACATATAATGGTTATGTGACCATGGCATGTGCATAATATAAAATCTTAAAAGTTGTATCTGATATTGATTAAAAAAATTAATCGATTATTAATCGGCAGAGCTGTCGATTATTCGATTTGGCTGATGGTCACTTTCTGGCATCCCTAATTTATACAGCTCAATAATCAATAGCTTTTATAGATCCGTGATGTCTACCACTCAATTATATGATGCACAATTACACACAGAATATCACACGCTCGATTTAAGTTCAGTGTTGTCCATTGGTGGACAAAGTACTCCCAGTACTTCAGTCATAGATACTCAAATTTAGAGTAGGCTTTAAAAAAAAAAAAGTATTGAAAAGTACACGATTTACATCTTCTAGAAAAGGAAATCAAGGATTTTTCAGAATAAAACAATTATAACAGTAGTGAAAATAGGCTAAGTACAGTACAGATGCTCAAAACAACTATTTAAGTATACAGTGCTTTAGTATGTACTCTGTTACTGTCCACCACTGGTGTTGACTATAGCTAAGCACCCCACAGCAGTGGTGTTCAACCAGTGGTCCGGGGACCACCAGTGGTCCTTGAGGCCGTTCCAGGTGGTCCCCATGCAGCTAAATGATGGAGAGTTGGTAACCAAATGGAACTCCCATAGATCTTTAACCCTCAAGTGTAAAATGAAACCAAATGTACCTGTACGGTTGTCCATTTGGTTTCATTTTACGCTCTCAAGAGGTACATTAACGTTAAACATCTGCATTACTTAACTTACAAGAAGTCTACACAATTAGAGAATGTGGTAGAATTGATATTTTGGTCAATGTTTGCCAACAGTATGGAATTGTGTGTCAACGATATCAGCATATTCTTTCGTTTTGGGTCTGAGAGGCTAAATCTCCGTACGTGGCTCAAATGCTGAATAAATAATGGACCTTGATATGAAAAAGGTTGAAAACCACTGTCCCACAGCAAGGCCAGAGAAGTGATCAGTGGAAGGCAGCGCACCTGCTCCATTATGCAGATCAGGCAGAAAGGAAAGGTGAAGACGAGGGAAACATTACAGCTTTATCTCCTACTTTAATTCCTCCCATGTTGGGCAGCAAAAGGAAGGAAAGATCAGAGGTCAACGAAGCAGCAAATTCACACACACACACACACACACACACACACACACACACACACACACACACACACACACACACACACACACACAACTAGTAGTAATAGTGTAAGCACTAGGCAGAGTATTAGTAGTATTATTGGTAGTAGCAATAGTCAAAGTAATACTTTAGCATGTTTCCATATGCAGTAAGTTATAGGCATGTAATATTGTAAATCGATGGCAATGGCAATCCAATTTGAATCGTGACACAAAAAGAAAAATCGTATTGTGAACCTAGTATTGTGATTCGAATCGTGAGAGAGTTGAATGAATTGTTACATGCCTAGTAAGTTTAGTATAAAAGCTAATAGAAAGAGATTGTGCAATATGTTTAATCTATTCACTCACTTGTGACTTCAGCCTCTCTGACTTGAGGAGGAGGACTGTCACTGGGTGCCTGTGACGAAGCAGCAGAGAGACAAACAGACGGCAGAAATGAGAATTCATGGGGTCAGACACTGATGTTGGGGATTAGGCCTGGCTCACATTTAGCGTTCCAATTCATTCCAAGGTTCCTGGCATGGGATCAACCCGGGCCAGTTGGTTACCAAAGAGTATCTCCGCTCTCTTGATTCAACGTCTAGTAACCGTCACATGCTACAATACGTTTTTGAACTAAATTATGTGCGTAAAGTGGCAAACAATAATGATACATTTGCCCCCGTTTTTCAGTTATACTGAATGAGGTTGAATTTTCACTGTCACCACAGGACAACAGGTTTACACCAGGTACAAACGAGAGGGTGGAAATAGTTTGTGCAAGCTTCCTAAAGCTATACAGGACATCACGGAGGAGGTCCTTTCTCCGTTCCACCGCAAGTGGAAAGGAGAAACGGAATGTCCATTATTGGGGAGCAGCCTAACCATAAAACACACACTAATAAAAATGAAATTAACGCACCTCAGTAGTTGATTCATTTCCTGTGATGCCACGTCCTGTGGGAAGAGACAAGAAGAGTTTTCTTTTTCTTTTAGTTGTGTTGTTGAATATACAATTCACTTTGGGGGTCCTTGGACTTAAAAACGTTTGAGAACCACCGACTTAAAGGGTGTAGGATAGGCCTACTTGGAGACTTGTTGGTAAGTTAGTTTTATTTATCTCGGTCATGGTTTAGCACAGCATTTGTACATACAGAATAAAGGTTCACATTTGATACGGTTGACCAAAAGGTATGGGCGGAGGCCGAAGCTTATTATGCCCAATTGAAAAGGTATGGGCGGAGACCGAAGCTAATTATGCCCAATTGAAAAGGTATGGGCGGAGGCCGAAGCTAATTATGCCCAATTGAAAAGGTATGGGCGGAGGCCGAAGCTAATTATGCCCAATTGAAAAGGTATGGGCGGAGGCCGAAGCTAATTATGCCCAATTGAAAAGGTATGGGCGGAGGCCGAAGCTAATTATGCCCAATTGAAAAGGTATGGGCGGAGGCCGAAGCTTATTATGCCCAATTGACCACCTTGTTAATATTTAAATTAGTTAACCCATTTAGGCCTGAGGCCGATTCTAAAAACGCCTCTAAATCCTGACCTAAGTTTTCTGAAAAACTTCAAATATTTATATAGCAGCATCAACAAAAATTACATTTTTGAATACTGTACATACTGTACAGAACCCCAAAATGGGTTCCCGGCCTGAGGGGGTAAAACACCAAAAGGGGTGCCTGCCCAGAATGGTTAAAAAAGAGAAACAAAAGCAAAACTAGAAGAAGTGCCCCTCGGGCCACAGGTCTCCACCAGGATAATAGCGTTTGTGATGTTTGGACAAAATGTGTAGGAGTAAAAATAAGTTTTTGTGCAATAATCTGATGTCTGGTGGTTGTATACGAGGGCAATAAAAATAAATATATAACACGTAATAGTGTATTCGTAATGTGTAGTAGTGTGCATACAAAGTTGTAGACAGATTGGTGCAGTTATAGCTATAAACATTTAAGTTGCATTTCGTCATCTGCCTGGTGGGAATGTGTGTGCATAATTTCATGGAAATCACACGCTGTGTTAAGGATTTGAGGCATTTTGCTCAAAATGGACCAAATGTTTGGAAGGCAATCTTAGCCAATCGGGATAGAATATGGGAACCTCTACTCAGTATAGTACATGGCAGGGGTCAGACAGCCCTAATGCCCTGGTGGCTGAATGCAGCAGCAACGTTCAAACTACCATAAAGCCCTCAAATAATAGTGGAGGATGTTATGGTAGCAAAGGGAGGACCAACTCCATAGCAATGCCTGTGATTGCTTCCATTTCATCACTAGATCATTCATGAGGTCAGACACTGATGTTGGGAATTAGGTCTGGCTCACATAATAATTCATTCCAAAGTTCCTGGCAAGGGATAAACCTGGACCAGTTGGGCTAACAAAGAGTATATCTGATCTCTTGATTCAATGTCTAGCTGCTGCCACATGCTACAATACGTACAATTTCATAGATGAACATTCTTTCTCGATAATTTCTCAAAACAAACATGTATTGCCTTACCAACAATGAGAATTAATTCCTCGCCCTGGGAGAGATCTGGAAGGAAGCATTTGTAGGTTCCTGCATCAGACTGCTTCACGCTGGAGAGTTTGAGGGACACGTTGCCATTCTTCAATTCATCCTTGAAGATGGAAGTTCTTCCCTTGTAGGTAGGAGTCTGACCTTTCATGTCATCCTTCCCATACCTCCGGAAATGCACGTACTCATTAGGTGGTGAATCCGTTCTGGACCAGTGCAACGACAGGTCCGTAGCATCGGTGTTTTTACCAGCCTCGCACTGTAGAACAACATCCTCTCCAACAGACGTTTTCACTACCAGACCGTTTCCTGATAAGACAGACAAAACAAAACATGTGTTTTGTCATAGTACTGTATGTGTGGACAAGTGAAAACAATTCTGCTTCTGCTACCAACAAGTAATAACTGAAGTTTAAAAACAGGTTCATATATGGGTCTGGGAGGTCTGCATTTATTTAACTATTTACACTATTCAAATCAAAATGTTCAGTATCAAAAAGTAACTTTTTATGCATGTAATGGTGTAAAAACAGACGGTTTAGGTGAGAATATTTGAATGAAGACAATTGCAGTATTGGACAATTATTTATTGTCGGATTTCTGTAGAAAACGCTGAGACACATACTTAATATTTGTGTGTTGCCCATCCTGGGCGAACAACAATAAATAATTCAACTAAAATAATTCACTGCCCACTTCACAACATGCTTTAAAGATGGTGTTAGCAGTATTGCAATCAGTCCCGTCTGTATGTGACATGCGTGTATCTGCAAAATCTATAGATCTTATAGCTAAAGAGTAAAATAAACAGTCCATTGTGGGAGACTAGATGTTACATCTTTTGGACACATGGGGGCGATATTAGACAAATACATGCAATGTTACCCACAAGTTGGAGTGTAGCAGATTTTGTCAAAGGCTTTGCCCACTTCGAGCTACAGTGAGTGTCATTTAGTTACGAAGAAAGGGAGTACTAAAGTGGTTCAAACATCACAGAAGCGGGACACATAATCAGACAAGATGTATGAAACACTGGAGCATCTCAGAGGATGACTATTTAAATTAAAAGGCCTTGGAGAGGCTCCAGTGTTTCATTCCTCTTGTCTGCCGTTATAGTTATTATAGCATTTTGTGACAAATTACGTAGTAGTAGTAAATATGATATTTATTTACGTAGACAGATGCTAGGTGTGTTAATTGGACACAAAAGCACACACACAAAGCAAAGGCTTGCATGTTGATGACCATGAACAACTTTTAAAGGCATCTCCAATCAGAAATCAGTAAATTATTAATTCATTTATAAATGCACATGCGTGTGTGCGTGCGCACGCCTGTCTCATGCATGACTCGAGAGCCATCTGACAATCCAAGAATCTCTAGTAACTAGAGATTCTTGGACAGTCTAGTCTATGTCTATCTGTCTATCTCTGTCTGTGCCTATTGAACTATTTCTTGGCCCTTCTCCAGATTTTTTTCTCTGTGTGCTGCTTCATTCAATAACTGTTCTCTTCCGCCCTAGCAGCAGGCTACTGCAGGCGTAGCCTCAAAGTACCCAAGATTGTCATGGACTAATGGGGCGGATTCAAACTACCGCAATTTCCGGACTAGAAGCCTCTACTTTTGTCCCATGCTTTGAACCCTGCGGCCTATACAACGGTGCGGCTAATCTATGGATTTTTACAGCTAACGGCCACTAGGGGACCTTCTAAATCTATCTCTATGGTCGGCTATGGCCTCTATGCCTGGCTTATAGTCCAGTGCGGCTTGTATATGTACACATCTGTTTTTTTCCCTAAATTTAGCTGGTGCGGCGTATATTCAGGTGCGGCTTATAGTCCGGAAATTACTGTAGTGCTGGAAACCGATCGATGCCGGCTCCGTATTGGTTCACCAACCTATGTGCCCGCCTCCCCTCCCCCTCATCCAATATAGCGGAAAACACTGACGTCATTTGGAGCGACTCGCCTTCTGCACAGGAAAATGCAAGGTTCACTCCATAGAGTATAAAGAAGGATAGAGTTGCTCAGTGGCGTTTTGGTTGGCAAATGCGGAAGTGCAACCGAGCGCCTGTTAAAGCCCAGCTGCACAGGGTTTCCCTGTCATGAATCCACGGGTCCGCCTGCAGTCCCTCCTCTTACCACTAGGGCCGAGCGCCTCAACGTTGGAGAGCCTTGGTTCACTCACACAGTACCACTGCTATGCCACATCCCCTGGGTATATGGTATGGCTTTTTTTTTTTTTTTTTAACGAACACGCCTGGGTTTCCGAGGCTACTGCAGTTGTAAGTAATGCAGATAACCAGCAGTCAGAAGTGTTGCCAGATTTTGCAAGAGAAACAAGCGGTCAGGTCTATGAGAACAAGCGCAAAAGAAGTGAATAGTGTAAGTTTTAGATCAGTTATTTGGAAATAGCAGTTCTAAAGATATATTTTGAATATGTTTAGAAACATTGTATGGAGGGTCCCCGACACAACATGACATATACCTTAGTAATCGGGTCCTCAACATGCAAAAACAACATTAGGACGTAAGCCAAAATCAGCAACTACACTTTAGTAACAAGCCCAAAACAATATAATAGACATGGCAACACCGGTATACAGTGACAGTGTAGTGACGTTTACCTCCAGTGCAGCAGAGCAGAAACACAACTGCAAAGCGCAGAGTAGGGTAGGTTCTAAGTGGGTACGCCATCTTCCATCCACGCTTCACCAGGGGTACAACAGCAGTGGCAGGTGGCAATCAGTGGTTGGAATGAATTGGTATGGCAACTAAATTGGGAGACAAAAGGGATGAAGATAATTGGCTAATGTATATAAAAGCAAATGAACAACATACTTTGTTGACCGGGGTCCCCCAGGGGTCTATTACTTGCCCATCCACCCAAAACACACGTCCCAAACTCTTCTCCCTTCTGGCCCCAAAACTGTGGAATGCACTCCCCGTTGCAATCAGAACTGCAGCATCACTCCCAACCTTCCGCCGTAGTCTGAAGACCCACCTTTTCAGACTCCATCATGGCCCATAGCACTTATCCTACCCCCTTAGACAGCACTTTTTAGACTTAGATAGCATTTGAAACAGACTTATAGCATGTCATGTAGACAGCACAATAATTGCATTGTATGTAGTCATAGCACATCATATCATAGAACATATGTATAGCATAGTATAGTATATATGTATAGTTAATATAGTGTCATTATATAGATATGTTCTAGTTACGTTCTTAGCTTACGCATGTTTCTTGATAAATGCATTTTATATATGTGATGTATTCCCATACTTTTGTTCTTGCCTAATGTAAGTCGCTCTGGATTAAGAGCATCTGCTAAATGCCTAAATTGTAAACACTTCGTCAAAAATAGCCAATCTACACGCTCACAGTGTGTGTGGCAACTGTCACATCGCTCTGTAACACTTGGGAGCTTGTAGATATTCTGTTTTCAGTCAATGTTCATCTATTGTCACAAATGTTAGCCTATTATGACATTCCCAAAATAGGGATGATATGGGTTCATGGTGTGGTTATGGGGTGGTTCATGGTGGTTCATGGTGTGGTTATGGGGTGGTTCATGGTGTGGTTATGGGGTGGTTCATGGTGTGGTTATGGGGTGGTTCATGGTGTGGTTATGGGGTGGTTCATGGTGTTCATGGTGTGGTTCATGGTGGTTCATGGTGTGGTTATGGGGTGGTTCATGGTGTTCATGGTGTGGTTATGGGGTGGTTCATGGTGGTTCATGGTGTGGTTATGGGGTGGTTCATGGTGTTCATGGTGTGGTTCATGGTGTTCATGGTGTGGTTCATGGTCGTTCATGGTGTTTATGGTGTGGTTCATGGTGGTTCATGGTGTGGTTATGGGGTGGTTCGCTACGGCTTGCAGCCAGCTTGTTGCGTTGCCAATTTTGTTTTAATGGGGATATGCTATGTACGTTTTTAATGTTGCCTTATTTTGCTATAACCGTTTCATAAAAGCAGTGACATTGACAGCCATGACATATTGTTATTATGACTCCTAAGGGCGTTCGCCCGACACAAAGACTTTCAGCCGTTCCCTTCAGGTGTCGCTACAGCGACTCATCTGCCTCCATCTCACCCCATCACAATCTGCCTCCTCTTCTCACACCAACTAACCCTCATGTCCTCTTTTACTACATCCATAAATCTTCTTTGGTCTTCATTCATTCATTTTTCATTTAATTTATTTATTTATTCCGAACGTGTTAAAATATAAACAAGAAAAGACAAAGTAAATATTAAAAACAAAAAAGAAGCGTCCAAAAATAACATTCATAATTCATAATCCTTAACTTATGTTTATGTTCGAAAAAGGAGTAGGAAGAACTTTATTGAAAAACGTATCGGTCTTCCTCTAGGCATCATTCTACCGATATACAATCCAATCCTCTGGACATGTCCAAACCATCTCAGCATCAACTGTATTAGAAGCCATTTGTTTAGAATTAGTCAATTAAAAAATGACTGTATATACAGGCCAATATTTCATATTACATTATTATTGAGGGGCTCCTATATCCAGCTTTTGAGGTGGGGTGTGTGCACAAACCATTGACAATGGACAATTTTACATCATAGTCTGAGCAAATAGACACAGGGCTCCATTTTCGTCTGATCTTTCTAAATACACTGTTTTGGGATTTAGCAGTGGGGAAGGGGTGTTCCCCCACTAAAGTTGGTATTTTGGTTACCTGTCTAAATCCCTAAAACACCTCCGTTACCCGTTATATTATGCATAGGTGTGGTTTGGGCGTTACAATAATTTAACGAATCACCAGTCCACCTTTAAGAGATCCCTTGAATTGATCCCTTGCTCGTTAGTGCTATATTGCTTCATTGCCTTATGGTCTATATAGCCCGTTGCTGCCTTGAAGTCTCACTTGTGCTGCACCCCACCCCTCCCCCCCCACACCACCCCTCCTCCCCACCACCCCCCCCCACCCCCACCCCCTCGTGCCGTTCTTTTTTCTCCCACCCCACAGAACATTCGTCTTTTCATTGAGTCACAACTTCGCTGCTGATGAACTGAAGCAAATGGAATCGCGCACGCCGAATGCCTGGCACAAATAACTTCTTTGACTATACAATTATATAAACACAATGGACACAAGGAACTGAAGTGTCAGGCACTCGCTTCTGCTGATTGTAGGAAAATTACAAAGAGATGCATAGGAGAATAAGGAGAGATGACGCAGCCTGTACTGTCTAGTCTGCTAGACTCTAGCGGACATCTCCATGCAGGCGCGCGGTGCCCCGTGCGCGCCGCTCTTTACCAAACTAATTTGGCATTAGGGGTGCTTTGAAACTCCACTATCACTTTCCCAATTGTGTGTGACCAAAATAGCAATTTAGGGGAAGCGTGCCAGCACGCCCATGACCACACCTCTAGGCGCAAATACCGGTGTCGGTAAAAACGATAGCGGGTGACACTGGACCAAAATACCGTTAAGGGACAGAGGAAGCTCCTATATTCGTAATTTTCGGGCAGCGGCTGAATTGCGGGCCTCGTCGCGGGTAAAGGCGGCGACAAAATTGGAGCCCCATAGTGTCTAATTTACGTCATAATGATGTACGATGATAAGAGCGCCCCTCACTTCACACAGGTGTGATTTTATTATCCAATATCCACTGCCGCTTGGACGGTATTACCGTTACTGGGGTAACATGGATTTGTGGCCACAATGGATTGAACACTACTGTAAATATACAAAATTGTCTTTAGAGAATTACAAGAATACAAACATTGACAAAATTGGAATTATTTACTAATATAATTCAACAAATTAAATTAAACAATTAACATCAACATTCTCTCCTCTCCTATGTCTTTTCTCATATCTGCTCTGAGTGCTCTCCCCAATCTCCCAGCCTCTCTCCATTTCTTCCTACATCTGTACATCATCCTTCCTTCTTTCCTCGTCTCCTCTTATCTCCTTTCCTCTCCCCTCATCTCCATTTGGCCCAAATCTCCACAGCAAACCAAAATGCCTGAAGATGATGTTGCTGGCATTGGCTGAAGCATATTGTCCTCTAATGTTATCTTTAACAAACTTCGTCTCAAGCAAACTTCATTGCGAATTAAAAAAATAGGTTTTCTCCTGCATGGAGTTAATCATATCTACCTCGTATCTCAATCTAGAGAAGATAGATAAATATTTACTGCAGGCAAATCAAGTGTATTCATTCCAACGATATGCAGTGCAGTACAAAACTTTCTTCCACAAGTCTCAGTGCAACAAATAAGACTTACTAGGATTTTACTGCAAATACATGTGACAGATGCAGCAGTGACAGGGGATATTCAGTATGTATTCATTCAATAATATAATACAATGGTTTATATTTGTATAGTTAAAGCTCACAGTAACTACGCACAGCTACCACGATGTTGTTGATAATTGATAATGAGTGACATTAGCTAGCATGTTGTTAGCATAAGCTCTTAATAAGCCTTTATTTAAACAATCTCAGTGCATCAGAATTGAACGTCCCATTCTCTGTACACCCATCCATCTATAAATGCACCAAGTCTCTGTACGAGGGTCGTGTGTACTGTACATACTGTACATCTGTGATCCACGTAACTCGAGAACAGTTTGCCCCGCCTACTGCAAGTTTGACACACGCGTTCCACACCACCACAGGGAGTTGAGTCGGTGGGACACACCGTTGTCCAGAACCACCACAAAAAGCCCCTGCCCAGGCTCTGGACAGGGCACAAATTAGCCATCACACCTAGATCTCCATATATGGAGCTGGCCTGTTCTGACATCACAATGGAGTTCCGACATCTGCATAGACTCCATATTTGGGCATGCCTGACAAATAACTCGTAACCGTTTAAAGTTGGATTTTCTTTGGCGTTGTTGACGTTGAATTAGTGTAAACCCTTCACGCCACTTCACGCGTGAAGTGGCGTTTAGAAAAGGTTAAGAATCGTGGAATTGTGGAAACATGCACCGTTTCTGAACGGGGTGGGAGGGGCCCTGTGTGTGACCTCATCTCGGAGCTACAGAATGAGCGTAGGGAGAGGGGTCCGTGTATTTTACGGCCATTTCAATTCTAATTTCGTATCTGCAGATACGTATTCAGAATACGGTTTGGTGTTCTGAATACTGTTTGTCAAATATAGAAATGGTAAATTCAAACCTAGAATACGGTTCGTTTTCTGAATACTGTTCTGAAATGGTTCATTAAAAACTTAGAAATAGGTATTTAAAATGAAAATATAACCCGATTCTATATTTTCGTTGGTGTCGTTGGAAACAGAATTAAGAATTCAAAACAAGACGCACTGCAACCTGTACTGTGTTCTGTGGTTCATTTCTCCGCTCCGTCCCTCCCTCTCCCTGAAAAGGGGGCGGAGGCGTGGCCACGGCCGTCTTGAGTGACAGGCAGGCTGTGCTGCTGTTACTGCAAGCAGACACAGGCAGCGCTGTTGACGATCGCACCAGGCGATATTATATTTAATTTATCCTTTATTATATTTATTTAAACAACAATTTAAATATATTAGCGTGCTTTTAGATCACACTTTAACGCACTGCTGTTATTATATGAACCTGGGGGACATAGAACCTGGGGAACATAGGGATGACGACCCCATTTATCTTCTGGATGATTGAACCCCACCGCACTGATTAAACATCCTCATATTGAATTGAACCTATCAATAAAGTATTCAATAGATAGGTAGATCGATAATAAAAAATCACACCCGTGTGAACTGAGTGGTGTAAGGTCTTATATAGACTGATCAGCTGTGGTCTGATGTAATGTCTGACGTAATGAAATCACACCCGTGTGAACTGGGTGACCATAGCAACCATGCTCATTTTTTTTGGTACGGACAGACACGTAAACGGACAGACACGTAAACTAACAAAGCCAGTTGTAGGAGTGGTTTACACCACTCAACAAAAACATTGATAGATAGAATAAAAACAGCCTTTCTAATTATGCTAAGGTATAGGCATAACGCGTATTTGTATAGATAGAAAGATATGGATGAATGGATGGAGAGAGAGAGAGATGGATTCAATAACATAAGACTATAAGTATTATGGTTAAACCATTGAGAGCTTCTGCCTGCCTGCCTGCCTGCCTCTCTTTTTAGGGGCCTGGGTACCCCAAAATGAAAACAAAATAGCCCAATTAGCCCAGGCACCGCCACGCGCCCCAAGGGGGGCCCTCAGCAAGGAAAATCCGGCTCTGATAAGACTATAAGTGCCTCATCATCGTCATTGTTTGTAATCCAATTGAATGTTTATAGAGGTGGGTCACTATAGCCTTTGGGCCAATTCTCATCATGCCAACCAAGCTATGGAAGTCATTGAAGTAGTAATGAATAGAGGTAAGGTAAAGCCTCGGAAATAACAACACCTGGCAATACTGTAACTGTACTGTACTGTACTGTACTGTACTGTACTGTACTGTACTGTACTGTACTGTACTGTACTGTACTGTACTGTACACATAAACTGGGTCTTATTAGTCACTGTTTGCAGTAGGCTATGATATAACAACTACAAAGTTGGACCCCAATGGAAAGTGATTTGTTGGGTAGATGGAGAGATGGAGTCATGGAGGGATATATAGACAGACAGACAGACAGACAGACAGACAGACAGACAGACAGACAGACAGACAGACAGACAGACAGACAGACAGACAATTTAGCGTATGCTCATGTCGGGTCGTCGGCACGGAATTTATTAATGTAAGCAGCTGAACCTTGTGTAATTTCGGTCTTAGCGTTGTACATGTCACATTTAATATGTGACGGCTGAAACCAAGCCATTATGAACAACTGCAAAGATGTATAAGACAATTTCCCCTATTCCCTCCCAGGCACGAATAGTTCTTATAACGGCAGTTATAACCCCCTGCACTCCCTACCTTGTTTTGGTACTTTTACAGTTTGCTAATAAACACAGTGGTACGCTTTCAGTTCACAACAAACATATTCAATTGTTTCAGAATCTTGCATGTTCAATTCATCATAACATTTTGTACAAATAGCCTATACACTTCTATATAGCCAAAAACAGGAAATCATCAAAAGGGGGGGGGGGGGGGGGGGGGGGGGGGGGAAATCACAGTGAAAAAATATACAGTGAGGGGAAAAAGGGGTGGGTGACTGCATGGGTGGGGGATCGAATCGTGTGGACCAGACCCATTGCAAGATGCTGTAGCCATACTCTGTCGTCAACCCTAAGCCATTCCAGCCTGTCAAAGTGGGCTGCAGGGGTGAGGTGGGTTCGGGGAGTGATGGTGGTGGTGGGCTGGCTGGGTTAATACAGGTATCTGTGACTGTGAGATCTCCCAAGTCCTCACTTGCGCTGGCTCGGCATTCGGCACATTTGGCATACGACGGAATCACTAAACCTTTCGGCATTTATCATTCCAGCATGAATGAAAATGTTTTAATATCAGGTCAGGTGTAGGCTTTGTCCACTACACCTGTTTTTCTGTCGTAGACAAGCGGAGCATTGGGAGCAAATTGACTGACCAGCTGACAGGCTGTCACAGACATCTGCATGTATATGCACTCCTAAAACATATAGGCTATACAACTATACCATGTTAAAACTGTTCATGACTAATCTATCTATCTATCTATCTATCTATCTATCTATCTATCTATCTATCTATCCATCCATCCATCCATCCATCCAGCCATCCAGCCATCCATCCATCCAGCCATCCATCCATCCATCTATCTATCTATCTCTATCTCTATCTCTAGGGCAAAAGCTATAACAACCTGATTACCGGGTGTGCCAAACTTTTCTCAGTTGTTTCTAATATGATTTTTGACGTATAATCTAATTCTGCCTTGTACATTTTTGTATCGTGCATAGTTAATTTGATCAAATATAATGCATATTTAATATTTATGTGAAATGAGGTTTTAAGGTGAGATTAGAAGATCAATTATGCAAACGAGGTCATTCTTTAAATGTATTATTAATGTATGAATTATTCTGTAGATGAACAACACATCAAAGCAGATATTTGCCTAAATATGGTTCTGTGCAATACTTTGTGCAATATTAACTTGCATGTGTATCATTTTATAAACACATTTTCACATTTGTTTAATTGAAAAGCTAAACTGATTGGAGAAAAAACACAACATGGTACCAATTTTTTGTGAGCTAATAATCACGGTGTGCTAGCTTAGAAGCTTGACCTGTGTATTTAAGGTAAACTAATTTTGCAGTGTAAGAAAATCTAGCATGTTTATTGTGATTAATCAGTATATATGATGCATATGTAACAACATGCACAGTCAGCCTTAAAGATTCAGACTCAAAGCGATCATATTTATGCAATTGTTGAGAGGGGGACACTGGCTGGGGGTCACTGGCTGGGGGACACTGGGGGGACACTGGCTGGGGGACACTGAGGGTCTGTCTGCCTGCCTGCCTGCCTGCCTGCCTGCCTGCAAGCCTGCAAGCCTGCGTAACTTCTAGCCTGCCTAACTTCTGGAGGGACACTGGGGGGGACACTGGCCTGACACTGGAGGTCACTGGGACACTGGCTGGGGAGTCACTGGGGGAACACTGGCTGGGGGGGACACTGGTTGGGGGGTCACTTGCTGGGGAGTCACCCCAGTGACCCCCCCGCCAGTGTCCCCCAGTGACTCCCCAGCCAGTGTCCCCCCAGTGACTCCCCAGCCAGTGTCCCCCAGTGACTCCCCAGCCAGTGTCCCCCAGTGACCCCCCAGCCAGTGACTCCCCAGTGACCCCCCCAGCCAGTGATCCCCCCAGGGTCCCCCAGCCAGTGACTCCCCAGCCAGTGTCCCCCCAGTGACTCCCCAGCCAGTGTCCCCCAGTGACTCCCCAGCCAGTGTCCCCCAGTGACCCCCCAGCCAGTGACTCCCCAGTGACCCCCCCAGCCAGTGTCCCCCAGCCAGTGATCCCCCCAGGGTCCCCCAGCCAGTGTCCCCCCAGTGACTCCACAGCCAGTGTCCCCCCAGTGACTCCCCAGGCAGTGTCCCCCAGCCAGTGTCCCCCCAGTGACTCTCCAGCCAGTGTCCCCCCAGTGACTCTCCAGCCAGTGTCCCCCCAGTGACTCCCCAGCCAGTGTCCCCCCAGTGACTCCCCAGGCAGTGTCCCCCAGCCAGTGTCCCCCCAGTGACTCTCCAGCCAGTGTCCCCCCAGTGACTCCACAGCCAGTGTCCCCCCAGTGACTCCCCAGCCAGTGTCCCCCCCAGCCAGTGACCCCCCCAGTGCCCCCCCCCCCCCCAGCCAGTGACCCCCCAGCCAGTGTCCCCCAGTGTCCTCCAGTGTCGGGCCAGTGTCCCCCCAGCCAGTGTCCCCCCCCCCCCCCCCCAGTGTCCCTCCAGAAGTTAGGCAGACTAGAAGTTACACAGGCTTGCAGACAAGAGAGACAGACAGACAGATGTCCCCTCAGTGTCCCCCAGCCAGTGTCCCCCCAGTGACCCCCAGCCAGTGTCCCCCTCTCAACAATTGCATAAATATGATCGCTTTGAGTCTGAATCTTTAAGTCTGACTGTGCATGTTGTTACATATGCATCATATATACTGATTAATCACAATAAACATGCTAGATTTTCTTACACTGCAAAATTAGTTTACCTTAAATACACAGGTCAAGCTTCTAAGCTAGCACACCGTGATTATTAGCTCACAATAAATTGGTACCATGTTGTGTTTTTTCTCCTATCAGTTTAGCTTTTCAATTAAACAAATATGAAAATGTGTTATAAAATGATACACATGCAAGTTAATATTGCACAAAGTATTGCACAGAACCATATTTAGGCATATATCTGCTTTGATGTGTTCAAAGCAGATATTATCTAAAGAATAATTCATACATTAACAATACATTTAAAGAATGACCTCGTTTGCATAATTGATCTTCTAATCTCACCTTCAAACCTCATTTCACATATTATATTTGATAAAATGTGAATATTTTGTGCCCTAAAGATATTACTACGGGGCGGCGGTGGCTCAGGGGTAGAGTGCCTGGATGGCAACCGCAAGGTTGCCAGCTCGAACCCGGGCTCCCCCAGAGTTACTGTCGAAGTGTCCTTGAGCAAGACACTGAACCCCTAATTGCTCCCGATGTGCTGGTTGGTGCCTTGCATGGTTTCCGCTGCCATCAGTGTATGAATGTGTGTGTGAATGGGTGAATGTAATGCACATGTAATGCACAGTCTATGTAAAGGGCCTTGGATAAAGGCGCTATATAAATGCACCATTTACTATGTCAACTTATTTCCATATTATACATTCATGTACTTATTATATCTTTGTTTCAGCTAA
The DNA here is from genome assembly GCF_951216825.1 of Electrona antarctica. Lineage (NCBI taxonomy): Eukaryota > Metazoa > Chordata > Actinopteri > Myctophiformes > Myctophidae > Electrona > Electrona antarctica. The sequence continues at coordinate 51,915,755 of NC_136812.1, read as the reverse complement.
TGTATCTAATATGCAAATGATCTCATTAACTATGCGCGATACAAAAATGTACAAGGCAGAATTAGATTCTACTATTAGAAACAACTGAGAAAGGTTTGGCACACCCGGTAATCAGGTTGTTATAGCTGTTTTCCCTGTCTACTATTGAATACTTAAAGGCATATAATAACAGCAGTGCGTTAAAATGTGATCTAAAAGCACGCCAATATGTTTAAATAAATATAATAAAGGATAAATTAAATATAATATCGCCTGGTGCGATCGTCAACAGCGCTGCCTGTGTCTTCTTGCAGTAACAGCAGCACAGCCTGCCTGTCACTCAAGACGGCCGTGGCCACGCCTCCGCCCCCTTTTCAGGGAGAGGGAGGGACGGAGCGGAGAAATGAACCACAGAACACAGTACAGGTTGCAGTGCGTCTTGTTTTGAATTCTTAATTCTGTTTCCAACGACACCAACGAAAATATAGAATCGGGTTATATTTTCGTTTTAAATACCTATTTCTAAGTTTTTAATAAACCATTTCTAAACAGTATTCAGAAAACGAACCGTATTCTATGTTTTAATTTACCATTTCCATATTTGACAAACAGTATTCAGAACACCAAACCGTATTCTGAATACGTATCTGCAGATACGAAATTAGAATTGAAATGGCCGTAAAATACACGGACCGAGAGGGCATATGTCTTTTCTAAGGCTCTGGGGAGGGAATGACAGCGTCCACTCTCTCTCTTACACACACGGCTCTTTTCTAAGGCTCTGGGGAGGGAATGACAGCGTCCACTCTCTCTCTTACACACACGGCTCTGGGGCACATATGGGGCTAACTTTTACCAAGGTCTAGCAGGCTTTGTGTCGGTGAGTAGTTACGTCGTTTTGTTTATTTGTTGGGAATTGTAAAGCCTCGCACGGGAGTGAGGAAATCTGTTAATACAATTTTCAATCAATCAATCGCTGTAAGCACTGGACCAGGGCTAATTATTTCCCAGAGAAGACTGTCATATGCGATTAAGGGACACATAAACATACACACCGAAACATACCTTGTAGTTTAAAATGGATTTCCCCCTAGCTCCCACGAAACGACACGGATCAGTTTAAGAAACGTATTCCTTTTGGTCTCGATCAGTCCGTCTTGAGGAAAAGTCCAACCCCAACATCCACCGGCGTTGAAAAGAAAATATACTAGTTGTGTCTTATTTTCACTTCAAACTCTCACGTCCAAACTTCGCTCAGGGGCTCCGCTCTCACTTTCGGTCCGGAGCACGACTCCATAAATCCATAGGTCTCAGAGGATAAATATCGACTTTATGTTGTACTGACTGGAAATTCTGGAATGCTTGCTGCTCTCTCCTTACCTCATGGACTCGGTGGTTGGTTATGATTTAAGCAAAAGAGCAGAGCAGAGCTTATCCTTGGTCTTGGATCTAGAAAGACTATCATTAGATTTGATCGATTTTCACATTTTTATATCGTAGATAATATAGGAAAGTCAAAGTCAGATTGTAGTTTTGATCCAAGCAAGGCTAGTTTGACGCACTTGATGCTCTGTGTGAATCTGGTGTTGCTCTTGCTTAAACACGAGTAGATAGATTCTGTTCTGTGCGTAATTACGCGTTCACGGAACGCACGAACAAGCATACGATAACACCGGGGATTTGTGAGAACTGAGAAATTCAACGTAAAAGACAATTCATTTAACAAAGAAACAGTTAGAAATGAATGCCACTTACATTGTCTCCTGTGCCTTTTGAGATCTGTAGAGATGATTTGTGATTCTTGCAAGACACGTACAACGTGCTTCTCCGGGAGTCAGCTAGAACGGGAAGGAAGAAATCAAAGACGGGAGCAACGATCGTGTAAAGGTAGAAGTCTATATCCTATAGCTCAGAGGGACGGCCGTGCACTGTGATTGGCTTGGTGCTTGTCAGGCAGGCACCCATTGGTCGAAGTTCAGTTAGGGAACTAGCAAGCCGCCCCACTGGGTGGCGGCCGGGTGCCCCTTCAATGGTCCCCCGGCCTGAGAGTGAGAAAGCATCTATTCTATGTAATGTATAAAATAAAATAAACTCAGAGATGGTCATCTTACACATAGGAGCTTACATCAAATCGCTGGCCGCAGCCACAGCCTCGGTTCAGACGTCAGAGCTCAGACGTCTTCTTTTGTATGAGTTGCGGTTGCCTCTAACCCCCGGGCGATGGGATCTATAGGCTCTACCTTATGTGAACTTAAACACTGGTGAACAATGGGTTCAGGGTTCATGCCCTACCAGGGTCCCCCAGGGGTCCTTTGGGGTACCTGCATGGGTACCAGGCTACGCGATTGTAATCTGGCTATATGAATCATGATATTACCTCACGTCTAAAAATGTTTTTTAGGGCAAAAATATGTTTTTTGACTTGTCATTTACTTTTATGGATATGATTAAGCATTGTAAACCTTTTTTATAAATAGGCCAAACACGTCTGCATGTTTTAATAGTATGTCTGCGCGCATAGCGCACGTGCACGCAAATGCGTGTCTTATATGGGGCGCCGAGTGGAATAGTAAGAGAGTGGCGACACGCTTTGATCTCGCCGCAAAGCGGGTGCCTATGGGCTATAGTTCCAAACATTGGAACTATCCCATTGAGATAGAGGTCGCGTTCGGAAATACCGCACCGGAGCGCGCTTGAAACCTAGGTGTTTGTAAAGACGATTTTAAACTAGTTATCGTAACAACTGAACGGCGTTCCACAAGGAAGCATATAGGGCCTTTACTGTTAAACGACATGACATCAGCTTGTGACTGCAACTTGTTCCTGTTCGCAGATGACTCGGCACTGCTAGTCTCGGACAGGAATAAACTGCAGGTTGAAAAGGCCCTCAGCTCTGAACTCGGTAGAATCTGCACCTGGCTCTTTACACCTGGGAAAAACTGAATCCAATTTGGATCTAATAGTAATCTCCGCAAGGCAAATGGCTTCTTGGTTAGAGTGGGTGACAATGTTATCACACGTAAAGATGAAATTACCTACCTAGGTTCTATCCTGGAGGCTAATCTTTCCGGTGATAAAATGGCCACCAACGTAATCAAAAAAGTCAACCAAATTACAAGATTCCTTTACAGGATCTCCTCACTGGTAAAAGAAAACACCTTGAAGACCTTAACAGGAGCCCTCGTACAAGGTTTCTTTGACTATGCATGCACCTCCTGGTACCACAGCACCTCAAAGGCCCTTAAAACTAGGCTCCAGACATCCCAAAACAAACTGGTCAGGCTCCTACTTGGCCTCACCCCCCGAACCCCTTCCCACTTTGACAGGCTGGAATGGCTTAGGGTCGACGACAGAGTACAGCATCTTGCAATGGGTCTGGTCCACAAGATTCGATACACCACCAAGATACCCATGTACCTGTCTAGATACTTCCTTAATGTCCACACCCACAACACCAGAGGAAGTGCAACGAACCATGTACAACCCAGATTCGGCACAAACAAGGGACTAAATTATTTTCGCTCCTATGCCCCCAAAATGTGGAACGCCCTACCAACAGTCATTAAGACATGCAAATCCCTTGACTCCTTCAAAACCGCTCTCAAAGGGGACCTATGGACGGCTGCAATTCGAAACTGGCCTCCATAAAATCTGAATCCCCCCCACCGCCCACCCCTTTTTCCCCTCACTGTATGTTTCTTTTCCCTTTTTACCTCCCTTTAATATGATGAATTCCCGTTCTGTTCTTTGACTATATAGAAGTGTCTATTTGTACGTCTCTAAATGTTTTGATTAATTGAACAAGGTGGACCCTCTTGTAAGTCTTTGTATCGAGTTTATGCTTGAAATGTACTGTAATTCTGCAAACTGTTAATAAATATTTCAATCAATCAATCAATGTGTGTGTGTGTGTGTCCATTGCGTCTGTGCGCATTGCGCACATGCTCAATGCGCGCAGACGCAGACATACTATTAAAACATGCAGACGTGTATGGCCTATTTATAAACAAGCTTTACAATGCTTAATCATATCCATAAAAGTAAATGACAAGTCAAAAAAATTTTTTTCCCTAAAAAACATTTTTAGACGTGAGAAGTGGGGGGGTGGCGCTTCCCTGCGTCGTCCCCCCACTACACCCCTGTATATACATGAGTTGACTTTGTTTCATTTATTGTAGTAGCCTAGTATTCCTATTTACTTAAAAGGTTAAAGCAACCCACCAGCAAGTGCTGATTGATTGGTTTCAGGCATTTATTGGCTCCAATACAACTCTCCTGTAGACACTCTCGGAATTGGTATGAATTACAAATATAAATCAATGAATTAACAAAGTCTGTACACACATTTATATGAACAATATATATACATTGAGTTTAATGTAAACCACAAATGTTTCATATATGCTGAGTGAGCCAAAACTAGAGACAAATTACAAATGGTATGTAAACATTAAACCAAAACCGCCAACATCTTTAACACATTCATTCCCCATGGACTACTTTAATGTATTCTAATATTTGTTAACATAAAGATCACTGCAATGTATATTTAAATACATTTAGGCCTACATCAGCACGTTACAACTTTATTCATTACAACTCCATATATATTAATATTTAGATGTGATCCAACTTCCAAGTATTCTGAACTATCACACATTTAACAATCAAGTTTATTTTAATTGTTCATTTATATACTCTGCTGTTGGCATAACAGTTTACTACTTAGGCTATACAGTATGAATTCAGTTGTAAGAATGAATAGACATGTCATAAGTTTAAGTATGGACTTTGGCCTATAGAAAACAAGAACAAAAATATTGAAAATCACAAAGTTAAAGATAAGACCAGTATTGTGTGAAAAAGTGAAGTTTTCAATTAGGCTCTGAACATATCCTTAATCAAGTTTAAGACTTAAGTGGTTGTTGGGGGTGGGTGGGAACTATTTCTGCACTGCGTTGTTACTTGCAATAGTCACCTTCCGTACCCTGGTCTGCAGCCCATACATTAAGCTGGGCACAAGTATGCTCCATCACTGAAGTTTGGACAGCTACTGTATGTGGGCACAATCCAGACAATTTCTTAAATGTAAGGCAAGCCTAATGTTATCTTCCCAGGCACACCACTCTCCTGCATTAAATGTGGCAATATAGCCCATCACATAACTTAAACATTTTAATTTCGTATCAAATCTGAATTGATTGAAAATTGTATTAACTCCTCTTGTAAAGGATTTCTGACCTCAATGAAATTTCCAGATAAAAGTAACAAGTTTATCTGGAAATTTAACAAGTAACAAGTTTTTCCGTGTTTCCTCCTCCGCGTCATCAGTGCCCATACCCGAGGCGGGGTTGGCGAAAGGGCAAGGAAAATTGACACAGGGGTGAAAAATGGGTTACAAAATCGTGGGATAAAAAATTATAGAAAAAAAAGTAACAAGTTTGCTATGGTTTCCTTGTTAACAGACTTATTTTTTAGCCAGCAAGCACGGTCAGGACATGGACGAATTAGTGACGTCTCGATTGGGCCCAGATCAAGTCAAACCAAGACTAGTCAGATCTGGCCCAGAATATCACCTGATTTCAACCAACATAAATTCTGCCCACTAAGACTGACGTCCCTGGATGAATCAGAGAGAGTCCGATGGAGGCCAGAGCAACTTAAGTCATATCATAACTAGTCAGATCGGACCCAGAATAAGCTGTATTATTTCAACTGGTGAAGACGTCCTGGAAATGATGTAAAGACCATCCCCATATGGGCTGTGATCTGGCCTAGTCCTGAACATCACAGGAGTATGTCATCAAAACATCATGACGTCATTTGGCTTGCTGGGTAGGCTCTCAACTGAACTTATACGAAGTTCAGTTATATGATAACTGAACTTATATGAATCTATACCGCCCCCATCTGGTGGAGTCAGGTTAGGAGATGTGTACTTCAGGGACTAGGGGCTCCATTTTCGTCATCGCTAAACCCCTTATCCTAAACTTCTTTTTTTTACTATTTTGCAAAACATTTTTGAATAGTTAAAATGGCCAGTCTACAAGCTCTCAATGTGTCAATGTAGATTGGCTAGTTGAGACTATTCAAAAATGTTTTTCTAAATAGTAAAAAAAGGCAAAGAAGTTTAGGGATATGGGGTTTAGCGGTTACAAAAATGGAGCCCTAGAAGTCCAGAGGTTTCAAACGTTGTAAACATTGTTATGTAGTTTAATACAGACAACAAATGACATTTGCAGGTGAGGGACAAATAGTTTAAAGCAAAATGACACTTTGGTAAGTTTGGGCTATGTAGTTACTTAGTTTGCCACGATTTAACTCCAAATAGTTGAGAGGAATCTTTAATAGTTTCTTCAGCTCCCAGAAATTGCTATTCCAATATCATCTCCTCATTGACTGACAATGAAAAAAAGCACATAAATGCAAACAAAGCAAGTTCTACCAATACTGTGTGTAATATTACAAAATCTGGTTTTGTTTTTCACAATGCAATAGTCAAAGAGGAGAAAACTTTGGAATATCAACTACTGAAGGTACTCACCAATATTTGGAATTATAACATGGGCAGGTAACTAATCCAAACCTGTACAAAAGTATCATTTAGCTTTATTCTGAGAATTAAGTGTCATTTTGAGTATCCAACATCTATCGCGATGAACGGATCGGTACAATAACATTTCCAGCCATGAAGAGACATGCGGTTATCAGGTGCTGGTCGACAGATTTGAGAGAACAGTGTATGAGAGTGGTATCAATCAAAAAGTCAATGGATCAAATTCAAGTCATGTACACACAGACTGGGAGGTCGGGGGTTCAATCCCTGGCTGTGTCATACCAAAGACTCTAAAAATGGGACCCAGTGCCTCCCTGCTTGACACTCAGCATCAAGGGTTGGATTGGGGGTAAGTCCCTGCGACATACTAGCGTCATGTCCAGGGGGTGTACTTGTACATCAAGCTGCCTCACGCTACAGAAACAGGAGATAGGCTCCTGCCCTATGGGCCTCATGGCTCGGCAAGGCTACTACTACTACTACTACACACAGAGCCTGCCACCATTATAAAACAATAATGGTGGCAGAAAGGCGGCTCTCTCTGGCATCAAGTGACATCTTTCCAAATGTATTGTGCTGGAACAAATCCCAATAGGCAATTGTTAAGCGGAAACATTGTGTTGAAATGTCGCATTGAAATAAGTGTAACCATGGTGGAGTGTCCATTACTTCCTTGCCGACATGCGACCAAGCTCCCTGGCTCTTTCTGTGGCAGACTCCACGGCACTCATAGTTGCTGCCCTCACACCACCCTGCTCCAGGGTATGAAGCCCGTAGATGGTAGTCCCTCCTGGTGTACACACCTCTGAACGAAGCTGAGCTGGGTGTTTCCCCGAGTCCCTTAATAAACGGCCAGCACCCTGCAACAAATAATTAAAATATGGTATATTTTATTTTTAACACAGCATTTTAGGGTATATTGTTGTAGTTCTGAGGCTGACCAATGGGTCCATTATTCCTGCCATCATAAACAATAATTTATTTGTGGCACAGAAAAACACGGATGTCGAAGTGCATACACATCTGAAAACTGACCAGTATAGTTTGTGAAGCAATGCTGTGAGCCAGCGTACTTGGCATGCCCATTTTAACAGCGCCTTCTGCCAATGCCTCAGCAAACAGATATACCTGCATAGAGAATCAAACACAGAGAAATCACAATTGAATAAATGGAGACTATTCATTTCCATGGTCATCAGTTGCATGTAAACCACTTAATTCAGTATTTTAGCTGTGACGTGAGCGCGAGCACGTGAGATACTTCCGGGTCCTACTTCTGTCTCGCTTTTGTGTCCCCATAGAGTTATACTGTGACGCTCCGTCGGACTAAATCTGAGACGAAAACAAACCACGAAAGTCTAAATTTAACCGCTTTCCTCGCAACAAAAAAGCTGCGCTGCTCTCCCAAATCTGGCTGTGACAGGCCGTCTGCCCCACACGGAATACTATCGCCATTTTAATTGTGTCAACTAAATCCTCATTAATGCAAACTAGATTCAACATACTCAAGCCTGCAAACATTCTAAATATGCCCCCGAAATATTTTACTGAGCAAATGGACTGTTACCACCTTCAATAATAATGATAATAATAGTCTTTATTGTCTCCACATCATATTCTTTTTTGTCATGGAAACTTGTACAAAACATTAATAATTCTACTCGAGTTGGAAGCATTAAGACCCATTTTAACCCTCAATGGCTTCCTTTCTGAAAAATAACGTCATTGTAAAAAGATTCACGCGTTTAGATATTCTATTTACAATGAGATGCGGACGGGAGCTGGTGCCACTTGGACCCGGACGTAACGTAGCACTACAAAATGACGTCGGACTTAAATACTGAATACCCCCAGAACACTCACAAATGCAACACCACTGCCACTTAGCCCAGTGTGTACGTCAATCCAGGCCTCAGGCCCTTCTTCAACCAAACCACAGTGTTGCAACAATGAGCGAAGCAGAGCTCCATCCTCTGGCTTTGCATGGGTTCCCCTCGAAAATAAGAGAGCCCCTTCCTGAACCAAACAGGGCAGGTTTGGCATCAGCCTGAGGATCACCGAATTCTGTGGCAAGAACTTGAAATTAATAAAAAGAGGGGAAGGTTAGTTTCTTGTCAGCTAGAGGGCTGTAGTTTGTACTCCATTACTAGTCATCAGTCTCTCACCTCCTCTAATGTCGCCAAAGTTACACCAGCTGCCACAGACACGATAATGTGTTTCCGAGTGACGTGCAGTGATATCTCGCTTAGAACCCCTGGGACCAGATGAGGTTTGACTGCCAAGAAGACCAGATCTGAACTGTCAATCAATTCTGTGTTCGAATGGGTGACAGCAATCCCCAAATCCTGATGGGTAAATAGGAGAAACATTATTTATGGCCTAATATTGGCTTTGATCTCACTCAATTATTTAACTGCCATAATCTGATTATTCCCAATAATCTGGGAGATTATGTGTGTGCAGTCAATGAGGGCAGATTCAAACAGATTGCATTGCACAAAGGTAAAAGAATATGGTAAAAATGTCAGAAGTTATTATAAAATGTACAGGAAGTATTTACCTGAAAGCGGTCAAAATTCCTGGGGGATGGGGCACTCACTTTCACATTTATGGGAAGCACATCTCCTACAACAGAAAGACAGTAAAGTAAACACGTAAACACACACACACACACACACACACACACACACACACACACACACACACACACACACACACACACACACACACACACACACACACACACACACACACACACACACACACACACACACACACACACACACACACACACACACACACACAATCTAACTCACCAGACAAGATGCCCTTAGCTATTCCATAGGCCATGTTCCCAGCACCAATAAAACCAATCCTCAGCTGGGGTTCCATTTCTGGGTCTGTCTTGATCTGCAAGATGAACAGTGTTAAGAGTTGACACATGAGGTCATCAACAGCATCTTATGTAAGGCGACACATCTATATATATTTTTTCATAATCGATTAAATTGATTAAAGGAGCACTTAACCAATTTTCAAACTTATCTTCATATATTGGTCCTCACTAATAATGCTGCCATTAAGATGGCAGAATTTCCTTCTACACTATCCGTCTCATTAGTTCAGAAACCTACAGTTCAGGAAGAGCCTCGTCATCTCTTCCTGGAAAGTTAGCGTTCTGAAATAGAAGCCATCGTTCTTGCATTCTCATTCATAAAATACAATTCTGAAATCTGGTTTGAAATGACAAAACCTGCCTACCGATGTTGTCACTAGTAGACAGATTCTGAGCTACTCACAGCCCTCCTCCAAGACAGCAATAAAATAAATATGGTGCCATCTTATACCGAGCATGAGGACTAATTATATGAAGATAGGTTGAAAATGGGTGAAGTGGTCCTTTGACTGTTGCACCCCTAATCTTAAGGCATGTAGATTTTGCTTTAATATTTGTAGAGGTGTCTTCTTGAGACTTAAGTACACACATTATGTCTGCAGACTGCATGGAAAGCCATGAAAGGTGTTGGGAGGCAATATTTTAAACAAAACCGTGATTCGTGACATTAAATTAAAGTTGTCCTCCCTACAATCAAGTCCAGATTCAGACTGGAATTCTCTGGACAAGGCTGAGACCAGTGCAGGATGGATTCTTTTCCCTCAGAGTCTTCTGTTACTTCATCATTTCTGTCATTGTGGACCACAGCGCCGACTAGAGGACGCCTGGATTCCATGATTGCAAACATAGTTTTCTCGTAACGCCACCAGCCATGTATGTTCGAGTGGGCTTTTTGGGACTGAGGTTATTCCTACAATTATTATTATTATTATTATTATTAGGGATCAAGCCAAAAGGGCAGAGACCCCTTTTGTTATTGTAAAAATTATGCCGTTTTGAGTAGTGATTTACATTAGGGAAATTGGCTCAATTTACCCCCAGACATTTGGTTAATTTTACCCACAGCCACAATTTTTGAAAAACTACTAGAATAATACTATTTCTTTGCTAAATTATTCACATGCTTCTATCCATTGGCAAACCACCAACAACATATGATATTACATTTTAGACCTGGATACATTTTGCTTTGTTTTATATAACATTTTACCCGACAAAAAATAAAAACAGTTTTAGGTGTAAATGCTGGATGCTTACTAGATTTAAGGTCACATGACAACACAGTTTTTAAGTGGTACAACCACTTCATTAAGGAGCTATGTGTGTCTGTCCCTGGCTGGGTCACTGGCTGGGTCCCTGGCTGGGTCTGTCCGAGCACGGAAATAGCGTTTGGTTTGTTTTCACAACCAAGTGTCACTGTTGCGCAGCCTATAACACACACAAACATATTAACTGTATATATGATGATGATTTTGGGTGTGACAGTACAGTACAGTACAGTACAGTACAGTACAGTACAGTACAGTACAGTACAGTACAGTACAGTACAGTACAGTACAGTACAGTACAGTACAGTAGATAGAAGGACCCCCTGGGGACCCCCACACGGTAACGCTGTCATTTCTCGACCGTTTCTGATGCGGGGTGGCTCGCCGGAACCGGGCCGGCACCCTGGCCGCGGAGTTGCACCACTTCACACAGGTGTGATTTTTAGTTTTCTAGATAAAGGGGGTGGTTCAACTTATCCGCTGGCTCATCCCGTTCTCCCCTATACTTCAGCACTAGTTTTTCCCCTGCCCAGTCTAGGCAGCTTACTGGAATAACGTGACTTCTGCAGCAGGAGTTGGTAATGTGATACTTTGGCCCTCCCTTTAAACAATTCACTATACAGTTTCTGAAAGAGCTAGTTTGATGGGTATATATTGTTATTACTTGGGTCAAGTTCATGCTGTCCCTGACGTTAAAAGTCACTATTGCCATGTGAATATAAATGTCTCTTTGTTCATCAATAATGACTCTTCTATTAGATTGAATAGAAGAGCATTAGGCTATTAATTAATAAAACTGTAAAGTATTCAATCAATCAATCAAATTGTTGCTTCTTCTTCTCTTAAGTCTTTCATATTCATTGTGCCAAATGTGCTAACCAACGTCCAAATATTGTTGATATTAAAGCCTTGTTATTGTCAAAGGCCTACTACAATTTAAAACATTGTACAAACACTATAGCAGAAGAATCTGTGAAGAAAGTTGTATTGCATTTAGGGATGTGTGAAAGTGTCAAATGAAAATCAATTAGTATAATTCAATATAATTCAATAATATTTTTGGCTATATAGAAGTGTATATTTGTATGTCTCTAAAATGTTATGATGAATTGAACAAGGTGGACCCTCTTGTAAACAAGTGTAATGCTTTATTGGGTCGTCCACTCAGTTAACAGTTTTTTGTATTGAGTTGTGCTTGAAATGTACTGTTAATAAATACTTCAATCAATCAATCAATCAAAACAATTAATCGATGAATTGTTTTCCTGCTATCCATCCCCATCCATGTTGCGGCCTCAACCAGGTTAATAATAACAGAAATACCAATCAACACTAATAATGCAGTGGTTTTCAACCCTTTTCATATCACGGGGAGTTATGTAATGTAGATGTTTAACAATAATTTAACTCTTGAGAGTTAAAGATCTAATAAGGGTCCATTTGGTTACTATTATCCTCGGAAACCACAGGCGTTTTATTTGGTTACTATAACTCCATCATTTAGATGAGGACCACCTGGAACCCCCTCAAGGACCACTGGTGGTCCCTGGCCTGGACCACGGGTTGAAAACCACTGCAATAATGCATTGCAGACACATTTTGGTTTGATTGATTGATTGATTGTTTGACGTATTTATTAACAGTTTGCAGAATTACAGTACATTTCAAGCACAACTCAATACAAAAACTGTGAGTGGACGACCCAATAAAGCATTACGCTTGTTTACAAGAGGGTCCACCTTGTTCAATTCATCAAAACATTTAGAGACGTACAAATATACACTTCTATTTAGCCAAAGAACAGAACAGGAATTCATCTGGTATAGGCCTGAAGCCCTGTCCTGTTTGGAACACAATATAGCATTATACAGCAGATGTGTTTTTAATTAAAAATATATATTTAAAAAAAGTAATCGATTTTGATCCTATTAACGCGATTAATCGGCCGGATTAATCGGGCCCATCTCTAATTGCCCTAGGTCTATTTATTTAATGTTTTATAATTATTTTTCCATTATTGTAACTTTTCCTGATCTTTTAAAAAATAATCTGTAGTGTTTATATAAAAGGAGAACAAAAAAAGATATCAAAGGCTCCCACAGTGGCGTAAGGTAGCCTCGTCCAACTTTAATACATTGATTGTTTTGACATTTTATTTGGGGACAAAATGTGTTTATTTTTGGCTATTCTTTAGACCTAGGAATATTAGGTCTAAAGGCCTAGATTAAGGCATTTTGCTGCAGTTTTGCGTTGAGGTGGGTGACTGTCAAAGTTGTATATTGGTGCATGCCAGCCGTGGTTGTACCTTTATGTGGGTGTGTTCAAAACACTCAACTGACACAAGGCGTGGGTTTTTGAGTTTTGTGTGAGGACTTTCAGCATGCAATATAAATCTACATGCAGAGAATATACTGGACTGCGATGTTGATACCAAGCCTGACGATTTGGGCCTTTTTACTGTTTATTCTTAACTTTCCTGTTACATAACCTGTATGGTCACTGTAACTGCCGTAATGTTATGTTTTGTTTACTATTTAATTATTTGGGTTATTTGTTTCGGTTTACGGAAGTTGGTTGCGTCATTTCCGCTGCCCTGCCCTTATATGGGTATCTTTGACAAGGCTCACACAAGCATGATATGCTTCCGTCTGTGCTACAGGCAGACGGAATGTTTGAAGACAGCGTGTCACAAGTTTAAGGTTCGTTTTGTTGTTTCTGCATCAATTGTTTAAGTTATTTGTCAATATTTGAGTTATATGTTGTATATCATGATGAGGTTTATTGATCGTTTTGTTTCCTTTCAGTTTGCATGGTTGTTCATATGGGTTCCAAACCACTTCATTCCCTTTGATCCTACGTGCAGCCAGTGAGGTGAATACTTGTTTTATGTGCGTTTTATGTTCATTATCTTTATGTGCTTTATGCTTTATTGTTTTGAGTCTGATCACTGTGCATTGTGTTTGTATTTGACAGTTTTGACGTTGTTGTTATGGCTTATTGAAAGAAGGCAAGAAATAAAGCCTGCAGCACCAGTACTACAGAACTGACTCGTTTTTAAGACATCACTGGGAGTGACAGTCAAAACTCAGCGCTGAACTCCATCTGCGTTGAGCCAAACTCAGCCGCAGACGACCGACGGCAGTACCGGGTCGTCCAGTCCAGTCAACCACCAGACGACAGCCTACCGAACCGTCACAGCGAAGCAGCGGGCCCGCCGGACCGCTGCGACTCGCGCCGCGTTCGGTGTTTACACTCTGCTGCCTGCTTGGTGAACCACCGCAAGGACCCACTGAACTAAGAAAGAAACCATGCTTGCTGATAAAGGACACGTTTGTTTGTCGTCTACGACAGGTAACATTGCACACACGACACGTTAAGCGTTACAAATGGAACAAAGACTGTGGCGCTATATGCTAACATCAAGAGACTTTGAAACAAAGGAAAATTAAGAAGAAAATCGGCATTATAAAACAAACTGATGAACTGTTTTATTTTTGTTGGTTAATTTAAGGGTTCATTGCATACTGACTGTTGAATTAAATTCACATGTGTAACTTAATGGCACTGTTTTAAATGGGTTTTAAATGTATGGTTGTTAAGTGTGAAAGCCAATTGGAAAGATGTCAAAGGGTAAAAGCCACAAGGGCATCTTAAGGGCCAGAAGCACAATATGAGCACCAACTAAAGCCACAACAGAGCCGATTACAGTCAAAGTTTAGGATACTGGAAAGGAAATTGACACAGATGTTTCTCAAATGAGTAAGGACAAGCACAAGTTTTGTTTGTCACCAAAAAGAAAATGTTAGTGCACTACACAGGTTCAAGGGCAAAGATTCAAGGGCAAAGGAACCTTGACTGTGCTACTATAAATGCTTTAAAGTTAAAGGGACATTTGTTAAAGGAAGAAAATAATCCCAATTGTTATGCAAATGACCTAGCGATGCACCAATGATGAAAGTGTTGTTGCTTTGGTTTCAATTAAATGCAAATGCAATTTGACACACTCATGGGACTATTGGAAATGGTTTAAGGTGTGTAGGTCAAAAGATAACGGTGTCAAAAGAAGACAAGGGCATCTAGAGGGACCTGCACAAATAAGGAACCTGCACAGGCAGACTGCAGAACCAGTCCAACAATGGAACCAATTGAAGAGTGCAAAGAGAGGTTGTTATACAACTTTGAATGTGTTTATGCACACTGGAAAAGCAAGGCAAAAAGAGCAAAACAAGGTGTTATAAACAAGGCTCCAGTATGTGATCTCCAAGAATATGTTGATGCTGTAGAAACAGATCTAGAGAATTTAAAGGACATTTATGATTCAATTGAAACTCCTACCAATGACTTGTGTCACAAATTGAATAAGTGTGCAGGTAACACAACATGTTGTCCATAATGCAAATGCCCAGATGAAGGAAGAGAAGTGGCAGAATGAAGCTGCAGCTGAGTTCGAAGCCACACAAGCGCTTCTAATGATTGTAGCAAAGCAAGAACAACACAAGAGAGGTTACAGCAACTGGAAGCAGAGAGTGTCACCAGTCAACATTCTATGGAGAGAATCAAGCAAGAACTTGAGCGTTTGGAGGTGCTCAAAGGGTTGGCTGCTACACAAGCTCTGCTGCCTACACCACCATCTCAGCAACTGAAACCTGCCATCGTGAGCCTGGACGCTGAAGGTACCCTGGTTCAGCTCAAGGGCACCGGTGTTGCTGACTCTTTCAACATAAACAAGGAGGCAGAAGGGTTGAAACCTGTTGCTCCGGAAGCAGTTAAAGCAAAGAAGCCTGTTGCAGGAAAGAAACGTGCAACAGCTAAGAAGCCAAAGAAGGTGGCAGCAAAGAAATCACAGAAAGCCAAGAAACCTGATGCCAAGAAAGTAGCAGCTAATGGCCAGAAGAAGTCTACCAAGAGACCCAAGAAAGTAGGCAACAAAGACAAAGGGCCTTCAAATGCAAGGAAACAAGAGTGGAAGCGTCAAGGAAATAAAATGAGGAACTGGAGAGCAAATGGAAAACTATCACAAAGGAAGGAAAACACAAATTTCATGGAGCACAAGAAAAGAGGGATGCTTTTAAAGGATAAAAAGGTGGGAGGAAAGAATGGTAGACCTCCTGACTAAGGGCATACACCACTGCTCCTTTTGGTTTTCAAGGTCATATAGGTCATTGCTCTTGACAATCAAAGTTTGTTTATTTTTTACATGTTTGAAGGGTTTTGTTTGTACACATGATTTTGAAAAACTCTACTCCCAACAGCTTACTAGAGACCTTTCATGCTGGCCTCAAAGGTATTTAAGAATAATGATCCAACGGAACAAGAGAAAGTAGAAAGAGAAATGCGGTATTTAAAGGTTAATTCAGATCACATCAAATAGTGAATAAGGGTTTATTGTACCACAAGTTACATGATGATGTACAATGGAAACGTTGTTGCATATGATACCGTAAAAAGAAGTTAAAACTGGATAAAATGTACATTCATATTTTAAGATGATTAATCAAGTATCATGTTACATTAATTTATTTGAACCAATTATTGATTAATTTGAAAGGTCACACAATTGAAAGTGTCCATGACCTATTGACAAAGTTGACTTGCACGTTTGTGCATGCTATTTGCAAAGAAGGTAAAGCTCTAAATGGTGTGAGCCAGAATGTTAGCTTTATGAAGAGTTATTAAACATGACTTAAAGGTTTATTACATGATTTGGTCTTTCAGGTTTAAAGGTGAATTTGTTTGTACTTAAAGGTTTGTACCTGAGAAGCTCATTTACTGCTTAAGACAGAATAAGTGTTGGGTATTTTGTACATATGACGTGAATGTAGTGGGCTACAAGTTATGGTACATAAAGAGGTTGCACTGCTTCAAGCAGACATGTCACTCTTGCTTCAATGAGTTTATTTGCAGAGGAAAATCCCAAAGATGGTGATTTGGTGGGAGTGTAACTGCCGTAATGTTATGTTTTGTTTACTATTTAATTATTTGGGTTATTTGTTTCGGTTTACGGAAGTTGGTTGCGTCATTTCCGCTGCCCTGCCCTTATATGGGTATCTTTGACAAGGCTCACACAAGCATGATATGGACGGAATGTTTGAAGACGGCGTGTCACAAGTTTAAGGTTCGTTTTGTTGTTTCTGCATCAATGGTTTAAGTTATTTGTCAATATTTGAGTTATATGTTGTATATCATGATGAGGTTTATTGATCGTTTTGTTTCCTTTCAGTTTGCATGGTTGTTCATGTTCATATGGGTTCCAAACCACTTCATTCCCTTTGATCCTACGTGCAGCCAGTGAGGTGAATACTTGTTTTATGTGCGTTTTATGTTCATTATCTTTATGTGCTTTATTGTTTTGAGTCTGATCACTGTGCATTGTGTTTGTATTTGACAGTTTTGACGTTGTTGTTATGGCTTATTGAAAGAAGGCAAGAAATAAAGCCTGCAGCACCAGTACTACAGAACTGACTCGTTTTTAAGACATCACTGGGAGTGACAGTCACCCCTTTTCCATCTCGCCCCGCTACTCTACATAGCTGTAAATAACAAACATTGCCACACTGGAACATAACTGCCACACTATCGAAAGAGCCGCGCACGTTCTCGGCTACGCGCAGCTTAAATTGTGAGTTTTTAGACAGCTGGTGGATGGAAAAGAAGCTCCACCTCCGCGGACTTTTTGCGCGACGGCCAGATTCCCGGAAACGCTCTCCTCCGCGCAAAAAGTCAAGAGAGAGAGAGAGACTTTTAACAACCGCTTTATTCTTAATTGTTTACATTTTAAGAAACAGTTACAAATTACAATAGGACATTACCCCTTTTTCTTTTTTTCCTTTTTTTTGATTTTTAGAGCAATTAATTTACAAAAGTGACTCCCTCATCATTTACAGAAAAAAAGCACACTTTCATAGTCCCAAACACCCTTAAAAACCTCCAATTCATCCATTTTTTTTCATAAAATTTGTATTCAAACAACTCTTGCTTTAACTAGATTTTTAAAAATTGCTAGACAATCACACCTCTGTCCTCCCTCCATTCTTTCTTTCCTACTTAAATAGGTTGCCAATTTCGCCTGTCCAAATAGGTAATTTAGCAATCTGCCTTTCTTCTTGTTTTTCTTTCCATACATATATACATTTGTGTCGTAAAAACCTCTCCAAAGGCCGTCAACAAAGTACTAAGTGACTTAAACATGGCTTCCAATCTTGCACATAATGTAAAACTGAAAAATGGTTTCTCTTTGTGTGCAAAACATACAGTTATCTGAAGTCTCAGGGTTCAGAACGGACACAAAGGCATTCACTGCTATAATACCGTGCAACACACGCCATTGCAGATCACTCGTATTTTTTGTTAATGGTGGTTTGTATAATGTGCTCCAGGCAGGTTTTACATCAGAGTGTACATTGAGATGTTTCCTCCAGGGTGTGTCTACTCTATTTTTGAGTTTTTCCTTGTTTAAGACTTTGACACACCCCTGGTAGAGCGTTTTCCCGCTAACCGATTCCATCTGCATCCATGACCGACTGTCCATTCCCAGCAATTGTCCTTGACAGTCGCCAAGTTGTGGCCTGATGCACAGCCCGGGAAAAACCTCTGTTTCATTCGGTGCTTTTCGTCCATTGGACCACTCTTCCAGCAATGTTCTATCCTCGTGTGTGACGGCCATCCTGATCTTTTCCAGCATCCTCCCTGCTACACGAACAGATCGGACCTCCAGTCTTCTCGCCACCTCCACTGCATTGTCCATATGTGCTCCAGCAGTTTCTAGCAGGTGTTGGACTGTAGTAAGGCCTTTGTTTATTAGAGGCCCCGTCGGCACTTCCTCCACTGTGGGGCCCAGCCGAGCCCCCTTGATTACCGGCTCCCTCAGCAGCCAGTACAAGGATGGGTTAGAACTCCTGGTGCGTTTTTCCATCAAAAGCCACACTTTCAACACACTATTATAGAAGGGTGTCAAATTATTTATCTTAAGGCCTGAGTAGTCGAAGAAGAACAAGTTTTTCCCAAAACCTAAGTTTCCAACCTTACAAAAAAAACACTCTGCCATTTTCCTCCATGGAACGTTTTGTGCTCCATACATGTATTTCTGCAAAAATTGTAATCTGAATGCTGTCTTCCTACTCTCTAAGTGAACCAACCCTTGTCCCCCTTCTTCTTTTGGCAAAAATACAACACTCTGAGGTACCCAGTGTAGTCTATCCCAGAAGAAATCAACAATTAAACACTGTAATCGTGCTAGTAGTCCTGGTGGAGGCTCTAGCACATTCAGGCAGTGCCACAACGCAGAGGCCACTAAGTTGTTGATGACCAGTGTACGCCCCCTATAGGACATCCTTGGTAAGAGCCATTTCCACTTCTTTAATCTTCCCTCCATCTTTTCCACCACCCCAACCCAGTTCTTCATTACTTCAGATTGATCTCCCAAATGAATTCCTAAATACTTAATTCCTTTCTTCCCCCATGTCAGTCTATCTGGTAGTTTAGGTTCGTTCCCATGCCACTTTCCCACTAGCAAGGCAGTACTCTTCCCAATTTATCTTTGAGGATGAAATTTTTCCATAGCACTCTGTTAAATGCATTAGCTTCTGGACATCACTATCATCTGCAACCGCTACCATGATGTCATCCGCGTATGCAGAGAGATGTAGAGGTGCCATATTTTCCTTTCCTTTTACCCCTCTTAATTCCTTCCTAATCTGACATAGCAGAGGTTCACAGGCTAACGAATACAGCATCCCTGACATCGCGCAACCTTGCCGAATACCCCTCTTGATTTTGAAAGGAGCACTCAAACCACCATTAACCTTCAATACACTTTCAATTTCAACATAGAGTTCTAATCATGCTTACAAACGCAGGGGAAAAACCAAAAGCCTCAAACGTCTTCCATAGGTATTGTTGTTCCACGCGGTCGAAGGCTTTTTGTTGGTCCAGTGAAATCAGACCAAATCTTAGGTCTAATGAACTAGAGACTTCCAAATAGTCCCGAACAAGGGAAATGTTATCGCCAATTGATCTGCCAGGGATACAATACGATTGATCAACATGTATGACATGCTCAATCACTTTTCTCAACCCGTTTGCCAATACTTTTGAGAGGATTTTATAGTCAGCACACAACAGACTCACTGGTCTCCAGTTTTTGATCTCACATAGATCTCCCTTTTTGGGCAGCAGAGTGATAACCGCTCTCCGGCAGCTGAGAGGTAATTTCTCTCCCATCAAGCTGTCACTCAGGACTTCAAGCAGGTCCTCCCCTATCGTGGACCACAAGGATTTGTAAAAGTCCACAGGGAGGCCATCTATTCCTGGTGATTTTCCATTTTCCATGCTCATCAGCGCCTCCTGCAGTTCCTGCAGTGTCAGTGGGCGCTCTAGCTCTGTGTTGTCTTGTGCTGAAACTTGTGGCAAGTTGCTTAAGAACTGCTCTAACGTCTGTGGATCCTCTCTATATTCGCTTGTGTATAGCTCTGAGTAGAACTCCACCGCCCTTCTCCTTATATCAGTTGACTCTGTGAGCTCGTTTCCATCAGCTGAGCGAATGCAATGGATAAGCCGATTTTGACCATTCTTTTTTTCTAGGTTAAAAAAGAATTTGGATGGAGCATACATCTCTTTGATGTTTTGGAAGCGTGAGCGAACCAGCGCCCCCTGTGCTCTAATCCCCAGCAGATCATCCAACGCCTTTTTTTTAGCTTTAAGTGCCTGAATATGGCCTTGATTTCCTGTGGAACTGCTTAGAAGTTCAAGTTCCACTATATCAGTCTCTAGATCTTTCATTGATTGCGTGACCTCTCTAGTGACATTGAAATTGTATTGGTTACAAAATTGTTGGATTTGTATTTTTCCCACATTCCACCACTGCTGTACAGAGCTGAACTCACACTTCTTCAACTTCCATTGTTTCCAAAAAAAATCAATACAATTCCTAAAGTGACCATCGTCTAGCAAAACAGTGTTGAAATGCCAATATGCGCTCTTGGGTTTCACCCCACTTATAAACGCATTCCCTATTAGTAAACAGTGATCTGAAAACCCTACCGGACACAACAAACAAGATTTAAAACTTTGTAACTGATGCTCAAAAACATAAAATCTATCCAGCCTGGCTAGTGAGATGTAGTTTTCTCTAGTATGAGCCCATGAATACTGTCTAGTGTTTCCATGTTTTGAGCGCCACACATCTGCCAGTTCAAATGTCTCAATAATGCGATTCAATATTTTCCTAGACTGTGCATTGGGTTCTAAGTGATTACGGTCCATGTCCTCAGCTGTACAATTGTAGTCCCCCCCCAATGTACACCAGCTCTGTTGAAGCACACCCTAATAATACACTTGCTAATTTTTCTAAGAAAATACAGCGTTCCCCTGGATTCACAGGAGCATATACATTTATCAAAGTCAAAGTAGTCTTTTCATATTTGACAATAACTTTGAGTAGCCTCCCTTGTACAATCTCCTCTACCTCATATGAGACTGGCAAAAAGTTATTTGAAAATAGAATCGCTACTCCTGCGCTACTCGTGCTCTTGTGACTCATAACAATGTTCCCATCCCACTCCTCCTTCCAATCCACTTCAGAGAGAGAGAGAGAGAGAGAGAGAGAGAGGGAGGGAGGGAGGGGGAGTCAAGGGACAGGAGAGGGGGAGAATGTGAGAGAGAGAGAGAGTCAAGGGACAGGAGAGGGGGAGAATGTGAGAGAGAGAGAGAGTCAAGGGACAGGAGAGGGGGAGAATGTGAGAGAGAGAGAGAGTCAAGGGACAGGAGAGGGGGAGAATGTGAGAGAGAGAGAGAGTCAAGGGACAGGAGAGGGGGAGAATGTGAGAGAGAGAGAGAGTCAAGGGACAGGAGAGGGGGAGAATGTGAGAGAGAGAGAGAGTCAAGGGACAGGAGAGGGGGAGAATGTGAGAGAGAGAGAGAGTCAAGGGACAGGAGAGGGGGAGAATGTGAGAGAGAGAGAGAGTCAAGGGACAGGAGAGGGGGAGAATGTGAGAGAGAGAGAGAGTCAAGGGACAGGAGAGGGGGAGAATGTGAGAGAGAGAGAGAGTCAAGGGACAGGAGAGGGGGAGAATGTGAGAGAGAGAGAGAGTCAAGGGACAGGAGAGGGGGAGAATGTGAGAGAGAGAGAGAGTCAAGGGACAGGAGAGGGGGAGAATGTGAGAGAGAGAGAGAGTCAAGGGACAGGAGAGGGGGAGAATGTGAGAGAGAGAGGGTATAAAAAGCTGTGGCATTGCCTTGTTTCATTCATTGTCTCACTTCGTAAGGAGAGCAGCAAGCATTCCAGTCAGTACAACATAAAGGCGACTTTTCCTCAAGACGGACTGATCGAGACCAAAAGGAATACGTTTCTTAAACTACAAGGTATGTTCTCGGTGTGTATGTTTATTTGTCCCTTAATCGCCTACAATGACAGTCTTCTCTGGGAAATAATTAGCCCTGGTCCAGTGCTTACAGCGAGTCTTTCTCTCGCTGTAAGCACTGGACCAGGGCTAGGAAATAATATGCTTTGGTGCGCTAATTAGATCGCCAAAACTTTCCTCGGAAACCAACAGCTGTTGATCCCATCTGATAAAAGTAGCCTGGCATTTGACGCACCGGTGACGGACCACTGAATAGTAGCTTTGTTTGTCTCTTATATATATTTTTCTTTTTTAACAATTTTTATCCCACGATTTTGTAACCCATTTTTCACCCCTGTGTCAATTATCTAATGTGATCCTGGGCTCTACACACCCTCCGCCAACCTAGTCCCCATATATGGGGGACATGGGGAGAGCAACGGACTTGAACTCATGCTTCCTTCATGATTGAGTGTCCAAGTTGCTCCTTTACGCCTGACAGGGGGGAGTTTCCCTGGTTGTGTGTAGCGCGTGGAAGGAACACGTTATTCCAACCAGTTCCTTTCCCCTCCATCAGGCGCCCCGGCTGGCCAGAGGGAGGCAGTTTAGAGACCAGGATTACTGCATGTTTTTGTGAGGGTACCTACCCTAGGGGACACGGGGAGAACATATATATATTTTTCTAACCCATTTTGTGCTCAGTCCCCCCGCCTGTGTCTCTGCCTTTCACTTGGTGATGTCATGGGCTACCCTACCCCAAGATACGTTTATTGGAATTCATTTGCGTAATAAAACCATAAAGCCATTGCGCAGGTGCGTAAAGCTATCATGGCCTTTAAATTTAATCTTAACTGTACCGCCGGTCCGTAACCAAGAAACGTATAAAAGAATGTAGTGTTCGTACACGTATAGACATCGGAGTGATGGGCAGTCCCCTTTACAACCTCGAGTGGAGGTATCCACTTAGACTCTAAGTGGATACTGTAGGCTAATATGAAGGGTCAACTTTCCCTTCATATTAGCCTACAGCTGATCAACTCTCTAGCTGTAGGCTAATATGAAGGGTCAACTTTTTTGTTTTGTTTTAAGTTCAAAATATAGACATAATGATTTGTATTAATATTGTAATTATTTTCTTTTCATGCCCAAAGCTACATTGAACACAGGTTAGGTGTAGCTCTGGTCCATAGCTCTAATGCGAATGCAACGCATTAGAGCTATGGACCAGAGCTAGGTTAGGTGTATGAGTGAGTGAGCCTGAACATTTCTCATCAATGGCTCTATAGCTTGGTTAGCAGCAAACAAATCAAAACAATATAGTTAAAAATGAAGGGGTTCATTCCAAAATACAATTGCTAAACCACCTTTGGACATGTCTAGGATTGATCAAAAATAGATGACAACATGAAGTGAAACAATGAATTGATGAGACCTAGGGGGGTGAGATAAAGTAAAGTATGAGAGGTGATGTATTGTTTGTCTGTTGTATCAATAACTTGACAGGATCTCCAGACTTTAGGATAACAGTGAGTCAATCATTTACTGTGTTTTCAGGTAGCATGACATCCCACAACTGACCGGCATCCGGTATCACGTGACCAATGCGCGTTCCCCGTGCGGGTACTCTAGCAGCCCAATATACTACAGGTGAGTTATCAGACTGGTGGAAAATGGGGAGTGAGTCTGCTGTCCTGACTGAGGGCGGGGGTGAGTTCATTCCACAGCTTGAGATCTATAGGATGCTTTGATCGATGGCCAGGGTGTCTTAGGAAAGGTAGTGACAGGCGTCCTGTGTTAGCTGATTATTAGATCAAATGGAACGGGATGTCTGGCCAGGGTGTCATTGGGCTGGGAGGGATAGACGTGTGGGGTGGTCCCGCCCGGGTGGATCATGTCATGGGGGTCCCTGATTGCCTAGTGGTTATTGAATTGGAAATTAATCTCATTTAGGGTTTTTTTTGTGGTACATTTGAACTAATTTTAAAATAAATGTTGTGGTTAGAGAAAACTTGCTAAATGTGTGGCAAATCTGCAAAAAAATGCTTACCACTAGCTTTCTTCACAAATGTGTTCATAAAGGTGTCTACAATCACATATAAATGTGTTCCAACCCAACTCCCTTGGGAAACTTTTTGACAGCTGCTGAAAGTTGGGGTACCATAAACATCCAATATAAGGCAAAATTCCCAAGATTTCATTATGCTTTAAGTAGCATGTGACATGTCAAACTAGGGGGTTTTCATGATGCTGAATCGATTAAAATAATTAGTTTTGCACGAAAACACCTCTTGGGCTAAATTCGGCCATAGCCACTTGCCCAAATGTGCCCAAATGTGCTGACCTCATCACATTTGTGATGACGGCTATGCCATTTTTAGGCGAAGGAGGGTTTTTTGTGCAAAACTAATGCTTGCAATGGATTCAGAATCATGAAAACCCCCTAGTTTGACACGTCACATGCTACATAAAGTATAATGAAATTTGGACATTTTTGCCTTATATTGGCTGTTAATGGTACCCCGACTTTCAGCAGTTGTCACAAAGTTTTCTTTCCTTACCTTTTATGAACACATTTGTGAAGAAAGCTAGTGGTAAGCATTTTTTTTGCAGATTTGCCACACATTTAGCTAATATTCCCTTATTATTAGACCCAGTAATACTAGAGAACAAGAGCGGTGCCCGTTGGGCACTGGCCTACTTGGAACGATGCAAGTTGAAATGTATGCCTCTCCCAGTTATTATGTCTGTGTCCCTTTTTATATGCCCATATATGGAGTTATTTGTCAGGCATGCCCAAATATGGAGTCTATGCAGATGTCGGAACTCCATTGTGATGTCAGAACAGGCCAGCTCCATATATGGAGATCTAGGTGTGATGGCTAATTTGTGCCCTGTCCAGAGCCTGGGCAGGGGCTTTTTGTGGTGGTTCTGGACAACGGTGTGTCCCACCGACTCAACTCCCTGTGGTGGTGTGGAACGCGTGTGTCAAACTTGCAGTAGGCGGGGCAAACTGTTCTCGAGTTACGTGGATCACAGATGTACAGTATGTACAGTACACACGACACACACGACCCTCGTACAGAGACTTGGTGCATTTATAGATGGATGGGTGTACAGAGAATGGGACGTTCAATTCTGATGCACTGAGATTGTTTAAATAAAGGCTTATTAAGAGCTTATGCTAACAACATGCTAGCTAATGTCACTCATTATCAATTATCAACAACATCGTGGTAGCTGTGCGTAGTTACTGTGAGCTTTAACTATACAAATATAAACCATTGTATTATATTATTGAATGAATACATACTGAATATCCCCTGTCACTGCTGCATCTGTCACATGTATTTGCAGTAAAATCCTAGTAAGTCTTATTTGTTGCACTGAGACTTGTGGAAGAAAGTTTTGTACTGCACTGCATATCGTTGGAATGAATACACTTGATTTGCCTGCAGTAAATATTTATCTATCTTCTCTAGATTGAGATACGAGGTAGATATGATTAACTCCATGCAGGAGAAAACCTATTTTTTTAATTCGCAATGAAGTTTGCTTGAGACGAAGTTTGTTAAAGATAACATTAGAGGACAATATGCTTCAGCCAATGCCAGCAACATCATCTTCAGGCATTTTGGTTTGCTGTGGAGATTTGGGCCAAATGGAGATGAGGGGAGAGGAAAGGAGATAAGAGGAGACGAGGAAAGAAGGAAGGATGATGTACAGATGTAGGAAGAAATGGAGAGAGGCTGGGAGATTGGGGAGAGCACTCAGAGCAGATATGAGAAAAGACATAGGAGAGGAGAGAATTTTGATGTTAATTGTTTAATTTAATTTGTTGAATTATATTAGTAAATAATTCCAATTTTGTCAATGTTTGTATTCTTGTAATTCTCTAAAGACAATTTTGTATATTTACAGTAGTGTTCAATCCATTGTGGCCACAAATCCATGTTACCCCAGTAACGGTAATACCGTCCAAGCGGCAGTGGATATTGGATAATAAAATCACACCTGTGTGAAGTGAGGGGCGCTCTTATCATCGTACATCATTATGACGTAAATTAGACACTATGGGGCTCCAATTTTGTCGCCGCCTTTACCCGCGACGAGGCCCGCAATTCAGCCGCTGCCCGAAAATTACGAATATAGGAGCTTCCTCTGTCCCTTAACGGTATTTTGGTCCAGTGTCACCCGCTATCGTTTTTACCGACACCGGTATTTGCGCCTAGAGGTGTGGTCATGGGCGTGCTGGCACGCTTCCCCTAAATTGCTATTTTGGTCACACACAATTGGGAAAGTGATAGTGGAGTTTCAAAGCACCCCTAATGCCAAATTAGTTTGGTAAAGAGCGGCGCGCACGGGGCACCGCGCGCCTGCATGGAGATGTCCGCTAGAGTCTAGCAGACTAGACAGTACAGGCTGCGTCATCTCTCCTTATTCTCCTATGCATCTCTTTGTAATTTTCCTACAATCAGCAGAAGCGAGTGCCTGACACTTCAGTTCCTTGTGTCCATTGTGTTTATATAATTGTATAGTCAAAGAAGTTATTTGTGCCAGGCATTCGGCGTGCGCGATTCCATTTGCTTCAGTTCATCAGCAGCGAAGTTGTGACTCAATGAAAAGACGAATGTTCTGTGGGGTGGGAGAAAAAAGAACGGCACGAGGGGGTGGGGGTGGGGGGGGGTGGTGGGGAGGAGGGGTGGTGTGGGGGGGAGGGGTGGGGTGCAGCACAAGTGAGACTTCAAGGCAGCAACGGGCTATATAGACCATAAGGCAATGAAGCAATATAGCACTAACGAGCAAGGGATCAATTCAAGGGATCTCTTAAAGGTGGACTGGTGATTCGTTAAATTATTGTAACGCCCAAACCACACCTATGCATAATATAACGGGTAACGGAGGTGTTTTAGGGATTTAGACAGGTAACCAAAATACCAACTTTAGTGGGGGAACACCCCTTCCCCACTGCTAAATCCCAAAACAGTGTATTTAGAAAGATCAGACGAAAATGGAGCCCTGTGTCTATTTGCTTTGACTATGATGTAAAATTGTCCATTGTCAATGGTTTGTGCACACACCCCACCTCAAAAGCTGGATATAGGAGCCCCTCAATAATAATGTAATATGAAATATTGGCCTGTATATACAGTCATTTTTTAATTGACTAATTCTAAACAAATGGCTTCTAATACAGTTGATGCTGAGATGGTTTGGACATGTCCAGAGGATTGGATTGTATATCGGTAGAATGATGCCTAGAGGAAGACCGATACGTTTTTCAATAAAGTTCTTCCTACTCCTTTTTCGAACATAAACATAAGTTAAGGATTATGAATTATGAATGTTATTTTTGGACGCTTCTTTTTTGTTTTTAATATTTACTTTGTCTTTTCTTGTTTATATTTTAACACGTTCGGAATAAATAAATAAATTAAATGAAAAATGAATGAATGAAGACCAAAGAAGATTTATGGATGTAGTAAAAGAGGACATGAGGGTTAGTTGGTGTGAGAAGAGGAGGCAGATTGTGATGGGGTGAGATGGAGGCAGATGAGTCGCTGTAGCGACACCTGAAGGGAACGGCTGAAAGTCTTTGTGTCGGGCGAACGCCCTTAGGAGTCATAATAACAATATGTCATGGCTGTCAATGTCACTGCTTTTATGAAACGGTTATAGCAAAATAAGGCAACATTAAAAACGTACATAGCATATCCCCATTAAAACAAAATTGGCAACGCAACAAGCTGGCTGCAAGCCGTAGCGAACCACCCCATAACCACACCATGAACCACCATGAACCACACCATAAACACCATGAACGACCATGAACCACACCATGAACACCATGAACCACACCATGAACACCATGAACCACCCCATAACCACACCATGAACCACCATGAACCACCCCATAACCACACCATGAACACCATGAACCACCCCATAACCACACCATGAACCACCATGAACCACACCATGAACACCATGAACCACCCCATAACCACACCATGAACCACCCCATAACCACACCATGAACCACCCCATAACCACACCATGAACCACCCCATAACCACACCATGAACCACCATGAACCACCCCATAACCACACCATGAACCCATATCATCCCTATTTTGGGAATGTCATAATAGGCTAACATTTGTGACAATAGATGAACATTGACTGAAAACAGAATATCTACAAGCTCCCAAGTGTTACAGAGCGATGTGACAGTTGCCACACACACTGTGAGCGTGTAGATTGGCTATTTTTGACGAAGTGTTTACAATTTAGGCATTTAGCAGATGCTCTTAATCCAGAGCGACTTACATTAGGCAAGAACAAAAGTATGGGAATACATCACATATATAAAATGCATTTATCAAGAAACATGCGTAAGCTAAGAACGTAACTAGAACATATCTATATAATGACACTATATTAACTATACATATATACTATACTATGCTATACATATGTTCTATGATATGATGTGCTATGACTACATACAATGCAATTATTGTGCTGTCTACATGACATGCTATAAGTCTGTTTCAAATGCTATCTAAGTCTAAAAAGTGCTATCTAAGGGGGTAGGATAAGTGCTATGGGCCATGATGGAGTCTGAAAAGGTGGGTTTTCAGACTACGGCGGAAGGTTGGGAGTGATGCTGCAGTTTTGGGGCCAGAAGGGAGAAGAGTTTGGGACGTGTGTTTTGGGTGGATGGGCAAGTAATAGACCCCTGGGGGACCCCGGTCAACAAAGTATGTTGTTCATTTGCTTTTATATACATTAGCCAATTATCTTCATCCCTTTTGTCTCCCAATTTAGTTGCCATACCAATTCATTCCAACCACTGATTGCCACCTGCCACTGCTGTTGTACCCCTGGTGAAGCGTGGATGGAAGATGGCGTACCCACTTAGAACCTACCCTACTCTGCGCTTTGCAGTTGTGTTTCTGCTCTGCTGCACTGGAGGTAAACGTCACTACACTGTCACTGTATACCGGTGTTGCCATGTCTATTATATTGTTTTGGGCTTGTTACTAAAGTGTAGTTGCTGATTTTGGCTTACGTCCTAATGTTGTTTTTGCATGTTGAGGACCCGATTACTAAGGTATATGTCATGTTGTGTCGGGGACCCTCCATACAATGTTTCTAAACATATTCAAAATATATCTTTAGAACTGCTATTTCCAAATAACTGATCTAAAACTTACACTATTCACTTCTTTTGCGCTTGTTCTCATAGACCTGACCGCTTGTTTCTCTTGCAAAATCTGGCAACACTTCTGACTGCTGGTTATCTGCATTACTTACAACTGCAGTAGCCTCGGAAACCCAGGCGTGTTCGTTAAAAAATAAAAAAAAAAGCCATACCATATACCCAGGGGATGTGGCATAGCAGTGGTACTGTGTGAGTGAACCAAGGCTCTCCAACGTTGAGGCGCTCGGCCCTAGTGGTAAGAGGAGGGACTGCAGGCGGACCCGTGGATTCATGACAGGGAAACCCTGTGCAGCTGGGCTTTAACAGGCGCTCGGTTGCACTTCCGCATTTGCCAACCAAAACGCCACTGAGCAACTCTATCCTTCTTTATACTCTATGGAGTGAACCTTGCATTTTCCTGTGCAGAAGGCGAGTCGCTCCAAATGACGTCAGTGTTTTCCGCTATATTGGATGAGGGGGAGGGGAGGCGGGCACATAGGTTGGTGAACCAATACGGAGCCGGCATCGATCGGTTTCCAGACCAGCACTACCGTAATTTCCGGACTATAAGCCGCACCTGAATATACGCCGCACCAGCTAAATTTAGGGAAAAAAACAGATGTGTACATATACAAGCCGCACTGGACTATAAGCCAGGCATAGAGGCCATAGCCGACCATAGAGATAGATTTAGAAGGTCCCCTAGTGGCCGTTAGCTGTAAAAATCCATAGATTAGCCGCACCGTTGTATAGGCCGCAGGGTTCAAAGCATGGGACAAAAGTAGAGGCTTCTAGTCCGGAAATTGCGGTAGTTTGAATCCGCCCCATTAGTCCATGACAATCTTGGGTACTTTGAGGCTACGCCTGCAGTAGCCTGCTGCTAGGGCGGAAGAGAACAGTTATTGAATGAAGCAGCACACAGAGAAAAAAATCTGGAGAAGGGCCAAGAAATAGTTCAATAGGCACAGACAGAGATAGACAGATAGACATAGACTAGACTATCCAAGAATCTCTAGTTACTAGAGATTCTTGGATTGTCAGATGGCTCTCGAGTCATGCATGAGACAGGCGTGCGCACGCACACACGCATGTGCATTTATAAATGAATTAATAATTTACTGATTTCTGATTGGAGATGCCTTTAAAAGTTGTTCATGGTCATCAACATGCAAGCCTTTGCTTTGTGTGTGTGCTTTTGTGTCCAATTAACACACCTAGCATCTGTCTACGTAAATAAATATCATATTTACTACTACTACGTAATTTGTCACAAAATGCTATAATAACTATAACGGCAGACAAGAGGAATGAAACACTGGAGCCTCTCCAAGGCCTTTTAATTTAAATAGTCATCCTCTGAGATGCTCCAGTGTTTCATACATCTTGTCTGATTATGTGTCCCGCTTCTGTGATGTTTGAACCACTTTAGTACTCCCTTTCTTCGTAACTAAATGACACTCACTGTAGCTCGAAGTGGGCAAAGCCTTTGACAAAATCTGCTACACTCCAACTTGTGGGTAACATTGCATGTATTTGTCTAATATCGCCCCCATGTGTCCAAAAGATGTAACATCTAGTCTCCCACAATGGACTGTTTATTTTACTCTTTAGCTATAAGATCTATAGATTTTGCAGATACACGCATGTCACATACAGACGGGACTGATTGCAATACTGCTAACACCATCTTTAAAGCATGTTGTGAAGTGGGCAGTGAATTATTTTAGTTGAATTATTTATTGTTGTTCGCCCAGGATGGGCAACACACAAATATTAAGTATGTGTCTCAGCGTTTTCTACAGAAATCCGACAATAAATAATTGTCCAATACTGCAATTGTCTTCATTCAAATATTCTCACCTAAACCGTCTGTTTTTACACAATTACATGCATAAAAAGTTACTTTTTGATACTGAACATTTTGATTTGAATAGTGTAAATAGTTAAATAAATGCAGACCTCCCAGACCCATATATGAACCTGTTTTTAAACTTCAGTTATTACTTGTTGGTAGCAGAAGCAGAATTGTTTTCACTTGTCCACACATACAGTACTATGACAAAACACATGTTTTGTTTTGTCTGTCTTATCAGGAAACGGTCTGGTAGTGAAAACGTCTGTTGGAGAGGATGTTGTTCTACAGTGCGAGGCTGGTAAAAACACCGATGCTACGGACCTGTCGTTGGAATGGTCCAGAACAGATTCACCACCTAATGAGTACGTGCATTTCCGGAGGTATGGGAAGGATGACATGAAAGGTCAGACTCCTACCTACAAGAGAAGAACTTCCATCTTCAAGGATGAATTGAGGAATGGCAACGTGTCCCTCAAACTCTCCAGCGTGAAGCAGTCTGATGCAGGAACCTACAAATGCTTCCTTCCTGAACTCTCCCAGGACGAGGTATTCGTTCAGCTAATTGTTGGTAAGGCAATACATGTTTGTTTTGAGAAATTATCGAGAAAGAATGTTCATCTATGAAATTGTACGTATTGTAGCATGTGGCAGCAGCTAGACATTGAATCAAGAGATCAGATATACTCTTTGTTAGCCCAACTGGTCCAGGTTTATCCCTTGCCAGGAACTTTGGAATGAATTATTATGTGAGCCAGACCTAATTCCCAACATCAGTGTCTGACCTCATGAATGATCTAGTGATGAAATGGAAGCAATCACAGGCATTGCTATGGAGTTGGTCCTCCCTTTGCTACCATAACATCCTCCACTATTATTTGAGGGCTTTATGGTAGTTTGAACGTTGCTGCTGCATTCAGCCACCAGGGCATTAGGGCTGTCTGACCCCTGCCATGTACTATACTGAGTAGAGGTTAATGCCATCGGGTAGATACGAGGTCCATGTACTATACTGAGTAGAGGTTAATGCCGTCAGGTAGATACGAGGTCCATGTACTATACTGAGTAGAGGTTAATGCCGTCAGGTAGATACGAGGTCCATGTACTATACTGAGTAGAGGTTAATACCGTCAGGTAGATACGAGGTCCATGTACTATACTGAGTAGAGGTTAATGCCGTCAGGTAGATACGAGGTCCATGTACTATACTGAGTAGAGGTTAATGCTGTCAGGTAGATACGAGGTCCATGTACTATACTGAGTAGAGGTTAATGCCGTCAGGTAGATACGAGGTCCATGTACTATACTGAGTAGAGGTTAATGCTGTCAGGTAGATACGAGGTCCATGTACTATACTGAGTAGAGGTTAATGCTGTCAGGTAGATACGAGGTCCATGTACTATACTGAGTAGAGGTTAATACTGTCAGGTAGATACGAGGTCCATGTACTATACTGAGTAGAGGTTAATACCGTCAGGTAGATACGAGGTCCATGTACTATACTGAGTAGAGGTTAATACCGTCAGGTAGATACGAGGTCCATGTACTATACTGAGTAGAGGTTAATGCCGTCAGGTAGATACGAGGTCCATGTACTATACTGAGTAGAGGTTAATACCGTCAGGTAGATACGAGGTCCATGTACTATACTGAGTAGAGGTTAATACCGTCAGGTAGATACGAGGTCCATGTACTATACTGAGTAGAGGTTAATGCCGTCAGGTAGATACGAGGTCCATGTACTATACTGAGTAGAGGTTAATGCTGTCAGGTAGATACGAGGTCCATGTACTATACTGAGTAGAGGTTAATACTGTCAGGTAGATACGAGGTCCATGTACTATACTGAGTAGAGGTTAATACCGTCAGGTAGATACGAGGTCCATGTACTATACTGAGTAGAGGTTAATACCGTCAGGTAGATACGAGGTCCATGTACTATACTGAGTAGAGGTTAATGCCGTCAGGTAGATACGAGGTCCATGTACTATACTGAGTAGAGGTTAATACCGTCAGGTAGATACGAGGTCCATGTACTATACTGAGTAGAGGTTAATACCGTCAGGTAGATACGAGGTCCATGTACTATACTGAGTAGAGGTTAATGCTGTCAGGTAGATACGAGGTCCATGTACTATACTGAGTAGAGGTTAATGCTGTCAGGTAGATATGAGGTCCATGTACTATACTGAGTAGAGGTTAATGCCGTCAGGTAGATACGAGGTCCATGTACTATACTGAGTAGAGGTTAATACCGTCAGGTAGATACGAGGTCCATGTACTATACTGAGTAGAGGTTAATGCTGTCAGGTAGATACGAGGTCCATGTACTATACTGAGTAGAGGTTAATGCCGTCAGGTAGATACGAGGTCCATGTACTATACTGAGTAGAGGTTAATACCGTCAGGTAGATACGAGGTCCATGTACTATACTGAGTAGAGGTTAATGCTGTCAGGTAGATATGAGGTCCATGTACTATACTGAGTAGAGGTTAATGCTGTCAGGTAGATACGAGGTCCATGTACTATACTGAGTAGAGGTTAATGCCGTCAGGTAGATACGAGGTCCATGTACTATACTGAGTAGAGGTTAATGCCGTCAGGTAGATACGAGGTCCATGTACTATACTGAGTAGAGGTTAATGCTGTCAGGTAGATACGAGGTCCATGTACTATACTGAGTAGAGGTTAATGCCGTCAGGTAGATACGAGGTCCATGTACTATACTGAGTAGAGGTTAATACCGTCAGGTAGATACGAGGTCCATGTACTATACTGAGTAGAGGTTAATGCTGTCAGGTAGATACGAGGTCCATGTACTATACTGAGTAGAGGTTGTTGCTCTTGTTGAACTAGATATGTTGGCTTGGGTGTTGTATTTGTCATTTATTATGCTGGAGGGTGCAGTATAGTCCTAATGAGTTGTACAAGTCACTGTGTGCCTTTATTCTGTATTGCATTTATTTATGCATGCTGCAGGTCTTCCTCCCCTGGGAGACAAAATAAAGTAACCTTGAACCTTGTTAGCTAGTTTATGGTGCTAAATGTTTGAGCTGTCTGTCTGTCTCTCCAGAAACACTACAGGCACCCGATAACAGTACCCGTGACACAAGAAATGACACAAGTGAGTGCATAGATTAAAAATATTGTATAATGTCTTCTTTCTATGAGAACTTGTCTTCTAAGTTCTTTATGTCTTCTTTTACTTATGGGAACATGTAAAAGTGTTATACTTTGACTACTGCTTCAGTGCTACTGCCAATAATACTAATTATACTATACCACTTACACTATTACTACTCTTATTACCAATACTACAGAAGTGTTTGTTTGAGAGCGTAAAATGAGAGCGTAAAATGAAACCAAATGGACAACCGTACAGGTCCATTTGGTTTCATTTTACACTCAAGGGTTAAAGATCTATGGGAGTTCCATTTGGTTACCAACTCTCCATCATTTGGCTGCATGGGGACCACCTGGAACGGCCTCAAGGACCACTGGTGGTCCCCGGACCACTGGTTGAACACCACTGCTGTGGGGTGCTTAGCTATAGTCAACACCAGTGGTGGACAGTAACAGAGTACATACTAAAGCACTGTATACTTAAATAGTTGTTTTGAGCATCTGTACTGTACCTATTTTCACTATTATATTTTTTTTATTCAGAAAAATCCTTGATTTTTGTTTCTAGAAGATGTAAATCGTTTTTAAAGCATGTACTTTTCAATACTTTTTTTTAAAAAGCCTACTCTAAATTTGAGTATCTATGACTGAAGTACTGGGAGTACTTTGTCCACCAATGGACAACACTGAACTTAAATCGAGCGTGTGATATTCTGTGTGTAATTGTGCATCATATAATTGAGTGGTAGACATCACGGATCTATAAAAGCTATTGATTATTGAGCTGTATAAATTAGGGATGCCAGAAAGTGACAAATTGAATAATCAACAGCTCTGCCGATTTAATAATCGCGATTAATTGAACCCCCCCCCCCCCCCCCCAAAAAAGGAAAACCTTTTTTTTTTTTTTTTTTTTTAATCAATATCAGATAAAACTTTTAAGATTTTATATTATGCACATGCCATGGTCACATAACCATTATATGTTGAGTGCATGCTTTGATGGTTACAGTTTTATAATCAGTTTTGATGAGTAAACCTTTGTGGAGATCTTCTCAGTTCTCATATGCTAGTTACTGCCATTCAGGATGGAAAATGATTCACTTTTCTCTCTGCCCTTCTTCCCGCCTTTCGTTCTGTCTCTCTAGACTCGGTTCCTCCAGCTGGACCGTTTCCCTGGTGGGGTGGCGTTATCATTGGCGTCGTCGTCGTAGTCATCGTCCAGTCCTAAGAATGGAGTCGCTGCTGGCCGGTCATGCTTCAAATTCTGCAGGCCGACTCCACTCAGGCCTCAGGAGAAAGTGTGATGGACCGTTGGTTGTACTGAGGTATGGCTCCATGTTCGGGACTTGGAGCCTTCTCAGTCGGTCGTCCCTCGTCGGTGCCAAAGAGGACACGGAGAGTGAAACACATAGGAAGTGTGTGTGACTATATGTGCGTGTCTGCCTTTCATGGCAAAATCACCCAGGAATTCAACAGTAGAAGCTGTTGTTCTGGTGTACATTTCATGTGTACTCTGGTACGGTACGCATCAGTACGGTACTACGCATCGGGTGTGAAACTATATGTGAAATTATTTTTACCTAGTATGATATTCCTACTTGAATGTAGACATGAAAACTACATTGTGTAGTGACAGTGTAGTTTGACGTTGATTGAAAAGATACCGGACATTAATTTGTTCTCCTTGTAACTTAAGACGACAACATCAGGAACACAGTCAAACTTTATTATTCTCTCCTAACTCTGACAAGTGATTCTTAAGTTCTTCTGTCACATTATCTCTCAAAGCCTCACAGTTCACAGAACTGAACTGAAGTGTACTCAAAGCCGTGTGAAACCGGCCGCAAACACCAGGAGACATTTGAGATTAGATGAGATTCAATTTATTGTCAATGTACAGTACACGTACAGTACAGTATAGCAAAGTATTTTCGCTGTGATTTAAAGAAGGGATGGTGATATCAGTCTAGATTCTGTACATTTCACATTCATTTTCAGCACTGCAATTAAGCCAGAGTGCTCGTTCTCCAACAAACTCATGGGGCAATGTATATTCCTATACTGTGTATAGAATACATTGACCATGATTGCAATTGTAAATGACGATAAATGTCGAGTAGCCAACTTGAACAGAACTGACAACTGTGCCAATTGTTTTTAATCATTCTAGGTATGGACAATAGATATTTCTCATCAGTTGACGCAAAATTGACCGGCTCATAGGTTGGTGAAACAATAGGATGTCTGCGTCAGTTTCCAGCACTACTTTGTAGTTTGTTTCCTGTGTTCCCAGAAAAGCTAGTGTTTTTATTTACTTACATACACAAACATTATGGCCTTCATTAGGTGAGTGCTCTTTTCAGAGCAATGCTGTTATGCAGATTTGTATTATTTTAAACCGTTGCGTTAAAGGACTCACCGAGCGCGTTTTTCTTAAAAAATTTGCAGCGTTTCTCCGTCGTTTTTTCCGAAAAACGTGTCCAGTGTGCAACCACCTCAACTCTTTGTCGAGCACAAGCGACCAACTGGATGTGCACATCCTGCACTTTTGAACTGTGTGCTGTGATGCCCAGCTGCTGCACAGTGTTTGTTCATCTCTACTGTGTTTTGCTATGATGTCCCACATGAATACCGGACATCTCACCCCGGTGAGTTGTCTTCACTTTTTGACATGTCGGGGTGAGTTGTCTGTACTTTCCGCTGGGCCGAGTTGGGCGAGAAAGTACGGACAGCTCACCCCGGAAAGTGAAGACATCTCACCCCGGTGAGATGTCTTCACTTTCCGGGGTGAGCTGTCTTCACTTTCTGACATTGCGGGGTGAGTTGTCTGTACTTTCCGTGGCACCCATTACAGTAGGCATAATTCAATTTCGGATCTAACTATCGGTTCCTACAGACGTGCGCAGTCACGGCTAATTATTTATTTATTATAATGTTTGCGCTTCAAAGGCAGAGTCTCACGGCTGTACAAAGTTGCTAATTAGACGCACAACGGACGCATGATCAATCAATCACAGTTCTAATAGGCCTATACTGACTGAATTACATCTGAATAGCAAAGCAATATCGATGATGATCTGGCTACTGCTAGTTACATTAGCATGTGAGAAAAGTGACCTTACATTCAGCCATCTGGAGTAACCAAATTGAGAGGGGT
This sequence comes from Electrona antarctica, assembly GCF_951216825.1. Taxonomy (NCBI): domain Eukaryota; kingdom Metazoa; phylum Chordata; class Actinopteri; order Myctophiformes; family Myctophidae; genus Electrona; species Electrona antarctica. Next base: position 51,878,379 of record NC_136812.1, on the reverse strand, counting down.
TCAGTTCACATTTCTTCAGAAGTTTGCACACACACACACACACACACACACACACACACACACACACACACACACACACACACACACAAGCCTTGAATTCATGGTGATCTTTTGTTTAAAGACATTTTCAACAATTTAAGATCTCCATTTTGGCAGGAATATGCTTGGAAGATGGAAACAATGTTGCACATTCATCTAATCATATGGGTAGGCTACTGGGTAGCCTACATACAAACAATAATGTTTGTATTTGTAAGGTTTATTATGCATTTGACCTTGACATACTTAAAGGCGAATTCGACTGCACACTGCACTGCACACAGCACAACTTTAGCACAACTTTTGACCAAAATGGGACAGCACACTGCACACTGCACTGCACATAGCACAACTTTTTTCTTTTATCACTGAAACAGTGTTTTTGTAGATATGACAACTTTTTAGTGTTTTTGTAGCAAACTGATGTTTTTAGATATGACAACTTTTTACTATATTTTTTAGTTTAAATTTTTTCTATACTTAACTTTTTTCTATATTTTTTTGTACAAACTGATGTTTTTCTAAACTTTTGATGTTTACCTTTTTTCTATATTTTTTGTACAAACTGCTGTTTGAACTTTGTTTACAATGTTTCTATATTTAAATAAACTACATTACATTTGACCGTACATTTGACTCTTGTGTTATATTCTTGTGAAATATTCAGTAAAGTATAGCTCAAAGGCTACATATTCAGTCAGACTTTTGGTGAGTTGTCCTGACAACTCACCCCTAAACGTGAAGACATCTCACCCCGAAAGTGGCCAAAAGTGAAGACATCTCACCCCGGAAAGTGAAGACATCTCACCCCTGGAAAAGCAGGGGTGAGATGTCTTCACGTTTAGGGGTGAGTTGTCAGGACAACTCACCAAAAGTGGCAAAAGGGGTGAGTTGTCTTGTTACCTCCCACATTATGTGAATTCATGTGAAGCCACAGTACAACGCCAATGCTGTAAATCTAGTGTAGAAGGGCGGTGGCTGACCAAATACAGAGCCAAATCTCACGTCCACTTTACTAATTATAGAGGGTTTAAGGGACAGTCAACTACTGTAAGTATTCTGATCCATTTTTGAGAGACAACTCAAAGGTACTCAGGTAACAATATAGACATACTGTACTACATACATACTGTAGACATAGGCAATTTTAGGCTTTTATTTGGTGATTTCATGAAGAAATCAATGACAAATCTAAGAAATTCCATACATTAGAGAACAAATGTTTAATAAGTAGTGCAAATAGCCCATGTACAAGCTCACACACCGCGGCGCGTTGTGGGCTTGTAGATCTGCTATTTTCACTAGTTTGGGCATAAACTTTTGGGCCACAGGCTAAAATGTTTCAGAACACCTGGTTTAGACACTGCAGTTGAAGAGTTGAAGGCAGCTTGGGACCATTTTCCTTACTTCCTTACTACTGTTACTATGGTATGCAGAAAGGAAAGTCAAGCCTTTTGCACTTTGTCCTATAATGCAGGGGTTCTCAACGTTTTTGGCCGGGGACCCCCGGAAATGCTTTGGAAATGTCTCGGGACCCCCGCCCCGCCCCCTCCCGACCCCCAATATAAATTGACTGCTAAAATAACCTTAAAGGTATATTCAGTGATTTCACTTAATTCTTATTTTTTCTTATTTTTTTGGACAATCCTCCCTACTATAAAGTGTTCTGACCATACAAGGATTTCCTCCCTGTCCCCTGCCCCTGCGGTCAAAAAAACCCTAGTTTCGGTTTTGGCTTTGGGTGGCAAAGCCGTCATCCAATCAGGATGAGAGGGGCCTTCCTCTAATCATGATCGAGTGGGGCGGGCCTTGGTGCACGTGCTGTTGGTCTGTTGTACTTCCCCCACTGTAGAGCGTGCATGTGCACATCTTGTTATCGGGGCGGACCAGGGTTTTTTCCAAATCACCCAGATCACTGAATGCTCCTTTAATAATAGAGACAATACACCATAAATAAATACTGAAACCAGATATAATCATTAGGGAAGGTGTATGCATGTACTATGTGTACTATATGTAAACTCTTCATTTCCACTTTCCAGCCATGCAGTTGCAAAAAAATAATAATATATATATTTTTAAAAAATAATTTGGGGACCCCCCAAAATAATTTGGCGACCCCCCGAGGGGTCGCGACCCACGGGTTGAGAACCCCTGCTATAATGCACTTCATTCTGTGTGTAATGCACATCAAATTGTCGCGTTCAGATAATGCTGTATACCAATGACCTTGCCTTTCCTTGCCTATTTAAGATTTGTTTACTTGCTTCCTTTTTTGTTTTTTTGTGGTCCACAGATGCATAATATTCCCTTTTTTGTATTTATTTTTAAATGATCAAATTGCATCCAGTGTGACTCCAGAATGTTTCAGTCTCCTGATGCTATCACGCCCCCTAGTGAGAGGTTTGATATATTAAATTCCTGTGATTCTCAACAAAGTGTCATTATTGTCATGACATTGACTAAAGTGTCTGGCTATAGGATAATTAGCATTATTAATTTGAATGGCATATTGAGACTGAACCAGTAAGATGAACCTAAATAGGTTTGAATGGGGTTTCTAGTTGTAAGTATGTAGGACTAGTAGCATGCCAAAGTTTGTGTTATTGCCATTGAGAATGCATTGGGCGTTTAAGTTAAATAACTAAACTATACAAAACATTTCAAAGTAAAATGTTCCAACATGTGTGGCCACAGTAAGCTGAATTATACAAAGTGTGAATGGAGTTTCTAGGTGAAAGTGATTTTTTGACGTGCCAATATCTGCCATTGAGCCCCATTATACATTTCTCAAATTTGAAAGCACTATATTTCTAAAACTATGAATGAATATGTCCGTGGCACAAAAATTATGTTGACCACAAGCCAACATGATGATGACCCCTGGTCCCAATACCTGTGTGGGATTAAACATTCAATATCCTGAAAACATAATTGAAAGGGATTCATAAAGCATAAAGCCTAGAAACCATTGGGACGATAACACATGCTTTATCATTGCTTTGCTTGCTACAGTAACTGCATGTTAAGAAATACAGTGGTGCAAAGTAACAAAGTAATAGAATAGTTTGTGGCTCTATGGCCACAAAAAAATTAAGTTGACTCTCACAACTCAACCAATTGTTTTTATTATTGTTTTATTTATGTAACATAATTAATAAAAGTGCAAGGAAACCCACATTTGCCTATATTGCCTAATATAGACAAATCCACAGTGCTGCCGTGTAGTTATACGCTCTCATTATTGCCGCTTGACACATGTATTTATTATTTTTAGATCTTTTTTTAGGCTTTTCTGCCTTTATTGATAGAAGATAGAGACAGGGAGATGGAGACGGAATGACACGCATGCAGCAAAGGTTGTCAGGATCGGGACTCGAACCTGCGACACACTGTCAGGCATGTGCCTACATGTGTGGTATGCACCTGGACCGCTAGGCCAGGAGGCACCCCTTGACACCGGAGATATGATTGCGCCAGGGGAGAGCTCTGTGGATTTGTCTATAAGGGGCTCCGCTCTACCTGTATATAATAACACACAAAAAACAAAAGTCAAAATAGGATGAATGAAACGGTATAGAAAATAAATTCTGTGTGTAACCTGTTACAAAATGAAAATAGATATTCTGTAACAAAACATTGGTATAGGGATTAGGAAATATTTCACTTTACTTTCATCTTTCTCTCTATCTCTGCTCTGAGTCGCTCATAGTCTCTCTGTCTCTGCCGTCGTCTCTTTCTGTGAGAAAGAGACGTAGCATTTATTAAACGCCATTATGCTACATTTTATATTTTGCACCTGTTCTTTTGAGAGTCACTTAAATATAAATGTACAGTATTTTGTGATGATATTGTATTATACGGTTGTTATTAAGGTTAATATTTTTCAAATAAACTTAAAACACCCGATGGCCATTTATAGTGAGTTATAATAGTTAGAAATGTGAGTTATGATCACACTATAATGCATTACAACACTGATCATAATAGTCCTACATAATTCCAGTAATTATGAAGTATTATACATAATACTTAGCCGTATAAGTCATCATAAAATGCTTTATAATGTTTTTTTATAATTTTTCTGAAGCATTTTCAATATGAGTTCTGCTTATAAGCAGATTAAGTATGTATAATGTGCATTATAGACATGGGATGCATACTGGAGTAGTTACCGCAATTTATGTCTGTTTTGTTATAGTCTTTGTGCTATGAAAAGTACTTCCTACTTTTACTTTTGATGCCCTAACCACTGATTGATTGATTGCTTGATTGATTGATTGATTGAATACTGCAACACGATTACTAACAGTACTGGTGGCAGTCAAAGGTTTAAACCCAATTAACACCAGATGCTTTTGATACTTACACGTTTAATTAAAGGGAGCTTCTAGGACTTCTTACATTCAATTTCCAGAACAAGTCTTCCTGCCCTCAACTCATCTTAACCGCAGTGCATATATATCTGAACAGTACAGCACAGCACAGCACAGTACAGTACAGTACAGTACAGTACAGTACAGTACAGTACAGTACAGTACAGTACAGTACAGTACAGTACAGTACAGTACAGTACAGTACAATAATCCCTGAGGTGACATTACTTCTTTGTATTGACCCAGCAGTGTGCTGCTCCAAGTGACCACATGGGGGAGCAGTTGGGCATAAAGTGAGTTGAGAGCCACACAACAGCTCTGTAATCTGTCTGTAGAATGGAAAGTACAGGTCAATACAAAAACTGCTAAAAGCACTAAGACTTGTTTACATCAGGGTCGTCCATTTTCAGTTCATCTATCTGTGCATTGTGAGAGTTACAATGTTAGCCAAGCTAATCGTTTTAAAATCATAACTTGAAATTAAATGTGACTTGTGTGACATAGACATAAGTGACATATTTGTCATAGTACTTAGTTGACGGTTTACAATGCCAGCATCGAGTACAACGTTTTCATCAAAAAAATAATAATAATAAAAATGGCATTACATTCACCCACACATTCGGGTGGAGGAAACCACACAAGGCAGGGTGAGGCACCAACCTGCACTGTTGCACATCAGGAGCCATTAGGGGTTCAGTGTCTTGCTCAAGGACACTTGGACACTAACTCTGGGGGAGCCCGGAATCGAACTGGGAACCTTCCATCCTCTGCGGTTCCCATCCGTCTGCTCTATCAGCCACTGGGAAGTGGCTGTTTTTTTTATATAGAAGTGTATTGTACGTCTCTAAATTGTTCTGATGAATTGAAAATGGACGGGTGGACCCTGTTGCTTGTTGTAAACAAGTGCAATCACTGTGGTGTCCACAGTAACAGTTTTTGTATTGAGTTTTGTAACTGAGATTGTTTTGGATAGAAGTGAGAGGGAGTCATTTAAAAGTGTCGTCGGAGCAGAGAGAGACAGAGAAGGAAGTGCAGCATGTGGAGTAATAGATGTTCCATCAACGTTACACCTTCAGACCTGGTTTGTTGACACTCCGTTCATCTGACTGACCTCAGAGACACCATCCATAGGCCTGGACAGAAGATGGGAGGGGAGGGGAGGGGGGGGGGTGGGCAGAGAGAGGAGAATTAGAGATTTTATTGAACTGGAGCGCTATATGAGATCGTTTTCTGCCTGCAGCAGTACGTCTTATTGCCTTGCAGCTAGATGAGGAGTTGTACAGTCTTCCATACAAGGTATGTTAGTTAGACCCCAAACTTTTTCATGTCAAGGACCCCCAAATTGACACTAATTAGCCCACAGACCCCCATTTGAAAAGATATGCCAGGGACTCCCATAAGAGTTTTTACGGCTCTAGCAGTGATTTTCAACCCGTTTAATTTCAAGGACCCCCAGTTTGACATGCATATTTGTCCACATAACCCCATGCATTTAATGGCATTTCTATCTCTGAGACCCCAATTTATATTGTCAAATAAATGTTAATTGAACTCTGAGAGTGTACAAACGGACCCTATAACGTGTCCATTTGGTTCCATTTGTACACTCTCAGAGTTACAGACCCATAAGGGTCCGTTTTGTTACAAACCCATTTAGCTGGGGACCCCCTGGAACTCCCTCAAGGACCCCTGGGGGTCCCCGGACCCCACTTTGGGAACCACTGATTTAGACACATGTCAGGGCTGTATTCCAGAAGGCTGGCGCAACATCTGTTGAATTTAAACTTGTGTGATCATCAAGCCGTATGAAATATTTATAGTTTTCTCAGTTCAACAACAGATGATTCAATTTGGGGGATCACATTAAACTGTGATTTCTTGGTTAAGCCCAAACCATGCATGTTCACTACTGTATATGAACGTTTGAAGACATGATCAAAGTGATTAATTATTATGGATTCTCTCAGACACCCAAACATACTGTTTGGCTTCATTTTTCACACTCACTGAGCAATAAACCCATACAATACAAACCCATACAATGACTCATAAGCACATACAATGACTTCAATACAAAATAATACCTCACCGATAACACTTGCTATATGCATCCCATGTCTATAAAGTATTATAAACTGAACTAAATATTTTTAACAAAAATCACAACACATTATAAAACGTCATCAGGGCTATAACACATAGACTACTAATACATTTAGAATGTTGTAATCACTCATATGCAGATTAGAGTCTATAAGTCATCATTTGGTGCATTACCTCTTACAATGACTTATACTCACACTACATTGCATTATTACAGTGATTATAATGCATTATAATATTATTATAATAGTCCTCATATCGGTGCTTAGAACTGTAATTATATACAGTGTTATACAATGCATTTATTTACGCTTGACATATGATTATTTTGTATCAATCATTATGATTATTAATTATTAACTATATAATTATACAGTGTTATAAGCAAATTATAATGCATTATAGTATGTACAGTATGTTTATAACTCATTATATACATGGAATGCATCGCAAGAGTTACCAAAACGGTTGTTCATGAGAATACAATATTATAAACCCTAAATAGTGTCGGTCTTTGAGTATGATTGGCTGAAAACATATATTTTCCAAATGTCAGATTTTGTTGTGATTTACAAAAAAATAACTGATAGTTTGTTACAGTCATTTCCCATTTACTACGGCGTGTTTACAATATTCACTATTCAGGATCTTTCATGCATTTATTTTATAGGAACTTCTTCTTGCTTTTACTTATAAGATATGTATATCTATGTGATTGTCATGTTTCCATATTTGTTGTCCTTTTCAATGTCAATTTTACACCAGTTCTAAAAAAAAAAGAAAAGAAGAAATACTGTAGGTTTAATTGCAGTGTAATTTTACCTCCAGTGTGGCAGAGCAGAACGGATATTAGAAGGAGCCTTAAGGAATGTCTCTGATCGTAGATCACATGTGGGCCATCTTCATATCTGAAAACAATGCGAAAAGCAAATGCTTAGTTCACGGCGTGGGTGTGGAAGGGAGGCAACGTTGGTGTCAGTGCAATGAGTAATGTTCCGCGGGTGGTGTTGAGGGTCGGCGTTCGGCGCGATATGAGGAGATAGCGGCCGAACGACGCGGAGGGTAAGTGTGTGACGTCACTGCCGTGGATCACATGTGGGCACGCCATCTTCATATCTGAAAACAATGCGAAAAGCAAATGCTTAGTTCCATAATAATAATAATATCAGTATGTGTTATTATACCATGATCACGGACTTGATTCAGATTGGCAAGAAGGTGTGCATTGTGCACTCTTCTAAATTAAAACACATAAATACTTTTGAACAATTATCTAATCGAACTATAAGCTATCCTTAAAAACAACATTTATTTCAATATAATTGATATATTATATTATATATGTAATTTCAAGAGAATGTCAGACATAAAGGACTGGTTGTTGACTGTGTGTTGTTTGTTTGTTAAAATTATAATGTTACATTTATTTTATGTAAAATAAATATATATATATATGTTTCCTTACACACAGTTTGGTTACCAAGTGTCCTAGAGGAAGGCTTTATGACCAAGTTCATTACAAACCAAACCACTCCTACACCTTCTCACAGCTGGGCGCAGACTTTTAGTTTTTATATCTGGCAGCCTATAGAGCATTGGTTCCCCAACCTTTTTATACTGAAGCATCACCTCAGATCATATCTGGCTCTCCAAGTACCACCATAATAACTGATGTTAAGATATAGGAGCAATACCTGTACTTTTTGTTCCATTCCTAAGCCAATAATGCTGTTGCTTTGACAAAACTCTGTCTAATCACTAATCAGCACACCTGATGCTATTTCTAATGTGATTAATCCGTTCTCAAATCTTCTACTAACTGCTAGGTGTGCTGTCATGCCCATTTCAGTACGGCTGGATAGCCTATTTCTGTATGTATTTCAACCAGTCAGAAGAACTACCTGTAACATATTTCATTCCACTTTTGTCTTTTTTCGGGCGACTCCTCTGAGTACCACCAGAGGGGGCTCAAGTACCACCAGTGGTACTAGTACCAGTGGTTAAGAACCTCTGGCCTGGAAATATTACCCACAGAATGGTTGTTATTGGGTTTCAACAACTTGGGATGCCCAAACAGGAGGCAAAAGGCAGCTGGTAAATGATTGTGCTGTCTCTTCTAATTGGCAACATGCATACAGTATATGGTGGAGTTACTTAGTCCTACCCATAGAGTAGCCTATACTGACTGAGAGTCATTGAATCATGAAGAGGAACAAGAACGGTCGAAACCCGGTATTCCTAAACGTAACCTCTGTACAACAACTATGCCTAAATCTAACCTTATTCCTAAACGTAACCTCTGTACAACAACTATGCCTAAATCTAACCTTATTCCTAAACGTAACCTCTGTACAACAACTATGCCTAAACCTAACCTTATTCCTAAACGTAACCTCAGTACAACAACTATGCCTAAACCTAACCTTATTCCTAAACGTAACCTCAGTACAACAACTATGCCTAAACCTAACCTTATTCCTAAACGTAACCTCAGTACAACAACTATGCCTAAACCTAACCTTATTCCTAAACGTAACCTCAGTACAACAACAACTATGCCTAAACCTAACCTTATTCCTAAACGTAACCTCAGTGTGGCTGAGGGTTACTGAGAGGACTGTATGGGAAGAATTGGCACTCGCCCCTGAATGTCGGTTTTGATTGATTGATTGAAGAATTTATTAACAGATAACATTATTATCAGTTTGCAGAATTACAGTACATTTCAAGCACAAACTCAATACAAAGGCTGTTAACTGTGAGTGGACGACCCAATTAAGCATTACACTTGTTTCCAATAGGGTCCACCATACAATGGACCACGACCACCACCTTCATATATTATATAGACTTGAATTGACCTGCTCTTGACAAGACAGTGTGAGACCGTAAGACCTTTGACAGTATGGTCTGAATGTACTGTATATAATCATGGATAACACAGGCTAAATGCCTAAATTGCAAAGACATCCCTCTGCTGGACATCACATGGTGAAATATTGGCTGTGTGGAACGAATTAACCCACATCTGAATTACAATCTGCTATAAAACTCACTGTAACTAACATCATTATATCAACACCATGGCAACATATATCTTAGTTAACAAGAAAGGTAATGGGGAATTAACTCAACATACTACATTTTGATCTGCAACATTGTTGACAATGTCACTTAAGGCTCATTGTGTACACAATGAGCCAACAATGAAGAGCTCACTCTGTTGATGTTCTTACGTCACATTAACCACATGTCTCTCTTTTTCCCTCCCTCTCCGTTTCTGTGTGCGGGCGTGTGTGTGTGTGTGTGCACTGTGCGTGCGTGCGTGTGTGTGCTGTGTGTGTGTGCACCGTGCGTGCATGTGTGCGTGCGTGCGTGCATGCGTGCGTGCGTGTGTGTTTGTGTGGCAGAGTCAGTCCTCTGGAGTCCAACAGTTTCATATCTCCTCTGGCCAAGGGAGGATTCACAAAGCTCACAAAGCTATTTCTATTAGTGTGTGGGATTCATTCATAAAAGAGTGTGTACAGCCTTGATTGTGACAACCAGTTGCGTAATTGCTGCTATACTATATGTATATTATCGATTAACTACTGCGACATTGGCCTGGACCGCGGTCCGGACACATACAGTAGGCTCTGAGTAGCCTGACGTCACGTCACAGGCTCGATTCCCGTTCCTTACAACCTTCACTGAATGTCTCACGGTCTCACCCCATCTCTCTCTCCCTTTTTCCTGTTCATCTCTCCTGTTCGCTATCAATTAAAAGCCAGAAAAGCCCCTCAAAATATCTTTAAAAAATGTAATAAACTACTGCGACATAGTAGAATGTGCGTCAAATTTTTAAGGTTTTGTTCAGAGATTGGACGGCCAATACTGTCAATATAGCATTGTCTTTTGTTACTCAACTCCTACCTCAACATCCCCATCTTCAAATGAGTCCAGTACAGTGACTCTGCTTGGTCCATGGCTGAGTGTGTATGAACTTTTAACTTAGTTATTTTATAAAATAAACAGCTTATTTATTCACTTATTTCATTGATAGTTGATTGATGTATTGAAACATTTATAATTATCATTAAATAAATACATATTTCCGTGGACTTGAAATCACTGTTTTATGTGATGTCCTTCCTGCCCTGACAATCTGGCCTTTGTGCCTTCAAACTTCAAAGGCCATAAAAGGATAACATTCCAGGCCTGCTTACTTCTGTGAAGTGTATGTGATTCCTGATATGCCTCGTTTTATGCTTTTGTTTTGAGTTAATTTAGTTTTGTGTCATTGTTTGGACTGTGTTAATTTATTATCGCATTGCTTTTCGTACAGTGTTCGTTGCGATTTATTGAACAAGTGTTTGTTTTGTGTTTCCATTTCAGACTACTGTCACTACTCACTGCACAAAACGTCAGTCAAATGATTCAACTACACCTTGTAGAATAGCCTACAACTTATTCCAAATGCAGCCAGAGTTTTAACTAAAACTATTATGAGAGAACATATTACTCCAGTTTTAGCTTCACTAAATTGGCTCCCGGTTGTTTTTAGAATTGTTTTTTAAATGATTTCACTTGTTTATTTAAAGCTCTCAGTGGTCTCGCACCTTCCTATATGACTGCCTGCCTAGATATGTCCCAAACCGCATGTCCTCCACTGCTGGCCTGCTCGTGCTCAATGTGCCTAACAAAATGGCAACGAAAAAACACGGTGAAGCAGCTTTCTGCTTCTGCGGGCCAAAGGTCGTGGAACAAACTCCCACTATACCTTCAACAAGCAGCCTCTGTAGACATTTTTAAAGCACAGCTCAAGACCTACTTCTACACTCTTGCTTTTAGTTGAGCTTTTAGAATCCTTGGTATTATTCATGTCCTCGCTGTATTGCCTTATTCACTGCTATTATTTTAATGTTGTTATATGCCTTTGCTTTTCTTTTCTTTTTCTTTATTGATCTGTAAAGCACTTTGAGCTTCATTTCACGTCATGAAAGGTGCTATATAAAGTTTTATTATCATTAATATATGAATATATTAATATTAATAATATTATTACAATCCACTGATTCTCAAAGTGGGTGCAGTCCGGGCACATAAGGCTCTGGGTAGCCTGACATCATGTCACAGGTTCGAGTCCTCCTGACGAACTTTGCTTAATCCCATCTATCTCTCTCTCTCTCTCTTCCCCTCTCTCTCTCTTCTTACTGTTTGCTATCAATTAAATAATTAAAGGCAGAAAAGCCCCAGAAAAGCCCCCAAAAATATTAAATAAACGACTGCGACATAGTAGTATGTGTGTCTAATTTATTCATTGAGTACCAACGTCTGACCTGGAAAGGTTTTCTTCAGAGATTGTACGGCCAATACTGTCAATATAGCATTGTCTTTTGTTACTCAACTCCTACCTCAACATCTCCATCTTCAAATGAGTCCAGTACAGTGACTTGGTCCATGGCTGAGTGTGTATGAACTTTTAACTTATTGTATGAAATAAACAGCTTATTTATTCACTTATTTCATTGATAGTTGATTATGTATTGAAACATTTATAATTATCATTAAATACATTATTTCCGTGGACCCTCAAAGAATACCTAAGGTGCATAAAAGGATAACATTCCAGGCCTGCTCTTACCTCTGTGAAGTGTATGTGACTCCTGCCTCGTGTTGTGGGTTTTATGGTTTTGTTTTTAGTTTATTCAGTTTTGTGTCATTGTTTGGACTATGTGTTAATTTGTTATCGTTTTGATTTTTGTACAGTGTTCGTTGCCATTTGTGTGTTTTGCGTTTCCATTTCAGACTACTGTCTAGTAGTGTCTACTACACCAAGGTGGTCTTAACTCATTGTTCTGATTGACTACTGTCTAGTAGTGTCTACTACACCAAGGTGGTCTTAACTCATTGTTCTGATTGACTACTGTCTAGTAGTGTCTACTACACCAAGGTGGTCTTAACTCATTGTTCTGATTGACAATCAGGGGCAAGTTCCTAATATCCCCCACACAAAGGATACAGTCCCCTTAGCGCTTCTACAATTATTATTATTATTAGGGGTCACGCCAAAAGGGCAGAGACCCCTTTTGTTTTAGTAAAAATTATGCCGTTTTGAGTAGTGATTTACATTAGGGAAATTGGCTCAATTTACCCCCAGACATTTGGTTCATTTTACCTACAGCCACAATTAGAAAAACATTACTAGAATAATACTTTAGACAATTTCTTTGCTAAATTATTCACATGCTTCTATCCATTTTACCACCAACATATTACATTTTAGACCTGGGTACATTTTGCGTTTATAACATTTTACCCGACAACAAGTAAAAACAGTTTTAGGTATAAATGCTGGATGCTTACTTACTTACTGTACTTACTTACTAGATTTAAGGTCACATGACAACACAGCACGAAAATAGCGTTTGGTTTGTCTTCACAACCAAGTGTCACTGTTGCACAGCCTCACACACACACACACACACACACACACACACACACACACACACACACACACACACACACACACACACACACACACACACACACACACACACACATTAACTGATGATTTCGGGTGTGACAGTACAGTACAGTAGATAGAGGGACCCCCACACGATAACTCTGTCATTCTCAACCGTTTTGGACACGGGGCGGCTCGCCGGAACCGGGCCGGCACCCTGGGCACGGAGTTGCACCACTTACTTCACACAGGTGTGATTTTTTGTTTTCTAGATAAAGGGGGTGGTTCAACTTATCCGTTGGCTCATCCCATTCTCCACTAATTAACAGTACAGTGGTATGATTTTACAATCAGCCTATGCCTATCTATAGGGGCTTGTTTTGTGGTCCTGGGTATTCAATTCATCAAGACATTTAAAGACATACAATAATATATAGCCTACAATGGGATGTTAGTATTAGTGGTTAATACAAAAGAAAAATACAAAGTTGCTATCACACAAACATTTGGCGGGCCCCACTTTAGTGACTCTGAGGATCCCCCCGTTGAAGACCCCTGGTTGTTAGTTTAGTGACTGTGACTTATTTTGTGTTTTTGTTTTAGCAGCCGAGGCCCAACATACTATACTATAAACACACATTGTAAATTGTCTGGGTGCCAGCCGTGCCAGATTTGTCACTGCACTTCAGCACTAGTTTTTCCCCTGCCCAGTCTAGGCAGTTTACTGGATTAACATGACTTCTGCAGCAGGAGTTGGTAATGTGATACTTTGGCCCAATTCCAATCTTCTCCCTTCCTTTAAACAATTCACTACAGTTTCTGACAGAGCTAGTTTGATGGGTATATATTGTTATTACTTGGGTCAAGTTCATGCTGTCCCTGACGTTAAAAGTCACTATTGCCATGTGAATATAAATGTCTCTTTGTTCATCAATAATGACTCTTCTATTAGATTGAATAGAAGAGCATTTGGCTATTAATTAATACAACTGTAAAGTATTCAATCAATCAATCAATCAATCAAAATGTATCTTTTTCTTCTTTTAAGTCTTGCTAAATTTCATATTCATTGTACCAAATTTGCTAACCAACGTCAAAATATTGTTGATATTAAAGCCTTGTTATTGTCAAAGGCCTACTACAATTTAAAACATTGTACAAACACTATAGCAGAATAATCTGTGAAGAAAGTTGTATTGCATTTAGGGATGTGTGAAAGTGTCCAAAATGAAAATCAATTAGTATAATTCAATATTAATGATTAATCGATTAATCGTTTTCCTGCTATCCATCCCCATCCACGTTGCCTCAACCTCAGGTTAATAATAACAGATATACCAATCAACACTAATAATCATATCATATCACAGGGAGTTATGTAATGTAGATGTTTAACAATAATTTAAAAGATGTTTAACAATAATTTAACTCTTGAGAGTTAAAGATTTGATTGATTGATTGATTGATTTATTAACAGTTTGCAGAATTACAGTACATTTCAAGTACAACTCAATACAAAAACTGTTAACTGTGAGTGGACGACACCATAAAGCATTACACTTGTTTACAATAGGGTCCGCCAGTTTCAATTCATCAACAATGTAATAAGGGTTCCATTTGGTTACTATTATCCTCGGAAACCACAGGCGTTTTATTTGGTTACTATAACTCCATCATTTAGATGAGGACCACCTGGAACCCCCTCAAGGACCACTGGTGGTCCCTGGCCTGGACCACGGGTTGAAAACCACTGCAATAATGCATTGCAGACACATTTTGGTATAGGCCTGAAGCCCTGTCCTGTTTGGATGACAATATAGCATTATACAGCAGATATATTTTTTTAATTAAATATATATATTTAAAAAAAGTAATCGATTTTGATCCTATTAACGCGATTCGGGCCCTTCCCTAATTGCCCTAGGTCTATTTATTTAATGTTTTCTTTCTTTATTTATTTAATGTTTTATATTTTTCCATTATTGTAACTTTTCCTGATTTTTTTTTTTTTTATCTGTAGTGTTTAATATAACAGGAGAACAAAATAAAAAATGTATCAAAGGCTCCCACAGTGGCTTAAGGTAGCCTCGTCCAACTTTAATAAATTGATTGTTTTGAAATTTTATTTGTGTTTATTTTTGGCTATTCTTTAAACCTAGGAATATTAGCTCTAAAGGCATTTTTGAGGACTTGCTGCAGTTTTGCGTTGAGGTGGGTGACTGTCAAAGTTGTATTGGTGCATGCCATGCAGGTATACCGTGGTTGATGCGGGTCACCTATCGTCTCATGTTATTATTTATTGATTTTACAGAGAAAAGAGATCGACTACTATACAATCAAATAAATATGTATACAAGATAATTTCAGATTTCAGCAGGGAGAAGGATGGAGATACTAAATTAACTGTACATAGGTAGTATTTGTCCTGGTCTTATAGGCCTACACAAAATAGTGATGGGAGATTAATCGGCAAACACATCGGTATCGGCCGATATTGGCCTTAAACCAATTAATCGGTAATCGGTATCGGCAAAATAATATATTGGATTTAGCAGATATTTAATTTTATTATAATTATGTTGAAAAATAAATTAAGAAAAAGCCTGAAAAAGCCTTTTGTGATGATGAAGGCTGCAAATCATATCAGTGTTTTCTGGGGAAGCTTTCGAAAGAGTCAATAGTTGGAACATTTAAAAGAAAACTACTACATTCAAGCTGTTTATGTTGGGATATGAGCCAACATTTCAATAACGGTGCGTCCCTAGTTTTGGAATAAAAAGGCTTTTTTCAGAATGGCCAAAATAATTATATATTTTTTAATATATAGAATGAGATCATATCGACATCGGTTATAGCGGTTATCGGCCATAATAGCAATTAATTACCGGTATATCGGATATCGGCCAAATTGTCTGATCGCTACATCCCTAACACAAACCATTATTTTTCAGAAAATAGAAAACAATAACTTGTGTTCCATTGAATCTAAAGTAGTTGTTATTTCGTCTGGTCCTATCTGGCCTATTCTACACCAAATCTCTTCACTGAAAATAGCTGATTCACAATTTCACAACGTGAGGTGTTGTGAGCTTGTAGATAGGCCTATATTTGCTGAATGTTTACCAAAATATAGGCATGAATAGCCCCCCATCCCCACCCCTCCACTGCTGAATTGAAAATGGAGGACCCTGATGGCCTGATGGAAACAATTCTTGCTTTTCATGGTTTTGTCCACAAACAAAGTAGCAGTTTTTGTATTGACTACAAAAATGTACCCACTACAAAAATGAATGTTCCTATGACAGCAGGCCTACCATGCCTGCTTTTCCTTTGCCCTTGTGGTCTCGTAAAATATAGTCCATAGCCAATATATGCAATATTCTGTCAATAACTACACTATACATTTTGGTACTACAGGTTGAGTGGAGCCACACTGTCTGGTCAGAATAGTGTGAATTTCACACTATTCTGACCAGACAGTGTGGCTCCACTCAACCTGTAGTGGTCTCAGTGGTCTCATGGTGTAATACACCATGGTCCGTGACGTCGCGGAGGGGCCGTCTCTTCCCGAGAGTCGGGACCATCCAAAGGTGAGGTGAGGGGGGTACTAAAGACCAGTCCAGTGCAGTCAGGGTACAGAAAAACAAAAATGGGCAGAAAAGTGGGCAGAGAAGAGCTAGGCGAGGACAGACGCGTATGAGAAATTGTTAACTGATACCTCAGATCGAAAAAGGGGGAAAAGTGCCCAAAATTTTGGCCATTCTGAGACTCGACGCCCCTCCTTTAGACTAATAATTGGTACAGTCCATTTCCAAAGCACGGAAGTTGGTGCAAGCGACTCTCTATATACTCTATGTTCACAGTTCACACGCCGGGTACTCTGTCCAGGCTGACACACATTTCACTGCTGTGACTGGGTGGGTCTGTCTGTCTACACACCACACATTTATTCCACATATTCATTTTGGGTAAGTGAACGATTGTCCTTCCTTGTCTTGTCTAAAAGTTGTCATGATTGATTCAGATATTTATGTTGAATACAGCTAGGTTACCAACTACTACCAATACCAACTAGTTGGTCAGTGTGTTCTTTATTAAAAGCCAGTGAAAGAACATTATTAACGCGGGGCCGCGGGTGACTGAATTGGAATCGGATTCATAATAAAAAATATTATAGCCAGGAGATGTCATTATTCGAAGTGTACAGTGCGTGTAGCCGTGTATACAAATAGACGCGTTAGCCGGTGCTACACTGTCTTCATTCATAGCTTGCCAGCAGTCAGTCAGTGGTGGAAAAAGTTATTTTTATTTTATTTTTTACAATAAGCATACTCTGTTACAAGTAAAAGTCCGGTAATAAAAAAAATACTTGAGTAAAAGTAAAAGACTAAATCAAAGGAGAAGAGGAGGACGATGTTTCCGCCGATGGATTCTCGGATTGCTACTACTAAGCTAAATGTTTTTAGCTTAGCTAAATGTTCAATGTTTTTAGCGAGCTGCTTCTTCTTCTTCTCTGAGTTTTATGGCGGATCGCACCAACATAAAGGTGCATACCGCCACCTACTGTACAAGAGTTTTGTTTCTCAGACTTTTTAGCGAGCTAGGCTACTCCTCCTTCTTTATACTAACTATGGGCTACTCTCCCCCGCCCCGCCCTGGAGGAATCCTCTGCACCCGGCTCTCCTAAAAGGGGGCAGGATGGGCCAGTCTTCAAAGTCACATGGGGAAGATATGTCCAACCTCTTGGAAAGGGGTGGATTCATTCTATTTTTTTTATCCTGCCTCTCTCCCTCCCCCTCGGGGCGGGATTTATGTTGCTCAGCCCGCGTATTTTATCTACACATGACATGATGTACCGGTATTATATATTTGTTATTTTAAAAAGTTTTTGTATCTGCCATTTTTTTCCCAGGCAGTATTAAAGCAATCAAGTAGTCAATTATCCAATCAAGTCTAGTGATGCAGAAGATTAAATGATTCACTATAATAAATGAGCTATTACTCACCATAGTGACTTGCTTCATGTAGTCCTCTGCAGACTGTCAGTCCACTGAGTGAGTCCAGTGTGACTGAAGACTGCAGGGAAGCCTGTTGAAGCTTTTTGTTACATGGGCGGGCTTCTATCGTTAACCCCACCTCTCTCTACCACTCGCTCTCTCTACCACTCGCTCTCTCTACCACTCGCTCTCTGTGTGTGTGTGTCCGTGTCCGTGTCCGTGTCTGTGTGTCCGTGTCCGTGTGTGTGTGTGTCCGTGTCCGTGTCCAAGAACATGTTACAGGTACATTAGTAACTCTCTCTGTCTGTTAAGTTAACAGATCTGAACACGCACACTAGAGACCAGCGGGTGGCGGATTTAGCCGCGGTTGCCGCGGGTGAACCGCAGTTTAGGGTGGATTAGGGTCAATTCAATATATTATAAATTAATATCGGATAAACCGCGGGTGAAATAATGCTGGAAATAATAAATGAATGGCAGCCATCTATCTATAGGCTTTATAACTTTTAAAACGGAAATAAATTAATGATATCTATCTATAGTCTTATAATATATTTTTTAAAAGGCACAAAATCTCAGCATGCGTGCGTTAGTAGTATTTTAATATTTTCCATTAGGCACAAATTAGACGCCTATATTGGCTAAGAAGGACCACAACAACGAGTGGGCTGCTAGCTGCTAGGCTAACAGGCAGCTGAGAGTATGAAAGAAACTTACAACTAACTGAAACAGAAGGGAAGAATATAAGTTTGGCGTGGGACTCGGTGACATGGGACTGCATGGGAGCGAGGGCTGGATATATGCCACATGAAAAGACGTTCGTTGCGATGTGCGAACGTGACTGACTGAACGGACGGCAGCCTTGTTGCCATGGAAATGGGAATATACAACCGTAACTTTGGTGAACTGTCGGCAGTGGTGAGTGACACAACTTATAAATAGCCGATCTACAAGCTCACAACGCGTCGCAGCGAGCCAGCGACGCGTTGTGAGCTTGTAGATTGGCTATCCCTGCAGCGGATTTCGGGTGGTTGCGGATATATAAATTGGATTAATTAATTAATGCGGTCGGATAACGGGCGGATCATTAATATGTACGGGCGGATTAGGGTGACAAAAAAGCTCATCCGCAGTTCTCTAACGCACACAAAGGAATAGCTCTGCTTAGGTGACTCGCTCCAAAATCTGTTCTGTGGAACTGAACAGTCAGGGAACGAGTTCAACCTTTTTGTTAGAGGGGCGGGTTCTATCATTTAGCCCGCCTCTCTCGCTCTCTCTCTCTCTCTCTCTCTCTCTCTCTCAGGATTCTGTTGCTTAGCCTGCCCCTCTTGGCCTGTTGGCCATTCATATTCACACAGTGGCCATTCTGCTATTAAGACCTCTACTTTGTTATATGACTGTCACATTTTAACTCTGTACTCCACGTTCTGCGCTATTATAGGTAGGTATAGAGGTAGAGGTATAATAAGAACTGCAGATGACACCTAAACATGGCCGCCGTTCATTTCAATGAAACCTGCTCACGCTTCTAGGGGACCCCCTGGCTCCTTCATAAACTTCACATATTCTAGCAGACGGGTTTATGAAGCTCCAGATGTGTCAGTGGAATAATGTATCCATTGTACAACATTATGCCCTTTGTATTATTATACTGTTGCTGTACTAGTGCTACATGACGACGTACATGTGTATATTTTTGTTATGACGTCTCATTGCGAGAGTTGTTGAAATATGAACATATACAACAAGATTATTACTGATGTACAGACATGTGAATGCAACCTGTAGGAGGCTAGGAGCAGACTGTCTGTGGAAAAGCCTGGTGGGGAAAGAGAGAGACATAGAATCCCTCCCCTCTAACAAATGGGTTGAACTGCTTGCTTCCCTGTGACTTCAGTAACTTCCACAGAGTAGTTCACTTTCTTTAGTGTGTGTTTTGTGCTCATTGTGCTCCATTAATGGACTGGACAGTGGGAACATGATCGTACAGGAGGTTGTGTCCCCTATAGAGTCCTAATGTTGCACTGGGTGAGTACGTTTCATTCAAGTGAATGCAGAGCATGTGAAGAAGTGGAAGTGTGTCACTGTCATACAACCAAATATATTGGTGGTTATGGTGTGTTCAGTTTCATTAGTGTTTTATGTTTATTCTGCTCTGTAAATGTTTAATGGGAGTTGTGGAAATACTGTGTGAGACAAAACACGATGATTTAGGCCATGTTATCTGCTATGGTGTTGATCCACTGACAGTGAAAACTTCAGGGGTCATATGAGGAGGTGCTGCATGGTCTGTGTGGCTCAGTGCCACAGTCACACACAATGTCCTCGTCATTTGAAAATCCCCATTTTGCGAGAGTGGCTTTTGCTCGCCCAACACCAGATCTTAAAATCTATTTACGCAGTGTGGAAATGCTTAAATAGATTAAGATCTGGTGTTGGGCCGAGCAACTTTATTATTCTCTCCTAACTCTGACAAGTGATTCTTAAGTTCTTCTGTCACATTATCTCTCAAAGCCTCACAGTTCACAGAACTGAACTGAAGTGTACTCAAAGCCGTGTGAAACCGGCCGCAAACACCAGGAGACATTTGAGATTAGATGAGATTCAATTTATTGTCAATGTACAGTACACGTACAGTACAGTATAGCAAAGTATTTTCGCTGTGATTTAAAGAAGGGATGGTGATATCAGTCTAGATTCTGTACATTTCACATTCATTTTCAGCGCTGCAATTAAGCCAGAGTGCTCATTCTCCAACAAACTCATGGGGCAATGTATATTCCTATACTGTGTATAGAGTACATTGACCATGATTGCAATTGTAAATGACGATAAATGTCGAGTAGCCAACTTGAACAGAACTGACAACTGTGCCAATTGTTTTTAATCATTCTAGGTATGGACAATAGATATTTCTCATCAGTTGACGCAAAATTGACCGGCTCATAGGTTGGTGAAACAATAGGATGTCTGCGTCAGTTTCCAGCACTACTTTGTAGTTTGTTTCCTGTGTTAGAAAAGAAAAGCTAGTGTTTTTATTTACTTACATACACAAACATTATGGCCTTCGTTAGGTGAGTGCTCTTTTCAGAGCAATGCTGTTATGCAGATTTGTATTATTTTAAACCGTTAAAGGACCCCCACGCACCGAGCGCGTTTTTTTTGGATTTTTAGCAGCGTTTCTCCGTCGGTTTTTCCGAAAAACGTGTCCAGTGTGCAACCACCTTAACTCTTTGTCGAGCACAAGCGACCAACTGGATGTGCACATCCTGTACTTTTGAACTGTGTGCTGTGATGCCCAGCTGCTGCACAGTGTTTGTTCATCTCTACTGTGTTTTGCTATGATGTCCCACATTATGTGAATTCAGTACAACGCCAATGCTGTAAATCTAGTGTAGAAGGGTGGTGGCTGACCAAATACAGAGCCAAATCTCACGTCCACTTTACTAATTATGGAGGGTTTAAGGGGTTAAACCAGGGGTGCCCAAAAGGTAGATCGCGATCTACCAGTAGATCACAAAGGCTGTGCAGGTAGATATATTGAATATAGATATATTTTAAATCCCATTCCAAGTGCATTTGTTGTATACTCCTGAACAGAATGTAACATGAACTCTACTATTCCGAAGCCCCCTCAGGTACATATTTAAACTATTTTCAGCAATGGTATAATCATTGATTTGGTGGGTAGATCTTGCCGAGCTGGTCATTTTGAAAGTAGCTCTCAAGTCAAAAAGTGTGGGCACCCCTGGGTTAAACAGTCAACTACTGTAAGTATTCTGATCCATTTTTGAGAGACAACTCAAAGGTACTCTGCTCAGGTAACAATATAGACATACTGTACTACATACATACTGTAGACATAGGCGATTTTAGGCTTTTAAAAGAAAATCATGAATTAAAAACAAAATGTGGTGATTTCATGAAGAAATCAATGACAAATCTAAGAAATTACATACATTAGAAAACAAATGTTTAATAAGTAGTGCAAATAGCCCATGTACAAGCTGTATACCAATGAACTTGCCTTTCCTCTCCTATTTAAGATTTATTTGTTTTACTTGCTTCCTTTTTTGTTTTGTTGTGGTCCACAGATGCATAATATTCCCTTTTTTGTATTTATTTTTAAATGATCAAATTGCATCCAGTGTGACTCCAGAATGTTTCAGTCTCCTGATGCTATCACGCCCCCTAGTGAGAGGTTTGATATATTAAATTCCTGTGATTCTCAACAAAGTGTCATTATTGTCATGACATTGACTAAAGTGTCTGGCTATAGGATAATTAGCATTATTAATTTGAATGGCATATTGAGACTGAACCAGTAAGATGAACCTAAATAGGTTTGAATGGGGTTTCTAGGTGTAAGTATGTAGGACTAGTAGCATGCCAACGTTTGTGATATTGCCATTGAGAATGCATTGGGCGTTTAAGTTAAATAACTCAGAAACTACAAAACATTTCAAAGTAAAATGTTCCAGCATGTGTGGCCACAGTAAGCTGAATTATACAAAGTGTGAATGGAGTTTCTAGGTGAAAGTGATTTTTTGACGTGCCAATATCTGCCATTGAGCCCCATTATACATTTCTCAAATTTGAAAGCACTATATTTCTAAAACTATGAATGAATATGTCCGTGGCACAAAAATGATGTTGACCACAAGCCAACATGATGATGACCCCTGGTCCCAATACCTGTGTGGGATTAAACATTCAATATCCTGAAAACATAATTTAAAGGGATTCATAAAGCATAAAGCCTAGAAACCATTGGGACGATAACACATGCTTTATCATTGCTTTGCTTGCTACAGTAACTGCATGTTAAGAAATACAGTGGTGCAAAGTAACAAAGTAATAGAATAGTTTGTGGCTCTATGGCCACAAAAAAATAAAGTTGACTCTCACAACAACCAATTGTTTTTATTATTGTTTTATTTATGTAACATAATTAATAAAAGGAAGGAAACCCACATTTGCCTATATTGCCTAATATAGACAAATCCACAGTGCTGCCGTGTAGTTATACGCTCTCATTATTGCCGCTTGACACATTTATTTATTATTTGTAGGCTTTTCTGCCTTTATTGATAGGAGATAGAGACAGGGAGATGGAGACGGAATGACACGCATGCAGAAAAGGTTGTCAGGATCGGGACTCGAACCTGCGACACACTGTCAGGCATGTGCCTATACATGTGTGGTATGCACCTGGACCGCTAGGCCAGGAGGCACCCCCTGACACCAGAGTTATGACTGCGCCAGTGGAGAGCTCTGTGGATTTGTCTATAAGGGGCTCCGCTCTACCTGTATATAATAACACACAAAAAACAAAAGTCAAAATAGGATGAATGAAATGGTATAGAAAATAAATTCTGTGTGTAACCTGTTACAAAATGAAAATAGATATTCTGTAACAAAACATTGGTATAGGGATTAGGAAATGTACTGGCCTAGATCAGAGGAGTCTGGACACCCCCAAAATAATCATATTTAAGCTGGGGAGTCGGGACCCCCCCAAAATAATCATATTTAAGCTGGGGAGTCGGGACTCCCCCAAAATAATCATATTTAAGCTGGGGAGTCGGGACCCCCCCAAAATAATCATATTTAAGCTGGGGAGTCGGGACTCCCCCAAAATAATCATATTTAAGCTGGGGAGTCGGGACCCCCCCAAAATAATCATATTTGAAATGGGGACCCCTCCAGCACTTGGTATTGTAGGAGTCGAGGCGTTGTGAGCTTGTAGATCGGCTATTTTCACTTTACTTTCATCTTTCTCTCCATCTCTGCTCTGAGTCGCTCATAGTCTCTCTGTCTCTGCCGTCGTCTCTTTCTGTGAGAAAGAGACGTAGCATTTATTAAACGCTATTATGCTACATTTTATATTTTGCACCTGTTCTTTTGAGAGTCACTTAAATATAAATGTACAGTATTTTGTGATGATATTGTATTATACGGTTGTTATTAAGGTTAATATTTTTCAAATAAACTTAAAACACCCGATGGCCATTTATAGTGAGTTATAATAGTTAGAAATGTGAGTTATGATCACACTATAATGCATTACAACACTGATCATAATAGTCCTACATAATTCCAGTAATTATGAAGTATTATACATAATACTTAGCCATATAAGTCATCATAAAATGCTTTATAATGTTTTTTTATAATTTTTCTGAAGCATTTTCAATATGAGTTCTGCTTATAAGCAGATTAAGTATGTATAATGTGCATTATAGACATGGGATGCATACTGGAGTAGTTACCGCAATTTATGTCTGTTTTGTTATAGTCTTTGTGCTATGAAAAGTACTTCCTACTTTTACTTTTGATGCCCTAACCACTGATTGATTGATTGCTTGATTGATTGATTGATTGAATACTGCAACACGATTACTAACAGTACTGGTGGCAGTCAAAGGTTTAAACCCAATTAACACCAGATGCTTTTGATACTTACACGTTTAATTAAAGGGAGCTTCTAGGACTTCTTACATTCAGTTTCCAGAACAAGTCTTCCTGCCCTCAACTCATCTTAACCGCAGTGCATATATATCTGAACAGTACAGCACAGCACAGCACAGTACAGTACAGTACAGTACAGTACAGTACAGTACAGTACAGTACATTTCAATAATCCCTGAGGTGACATTACTTCTTTGTATTGACCCAGCAGTGTGCTGCTCCAAGTGACCACATGGGGGAGCAGTTGGGCATAAAGTGAGTTGAGAGCCACACAACAGCTCTGTAATCTGTCTGTAGAATGGAAAGTACAGGTCAATACAAAAACTGCTAAAAGCACTAAGACTTGTTTACATCAGGGTCGTCCATTTTCAGTTCATCTATCTGTGCATTGTGAGAGTTACAATGTTAGCCAAGCTAATCGTTTTAAAATCATAACTTGAAATTAAATGTGACTTGTGTGACATAGACATAAGTGACATATTTGTCATAGTACTTAGTTGACGGTTTACAATGCCAGCATCGAGTACAACGTTTTCATCAAAAAAATAATAATAATAAAAATGGCATTACATTCACCCACACATTCGGGTGGAGGAAACCACACAAGGCAGGGTGAGGCACCAACCTGCACTGTTGCACATCAGGAGCCATTAGGGGTTCAGTGTCTTGCTCAAGGACACTTGGACACTAACTCTGGGGGAGCCCGGAATCGAACTGGGAACCTTCCATCCTCTGCGGTTCCCATCCGTCTGCTCTATCAGCCACTGGGAAGTGGCTGTTTTTTTATATAGAAGTGTATTGTACGTCTCTAAATTGTTCTGATGAATTGAAAATGGACGGGTGGACCCTGTTGCTTGTTGTAAACAAGTGCAATCACTGTGGTGTCCACAGTAACAGTTTTTGTATTGAGTTTTGTAACTGAGATTGTTTTGGATAGAAGTGAGAGGGAGTCATTTAAAAGTGTCGTCGGAGCAGAGAGAGACAGAGAAGGAAGTGCAGCATGTGGAGTAATAGATGTTCCATCAACGTTACACCTTCAGACCTGGTTTATTGACACTCCGTTCATCTGACTGACCTCAGAGACACCTTCCATAGGCCTGGACAGAAGATGGGAGGGGAGGGGAGGGGGGGGGGTGGGCAGAGAGAGGAGAATTAGAGATTTTATTGAACTGGAGCGCTATATGAGATCGTTTTCTGCCTGCAGCAGTACGTCTTATTGCCTTGCAGCTAGATGAGGAGTTGTACAGTCTTCCATACAAGGTATGTTAGTTAGACCCCAAACTTTTTCATGTCAAGGACCCCCAAATTGACACTAATTAGCCCACAGACCCCCATTTGAAAAGATATGCCAGGGACTCCCATAAGAGTTTTTACGGCTCTAGCAGTGATTTTCAACCCGTTTAATTTCAAGGACCCCCAGTTTGACATGCATATTTGTCCACATAACCCCATGCATTTAATGGCATTTCTATCTCTGAGACCCCAATTTATATTGTCAAATAAATGTTAATTGAACTCTGAGAGTGTACAAACGGACCCTATAACGTGTCCATTTGGTTCCATTTGTACACTCTCAGAGTTACAGACCCATAAGGGTCCGTTTTGTTACAAACCCATTTAGCTGGGGACCCCCTGGAACTCCCTCAAGGACCCCTGGGGGTCCCCGGACCCCACTTTGGGAACCACTGATTTAGACACATGTCAGGGCTGTATTCCAGAAGGCTGGCGCAACATCTGTTGAATTTAAACTTGTGTGATCATCAAGCCGTATGAAATATATATAGTTTTCTCAGTTCAACAACAGATGATTCAATTTGGGGGATCACATTAAACTGTGATTTCTTGGTTAAGCCCAAACCATGCATGTTCACTACTGTATATGAACGTTTGAAGACATGATCAAAGTGATTAATTATTATGGATTCTCTCAGACACCCAAACATACTGTTTGGCTTCATTTTTCACACTCACTGAGCAATAAACCCATACAATACAAACCCATACAATGACTCATAAGCACATACAATGACTTCAATACAAAATAATACCTCACCGATAACACTTGCTATATGCATCCCATGTCTATAAAGTATTATAAACTGAACTAAATATTTTTAACAAAAATCACATTATAACACATTATAAAACGTCATCAGGGCTATAACACATAGACTACTAATACATTTAGAATGTTGTAATCACTCATATGCAGATTAGAGTCTATAAGTCGTCATTTGGTGCATTACCTCTTATAATGACTTATACTCACACTACATTGCATTATTACAGTGATTATAATGCATTATAATATTATTATAATAGTCCTCATATCGGTGCTTAGAACTGTAATTATATACAGTGTTATACAATGCATTTATTTACGCTTGACATATGATTATTTTGTATCAATCATTATGATTATTAATTATTAACTATATAATTATACAGTGTTATAAGCAAATTATAATGCATTATAGTATGTACAGTATGTTTATAACTCATTATATACATGGAATGCATCGCAAGAGTTACCAAAACGGTTGTTCATGAGAATACAATATTATAAACCCTAAATAGTGTCGGTCTTTGAGTATGATTGGCTGAAAACATATATTTTCCAAATGTCAGATTTTGTTGTGATTTACAAAAAAATAACTGATAGTTTGTTACAGTCATTTCCCATTTACTACGGCGTGTTTACAATATTCACTATTCAGGATCTTTCATGCATTTATTTTATAGGAACTTCTTCTTGCTTTTACTTATAAGATATGTATATCTATGTGATTGTCATGTTTCCATATTTGTTGTCCTTTTCAATGTCAATTTTACACCAGTTCTAAAAAAAAAGAAAAGAAGAAATACTGTAGGTTTAATTGCAGTGTAATTTTACCTCCAGTGTGGCAGAGCAGAACGGATATTAGAAGGAGCCTTAAGGAATGTCTCTGATCGTAGATCACATGTGGGCCATCTTCATATCTGAAAACAATGCGAAAAGCAAATGCTTAGTTCACGGCGTGGGTGTGGAAGGGAGGCAACGTTGGTGTCAGTGCAATGAGTAATGTTCCGCGGGTGGTGTTGAGGGTCGGCGTTCGGCGCGATATGAGGAGATAGCGGCCGAACGACGCGGAGGGTAAGTGTGTGACGTCACTGCCGTGGATCACATGTGGGCACGCCATCTTCATATCTGAAAACAATGCGAAAAGCAAATGCTTAGTTCCATAATAATAATAATATCAGTATGTGTTATTATACCATGATCACGGACTTGATTCAGATTGGCAAGAAGGTGTGCATTGTGCACTCTTCTAAATTAAAACGCATAAATACTTTTGAACAATTATCTAATCGAACTAAGCTATCCTTAAAAACAACATTTATTTCAATATAATTGATATATTATATTATATATATAATTTCAAGAGAATGTCAGACATAAAGGACTGGTTGTTGACTGTGTGTTGTTTGTTTGTTAAAATTATAATGTTACATTTATTTTATGTAAAAGAAATATATATATATATATGTTTCCTTATTTTTTAATGTCGGGACTCACAAAAATTGTTCTGTGACCCACAAATGGGTCCCGACGCACAGTTTGGTTACCAAGTGTCCTAGAGGAAGGCTTTATGACCAAGTTCATGACATACCAAACCACTCCTACACCTTCTCACAGCTGTTTTTATATCTGGCAGCCTATAGAGCATTGGTTCCCCAACCTTTTTATACTGAAGCATCACCTCAGATCATATCTGGCTCTCCAAGTACCACCATAATAACTGATGTTAAGATACAGGAGCAATACCTGTACTTTTTGTTCCATTCCTAAGCCAATAATGCTGCTGCTCTGACAAAACTCTGTCTAATCACTAATCAGCACACCTGATGCTATTTCTAATGTGATTAATCCGTTCTCAAATCTTCTACTAACTGCTAGGTGTGCTGTCATGCCCATTTCAGTACGGCTGGATAGCCTATTTCTGTATGTATTTCAACCAGTCAGAAGAACTACCTGTAACATATTTCATTCCACTTTTGTCTTTTTTCGGGCGACTCCTCTGAGTACCACCAGAGGGGGCTCAAGTACCACCAGTGGTACTAGTACCAGTGGTTAAGAACCTCTGGCCTGGAAATATTACCCACAGAATGGTTGTTATTGGGTTTCAACAACTTGGGATGCCCAAACAGGAGGCAAAAGGCAGCTGGTAAATGATTGTGCTGTCTCTTCTAATTGGCAACATGCATACAGTATATGGTGGAGTTACTTAGTCCTACCCATAGAGTAGCCTATACTGACTGAGAGTCATTGAATCATGAAGAGGAACAAGAACGGTCGAAACCCGGTATTACTAAACGTAACCTCTGTACAACAACTATGCCTATTGCCTAAATCTAACCTTATTCCTAAACGTAACCTCTGTACAACAACTATGCCTAAATCTAACCTTATTCCTAAACGTAACCTCTGTACAACAACTATGCCTAAACCTAACCTTATTCCTAAACGTAACCTCAGTACAACAACTATGCCTAAACCTAACCTTATTCCTAAACGTAACCTCAGTACAACAACTATGCCTAACCTAACCTTATTCCTAAACGTAACCTCAGTACAACAACTATGCCTAAACCTAACCTTATTCCTAAACGTAACCTCAGTACAACAACTATGCCTAAACCTAACCTTATTCCTAAACGTAACCTCAGTGTGGCTGAGGGTTACTGAGAGGACTGTATGGGAAGAATTGGCACTCGCCCCTGAATGTCGGTTTTGATTGATTGATTGAAGAATTTATTAACAGATAACATTATTATCAGTTTGCAGAATTACAGTACATTTCAAGCACAAACTCAATACAAAGGCTGTTAACTGTGAGTGGACGACCCAATTAAGCATTACACTTGTTTCCAATAGGGTCCACCATACAATGGACCACGACCACCACCTTCATATATTATATAGATTTGAATTGACCTGCTCTTGACAAGACAGTGTGAGACCGTAAGACCTTTGACAGTATGGTCTGAATGTACTGTATATAATCATGGATAACACAGGCTAAATGCCTAAATTGCAAAGACATCCCTCTGCTGGACATCACATGGTGAAATATTGGCTGTGTGGAACGAATTAACCCACATCTGAATTACAATTTATCTGCTATAAAACTCACTGTAACTAACATCATTATATCAACACCATGGCAACATATATCTTAGTTAACAAGAAAGGTAATGGGGAATTAACTCAACATACTACATTTTGATCTGCAACATTGTTGACAATGTCACTTAAGGCTCATTGTGTACACAATGAGCCAACAATGAAGAGCTCACTCTGTTGATGTTCTTACGTCACATTAACCACATGTCTCTCTTTTTCCCTCCCTCTCCGTTTCTGTGTGCGGGCGTGTGTGTGTGTGTGTGTGTGTGCACTGTGCGTGCGTGCGTGTGTGTGTGCTGTGTGTGTGTGCACCGTGCGTGCATGTGTGCGTGCGTGCGTGCATGCGTGCGTGCGTGTGTGTTTGTGTGGCAGAGTCAGTCCTCTGGAGTCCAACAGTTTCATATCTCCTCTGGCCAAGGGAGGATTCACAAAGCTCACAAAGCTATTTCTATTAGTGTGTGGGATTCATTCATAAAAGAGTGTGTACAGCCTTGATTGTGACAACCAGTTGCGTAATTGCTGCTATACTATATGTATATTATCGATTAACTACTGCGACATTGGCCTGGACCGCGGTCCGGACACATACAGTAGGCTCTGAGTAGCCTGACGTCACGTCACAGGCTCGATTCCCGTTCCTTACAACCTTCACTGAATGTCTCACGGTCTCACCCCATCTCTCTCTCCCTTTTTCCTGTTCATCTCTCCTGTTCGCTATCAATTAAAAGCCAGAAAAGCCCCTCAAAATATCTTTAAAAAATGTAATAAACTACTGCGACATAGTAGAATGTGCGTCAAATTTTTAAGGTTTTGTTCAGAGATTGGACGGCCAATACTGTCAATATAGCATTGTCTTTTGTTACTCAACTCCTACCTCAACATCCCCATCTTCAAATGAGTCCAGTACAGTGACTCTGCTTGGTCCGTGGCTGAGTGTGTATGAACTTTTAACTTAGTTATTTTATAAAATAAACAGCTTATTTATTCACTTATTTCATTGATAGTTGATTGATGTATTGAAACATTTATAATTATCATTAAATAAATACATATTTCCGTGGACTTGAAATCACTGTTTTATGTGATGTCCTTCCTGCCCTGACAATCTGGCCTTTGTGCCTTCAAACTTCAAAGGCCATAAAAGGATAACATTCCAGGCCTGCTTACTTCTGTGAAGTGTATGTGATTCCTGATATGCCTCGTTTTATGCTTTTGTTTTGAGTTAATTTAGTTTTGTGTCATTGTTTGGACTGTGTTAATTTATTATCGCATTGCTTTTCGTACAGTGTTCGTTGCGATTTATTGAACAAGTGTTTGTTTTGTGTTTCCATTTCAGACTACTGTCACTACTCACTGCACAAAACGTCAGTCAAATGATTCAACTACACCTTGGTGTAGTTGAAATGTCTGAAATGTCGCCTTGAAATATTTGTTTTCTATGGTGATGTTTCTATGACACAAACAGTTCCAAAGAATATACAGTTACAGACAATTATACCTTGCTTAATAAAACAAGCATATAATGCAAGACTAGCACATGTGCCCAAAATGCTCACTTTCTTTTATTGCCCAGTGGGCCATTGCAAACTGGTCAATAGAGGAAGTGAGCATTTGGGCACATCGAGAAAGGGGCACATATAAGTCTTGCATTATATGCTTGTTGTTTTATTAAGCAAGGTATGCCCAGTCAAGTACCCACTCAGCTTTTAGTGACTAGTCAGTGTATTCAGTGAGTACCTGCATGCGCCCTGTTTGTTTTAGTGCCCGTTTTATGTACATTTCAGTTCATGCTATTTGGTTGCTATCTTAAATGGCAACCCACAAGAATGAACACCAAAATACTCGCCCCAAAACACAGTCGCCAACTACCTCGAAGCGGTATATCCATAACTAAACCTAACCTAAAAGTAAGTACATAACCTCAGTAACGCTATGCCTATACAGTATAACCCTAAACTTATTTCTAACCTTATCCCCAGTAAAATAAATACCAGAATACAAGAACCGCTGAGGGTGAGTGGTCAACAACAAAATGGGCTTGAGCTTGTTTTGGGGCCAGTCTATACGGTTGCTTAATGCGTCTTTCCTTTTTGTATATCATCTGTCGTTGGACTTTGATTGATTGATTGAAATATTTATTAACAGTATGTAGAATTACAGTACATTTCAAGCACAACTCAATACAAAGACTGTTAACTGTGGGTGGACGACCCAATAAAGCATTACACTTGTTTACAAGAGGGTCCACCTTGTTCAATTCATCAAAACGATGCGGAAACACTGATCCATGCCTTTGTTTTCTCTCTGCTTGATTAATGCAATTCACTTTTTTTTCTGGCCTGCCAGAGAAAACAACTGACAGAATAGCCTACAACTTATTCCAAATGCAGCCAGAGTTTTAACTAAAACTATTATGAGAGAACATATTACTCCAGTTTTAGCTTCACTAAATTGGCTCCCGGTTGTTTTTAGAATTGTTTTTTAAATGATTTGTTTGTTTATTTAAAGCTCTCAGTGGTCTCGCACCTTCCTATATGACTGCCTGCCTAGATATGTCCCAAACCGCATGTCCTCCACTGCTGGCCTGCTCGTGCTCAATGTGCCTAACAAAATGGCAACGAAAAAACACGGTGAAGCAGCTTTCTGCTTCTGCGGGCCAAAGGTCGTGGAACAAACTCCCACTATACCTTCAACAAGCAGCCTCTGTAGACATTTTTAAAGCACAGCTCAAGACCTACTTCTACACTCTTGCTTTTAGTTGAGCTTTTAGAATCCTTGGTATTATTCATGTCCTCACTGTATTGCCTTATTCACTGCTATTATTTTAATGTTGTTATATGCCTTTGCTTTTCTTTTCTTTTTCTTTATTGATCTGTAAAGCACTTTGAGCTTCATTTCATGTCATGAAAGGTGCTATATAAAGTTTTATTATCATTAATATATGAATATATTAATATTAATAATATTATTACAATCCACTGATTCTCAAAGTGGGCGCAGTCCGGGCACATAAGGCTCTGGGTAGCCTGACATCATGTCACAGGTTCGAGTCCTCCTGACGAACTTTGCTTAATCCCATCTATCTCTCTCTCTCTCTCTCTCCCCCTCTCTCTCTCTCTCTCTCTCTCTCTTCTTACTGTTTGCTATCAATTAAATAATTAAAGGCAGAAAAGCCCCAGAAAAGCCCCCCAAAATATCTTTAAAATATTAAATAAACGACTGCGACATAGTAGTATGTGTGTCTAATTTATTCATTGAGTACCAACGTCTGACCTGGAAAGGTTTTCTTCAGAGATTGTACGGCCAATACTGTCAATATAGCATTGTCTTTTGTTACTCAACTCCTACCTCAACATCTCCATCTTCAAATGAGTCCAGTACAGTGACTTGGTCCATGGCTGAGTGTGTATGAACTTTTAACTTATTGTATGAAATAAACAGCTTATTTATTCACTTATTTCATTGATAGTTGATTATGTATTGAAACATTTATAATTATCATTAAATACATTATTTCCGTGGACCCTCAAAGAATACCTAAGGTGCATAAAAGGATAACATTCCAGGCCTGCTCTTACCTCTGTGAAGTGTATGTGACTCCTGCCTCGTGTTGTGGGTTTTATGGTTTTGTTTTTAGTTTATTCAGTTTTGTGTCATTGTTTGGACTATGTGTTAATTTGTTATCGTTTTGATTTTTGTACAGTGTTCGTTGCCATTTGTGTGTTTTGCGTTTCCATTTCAGACTACTGTCTAGTAGTGTCTACTACACCAAGGTGGTCTTAACTCATTGTTCTGATTGACTACTGTCTAGTAGTGTCTACTACACCAAGGTGGTCTTAACTCATTGTTCTGATTGACTACTGTCTAGTAGTGTCTACTACACCAAGGTGGTCTTAACTCATTGTTCAGACTACTGTCTAGTAGTGTCTACTACTACACCAAGGTGGTCTTAACTCATTGTTCTGATTGACAATCAGGGGCAAGTTCCTAATATCCCCCACACAAAGGATACAGTCCCCTTAGCGCTTCTACAATTATTATTATTATTAGGGGTCACGCCAAAAGGGCAGAGACCCCTTTTGTTTTAGTAAAAATTATGCCGTTTTGAGTAGTGATTTACATTAGGGAAATTGGCTCAATTTACCCCCAGACATTTGGTTCATTTTACCTACAGCCACAATTAGAAAAACATTACTAGAATAATACTTTAGACAATTTCTTTGCTAAATTATTCACATGATTCTATCCATTTTACCACCAACATATTACATTTTAGACCTGGGTACATTTTGCGTTTATAACATTTTACCCGACAACAAGTAAAAACAGTTTTAGGTATAAATGCTGGATGCTTACTTACTTACTGTACTTACTTACTAGATTTAAGGTCACATGACAACACAGCACGAAAATAGCGTTTGGTTTGTCTTCACAACCAAGTGTCACTGTTGCACAGCCTCACACACACACACACACACACACACACACACACACACACACACACACACACACACACACACACACACACACACACACACACACACACACACACATTAACTGATGATTTCGGGTGTGACAGTACAGTACTGTAGATAGAGGGACCCCCACACGATAACTCTGTCATTCTCAACCGTTTTGGACACGGGGCGGCTCGCCGGAACCGGGCCGGCACCCTGGGCACGGAGTTGCACCACTTACTTCACACAGGTGTGATTTTTAGTTTTCTAGATAAAGGGGGTGGTTCAACTTATCCGTTGGCTCATCCCATTCTCCCCTAATTAACAGTACAGTGGTATGATTTTACAATCAGCCTATGCCTATCTATAGGGGCTTGTTTTGTGGTCCTGGGTATTCAATTCATCAAGACATTTAAAGACATACAATAATATATAGCCTACAATGGGATGTTAGTATTAGTGGTTAATACAAAAGAATAATACAAAGTTGCTATCACACAAACATTTGGCGGGCCACACTTTAGTGACTCTGAGGATCCCCCCGTTGAAGACCCCTGGTTGTTAGTTTAGTGACTGTGACTTATTTTGTGTTTTTGTTTTAGCAGCCGAGGCCCAACATACTATACTATAAACACACATTGTAAATTGTCTGGGTGCCAGCCGTGCCAGATTTGTCACTGCACTTCAGCACTAGTTTTTCCCCTGCCCAGTCTAGGCAGTTTACTGGATTAACATGACTTCTGCAGCAGGAGTTGGTAATGTGATACTTTGGCCCAATTCCAATCTTCTCCCTTCCTTTAAACAATTCAACATGTTTCTGTAGCGTGAGGCAGCTTGATGTACAAGTACACCCCCTGGACATGACGCTAGTATGTCGCAGGGACTTACCCCCAATCCAACCCTTGATGCTGAGTGTCAAGCAGGGAGGCACTGGGTCCCATTTTTTAGAGTCTTTGGTATGACCCGGCCGGGGATTGAACCCCGACCTCCCAGTCACAGGGCTGACACTCTAACCACAAGGCCACTGAGCTGGTAAAAGTTCATGCTGTCCTTGACGTTAAAAGTCACTATTGCCATGTGAATATAAATGTCTCTTTGTTCATCAATAATGACTCTTCTATTAGATTGAATAGAAGAGCATTTGGCTATTAATTAATACAACTGTAAAGTATTCAATCAATCAATCAATCAAATTGTTGCTTCTTCTTCTCTTAAGTCTTGCTAAATTTCATATTCATTGTACCAAATGTGCTAACCAACGTCGAAATATTGTTGATATTAAAGCCTTGTTATTGTTTGATTGATTGATTGATTGAAGAATTTATTAACAGTTTGCAGAATTACAGTACATTTCAAGCACAAACTCAATACAAAGGCTGTTAACTGTGAGTGGACGACCCAATTAAGCATTACACTTGTTTCCAATAGGGTCCACCATGTTCAAATCATCAAAACATTTAGAGACGTACAAATAGACACTTCTATAGACAGAACAGGAATTCATCATAAAGGAGGTAAAAAGGGAAAAGAAATATATACAGTGAGGGGGAAAAAAGGGGGGGGGGGCGGGGGGGGATTCAGATTTTACGGGGGCCAGTTTCGAATTGCAGCCAACCGTAGGTGCCCTTTGAGAGCGGTTTTGAAGGAGTCAAGGGATTCGCATGTCTTAATGACAGTTGGTAGGGCGTTCCACATTTTGGTGGCATAGGAGCGAAAAGAATTTAGTCCCTTGTTTGTGCCGAATCTGGGTTGTACATGGTTCGTTGCACTCCCTCTGGTGTTGTGGGTGTGGACTTCGTTAACATTAAGGAAGTATCTAGACAGGTACATGGGTATCTTGGTGGTGTATCGAATCTTGTGGACCAGACCCATTGCAAGATGCTGTACTCTGTCGTCGACCCTAAGCCATTCCAGCCTGTCGAAGTGGGCAGGGGTGAGGTGGGTTCGGGGGGCTAGATCAAAGGTCTACTACAATTTAAAACATTGTACAAACACTATAGCAGAATAATCTGTGAAGAAAGTTGTATTGCATTTAGGGATGTGTGAAAGTGTCCATAATGAAAATCCATTTTCTTTATGGATCTTTTTTTTTAGTGTTTAATATAAAAGGAGAAGAAAAAGATATCAAAGGCTCCCACAGTGGCGTAAGGTAGCCTCGTCCAACTTTAATACATTGATTGTTTTGACATTTTATTTGGGGACAAAATGTGTTTATTTTTGGCTATTCTTTAGACCTAGGAATATTAGCTCTAAAGGCATTTTTGAGGACTTGCTGCAGTTTTGCGTTGAGGTGTGTGACTGTCAAAGTTGTATATTGGTGCATGCCATGCAGGTATACCGTGGTTGATGTGGGTTTTTGGGTTTTGTGTGAGGACTTTCATCATGCAATATAAATCTACATGCCGAGAATATACCGGACTGCGATGTTGATACCAAGCCTGACGATTTTGGCCTTTTTACTGTTTATTCTTAACTTTCCTGTTACATATCCTGTATGGTCGCCCCTTTTCCATCTCGCCCCGCTACTCTACATAGCTGTAAATAACAAACATCATTCATGTTGGCGATTATATAAAAGGTATTATATTAATTTATAATTATTGAGTTCACTCTGTATATCCATGGGCATAATAATAGCATGATGAGTTGTAACATTCCTGACGTTAATGTTCCACAACACAGCCATGCAAAATAACAGCTATGATGATGAAAACAGAGCCGATGCAACAACCAGCAGAAGCAGTGTGCACGTTTGCAATTACAAAACATGGGCTACATGGTAGAAATGTGTTTCATGAAACTAAGTGGATTGTTTACACAGCACTGAGAGAAAGCAGTCACCTATACTCTATCTCATGTTATTATTTATTGATTTTACAGAGCAGAGATCGACTACTATACAATCAAGTAAATCTGTATACAAGATAATTTCAGATTTCAGCAGGGAGAGGGAGGGAGACATATGGACGCCCAGACTAGAGACATATGGGGACTTGAAAGTCTACTTGAAAGTTACTTAAGTAAAAGGTAAAAGTAACCAATAAGAAAATTACTTAAGTAAAAGTATAAAAGTAGCTCACATTAAATGTACTTAATAACAGCAAGCAACAGTGTTGAACTTGATCTGTGTCCATGGACTCCGGGAAATGAACACTAAAGAGGCAGGCTTTCAGTTTCAGTTCAAGCAGAGAGAGTTACGACAACTCCGTTCACTTCATGGGGCCTGCAGGCTCTTCTACATATAGACTTCTATTGGCGAATAGTGACACAGCGGACACGGCATGCATTGGAGTACATGAACCACGTGACCAGGCTGTTTTCTTCCCCCTCAATGTCGTAACTCTATTGTCTATTAGCCTCGGTCCCAGGCTTACTTGTTGTCTATGGGTTAAACTTTAAAGAAGATAAGAGGGGCGGATTTTAGTGGCAGAGCAGATAGAGACTCGATCTGTTGGAGCTGAATCGGCTAGCCTACTCCCTACTCCGAGTTCGTACACATTCTGTAATCTGAAAAATAAACAACACAGACTATTCTTGGGTCTCATTTTATGGTTTATCTTTTTGCTTTTTTTAAATGGCGTAAAACAAGTTGATCGTTTATCGATGTATCTCGCAGTTCTGTGGCATCTCTCTCTCTCTCTCTCTCTCTCGTGAGTTTCAGAATGATTGTTGAAATGTTCGCCTCAGGGATCCTCAGATTCCTCTCAGTCATGTTTGGCAGTTTGGCACAACATATATACGTGAAGAATTCTCCATCACGTTGATTTCAGAAAGGGTGGATGAAAATCCTTTGTTATCTTAAATTAGAGTAGGCCTTTAGGCAACACAAATGCCTGCTGCTTCAATGAGGGTGGTTTAATAAACGAGGCATATTGGAAGCAGAAAGTTGCTCATTTATTAAATTAAATCACAATTGCTTGTGCATTGCAACAGCAAATCGAATATGACTCACACCAAGCTGAGATACAGCAATTTTACAGTAGTGCATGGCCAGAAGAACTCCTGCCCCCCAATTGGTACTCTTTTTAGAAAGGCATAGGCCTATGCATCGTTTTAAACAGTACAGAGCTATTAAGCTGGTTCACTAGAGCTGAATTCCACTTAAGTATATCTGGTTTTAAAATGTAGGCTACTTAAGTACTAAAAGTACAAAGTACAAGTACAAAGTACCGTAGGCTACAAGAAAGTTTCAAAATGCCTTCAAAATGCTTTTCAAAATGCCTACAAATAAATTAAGTAAAAAAATGTTCATCCTGTCAAAAGTGGCATTATTTCAACAGACATTGTGTTGGGACAATTAATGACGTAAAACTGGCCATTCATTATCAATTCAATGTGTGTTATTCAATGTGTGTGTTAGGACAATGTTTGTGTTTACATACACGCACCCTCAGGGTGCATGCAAGCTCACACAACATATATTTCAGATGGGAGTCCACAGTAAATACATATTCATTTAGGGGTCCTTGAATGGGGAGAGCCATTGCAAAACAGACATCATAATTAGCCTTTTACTAAGCCCCACCCACTCCACTCTGCGAGGGCAAGCTGTCCTTAGGCCTGATTTACACTGGCAGCCAAATCTAGCCTGAATGTAGCCTGAATCAGATCTGTGTCACTTCAAGATTTGCTTAAATAAGTCTAAATGCAGACAGGTCACATGGAATCCGATTTTTTCAAATGT
Organism: Electrona antarctica; assembly: GCF_951216825.1. Classification (NCBI taxonomy): domain Eukaryota; kingdom Metazoa; phylum Chordata; class Actinopteri; order Myctophiformes; family Myctophidae; genus Electrona; species Electrona antarctica. The sequence goes on along the minus strand of NC_136812.1, from coordinate 51,839,640 downwards.
GACTTGAGTCACATCCAGAGGTGGTTTCAAATCCGATCTGAGGAGATCTGTTTCAGTCTGAATGCAACGACCACATGAAGTGAACACAGTCGCATGAAATTTACCTCAACTTGTGAGGTCTGGCGAGAACATCATAACGTCACTCGGCGAGGTATTACGGTATAAGTATTACGTCATGGTGTGACTTAAATGTAAAAAGGTCACGCTCTGACGTTTATTTAAACGTGGTTGCGTTGAGATTAAGCCACTCGCCGACTCGCCGTAGTGTTTTTTTAATCGATTTTGACATGTTCATATCTGCAAGAGTGCCCTGTGGTCAGTCACTGCAGGGACACCAGGGGACGCCCGTAATGCTCCATTACGAATGCAAAATATAATACAATGCCCTCTTGCCCCCAATGTTAGAGGCATGAGGCGTGGTGCTTGTACAAAGTATTAGTCCGTAATTTTTAATAAAGAAGTGTTTAAATCCTGTCTGTGACCGAACGCCACCTTCCCCTCGTTTACCTCCTGTTTACATTGAGCGTAATTCCCGCTTTCCCCTCACTACCGCTATAGGCCTATCTCACAGCCCGTTTTTCACGCCCACTTCCGGTAAATAGTGGTGACTTTAACATGAGCATTTACACGTTTTTTTCTCTGGAGAATCTAAGTACATTTTCTAATGTAAAAATGTGACAGACCAATATTATTATGAAGCAAACAATATGGTAAATCAGCTCGAACAGATAGAACAAACCTTACCTTGAGAAAACAAAAGTTGTAGACTTCTTAAATTACCTCTGTTAACATGAAGCGTCTATGGAGTGACGTCACGCTATCACCACTAACCCCGAAAGGGGGCGTATTAAGGGGGGCGGGGAAATTCTGTGAGATAGGCTTATTGGGAACTTCCGCCAGAATCGGCCACAGACGGGATTAAAACACTTTTTTTTTGTATTGAGAACTACGGCTTAATACATCGCAGAAGCATCCCGCAGCCCTCTTTAACATTTGGAGCAAGAGGGTAATGTTCTGAGCCTGCTTGGTCCTACATGTTTTTATTATTATTTATATTCAGCGAGTAGTGTCAAATGACTTAACTTCCTGTAGCGAGGGTTGCCAAGTCCGCTTATTATAAGCGACTTTGAGCTTATTTGTCTGTAAAGGCTATTGGTAGTTGCAGCCTTGCAGGTTGCGTTTTTGGGGGGGGGCTTGTTTCTAAAGTTCTCAGTGATTTTCACACATTTCCATGTCAAGGACCCCCAGAATTATGTATTGTCCAAGAACCCTACATCAAAAAATGTACTTTGTGCCAGGGACTGGGACCCCATATCAGATTTGTGTTGTTAAAATGTTTCATTCAAACATATTCCACATTTGTCCCCCAAGATTGTTATTTGTATAATAATAGCAGATGTACAAGCTCACTGTGAGCTTGTAGTTCGGCTAAATAGCTGCCCTAGTCGCTTCTTTTGGGCTTGTTTTCATAGACTTGGCTGCTTATCTCACCCAATCTGGCAACATCCTAGTCAAAAGCCTTTGGGATAAAAGCTTCAAAAAACTATTTTGTTTTTTTTAACCCCTCCTCCTCCATATTTTGAGGATGCTGAATCTAATGGTCTAGGTCTACGACCTTTAGAAATGTGAAAGGTCACCAAAAAGACTGTAATTTAACCTGAGGTTCATTTGCGCAATTGTACTGCGGGGCGGGGGGGGCGGGGGGGGGGGGTGTTCTTTTTTTATTTCATTCATTAATGTGGGTCCAAAGAAATACAGTAATGACTCGTGTGTGTGTGTGTGTGTGTGTGTGTGTGTGTGTGTGTGTGTGTGAGTGATATTGATCAACGGGCTGACGGCATTGCAAACCGGGAAAAAAACAACTCGGTTACCACGGTAACCAAAGCAGATATGTCGATGCAGGATGGCTTTGCTTTGAGTTGTTAAAATCAGTCTGAATGCATAGATCGGATCTGGTCACTTGCAAAGGGTAGTGTGAATGACCGGGCCAAAAGATCGGATTTGAGAAAAAATTGGATGAATCGGATCTGACTTGAAGTGACTGCAGTGTAAAGCCGGCCTTAGTGTCACCCATTGAGATGCATGTTAAATGATTTCTCCATATAAATAATCGATCATTTCAGTAGCAAGAGCTTGAAATCTAGTCAACAAAGCCTGCAGTAGGCAATGCACTGGACAACTGTCTTCTAAATCTAGTCAACAAAGCCTATGCACTGGACAAATGTGGATGACATTATTTCAATAAACTAGGCTATAGAGGGAGAAAGTTTAAACAGCTATCAACTTTAATGTTAAGAGGCCTATGTTCTGCTCCATTCTCAACATCTTTTGGTTTCCAAAAACAGTTATTTATTGTAAGTAGGCCTAAACACAAACAGTAAAAGCTGTTTAATGTGTGCTTATTTCAATTACATTTTATTTGCTTTGATGGGGAAAATAGTTACCAGATATCTGATATCTTCAGAAGAAGACTTTGCACATTGCAAGAGACATTTGGACTAATATGATTTATAAGACCTGTTGTGTTTGTATTGTGTTATAGGTTAACCACCGGTATACTGTGCCAAAATTCACCCTGCTGTGATCTCACTTTTGTGTCACTTGTGAAGGAATGGATTCATGGAATGTGGGAGTGGCCAGGGAGGCGACTTATGCACCCGGCAAAGCGAGTAGCCTATATAAAGAGGAGACCACATTACTGTATCATTTCTCTACTGTAGGCTAATACATACTACTGCTCTGCCTGGCTGGGTCTGTCTGCACGCTAACGGGATAATTTAATGGAAACCGGCGTATGGTGGATTCCGATTAACAACTACTACACACATTTATTTAATCGTCGGTCGATAAGTGACTTTTGTGTTTTGTCCAAGTTGTCATTGATTATTTTCTATTGGAGACGTTAAATTCCCAGCTAAAGTATAGTGGTAGACCTAGCCCTAGGTGGTCACTGGTCAGATAGAGTGTTCTTTTAAAAGCCCGTGATTTCAAATAGAATAGTCCTCGGGGCGGCTGAATTGGAATCGGATGCATATTTAAGAGATGCATTTAATTACTCGAAGCGTGCGTGCACAACTGTACATTTAATAGCAGTGACAGACGCTCAGTGCGTCTGCAATGGGATCGTGTGTGCGTGTGTGTGACGTCTGGTGAGTGGACACAGTTTAATTCCACCTGAAACAAAACATCCATGAAACGCCTGGTTTCTATGTGCGGCTCATTGCGCTGAATGCTGATCCGGCCTAGAGACCGCCTTCTTTCGGTCATGGTTTTTACTTTTACAATCACACATTCACGTACCGGCGTTTCCTTATCCGCTCTAGGCCGGATCTGAAAAGCTGCTAAGAGAATAGGTGCTGCCAGACGGTCGAAAGAGCTGCGCATGTTCTCGGCTGCGCGCAGCTTAAAGCTTGAGTTTTTAGACAGCTGGTGGATGGAAATTAAGCTCCACCTCCGCCGAATACTTGCGCGACGGCCAGATTCCCGGAAACGCTCTCCTCCGCTCAAGTCTTCCGCGGAGGTGGAGCTTAATTTCCATCCACCAGCTGTCTAAAAACTCAAGCTTTAAGCTGCGCGCAGCTTAAGAAGTGCGCAGCTTAAGAAAGTTTTGCGCTATGGTGTGGAGACGGTGAATCTATTCGAGGCAGCAGGTTGACAGAGTAGAGGTGCTGCCACACGGTCAAAAGAGCTGCGCACGTTCTCGGCTGCGCGTAGCTTAAAGCTTGAGTTTTTAGACAGCTGGTGGATGGAAATTAAGCTCCACCTCCGCGGAATTCTTGCGCGACGGCCAGATTCCCGGAAACGCTCTCCTCCGCTCAAGTCTTCGGCGGAGGTGGAGCTTCTTTTCCATCCACCAGCTGTCTAAAAACTCGGAATTTAAGCTGCGCGCAGCTTAAGAAGTGCGCAGCTTAAAAACGTTTTGAGCTATGGTGTGGAGACGGTGTAGAGAAGGGCACACGTTATAGTGCAGGAACAAAAGCCCCAAAAGTTGACTATACCCCTCCCCGAGGTATAACAAAATGGGACATAGTTTTTTCATATCTTTAGGATGTCCCGTTCATGAAATGGATTGTCCCGAGATTTACTTTTACTGCAAAAGTCTTAAAATTGATCCATGAAGTGACTCACCACATAGGCAATAAAAAACGCCTATCTGAAAGAGAGAGTTCCAAGTAAATCCTCTGTCATTTTTTACCTGCTGTTTGTTTTTACATCATACTTGCACAAATTGTCTACAGGTAGTGTGCCTACATCCCAGAACAATCAGAATGCCAATATTTGGTTCTAATGTGAATCAGCAGCCTTTTATATAAGGCCTTAAATAGGCGGAAATAGCAAAAAGTTTACTTTTCTGACATTCACTTGTAATTTTGGTCCTACTATTTATCAACAAAATGTGACATTGTTTTTTCATATCTTTAAGATGTCCTCTTCATGAAATGGATGGTCAGAAGTTTTACTTTTACTGCAAAAGTCATTAAATCCATCCATGAAGTGATCCCCACTGAAACACACACACACACACACACACACACACACACACACACACACACACACACACACACACACACACACACACACACACACACACACACACACACACACACACACACACACATTTTTATGTTTACATGGAAATTCGAATGTATTATTTTACTGTCCAATGACACAGGCCAAGTTATTGTGGAACATCCTAGTTGGATATTTCTGATGTGAAATGGCACAAGGGACCCCCACAAAAAGTCCACCCCAAAATGGTGCCCTTTTCTGGGGGTTGGGCACCTTCCCCCTCAGTGCTCTCTGCCCCCAGGATGCCAATATTTGGTTCTATTGTGAATAAGCAACCGTTTATATAAGGCCTTATTGTGACCGCAGGTCGCGTTTACTATGAAATCGTACATTTTGATGTCATAGTAAATACAACCTGATGTCGCAATTAAGCCCATACAGTATATGGAGATCCCTGATGTATCAATATTGGCCTGTTCTGACATTCCATATGTTGATCTGACCTCATCAAACCCTGTACACTCAAGACATGCTCCATATATGGCCAGTACAGAATTCATTCCATATGTTATATCTATCTATCTATCTATCTATCTATCTATCTATCTATCTATCTATCTATCTATCTATCTATCTATCTATCTATCTATCTATCTAACAGTTTTCTTTTCAAGAGTTACTTCTAAATGTTCTAATCCTGATCTAATACTGTAAAATGCCTATACAAACTTAATAACAGGAAATATATTTTGATGCCATGTTTTTAGTTTACTCACATTCATGTGGAATCTAAGGATGTTTCTGTCTTGAGCCTATGCCTCAAAACAGCTGGAATGACAAAATATTGTTATATAAGGCAACATTGTTGTATGCTAGATGTATAGGTGTGAGTGAGGCCTAACGTCTTCTATGGTACTACATATCAATCAGCAGCTTATTCTCAATGTCATCTTGAGCATTGTGGGGGGAACTGACTGACTGGGGCCAAATTGGTTTCCATAAACTGCTGATTGTTGATTATTCATTAATAATGGCACACACAGGGGCACGGTGGCACAGTTGGTAGTGCTGTCGCCTCACAGCTAGAAGGTCCTGGGTTCGATTCCCGCTCGGGGCGCTGTGGGTGCTGGCGGCGTGTTTCCTCCTCCGCGTCATCAGTGCCCATACCCGAGGCGGGGTTGGCGAAAGGGGCTTTCTGTGTGGAGTTTGCATGTTCTCCCCGCGTCCCCTAGGGTAGGTACTCTCACAAAAAACATGCAGTAATCCTGGTCTCTAAACTGCCTCCCCCTGGCCAGCCGGGGTGCCTGATGGAGGGGAAAGGAACTGTTTGGAATAACATGTTACTTCCACGCGCTACGTCCAACCAGGGAAACTCCCACTGTCAGGTGTAAAGGAGCAACTTGGACACTCAGGCATGAAGGAAGCATGAGTTCAAGTCTGTTGCTCTCCCCATATATGGGGACTAGGTTGGCGGAGGGTGTGTAGAGCCCAGGATCACATTAGATAATTGACACAGGGGTGAAAAATGGGTTACAAAATCGTGGGATAAAAATTATTAAAAAAAAAAAAATAATGGCACACACAAAGCTGTGAATTCTACAGCATTAAACCATACTGCATTTAGGCTATATGGACCTATAGAATACAACATTAATAATGTGTCATTCTTGATGCTTTCAGGTGTAGAGATATTAGGTCCATCTGAGAATAATAGATTCTATATGAATATGAAGTGGCTGGGTAAAAACATATTGTCTCCACTCTCCACCAGGCCGAAAGGCATGGCATTTCTATGTTTTTCACCCTGTCTGTCCGTCCGCGTGTGTCCGTCATCTGTTCAATAAAGAAACAGTTCTTTCAGATTTTTCATATTCCATCCATCCTAAGATTGACTTCCAGCCCACAATAACCTGTAATTGGTCTGGCGGAGACCTGTACTCTTAAGTGTAACACCTATGATTCTAACCCAGAGTGCCTATACAACCCTAGCCTGGCTAATAAGCCAGACTCAAATTGCCAGAGGCTGATTCGTTCTGGCTTATTAGCCAGGCTAATAAAACCCTGCTCATGTAGGGTAGACACTACTGTCTACAGACACCTGTAGACACTGGGGTCACTGTATGCACTTTTTTTGGTGCAAAAAGTTAAGTGAAGAATTGCATGACTTTTGCATTCAAAGTAAATAGATTGATGGTTGATACTGCAGTTTCTATGCTTTTGGCTATTTCTGCCTCTAATAAGGCCTTATATTAAAGCCTGCTGATTCACTATAGAACCAAATATTGGCATTTAGGTTGCTTTAGGATGTACCTGACTAGACCATCTGTCCAAGCATGACATAAAACCAACCATGCAGCAGGTAGAAAATGACTTGGATCTCCCTCTTTCATGATAAGCCTATCTCACAGAATTTCCCCGCCCCCCTAAATACGCCCCCTTTCGGGGTTAGTGGTGATAGCGTGACGTCACTCCATAGACGCTCCATGTTAACAGAGGTAATTTAAGAAGTCTACAACTTTTGTTTTCTCAAGGTAAGGTTTGTTCTATCTGTTCGACCTGATTTACCATCTTGTTTGCTTCATAATAATATTGGTCTGTCACATTTTTTGAGTGGTGTAAACCACTCCTACAACTGGCTTTTGTGTGCAGAAAAAATGAGCATGGTTGCTATGTTCAAAATAACTTCTGACGTAATTAAATCACACCCGGGTGAACTGGATGACCGTAGCAACCATGCTCATTTTTTCTGCACAAAAAAAGCCAGTTGTGAAATCACATCCGGGTGTGATTTCATTATGTCAGACATGATTTCATTACGTCAGACAGACCTTACACCACTCAGTTCACATGGGTGTGATTTTTACATTAGAAAATGTACTTAAATTCTCCAGAGAAAAAAACGTGTAAATGCTCATGTTAAAGACACCACTATTTACCGGAAGTGGGCGTGGAAAGCGGGCTGTGAGATAGGCCTATTGAGGCGTTTTTTCATTATGTGGTGAGTCACTTCATGGATTAATTTCATGACTTTTGCAGTAAAAGTAAAACTTGGGACAATCCATTTCATGAAGGGGACATCCTAAAGATATGAAAAAACTATGTCCCATTTAGTTATACCCCTGATAAAGAGTAGGACAAGTGAATGTTGCTCAGAAAAGTTAACTTTTTGCTATTTCCGCCTATTTAATACCTTATATAAAAGGCTGCTGATTCACAATAGAACCAGATATTGGCATTCTGATTGTGCTGGGATGTAGGCACACTACCTGTAGACCATCTGTGCAAGTATGATGTAAAAACAATCAGCAGGTAGAAAATGACAGAGGATTTACTTGGAACTCCCTCTTTTAGGATAGGCGTTTTTTTGCCTATGTGGTGAGTCACTTCATGGATTAATTTCATGACTTTTGCAGTAAAAGTAAATCTCGGGACAATCCATTTCATGAAGGGGACATCCTAAAGATATTAAAAAACGTTGTCCCGTTTTGTTATACCTCGGGGAGGGTTACCTCAAAAACTAAGCCTCTTTTAGAGGGTTTTTTCCTGCACTATTACACACGCGCCGGTTTCACATCATTCTCCTGTTCTCCCCTGATCACAACAGTCCACCTGCATGGGCGCAGCACGGCCACAGAATAGAGTAGGCGACTTTTTTTTAGCAGCCCCGCTGCTACTCTAGCCTCATAACAACTAGGAGTAGAAACAAAATATTTGGCTAAAATAAAACAACATCTTTCTGTTTTTTGGAGCAAGTCCAATATTTTGTATTACAACTTGGACACATCAAAGCCGGGATGTTGGATTATTAGCTAAATACTCGTCTTCATTCTTCGGTAAGTTACTTTTGCCCATTCCCAGATAAAGTAACTGCTGGTCAGAGTGTTCTTTATACACTGCATGACAGTGATTTGAAATGGAATAGCCCGCGGCGCGGACTCATTACAGCCGGGATCTTTAATTATTAGAATAATTTAAACAGGGGTTACATTGAAAGCTGATTCTTCATTTATACTTTCGGCCGTGGTGCGACGTGGTGTCCGTGCAGTGAAATAGCAGACCTACTACAACTTGGAGGCTAGTGGAGCGCATGCAATGCGTAGTGAGCAACTATTTAGTGTCATCGTCGGCGCTCGACACCGTCGTATGACGGAGGAGGCTGGAGGAAGCATATTTTTAATTTTCGACAAGTCACGTGTTTCTTCAACATCATGATCTTGATAGCAACGACGTTACTTGGTCCATTTTGTTCCATTTGTACACTCTCAGAGTCAGAGCCGGATTTACCTTGCTGAGGGCCCCCGGGCTGGAGCAAATTTGAGGGCCCCCCTTGGGGCGCGCGGCGGAGCCGTGTGTCCCGCGATTTGGCTGAGCGGCGCAGCCGCGAGGCCGAAAAAAATGTGGGCTATTTTGTTTTCATTTTGGGGTACCCAGGCCCCTAAAAAGAGAGGCAGGCAGGCAGAAGCTCTCAATGGTTTAACCATAATACAACTAAATACAATAACAATACACACATTTCACTTGAATTGGATTTAATTTTACAATTTTATAATTAAAAAAAATAAATATATATATATATATAGATATATATTTTTTTTTGGGGGGGCCCCCTAGTCGGGGGCCCCCGGGCTTCAGCCCACCCTAGCCCAACGGTAAATCCGCCTCTGCTCAGAGTGAGAGTTAAATTAACATTGACTTTACAATATAAATGGGAGGTCCCAGAGATAGAAATGCCATTAAACGGGGGTCCGCGGTGGAATAATGCACGTCAAAACTGTGGGGGTCCTTGAAATTAAACAGGTTGAAAATCACTGCTAGTCCGCAGGCTAATAGTGTCAATGTGTGCATGGGTCCTTGACATGAACAAGTTTGGGAACCACTGGTCTACACACTAGTGACACTACACGACTACGCCCGTTCAAAGTTCATTCAGTATAATAAACGAAATTCTTCGACGAGAGGCATGTGACGTAACCTCGCATCACCAGACTTTAGCAACAGAATCATCCAGCCTTTAGAATAGACACGGCCCTCTAACAAAAAGATTCAACTCTTCCCTGCGACTTCATTCCACACTGGGTGCAGATCGAACTTCATCGAAGTAGCAAGTCAGCTATATTAGGTATAGTCTCTAGTCGAGACTGTCCTGTTGGGTTCTCAGATTGGCTGTTAGGGGAAGCAGTAGTTCAGTTCACATTCATTATTGTCTGACAGTGTTTTATGTTTATTCCGCTCATAGATTATTAGCCTATCTCCCTGCAGCCCGACACAAATAGCCACCAGACAGAAACCAGACTAGACTATTAAAGCCAAATTATAAGAACACAAGAAAACAACTACCTGCATGGCTGACACACATTTTCTGTCAATATAACTCACCTATATTCCAGCCCAATCTAAACACGTATGTCCTTCATCCGTTTAACTGTTGTGCAACTGAGAACGAGAAGGTTGTGTTGAGCCTGCCCCAGCCAGTGTTGCCAACTCTCGTGAGAGAAATAAGCCAACCCACCTCCAAAAACAAGCCAAATACAAGCCAACTCTTGTGAGAGAAATAAAAACAAATTTCCCCTTGAAAAACAAGCCAAAACAACCCAATAATATGGCCATAATAATCAGAATAAAAAATATTCGATGCATGTATCATTATAAATACTACATGTCTATGATAATTAATGTTTTGGTCATTTATTATACTAATTAGCCTATTACACACATAGAGGTCTACTAGTCACATTTGTCATTCCCCCCCCACCCCTATTTAACAACATGTTTCATATTTTGTGTGTGTGTGTGTGTGTGCACGGAGGAGGGCTGTCTGTCGCTCAATGTTGTTCACTTCCCCCAAATCTACGGGGGGGGGGGGGGGGGGGGGGGGTCGCCCTGCAAATCTGGGATAAAAAGAAGCCAAAAGTCGTGGAAAATAAGCAGACATGGCAACCCTGGCCCCAGCCTGAAACGCGCTGCTAGGGATAAGCTTATGAAGCTCCAGATTTGTGGAATAAATGATACAGCATTCTGCTCTTATCATTTGTATTATACTGTTGCTGTACTAGTAGACAGACACAGTGCTATATGTACATTTTTGTTATGACATCTCATCGTGAGAGATGAGAGAAATACGATCATATACAACAAGATTATTACTAATGTACAGACATCATGACAATACCTGTAGGAGCAGACTGCGCCATGTGGAAAAGCCTGGTGACGTCAGTGAGGTTAGAGAGAGAGAGAGAGTGAGTGAGTGAGAGAGTGAGAGTGAGAGTGAGAGTGAGAGAGAGAGAGAGAGAGAGCATGTGAGAGCAAGAGAGAGAGAGAATCCCGCCCCTCTAACAAATGGGTTGAACTGCTTGCTTCCCTGTGTCTTCAGTAACTTCCACAGTTCCACAGAAGCAAGTCAACTATTTAGGCACATTGTAGTTCACTTTTATTAATTATTAGCGCGTTTTTTGTGTTCATTGTGCTCCATTAATGGACTGGACAGTGGGAACGTGATCGTACAGGAGGTTGTGTCCCCTATAGAGTCCTAATGTTGCACTGGGTGAGTACGTTTCATTCAAGTGAATGCAGAGCATGTGAAGCAGTGGAGTGTGTCACACATGTCATACAACCAAATATATTGGTGGTTATGGTGCGTTTCATTAGTTTCATTAGTGTGTTTTATGTTTATTCTGCTCTGTTAATGGACAATGAGAGTTGTGGAAATACTGTGTGAGCGAGGGGGTGCTTTTTTGTTTTTGTTTGTTGGGATTTCAGTATCTTGTTTTGTTTGTACACAGACAAACTAAAGCAGCTCTAACCTTTTTAATGAATAAAATGTAATTCTGTCCAGTCCGTATGGTAGAGTATGTTAATACAATAGTATTGTATTTTGTCTCCCTGATCAAAGGTCATGTCTCACCTAGACACAGTCAGACAGGAAACTAATTTTAGACCTAATGGTCAAGATTCAATTTATCCCGTTGTGAGCATTTCAGCAGGAGATCGGGTTCAAATCCGGGGTAGAAGAGGAAAGTTACATAGTGCTGCTTTAAGGGGAAATTGAAAGAAAATGGGATATTTTAATTGACCATGTTTATCAATATGGACGTGGAGACTCCATTTTTGCTGTACTTGAGTGTTTAAAAAATGTCCCATTTGAAGTACTTCTACTCCACTACATACACAAAATATTGTTTTTACTTGTACATGGTAATGACCTTTCTTTCTTTCTTTCTTTCTTTCTTTCTTTAGACGTGAAGATGACGTACGGTGGTACGTCATCTTCCATTTGTACACTGAGAGTTACAGACCCATAAGGGTCCATTTGGTTCCAAACTATAATTTAGCTGGGGCCTGGGGACCCCCTGGAACTCCCTCAAGGACCCCTGGGGCAGTGGGGGTCCTTAAGGGACCCCCTGGAACTCCCTCAAGGACCCCTGGGGCAGTGGGGGTCCTTAAGGGACCCCACCTTGGGAACCACTGCCCTAGAGAGAGATCCCCACAGTCAGTCAGTCAGTCAGACAGACAGACAGACAGACAGACAGACAGGCAGGCAGGCAGGCAGGCAGGCAGGCAGGCAGGCAGGCAGGCAGGCAGGCAGGCAGGCAGGCAGGCAGTCAGACAGACAGACAGACAGACAGACAGACAGACAGACAGACAGACAGACAGACAGACAGACAGTCAGTCAGTCAGTCAGTCAGTCAGGCAGGCAGGCAGACAGACAGACAGTCAGACAGACAGTCAGACAGACAGACAGTCAGACAGTCAGACAGTCAGACAGACTGACAGACAGACAGACAGACAGACAGACAGACTAGAGATTATTGGATTGTCAGATGGTCCTCGAGTTATGCGTTGACACACACACACACACACACACACACACACACACACACACATTTTAATCATTTATTTATTTTACAATAAGTACAATTGTATACACGGTAAGTTTACACGGTGCTGTACAGAGTGCAATCAGCAAATCCCGGACAAATACCCACACACCCTTCAGGGGTGCAAGTAACAGCGTCTTCGCCATGTTTGGTGGCTACCGGTAGTAGAAGAGATTGCAAAGACGTTTACGCCGCGGACAAAGCCAACTCTTGTCGTGACAAATCATGACAACAAAGTGTGTTGTCATGATTTGTCACGACAAGAGTTGGCTTTGTACGACGCTTAAAAGGTCTTTAAATAAATACTTTTTGAAATGTCTGTTTCTCTGAAATGTCTGTTTCTCTGAAATTGTACGTATTGTAGCATGTGGCAGCAGCTAGACATTGAATCAAGAGATCAGATATACTCTTTGTTAGCCCAACTGGTCCAGGTTTATCCCTTGCCAGGAACTTTGGAATGAATTATTCTGTGAGCCAGACCTAATTCCCAACATCAGTGTCTGACCTCATGAATGATCTAGTGATGAAATGGAAGCAATCACAGGCATTGCTATGGAGTTGGTCCTCCCTTTGCTACCATAACATCCTCCACTATTATTTGAGGGCTTTATGGTAGTTTGAACGTTGCTGCTGCATTCAGCCACCAGGGCATTAGGGCTGTCTGACCCCTGCCATGTACTATACTGAGTAGAGGTTCCCATATTCTATCCCGATTGGCTAAGATTGCCTTCCAAACATTTGGTCCATTTTGAACAAAATACCTCAAATCCTTAACACAGCGTGTGATTTCCATGAAATTATGCACACATTCCCACCAGGCAGATGACGAAATGCAACTTAAATGTTTATACCTATAACTGCACCAATCTGTCTACAACTTTGTATGCACACTACTACACATTACGAATACACTATTACGTGTTATATATTTATTTGTATTGCCCTCGTATACAACCACCAGACATCAGATTATTGCACAAAAACGTATTTTTACTCCTACACATTTTGTCCAAACATCACAAACGCTATTATCCTGGTGGAGACCTGTGGCCCGAGGGGCACTTCTTCTAGTTTTGCTTTTGTTTCTCTTTTTTAACCATTCTGGGCAGGAACCCCTTTTGGTGTTTTACCCCCTCAGGCCGGGAACCCATTTTGGGGTTCTGTACAGTATGTACAGTATTCAAAAATGTAATTTTTGTTGATGCTGCTATATAAATATTCGGCCTCAGGCCTAAATGGGTTAACTAATTTAAATATTAACAAGGTGGGCAATTGGGCATAATTAGCTTGGGCCTCCGCCCATACCTTTTCAATTGGGCATAATAAGCTTCGGCCTCCGCCCATACCTTTTCAATTGGGCATAATTAGCTTCGGCCTCCGCCCATACCTTTTCAATTGGGCATAATTAGCTTCGGCCTCCGCCCATACCTTTTGGGTCAACTGTATCAAATGTGAACCTTTATTCTGTATGTACAAATGCTGTGCTAAACCATGACCGAGATAAATAAAACTAACTTACCAACAAGTCTCCAAGTAGGCCTATCCTACACCCTTTAAGTCGGTGGTTCTCAAACGTTTTTAAGTCCAAGGACCCCCAAAGTGAATTGTATATTCAACAACACAACTAAAATAAAAGAAAAAGAAAACTCTTCTTGTCTCTTCCCACAGGACGTGGCATCACAGGAAATGAATCAACTACTGAGGTGCGTTAATTTCATTTTTATTAGTGTGTGTTTTATGGTTAGGCTGCTCCCCAATAATGGACATTCCGTTTCTCCTTTCCACTTGCGGTGGAACGGAGAAAGGACCTCCTCCGTGATGTCCTGTATAGCTTTAGGAAGCTTGCACAAACTATTTCCACCCTCTCGTTTGTACCTGGTGTAAACCTGTTGTCCTGTGGTGACAGTGAAAATTCAACCTCATTCAGTATAACTGAAAAACGGGGGCAAATGTATCATTATTGTTTGCCACTTTACGCACATAATTTAGTTCAAAAACGTATTGTAGCATGTGACGGTTACTAGACGTTGAATCAAGAGAGCGGAGATACTCTTTGGTAACCAACTGGCCCGGGTTGATCCCATGCCAGGAACCTTGGAATGAATTGGAACGCTAAATGTGAGCCAGGCCTAATCCCCAACATCAGTGTCTGACCCCATGAATTCTCATTTCTGCCGTCTGTTTGTCTCTCTGCTGCTTCGTCACAGGCACCCAGTGACGGTCCTCCTCCTCAAGTCAGAGAGGCTGAAGTCACAAGTGAGTGAATAGATTAAACGTATTGCACAATCTCTTTCTATTAGCTTTTATACTAAACTTACTAGGCATGTAACAATTCATTCAACTCTCTCACGATTCGAATCACAATACTAGGTTCACAATACGATTTTTCTTGTTTTTGTGTCACGATTCAAATTGGATTGCCATTTAAATTGTCGATTTACAATATTACATGCCTATAACTTACTGCATATGGAAACATGCTAAAGTATTACTTTGACTATTGCTACTACCAATAATACTACTAATACTCTGCCTAGTGCTTACACTATTACTACTAGTTGTGTGTGTGTGTGTGTGTGTGTGTGTGTGTGTGTGTGTGTGTGTGTGTGTGTGTGTGTGTTGCTTCGTTGACCTCTGATCTTTCCTTCCTTTTGCTGCCCAACATCGGAGGAATTAAAGTAGGAGATAAAGCTGTAATGTTTCCCTCGTCTTCGCCTTTCCTTTCTGCCTGATCTGCATAATGGAGCAGGTGTGCTGCCTTCCACTGATCACTTCTCTGGCTGTACTGTGGGTGCTTAGCTATAGTCAACACCAGTGGTGGACAGTAACACAGTACATACTAAAGCACTGTATACTTAAATAAGTTGTTTTGAGAATGTGTACTGTACTTGAGTAATGAGTACCATTAGTATTTTATACCTTCACTCCACTGCATTTCAAAGACAACACATTTTACTTTTTAATCCAATACATTTTTAGGAAGGAATAAAGTACATTTTTAATTAACCACTTAAGCTCCGTTTCAAATGCAATGGAAAAAAGACGATCTGGATTCTCACTGTGTTGGTAGATCGTCTATTTTCACTATTATTTTCTTATTCTGAAAGACCCTTGATTTTGTTTCTAGAAGAAGTTTTGAAAGCATGTACTTTTGAATACCTAGGTTTTTTTTAAAGCCTACTCCAGTGCTTAAACTCAAGTTCAAATTTGAGTATCTATGACTGAAGTACTGGGAGTACTTTGTCCACCAATGGACAACACTAAACTTCGAGTGTGTGATTCAGTGTGTAATTGTGCATCATATAATTGAGTGGTAGAAATCACGGATCTATAAAAGCTATTGATTATTGAGTTGTATAAATCATGTATAAGAGGACCCTCTGTTCATCTTTCACTTTTCTCTCTTCCCTTCTTCTCGCCTTTCGTTCTGTCTTTTCTAGAGGTTCCTCCAGCTGGACCGTTTCCCTGGTGGGGTGGTGTTATCATTGGCGTCGTCGTCGTCATCGTCGTCATCATTATGATCGTCATCATGAGACAACTTATGAATGGACGATCCAGTCCTAAGAATGGAGTCGCTGCTGGCCGGTCATGCTTCAAAATCTGCAGGCCGACTCCACTCAGGCCTCAGGAGTGTGATCAAGTGTGATGGACCGTTGGTTGTACTGAGGTATGGCTCCATGTTCGGGACTTGGAGCCTTCTCAGTCGGTCGTCCCTCGTCGGTGCCAAAGAGGACACAGAGAGTGAATACATTTGAGATGAGATGAGATTTAATTTATTGTCAATGTACAGTACAGGTACAGTACAGTACAGCGAAAAGTGTTTTTGCTGTGATTTAAAGAAGGGATGGTGCATAAGTGCCTATATGGATGCACTTTATCAGCTTCCAGCTGATATTTTCAGCCGATTTTTCTTCTGAAAGCAAATATACACTAGAAAGGTCGCAATTTAAAAAAATTGCAAAGTGTGGTTGCCGCAGTGGCTTACATATGCCCCTCCCACTGATATTGCCAGCCAATTACAAGGTCAAGTTACCCCTGTGATCATGTGTAAGTATTTCGGAGGGGATTTATCCCCCCAAAATCATGTTTTGGCTACAAATGGTTACATTTTTCGCATTCGTGGCGCCCCCTATGGACGAAAAAAAAGCCCTCCCAGTAATCACCCCTGTGATCATGCGCAAGTAATTCGGAGGGTATTTATCCCCCAAAAATCATGTTTTTGCGACAAATGGTTACATTTTTCGCATTCGCGGCGCCCCCTATGGATGCAAATAGAATTGCTTTTGGCTTTTGGTTGATTAAACCACCTGCGACATTTGATTCAAATTTGGGATGGATTGGACATTCCGTTCCTGATTTGTGGCATTTTTTGTAATATAGGCCCCTCCTGCTAACTTCGGACGACGATTACGACCGAACGATACGCACTATCAAAATTCCGCCGTTCGAGCTTTCATCGGAAACGTCCAGAGATCATGTGTACCGATTTTTGTGAGATTTGGACAAAATATTTTATGACCTACGGTTCAAGAGTTATAAACCAAAACGTAAAGTGGGCTGTTATTGCGCCACCATGAGGCCGACCGATAACATTATACGTTGATTCATTTTAGTAATTATTATGAACCTACCCTCCAAGTTTTGTAACTTATAGTGCTTACAGTCTCCGAGGAAAAAATACTTGAATGTGATTTTTCACATTTTCCCATTCATGTCAATGGGGAAATTTTATTCACTAATAAATTCATATCAATTAAACTATACAACATTTATCTTAACAAAATACAAGCACATCCTTCCCGATGAAGCCGGTCAATTTGACATATGGCTCAAATGCGTACAGTCAAAACTGTGGGAGGGGTAGCAAATAAAATAAAAAGACTACTCCAGTGGAATAATATGCATGAATTAAAAAATTGCAAAGTGTGGTTGCCGCAGTGGCTTACATATGCCCCTCCCACTGATATTTCCAGCCAATTACAATGTCACGTCACCCCTGCGATCATGCGGATGGATTGGACATTCCGTTCGTGAATTATGGCATTTTTTGTAAAATAGGCCCCTCCTACTATCTTCGGACGACGATTACGGCTGAACGATACGCAGTACCAAAATTCTGCAGTTGGTGTTTTAATCGGATGGGTCCGGAGATCATGCGTGCCGATTTTTGTGAGATTTGGACAAAATCTATAGGAGGAGGAGCCAAAAGTGTGTTTTGGAGAAAATTCAAATTTTGCAGGATTTCTTTCTAGGTTGACAATGGGCGTGGCCTATATGTGGAAATGCATCATGACCCAAGGAATCCATGGAAAAATTAATTTTGATTTTACGACTTACGGTTCAAGAGTTATAGGGAAAAACGCAAAATCATGTTTCTGCAAGAAACGGTTACATTTTTCGCATTTGCGGCGCCCCCTATGGATGAAAATGGAATCGCTTTTGGCTTTTGGTTGATTAAACCACCCGCGACGTCTGGACATTCCGTTTCTTGATTTTAGGCATTTTTTGTAAAATAGACCCCTCCCACTAACTTCGGACGACGATTAAGGCCGAACGATACGGACAAAAAAAAATCAAAAAATCTGAAAAAAATTTAAACGCAGTCCGATAGGTCCAGAGATCATGTGTACTGATTTCTGTGAGATTCGGCCAAAATCTGTAGAATCAGAAAATAAAAGTGTGTTTTGAAGAAAATTCAAAATGGCGGAAAATCTATCCTAACACAAATGGGCGTGGCCTATATGGGGAGAGGCGTCATGACCCAAGGAATCCTGGGCAACAGTAATTTTGATTTTACAACCTATGGTTCAAGAGTTATAAGCCAAAACATAAAGTGGGCTTCCCCATTATAAGTCTATGGAGAACTAATTAATTAATCATCAATTAAACTATACAACGGATCTCTTAGCAAAATACAAGCACACGATTCCCGATGAAGCCGGTCGATTTGACATATGGCTCAAGTGTGTGCGGCAAAAACTGTGGGAGGAGTAGTGCGTCAAAGTATCCAACTGATCAATTACAATAGTCTGGTTGCCCTGTTAGGGCAACCACACTAATAACTAGAAAGGTCGCAATTTTAAAAAATTGCAAAGTGTGGTTGCCGCAGTGGCTTACATATGCCCCTCCCACTGATATTGCCAGCCAATTACAATGTCACGTCACCCCTGCGATCATGCGTAAGTAATTCGGAGGGGATTTATCCCCCAAAAATCATGTTTTTGCGACAAACGGTTACATTTCTCGCATTTGCGGCGCCCCCTATGGATGAAAATGGAATTGCTTTTTGTACTTGGTTGATTGAGCCACCCGCGACATGTGATTCAAATTTGGGATGGATCGGACATTCCGTTCGTGATTTATCTCATTTTTTGTAAAATAGGCCCCTCCTACTATCTTCGGACGACGATTACGGCCGAACGATACGCACTACCAAAATTCTGCAGTTGGTGTTTTAATCGGATGGGTCCGGAGATCATGTGTGCCGATTCTTGTGAGATTTGGACAGAATCTGTAGGAGGAGGAGCCAAAAGTGGGTTTTGGAGAAAATTCAAATTTGCAGAATTTTTTTCCCTGACGAAAATGGGCGTGACCTATATGTGGAAATGCATCATGACCCAAGGAATCCATGGAAAACATTTTTTTGATTTTACGACTTACGGTTCAAGAGTTATAGGGAAAAACGCAAAGTGGGATGTTATAGCGCCACCATGAGGCCGACTGATGTAATAATTCATTAAATTAATTTTAATAATTATTATGAACCTCCCCTTAGAGTGTTGTAACTGTAGCACTTACGATCTCCAAGAAAAAAATACTTGAATGGGAGTCGTTGCATTTTCCTATTATAAATCAATGTTAAATACATAATTAACTAATAAATTAATATCAATTAAACTATACAACATATCTCTTAACAAAATACAAGCACACCATTCCCGATGAAGCCGGTCAATTTGACATATGGCTTGAGTGTGTGCCGCAAAAACTGTGGGAGGAGTAGTGTGTCAAAGTTTTTTTGTTCAGGTACAATAAAACACTAGAAAGGTCGCAATTTTAAAAAATTGCAAAGTGTGGTTGCCGCAGTGGCTTACATATGCCCCTCCCACTGATATTGCTAGCCAATTACAATTTCAAGTCACACATGTGATCATGTGTAAGTATTGTAAGGGGTTAATGCCCCCAAAAATCATGTTTTTGCGACAAACGGTTACATTTCTCGCATTTGCGGCGCCCCCTATGGATGAAAATAGAATTGCTTTTGGTACTTGGTTGATTCAACCACCCGCAACATGTGATTCAAATGTGGGATGGATTGGACATTCCGTTCGTGATTTATGGCATTTTTTGTAAAATAAGCCCCTCCTACTATCTTCGGACGACGATTACGGCCGAACGATACGCACTACCAAATTTCTGCAGTTGGTGTTTTAATCGGATGGGTCCCGAGATCATGTGTGCCGATTTTTGTGAGATTTGGTCAAAATCTGTAGGAGGAGGAGGCAAAAGTGTGTTTTGGAGAAAATTCAAAATGGCGGAAAATCTATCATGACGCAAATGGGAGTGGCCTATATGGGGAGATGCGTCATAACCCAAGAAATCCAGGGGAAAAATAATTTTGATTTTACGACCTACGGTTCAAGAGTTATAAGCCAAAACGTAAAGTGGGCTGTTATAGCGCCACCATGAGGCCGACCGATAACATTATAAGTTAATTAATTTTAGTAAGTATTACGAATTATCCCTCCAAGTTTTGTAACTATAGCCCTTACAGTCTCTGAGGAAAAAATACTTGAATGTGATTTTTCGCACTTTCCCATTCATGTCAATGGGGAAATTTAAATCACTAATAAATTCATATCAATTAAACTATAGAACATTTCTCTTAACAAAGTACAAGCTATCGATTCCCGATTTTTCCGGTCAATTTGACATATGGCTCAAGTGCGTAGAGTCAAAACTGTGGGAGGAGTAGTAGTTTGAAATTTAGGGTTACTATAGAAAGAATAACTAGAAAGGTCGCAATTTAAAAAAATTGCAAAGTGTGGTTGCCGCAGTGGCTTACATATGCCCCTCCCACTGATATTGCCAGCCAATTGCAATGTCGCGTCACCCCTGCGATCATGCGTAAGTAATTCGGAGGGGATTTATCCCCCCAAAAATCATGTTTTTGCGACAAACGGTTACATTTCTCGCATTTGCGGCGCCCCCTATGAATGAAAATAGAATTGCTTTTGGTACTTGGTTCATTGAACCACCCGCGACATGTGATTCAAATTTGGGATGGATCGGACATTTCGTTCGTGATTTATGGCATTTTTTGTGATATAGGCCCCTCCCACTAACTCCGGACGACGATTACGGCCGAACGATACGCACTACCAAAATTCTGCAGTTGGTGTTTTAATCGGATGGGTCCCGAGATCATGTGTGCCGATTTTTGTGAGATTTGGACGACATATGTAGGAGGAGGAGCCAAAAGTGTGTTTTGGAGAAAATTCAAAATGGCGGAAAATCTATCATGACGCAAATGGGCGTGGCCTATATGGGGAGATGCGTCATGACCCAAGGAATCCAGGGAAAAAATAATTTTGATTGTACGACCTACGGTTCAAGAGTTATAAGCCAAAACGTAAAGTGGGCTGTTATAGCGCCACCATGAGGCCGACCGATAACATTATAAGTTAATTAATTTTAGTAAGTATTACGAATTATCCCTCCAAGTTTTGTAACTATAGCCCTTACAGTCTCTGAGGAAAAAATACTTGAATGTGATTTTTCGCACTTTCCCATTCATGTCAATGGGGAAATTTAAATCACTAATAAATTCATATCAATTAAACTATAGAACATTTCTCTTAACAAAGTACAAGCTATCGATTCCCGATTTTTCCGGTCAATTTGACATATGGCTCAAGTGCGTAGAGTCAAAACTGTGGGAGGAGTAGTAGTTTGAAATTTAGGGTTACTATAGAAAGAATAACTAGAAAGGTCGCAATTTTAAAAAATTGCAAAGTGTGGTTGCCGCAGTGGCTTACATATGCCCCTCCCACTGATATTGCCAGCCAATTACAATGTCACGTCACCCCTGCGATCATGCGTAAGTAATTCGGAGGGGAATTGTCCCCCAAAAATCATGTTTTTGCGACAAACGGTTACATTTCTCGCATTTGCGGCGCCCCCTATGGATGAAAATGGAATTGCTTTTGGTACTTGGTTGATTCAACCACCCGCGACATGTGATTCAAATTTGGGATGGATTGGACATTCCGTTCGTGATTTATGGCATTTTTTGTGAAATAGGCCCCTCCTACTATCTTCGGACGACGATTACGGCCGAACGATACGCACTACCAAAATTCTGCAGTTGGTGTTTTAATCGGATGGGTCCGGAGATCATGTGTGCCGATTTTTGTGATATTTGGACAAAATCTGTAGGAGGAGGAGCAAAAAGTGTGTTTTGGAGAAAATTCAAAATGGCGGAAAATCTATCATGACGCAAATGGGCGTGGCCTATATGGGGAGATGCGTCATGACCCAAGGAATCCAGGGAAAAAATAATTTTGATTTTACGACCTACGGTTCAAGAATTATAAGCCAAAACGTAAAGTGGGCTGTTATAGCGCCACCATGAGGCCGACCGATAACATTATAAGTTAATTAATTTTAGTAAGTATTACGAATTATCCCTCCAAGTTTTGTAACTATAGCCCTTACAGTCTCTGAGGAAAAAATACTTGAATGTGATTTTTCGCACTTTCCCATTCATGTCAATGGGGAAATTTAAATCACTAATAAATTCATATCAATTAAACTATAGAACATTTCTCTTAACAAAGTACAAGCTATCGATTCCCGATTTTTCCGGTCAATTTGACATAGGGCTCAAGTGCGTACAGTCAAAATTGTGGGAGGAGTAGTAGTTTGAAATTTAGGGTTACTATAGAAAGAATAATAATAATAAAGTGTTACAATTACAATAGTCTGGTTGCCCTTTAGGGCAACCACACTAACTAGAAAGGTCGCAATTTTAAAAAATTGCAAAGTGTGGTTGCCGCAGTGGCTTACATATGCCCCTCCCACTGATATTGCCAGCCAATTGCAATGTCGCGTCACCCCTGCGATCATGCGTAAGTAATTCGGAGGGGATTTATCCCCCCAAAAATCATGTTTTTGCGACAAACGGTTACATTTCTCGCATTTGCGGCGCCCCCTATGAATGAAAATAGAATTGCTTTTGGTACTTGGTTCATTGAACCACCCGCGACATGTGATTCAAATTTGGGATGGATCGGACATTTCGTTCGTGATTTATGGCATTTTTTGTGATATAGGCCCCTCCCACTAACTCCGGACGACGATTACGGCCGAACGATACGCACTACCAAAATTCTGCAGTTGGTGTTTTAATCGGATGGGTCCCGAGATCATGTGTGCCGATTTTTGTGAGATTTGGACGACATATGTAGGAGGAGGAGCCAAAAGTGTGTTTTGGAGAAAATTCAAAATGGCGGAAAATCTATCATGACGCAAATGGGCGTGGCCTATATGGGGAGATGCGTCATGACCCAAGGAATCCAGGGAAAAAATAATTTTGATTGTACGACCTACGGTTCAAGAGTTATAAGCCAAAACGTAAAGTGGGCTGTTATAGCGCCACCATGAGGCCGACCGATAACATTATAAGTTAATTAATTTTAGTAATTATTATGAACCTCCCCTCCAAGTTTTGTAACTATAGCCCTTACAGTCTCTGAGGAAAAAATACTTGAATGTTATTTTTCGCACTTTCCCATTCATGTCAATGGGGAAATTTAAATCACTAATAAATTCATATCAATTAAACTATACAACATTTCTCTTAACAAAATACAAGCTATCGATTCCCGATGAAGCCGGTCAATTTGACATATGGCTCAAGTGCGTACAGTCAAAACTGTGGGAGGAGTAGTAGTTTGAAATTTAGGGTTACTATAGAAAGAATAACTAGAAAGGTCGCAATTTTAAAAAATTGCAAAGTGTGGTTGCCGCAGTGGCTTACATATGCCCCTCCCACTGATATTGCCAGCCAATTACAATGTCACGTCACCCCTGCGATCATGTGTAAGTAGGGGATTTATCCCCCAAAAACGTTTTTTGCACCATACGGTTACATTTTTGGCATTTGCGGCGCCCCCTATGGATGAAAATGTAATTGCTTTTGGCTTTTGGTTGATTGAACCACCCGCGACATGTGATTACAATTTGGGATGGATCGGACATTCTGTTCGTGATTTATGGCATTTTTTGTAAAATAGGCCCCTCCTACTAACTTCGGAAGCCGATTACAGCCGAACGATACGCACTATCAAAATTCCGCCGTTCGAGTTTTCATCGGAAAGGTCCAGAGATCACGTGTACAGATTTTTGTGAGATTTAGACAAAATCTGTAGGAGGAAAAGCAAAAAGTGTGTTTTGGACAAAATTCAAAATGGCGGAAAATCTATCATGACGCAAATGGGCGTGGCCTATATGGGGAGATGCGTCATGACCCAAGGAAGCCAGGGAAAAATAATTGTGATTTTACGACCTACGGTTCAAGAGTTATAAGCCAAAACGTAAAGTGGGCTGTTATAGCGCCACCATGAGGCCGACCGATAACATTATAAGTTAATTAATTTTAGTAATTATTATGAACCTACCCTTTTGTAACTATAGCCCTTACAGTCTCCGAGGAAAAAATACTTGAATGTTATTTTTCGCACTTTCCCATTCATGTCAATGGGGAAATTTAAATCACTAATAAATTCATATCAATTAAACTATATAACATTTCTCTTAAAAAAATACAAGCACACCATTCCCGATGAAGCCGGTCAATTTGACATATGGCTCAAGTGCGTACAGTCAAAACTGTGGGAGGAGTAGTGATACAAAGTTTAGGGTTACTCCAGTAAATGAAACTAGAAAGGTCGCAATTTTAAAAAATTGCAAAGTGTGGTTGCCGCAGTGGCTTACATATGCCCCTCCCACTGATATTGCCAGCCAATTACAATGTCACGTCACCCCTGCGATCATGCATAAGTAATTCGGAGGGGAATTATACCCCAAAAATCATGTTTTTGCGACAAACGGTTACATTTCTCGCATTTGCAGCGCCCCCTATGGATGAAAATCTAATTGCTTTTGGTACTTGGTTGATTCAACCACCCGCGACATGTGATTCAAATTTGGGATGGATTGGACATTCCGTTCGTGATTTGTGGCGTTTTTTGTAAAGTAGGCCCCTCCTGCTAACTTCGGACGACGATTACGGCCGAACGATATGCACTATCAAAATTCCGCCGTTCGAGTTTTCATCGGAAAGGTCCGGAGATCATGTGTACAGATTTTTGTGAGATTTGGACAAAATCTGTAGGAAGAAAAGCAAAAAGTGTGTTTTGGATCAAATTCAAAATGGCGGAAAATCTATCATGACGCAAATGGGCGTGGCCTATATGGGGAGATGCGACATGACCCAAGAAATCTAGGGAAAAAATATTTTGATTTTACGACCTACGGTTCAAGAGTTATAAGCCAAAACGTAAAGTGGGCTGTTATAGCGCCACCATGAGGCCGACCGATAACATTATAAGTTAATTAATTTTAGTAATTATTATGAACCTCCCCTCCAAGTTTTGTAACTATAGCCCTTACAATCTCCGAGGAAAAAATACTTGAATGTTATTTTTCGCACTTTCCCATTCATGTCAATGGGGAAATTTAAATCACTAATAAATTCATATCAATTAAACTATATAACATTTCTCTTAAAAAAATACAAGCACACCATTCCCGATGAAGCCGGTCAATTTGACATATGGCTCAAGTGCGTACAGTCAAAACTGTGGGAGGAGTAGTGATACAAAGTTTAGGGTTACTCCAGTAAATGAAACTAGAAAGGTCGCAATTTTAAAAAATTGCAAAGTGTGGTTGCCGCAGTGGCTTACATATGCCCCTCCCACTGATATTGCCAGCCAATTACAATGTCACGTCACCCCTGCGATCATGTGTAAGTAATTCGGAGGGGATTTATCCCCCAAAAATAATGTTTTTGCACCATACGGTGACACTTTTTGGCATTTGCGGCGCCCCCTATGGATGAAAATAGAATTGCTTTTGGAACTTGGTTGATTGAACCACCCGCGACATGTGATTACAATTTGGGATGGATGGGACATTCTGTTCGTGATTTATGGCATTTTTTGTAAAATAGGCCCCTCCTACTATCTTCGGACGACGATTACGGCCGAACGACACGCACTACCAAAATTCTGCAGTTGGTGTTGTAATCGGATGGGATTTTTGTGAGATTTGGACAAAATCTGTAGGAGGAGGAGCCAAAAGTGTGTTTTGGAGAAAATTCAAAATGGCGGAAAATCTATCATGACGCAAATGGGCGTGGCCTATATGGGGAGATGCGTCATGACCCAAGGAAGCCAGGGAAAAAATAATTTTGATTTTACGACCTACGGTTCAAGAGTTATAAGCCAAAACGTAAAGTGGGCTGTTATAGCGCCACCATGAGGCCGACCGATAACATTATACGTTGATTAATTTTAGTAATTATTATGAACCTACCCTCCAAGTTTTGTAACTATAGTGCTTACAGTCTCTGAGGAAAAAATACTTGAATGTGAGAAAATGCGAAAAATCGCATTTTCCCATTCATGTCAATGGGGAAATTCTATTCACTAATAAATTCATATCAATTAAACTATACAACATTTCTCTTAAAAAAATACAAGCACATCCTTCCCGATGAAGCCGGTCAATTTGAGATATGGCTCAAGTGCGTACAGTCAAAACAGTGGGTGGAGTAGTGCGTCAAAAAAAAGGTTACTCCAGTAAAAAGAAATAAAGTGTTACGATTACAATAGTCTGGTTGCCCTGTTAGGGCAACCACACTAATAAAGTGTTACGATTACAATAGTCTGGTTGCCCTGTTAGGGCAACCACACTAACTAGAAAGGTCGCAATTTTAAAAAATTGCAGAGTGTGGTTGCCTCAATCCCCAATATAGGACCCTCCCAGTAATTTCTTAATCATGCTTTCATGTTGCACCACTTCTGTTTTCCCATGCTGTCAAAATCCTGTCATTTATAAATGTAAGTGAGCACTATACTAACAAATCAAATTCTACTACCCAATCTGTAGCCATCCAATCAGCGATTGGGTTCCACCATTGTATCAAATATCCCTGCTTCTTGCCTGTCATCTTGTCATTGTCCTTTCAGTCAGCATCCAATCACCTCCTCCATCTCCAGCCGCACCTCAGTGCTGGAGGTAGTTCATCTGCACTGTCAGATGCATGGGCAGGGGGATTGCTCTCCTATTGATGTTTATTTCAAATCGGTGTGATTTCTTCTTTTATTGAAATGTATTTAATACACAAAATGACTTTACAAGGTTGTCATACGGACAGACACAGACAGTGTCCAAGATCTACTGGTATTGTCGCTCATTGTTCTGCCTAAATTGACCACATTAAGAAGAGCTCCACCATTTCACACATAGTAAAGGATTTGTCTTGTTCCAGCATTCAGCAACTGTCCTCGACCGTTTCAGTGTCAAATAGTGATTCTTATATGGACCAATGCACTGAATGCAGTAATGTTGTTTGAAAAAGCAATCAATGAACATGTTTACTCAAAAATGACCAGATGTTTTTTGTAGGTCTCAAAATACAAATTTCGAACCTTATTGTTCTCATGTGAATTAGTGTTGTGGGTAAATAAGACTGTACCCTGTTTATATAGTAATTGGTTAACATATCAGAAGTTATCTTGTACCATGTCTTCTGTTCGTAGCATGAACCAAAATATGCACACATCTGGTAACATACTCACAATAAAAGCATGTCAGCCATTACCAGTGAGAAAATACCTGTAGTAATGTATGACTAAAAGATTAAGTACTTTATTTTTCCATCTTAAGAATATATGAATTACCTTGTAATTCATTTTGTATAGGGTTATACTTTGTGTGTATATATGTGTATGGGCTTATGCAATAATGACATAGCATTTATTCCAAAGTTAACATTTTTGTCCAGCTTCAGTTTTGATGAACCCTTCCGATTGTGAATAGTAATTTCAAAAGAACCCAAAACACATCTGTATTCATTGTAAATATTTAGACAAAATAATTACCAAACATATAGATTCACATTTCAAACACATAGTAAAAATATAGATTCACATTTCAAACACATAGTAAAAATAAGTAGAGACAAAGCACAGCAGATATAGTTTAAACAGTTTATTAACAAAAATGTATTATTTGTACCTTTATTGAAAGCAACACTATTTTATATATATATATATATATATATATATATATATATATATGGTTGTATTTAAAGGTTATATATAATGGTAAGTATAATAATGCCAGTAAACCGTTTGTTTTATTATCGATATATTATGTTATTGACGTTATAATGGTTAATGTTACTACTATTATCAAAAGTTATATTCTAACCTTTTACTAAATTAAACATTTTCCAGAGTGAAGCAAAAAACCTGCCTCCTATTTCAGCCAATTTAGGAGTGCACAGGGAAAAATTCTTGCACCGACCCCTTTGTTAAAAAGGCGATCAAGCACGCTCCTGGAAAATATATTCTACAAACAAGCTAATAAATCTAACTTTCTGAAAGATAGGTAAAAACTATAGGGTTGCAACTATATTGAGAAAATGTATTAGTATAATTAAGCACTTAAGCCTATTAAAGGTAATTTATTTTATTAATACATTTAAAGTTTAGAATTATTTTAACCATGTTATGATTATTAATCTCCTAAACTACTTTAGTCCAATAGTGTTACAGCCCTAAAAACAAATGGTGAGTAAAACATTATGACATCTAAAAAAAATCCTGAAAAGTAGAAAAGGTTAAAGGCAGAAAGATTCAAACATCTGTCAGTGCTGTAGCATCACTCAGCAGCTTCTGAAAAACAGAGAAAGAAGTGTTAGTTTTTTCCAAACACAAATGGTTCACAATCAACATGAATGCAATGGTATTCGCATGAAGAAACAAATTATTTAGTTACTATTTACCGATGAAAAACAGAAAAGTGTTAACGACAAAATAAGGCAGTAATAAGAATTATACTCTCAAATCTTACATTTACCATCAAAAGGTCAATAATAATAATAATAATACATTCGGAAACTTGTCCTCACAGGTTAAACTGTGAAAAACCGTTAAACCTTGAAAAGCACATTAGTAATGTCACAAAAATATCTTTTTACCACCTAAGAAACATTGCAAGAGTCAGACCTTTCCTCTCATTGGAGGACCCTGTATAGACCATCTACAACTAATCAAAAATGCAGCAGCCAGAATTGTAACAAACACCAGGACCACATTATCCCACTACTATAAATAAAGATTATTATTACTATTATATTTTCTCATCGGACACCAGAGCATGGTCACCGTCTGGCTATGAAGAACATAACCGGTGCGAAAACATGTCTGTGGAGCGTGTCAGATGAAACGTGTTGCGGTGGTTATCATTATATTTTCTCATCGGACACCAGAGCATGGTCACCGTCTGGCTATGAAGAACATAACCGGTGCAAAAACATGTCTGTGGAGCGTGTCAGATGAAACGTGTTGCGGTGGTTATCATTATATTTTCTCATCGGACACCAGAGCATGGTCACCGTCTGGCTATGAAGAACATAACCGGTGCGAAAACATGTCTGTGGAGCGTGTCAGATGAAACGTGTTGCGGTGGTTATTATTATTATATTTTCTCATCGGACACCAGAGCATGGTCACCGTCTGGCTATGAAGAACATAACCGGTGCGAAAACATGTCTGTGGAGCGTGTCAGATGAAACGTGTTGCGGTGGTTATCATTATTATATTTTCTCATCGGACACCAGAGCATGGTCACCGTCTGGCTATGAAGAACATAACCGGTGCGAAAACATGTCTGTGGAGCGTGTCAGATGAAACGTGTTGCGGTGGTTATCATTATATTTTCTCATCGGACACCAGAGCATGGTCACCGTCTGGCTATGAAGAACATAACCGGTGCGAAAACATGTCTGTGGAGCGTGTCAGATGAAACGTGTTGCGGTGGTTATCATTATTATATTTTCTCATCGGACACCAGAGCATGGTCACCGTCTGGCTATGAAGAACATAACCGGTGCGAAAACATGTCTGTGGAGCGTGTCAGATGAAACGTGTTGCGGTGGTTATTATTATTATTCTCGCTCCTATGCCACCAAAATGTGGTACGCCCTACCAACAGTCATTAAGACATGCGAATCCCTTGACTCCTTCAAAACCGCTCTCAAAGGGCACCTACGGACGGCTGCAATTCGAAACTGGCCCCTGTAAAATCGGAATCCCTCAAACACGGACGCAAGGACAACACAAGAGACGGTCACGGCCACACAGCCAACTCAAGGTACGGCCACTGAGCCGACTTGGGGACCCTACGCAAGGACAACACAAGAGACGGTCACGGCCACACAGCCAACTCAAGGTACGGCCACTGAGCCGACTTGGGGACCCAACACAAGGACAACACAAGAAATGGTCACGGCCACACAGCCAACTCAAGGTACAGCCACTGAGCCGACTTGGGGACCCAACGCAAGGACAACACAAGAGACGGTCACGGCCACACAGCCAACTCAAGGTACGGCCACTGAGCCGACTTGGGGACCCAACACAAGGACAACACAAGAAATGGTCACAGCCACACAGCCAACTCAAGGTACGGCCACGGAGCCGACTTGGGGACCCAACGCAGCTCCTCCAGGGAAATCAAACAAATGAATGGAGCTGAACTTGAATCCCCCCCACCAATCAATCAATCAATCATATTTTCTCATCGGACACCAGAGAATCGTGTGGCTTCACTACTCATGTTCGGAGGATAATACGCAATACACAGGATTGTGGTAGCTGTAGTAAGTACGCAGCACTCCAGACTGTAGACATTGCTGTGGTCTGGAGATGTACATGTGATCCAACAGCGTGTTCTTGTCTGTGGTCGCCTCCTTGATGAGTTGTGCATATCCTCTGGAGTCTAGCAGCCTGCTTATGGGCCCACCAAAAGTGGGCCCTTGAAGTAGATCTTCATTAAAATCTCCACAGAGTACGATGGGATGGTGGTCCATAATTTCTAAGCCGTCCAGGAGGGCCTTCAGGTTGTCCAGGAACGGGTCACCGTAACCTGGTGGTCTGTACACCGCAGCGATCAGAAGCTTGACAGGGGACTCGATCTTGACGACCACAAACTCCATGTTTGTCACATTGAAAATGTTCCGCCTTTCACTAGCCTGGAAATGGTCCTTCACATACACAGCCACACCTCCGCCGTTCTGTTCTGCACGGTCAGGGTTGCTTGCGTATGACACGTGTCTGTTGCGGCTGAACATGGTGTACCCATCCAATTGCAGACCGTCATCCACAACAGAGCCAGTGAGATGAGTTTCTGTCAAGCACAGGACATCTGCAAGTGGAAATTCGTGATGTTGCCTGATGTCCTGAATGTGAGCCCGTAAGCTTTGCGTGTTGTGATGGACAATCGTCAGCGTTTGCGCTTGGCCCATCCTCTCTCGAAAATGCAACAGTGGCATGACACTGTCCAGTGAGGCGGTCTTCATGGATTCCAGGGCGGCTGTGATATCCGGATCAGCGTAGATTTTCTTCTCATCAAAGTCGATGATGTGCAATCCTTGCAATGACGTTGTCCTACTGAGGGCAACGTAGGCCATGCCTGGTTGGAAGATCCGTTTCAGGGAAACCACGGCGGATTGCGTAGTCATGCCTTGGACTTTGTGAGCTGTGCAAGCATATGCCAACTTGATGGGAAATTGCCTGCGAATCACTTTCTGGTCACTCAGGTATTCCTCCACCCTTATGATGTGCACTTGCTTAGCGCCAGGTGTAGTTCTGCGATATTTCAGCCCGGCATCAGGCTTGTCTAGCAGAAGCCAAAGCTTGGCTACCGTAGTGCCGTCCTGCTTCACCAGATACTCGACACTATCGATCTTGCCAAATGTCCCGTTGACAAGGCCATCTTCCACATCTATGTTCCTGATGATCATGACAGGGGCGCCTTCCGCAACTTGCAAATTGTCAAGAAGGTCCTTTTGCTGTCCTGTACAGGCTCTGTTAAGACGAGTCATCTGGTGATTCCGCTCATCTCTCCTGTAGTCTTCTGCAGGTATGTCAACGATGTGGGTGTGGAGCTCAGACAAGGACTTGTTGTTGTGTGCCGCAACTTCTTTGTTGGTTGCGAAGATGTGCACAACATCCTTGGGACAAAGGTGACGCTCAGTCACTCTCTGAGCAAGAAGATCTTTGTCTGCAACACTCAGCGGATCCTTCTTCCCTTTGACTCTCAGCCGATTGAGAAGTTCTGCGTAGGGCACATCATCTTTCTGTCGCATGATCTCCGTCAACGTGATCATCTGAAAGTGTTCGTGCAAAAGGTCCGGTTTGCATTCCTCGAGCACGCAGAGCGGTTTCCCTTGTGACGTTGGAGGGAGCTGGTGAAAGTCACCTACTGCAAGCACAGACATGCCTCCGAATGGCATCTTGCTGCCTTTAATCTCTTGCAGTCTCCAGTGGACGAAGGCAAACAAGTCTTTGGAAATCATCGACACCTCATCAATGACGATGATCTGCGCATTCCCCAGCTTCGCTCGCATGTCATCCAATCTATTTCCCAAGCCTGTGTAGGGGGGTTTGAGGCTTCTTGGCAACTTCAACAGGGAGTGCAGAGTGTTCCCTGAGATGTTGTATGCTGCAGTTCCAGTGAACGCAGACAGCAGCACTGTGGGCGTAGATGGATCAGTGTCTTCAAACAGTCTGGGGAGTCGACGGAGAATTCTTGTTCCCTCACCGTAGACGCACCTTATCAGGTGTGATTTGCCAGTTCCAGCACCTCCAGTGACAAAGTAAAAGAACGGGTCGGGGTTCTGCTCGTTCACGCTCTTCAAGCACCAGTCACGTACAGAGTGAAAGATGGAGGCTTGTGTCTGGTTGAGGTTTCGACACATAGTGAGCAGATGATCCAGGCTCACCTGTGGGGCCGATACAGCAACATGTGTAATATTAGGCACGTCTTGAGCACTGAACTCTGGCACGTCGTCTCGTTCCTCATCATCCAGCGGAATTTCATCTTGTTGGGCAAGACATTCCAATCGATCAAGCTCATTTTCTGCTGCAAGGTCGGCCCACGCGTCTTCAGCAGGGCCATTCTTCAGGAACTCCTCCATGGCTTCTTCGATCGATTCACTGTGTTTCTCGAACTTCTTCCTGTTCCTAGCAACAATTATATTGGCTCCCCAAACCTCATCTGTTCCAGGTAATCTCACAGACGCGTTGTGGTAGAACTCTGTGTAGGATGGGAAGGTTTCGGTTTTCAGCGATGTTTGGTAGCGATGGGGAAGGTAGACTTTAAGCAGGGTGCCATAGTATTTTTCGGGTTCCTTCTGTTCCGAAAATTTCGCATATCTGATGACTGCGGGGTAGCCAACCTTTTTGCGCTTCCTCATGGTTCCCATGTTGTCGGCGAGCTTTACGCAATCCCGCTGTTTAGCTTAGTCACCGTACACAACCCTGTAGTCGGATGCAAATTCAGCTAGACACATGTTGTCAAACTCGGGGGATTTGGGTCTGGCATTGTATCTGTCCAGACATCCTGTCATCCATACGTGTTCTGAATCGTCTGGTCTTTTCTGCAGCGTGCTGAGCGGGAGGCTCATTCTCATGGCATTGTCATCCGTGGGGAGGAAGATAACTTGCCGGGAGCATTTCTTCAAATGCAAACTGCAAGTCCGGGCGACTGCCTCCTGTGCGCTAACCTGTCTGTTTTTGACATAGGAGTGAACCAGTTGGTTCATTGCATCTCTCTCGCTCACTTTCGTGGGGTCTATTCCAACCACTACTTGCTTGAGAAGTTCGCCCATCTCACTTTCGGCCTTGGATATGTAGGACAGCATGTAGGAGATGCAGACATAGTGGTCCAGGACAAACTGGATATCCATGTTCGCATTCCAGGCCTTCAGCAAAACTGGGTTGTAGTTATTCACAAAGCCGTCCTTCACTCCACGCTTCATCAAGAGGACATGTGTCTTCCTCATGGCTTCAAGAGAGGCATTGTACTCTTCCCGAGTCAAATTGCACTTTGCCAGCAAGTCCGCTAGGTCAGTCACTTCTGATGTGCCATCAATCAGCATATCAAACAGTGGTTTGAGTTTGGCCATAGCAGCTTGCGTCTGTGCCGTCCGTTTTTTGCCTAAGCCTTTTGCACCGTCCTTTGCCTCCTTTCTTGCACTCTTATTTGCTGCATCATTTCCAGCCGTTGCGCCATCATCCAAATCTTTTTCAAGTTCTTCCTGAATTGGATCAACTGGCGTCGGGTTTGTGATCCACGTTTTGTCCACTGGTGGTCTTGGGAATCCAAACCTGCATGTCTTGTGACCTTTCCTACACGATTTGGTATGGTTTCTGCTGTGCATCTGAACCTCTGTGACAATTTTGTAGAGTATGGGATCTTCGTTCGGATCAGGCAGCTGGCACTTAATGTAGCGGTCTGCAAACTCGCAAATCTTCTCGTCTGAGTCTTCTCCATATACGGGGGCGTCGGCTATCCACATTAAACAATGCAAATGGGGGGACCCTCGTGCTTGATATTCCACGCGATGTAACCAATCGATGACGCGTCCAATTGGAAGAGCCTCCTTATCAAACAGCACGTTTCTATAATACGAACTAACTCGCTTGTCAAATATGCGCATGGTCGTCACTGCATTGCTTCTGAGGATGTCGCATTTGTCATTCCAGTCCAGCTTGTCGAAGTCCACTATTTGGCCTTGCTGTGCTTTGATTGCCTTTATAACCTCCGGCCATCTGAACTCTGCAGCACTTATGGTCAAAAAGAAGGTGGGTGGACCTATCTGACGGACCATGGCAAACAAATCCAACATGGTCTTCTGCCAGTAAGCTGGAGTCCCCCTCATTGGCGACATGAATCTTGTTGCGTCGCGGTTTTTGACCAGTCGCTCGACTTCAGACTTGTTCTGCAACATCTTGTTGTTGATCCGGCGACCATCTTTGGTTTTGGGTTTGCCTTTTCTCAAATAGATTGAGATGGTGTTTTTTGCCAAGTGTGTCTCTGAGACAAACTGTGCAAAGAAGAGATAGGTTTGGTCTCTTGCAAAACGTGCGTCAACACCGAAAAGTCTCGCGTTGAAGTACCTGCTTGGGGACAGTTTGACCCTTCTCTTCCGATCAAACGTGTTCTCTCCAGTGGGAAACAATGTCGGGAAGGCCTTTGCTTCGAGGTTAGGGACTGTGCTGTAGCTGACAGGCTTGTTTCCTTCCGCTGGGGCTATGGTGAATATGCCATCTCCATATGTCATCATGTCCTGCCCAATGTCGTCCGGTTGCAGGCAACTGTCTAGGCCATGTCCAGGTCTCAGCACATCTTGCTCATCCTCAGCACTGGGTGGATGCTGATCCACTGTCCGTGATGAGTCGAGAGCTTCCGTAGAATCAGCCACTTCCATCATTTCGGCCTCATCACAACTGTCCATGCCGTCGTCTGTGGCCGTCTGTTCAGAAGCGGGTAGTTCTTCAAGCGGGTCTACCACAGCTTCACCACTGATGTCGTCCTCGTCTCGGATTGTGATGTTCCTGTAGTCGGGGTGTGTCTCGATGAGTTTCCTCAGAGCCAAAACTACATTCCTCACATTGACAGTGTGAAACAAATGATGGCCTTTGTACCGCAGACGTCGCTTCAGCTTCACTCTGTACAAACCAGATGAGTCGAGCCTTCTGGGTAAGGCGTTTATGGTGGTTTCCACGTTTGATGGTACACACACCACAGCACCATGTACAGCTCCTTGTTTGCCTTTAGGGAGAGTGAGAATCTTGGCAAATGGGATGTCTAATGCGGTCATTTGTCTTTCCAGAACATTCAGTTGGCAAAGCTCTGGAGGAATGGCTGCTAGCTCCAAGTTGTTTGCAACAGCTATGTCTGGCATTCTTCCTGCTAGTACAATTCTGTGACAGCATTTACATATCCACTCTCTATGTCTTTCTTTGGGTACAGTGCACTCGTCTGGGCCTCCGCATTCATGGTCACAGAAATGAACGTATTTTCCAGTCAAGCATGCTGCAACTACGTCAGGGTTTGTCTTGTACTTTTCCCGATGACAAGGGTCCACTTGACCAGAGAACAGCGCCCGGTGGCACGTTGTGCACACAAATGTTGGTCCATCTTCTATGTCTGCATGGAATTTCGCTATACAGCAGTCTTGGAGCTGCTTTTCTTGTAAATCTTTCCGTGCTTCATTTTCAACGCGCCTATCTTCTGCTTCAACGCGCCTCTTGTTGTCTTCAACGCGCAATCTGAGCTGCACTCGACATAACTCAATGTACCTTCTTTTTAATTTCAAGGCTTGGCGGATGTCACGGCGCATCTTGAAGAACGCGTCCGATTTGCATTTGTGGTCCATGTAGAACTTCATGTGTTTCCTGACCTTTTCTTTGAACGCCTCATCTGTATTGTACCTAATTTTGTTATTAGCCTTCAGCTTCCCTCTGAACGCCTCATCTGTATTGTACCTAATTTTGTTATTAGCCTTCCGCTTCCCTCTGAACGCCTCATCTGTCTTATACCTCCTGTTGTCATAATCCTTCTGTTTCTGCTGTTTCTTCCCTCTAAAATCCAGATCTACACTGTATTTTCTTCCAAAGTATGCACTCCTGTGTCCTTTTTGCTTAGCCCTGAATTCTACATCTATGATGCACCTCTTTGCTTTGTACATCTTGATATACTCCTTCTTCCTGGCCCTAATATCTTCAATTGTGTTTGTGCGTTTTCTAGTCGTTAGTTTCTGTGAATCGGTTTTTCTCCTGAGTTGTTTTCGTTGCTGGCTTTTGGTCTGTTTGTGAAAAGTGTCAGATGAAGTGGTGGACCTCACTTGTGTGGATGATGAAATGCCTGACTGCAGAGAAGGCTTGGTGTTTGATGGCCCAGTGTTTGTTTCATGCCTGCTAGTTGAGGGTGACGGGGCATTTGTCTGTACAAATGTCACTGGCATGAAGTCAAACTGCAATCTGTCAATTGGTATGGAATGTACGCTGGCAGTTAGATGGTCAATTTTAGCAATTAGATCATCCAAGTGAGTGAAAGTCATCATTACTGCTGTTCCTCTTTTCCACGGAGCTAAAGGTAGGCCATCAGCATTTCTGCTGTGCGGGTCAAACATGCCATATCTTCCCGACGCGTCTCTAAATACAGCAATTGTGTATGGCGATACAGTAAGCAGTGCATGTGTCACATCTGCAGACAAACACTGGAGTCTTGCATGAAGATTCAGCAACCAATGCTGCCGTCTAGTATCTCCTGCTTCTCTCATGTATCCCGTCTCCACATTCGATTTGATCACAGAGTAGTGATTGTGTTCCGTTTCCACATCGAGAGGCGTTTCCTCCATCGACAGGAATTTGCTCTGAAACAGGTTCCGTCTTTTTAGTCTATTGATTGTTCTTCTATACAGACGGTCGCCCATGTCCAGTATCTTGTTGAGATCATCCCTCCTCAACTCAAGTCCCTCATTTTGCTGTGCCAGAAATGTGAGAGCCATGCATGTACACTGCTTATTCCTTGAAAAAGTGGGATATAAATTATGATCCTGGCTTCTGGATGCTTGCACAGAGATCACAGCAGGTGGTTGAACGAGTGGTTCATGCACAGGGTCCCTGTTGGAAAGGTCAATGGCATGCACACCGCCGTCTTGTTCATTAACTTCATGACGCCGAGCTTTTTTGGGAGAAGGCTGCACGAGTGGAGAAATTGTCTCCTGTTTCTTCTCATCGACTTCCTCGACTGAAGCGCTACCGTTTGGTGATTGTGAAAGGTTGGCCTTAGCAGGGCTATTAGCCCAGAATTTCTTTTTAGCCGCAGATCTCTGCTTCGGACGAGGCATGATGTCACAATGTTATGTGACAAAATAATAAGTGTGTTTAAAAATCACAATTCACCTGTAAATATGCAGTCTATAACTCTAATCAAGAATTGACTTACTTACCGTTAAATATATGTAGTTTCCAACTAACTAAGAATGAACTTACTTACCGTTAAATATATGTAGTCTCTAACTAACCAAGAATGAAATTACTTACCGTTACTATATGTAGTCTCTAACTAACCAAGAATGAACTTTCTTACCGTTATATATGAAGTCACTGGTGTAGCTGTTCAGACCTGATGACCTAAGCAGTAAAACAAATATAGTTCAGACTAGAGACTACATTTTGACTTGTTTCATTGTCTTTTAGATAACAGTGGAAAAGTACAATTGGAGTGAAGCAATATGTTAATGTTTACTGAAGGTTCTGTAATTCTGTAAACCACAGAATAGAGCATGATATGCAATGACACTCATTTGAAATAGGAAAAATTAGAATAGCAATGTGGTATTATAACACAAAAAAGCAACCCCAGTGACAAACTGAATTTAGTATTGCAACCACTAACTAACGTTACCATTTATTTCTAAGAGTCGGAAGGTAACATTTTTAAAATGTGTGGACACAGGACGCAATTAAAGTGGTGAAGTGTTGAAAGCTAATAACATGTAGTGGCATGGAGGTGTCAGTAGACGTCACATAAGGTCAATGTCCAACATCAATCACCGTGGTTTGTTAATTAGCAGAGTTAAATTTAACGGTATTTAGGCGACATATTTAATGACCTCCATGTAAGTTATGTGAAGTCCATAAGATGGTCACATAGGTCATCAATTTCACCATAACACTGCCATGCTGGAGTGACAGAGTGTGAGTGAGCAAGTGGCCAAGATTTTTGGTATTTGAATTTTGCTTTAGGATTCTTTACAATTAACTGAATGATGTCAAAGAAGTGTCCATTTGCTAACAATACAAAAGTATGCAAGTGACAAACCTAGTGACGGACCAGTCCGGGTCACCACAGGCTGTGGTGACCAGTGACAGCTGTCTCCCTCTCTGGAACTGTATTTCACACACACACACACACACACACACACACACACACACACACACACACACACACACACACACACACACACACACACACACACACACACACACACACACACACACACACACTTAGAGTACAGTATAACCATATAGTATATCATTATTACATGGGTCTTCACAGTGATGTAAATAGGTTTTCAATGTAATAGGTCCTGGGACTCAGGGGTGGTCTGTTAGATGGGTCCCAGGGACATTTGATGAGTCCTACTTCAACAATGTTAGAGTACAGTACTGCAGTGCTTGTCAAAGTGGGGTCCAGAAACCCCCAGGGGTCCTTGAGGGAGTTCCAGGGGGTCCCCAGCTAAAAGATATAGACTGGAAGCAGATGGTCCCTTGTATCTGTATATCTGAGAACGTACACATGGCCGCTGGGTCCATTTGGTTCATTTGTACACAGAGTTAAATTGACATTGGTTTTACAATATAGATTGGGGTGCCAGAGAAATAGAAATGTCATTAAATGGGGGTCCAAGCCAAGGCCTAATACATGCCAGTTTGACATCTATTAGGCCTGGGACTAGGTTGACATGTATTGGACCCCAGATCCTTGAAATTCAAATAATTGAGAATCACTGATCCATACGAATCTTGTATGGGTGTTGCTGCCCTGGCATATATTTTCAAATGTTGGTCTGTGGGCTAATAAGTATCAATTTGGGGTCCCTTGATATGAAAAGGTTTAAGAACCACTACAGTACTGCACACACACACACACACACACACACACACACACACACACACACACACACACACACACACACACACACACACACACACACACACACACACACACACACACACACACACACACACAGACACACACAGATGGTGCTGTATGCAATTTTTATACAAAATGTTTTACAAACATAGCAGATGTACAAGCTCACAAGGCATCTGTAGTAGGTATGTGAAACGACTCATATTTGGCAAATAAGTCGAGGCCGCAAATCAATGCGTCGATGGATTTTTTTTCCTTTTGTGTTTTGCTGCGCAACAGTTGAGGAGAACGCAACTATGCATTAATTTAAGCAACACAGCGTATGCAGCAGCATCCATATGTTTAGTTCAACCACACTGAACCCAACACAGTTTTTTTTGTTCCTCTGTCATAGTTTTCTTCAACAAAAACACTGCCTTTCCCACTGGTCTCTTTCACAAGGCGCTGCTGCGCAGTATAAATGTTTTACAAACATTTATACACCACGCGTCATCCACGACGCTCTGTGAGCTCCTCGGTCTGCTATCTTAGGTGTGTGACATGCTAGTTTGACATGCATTAGGCCTCAGACCCCAAGTTCCTTGACATTGAAATGGTTGAAAACCACTGCTCAAGCTGTAAAGACCTTCCCGTTTGGGGGGTGCCTTCCCTGGCATATATTTTAAAATGGGGGTCTGTATGCAATTTGGGGGTCCTTGACATGAAAATGTTTAAGCACTGCAGTACCGAGTACAGTATTGCATTCCAGGACCCCCGGAGGGTGACATGATTGCATCATTAACAATTAGCCATCATCCGCATTCTGAAGGGAACATTTGCTGAAAGTAGCAGATCTTCAAGTTCCCTTTTGCACAACCCAGATCACTGGTATAGAAAGAAATATCACACCGATATCAGAACAGCCCAACATATATATATATTTTTTTTTACAAAGTAGCAGATCTACACGCTCCCCTTTGCACAACCTAGACCCCTGGTATAGAAAAATCACACCTGTGTGAAGTGGGGGTCCTGGGGGGGGGGGGGGGGCAAGTTCCAGACCTACAGGAATGCACCCAGGGTGCCGGCCCGATTCTGGTGAGCCGCCCCTTGTCCGAAACGGTTGAGAAGTGACAGATTTACCGTGTGGGGGTCCCTCTACTGTACTGTACTGGCACACCCGAAATCACCATATATACAGTTTAATATGTGCGTGTGTTGGGTTGCGCACAGGTGGTGAAAAACAACCATGCTGTTTTCGTGCTCAGACACACCCACCCAGCCAGGCAGGCACCCAGCCAGGCACCCACACACATAGCTCTGTAATGAAGTGGCTGCACCACTGAAAAAAACAACACACTGATATCAGAACAGCCCAAAAAGCCACCTGGTTATAGAACCAGTGTCCTGTTCTTCAACCAACTAAACCCAGTAGAGCAGTGGTTTCCAAACGTTTTCATGTCAAGGACTTTCAAATTCACACTAATTCACCCCCATAACTCCATAAGAGTTGTTTTTTTTACAGCCCTAGCAGTGATTCTCAACCCATTTAATTTCAAGGACCCCCAGTTTGACATGCATTAGTCTACAAACCCCCATTTAATAGCATTTCTATCTCTGGGACCCCCAATTTATATTGTGAAAACAATGTTAATTAACTGCAAATGGATCCAAGTGGAGCCTAATGGGTTCATTTGGTTCCATTTGTATACTCTCAGAGTTACAGACCCATAAGAGTCCATTTGGTTCTAAATTATCATTTTGCTGGGGACCCACTGGAACTCCCTCAAGGACCCCTGGGGGTCCGGGGACCCCACTTTGGGACGCCCAATTTATATTGTAAAATCAATGTTCATTTAACTCTGAGAGTGTACAAATGTAACCATTTGGTTCCATTTGTTACGGGTCCATTTGTACACTCAGAGTTACAGACACATAAGAGTCCATTTGGTTCCAAACTATCATTTTGCTGGGGACCCCCTGGAACTCCCTCAAGGACCCCTGGGGGTCCCCGGACCCCACTTTGGGAACCACTGCAGTAGACTACAACAAGAAACAACAAACTATATAACCAACACCAGGTTACCCCATTTAGACTCGAGGATGATTCTGCAAATGCCCTCTAAATTTAAACAGTTTTCTGAAAACCCTATGTTTCTATGTGAGTCGTTCTCAAACTTTTTCATGTCAAGGACCCCCAAAAAAATGTAATTGGCCGCCGACCCCGATCTGAAAATATGTTGTTCTAGGGACCTCCCAGAAGCAAAGATTTGAGTTAAAAACATTCGCTCTGATAGAATATATAAGGATTTGCACCACATTTTCACGATTTTTCAAAAATAGCAGATCTACAAGCTCATGAGCTTATATCACACCGATATCAGAACAGCCCAACATACGTATATTTGTTTTTTACATAATTAATTAGCTAGCATCCCCATTCTGAGGGGAACATTTGCTGAAAGTAGCAGCTCTACAAGCTCCCTTTTGCACAACGTAGACCTTTGGTATAGAAAGAAATATCACACTGATATCAGAACAGCCTAACAAGCCACCTGGTTATAGAACCAGTGTCCAGTGCAACCAACTGAACCCAGTAGAGCAGTGGTTCCCAAACTCCCACTAATTAGCCCATGGAACCTCATTTGAAAATATATGCCAGGCCCAGGGACTCCCACTATAAGAAAGATTTGTATGGCTCTAGCAGTGATTCTCAACCCGTTTCATTTCAAGGACCATGCATTAGTCTACCGACCCCCATTTAATGGCATTTCTATCTCTGGGACCCCCAATTTATATTGTGAAAACAATGTTAATTAACTGCAAATGGATCCAAGTGGAGCCTAATGGGTTCATTTGGTTCCATTTGTATACTCTCAGAGTTACAGACCCATAAGAGTCCATTTGGTTCCAAATTATCATTTTGCTGGGGACCCACTGGAACTCCCTCAAGGACCCCTGGGGGTCCGGGGACCCCACTTTGGGACGCCCAATTTATATTGTAAAATCAATGTTCATTTAACTCTGAGAGTGTACAAATGTAACCATTTGGTTCCATTTGTTACGGGTCCATTTGTACACTCAGAGTTACAGACACATAAGAGTCCATTTGGTTACAAACTATTTTGCTGGGGACCCCCTGGAACTCCCTCAAGGACCCCTGGGGGTCCCGGACCCCACTTTGGGAACCACTGCAGTAGACTACAACAAGAAACAACAAACTATATAACCAACACCAGGTTACCCCATTTAGACCCGAGGATGATTCTGCAAATGCCCTCTAAATTTAAACAGTTTTCTGAAAACCCTATGTTTCTATGTGAGTCGTTCTCAAACTTTTTCCTGTCAAGGACCCCCAAAAAAATGTAATTGGCCGCCGACCCCGATCTGAAAATATGTTGTTCTAGGGACCTCCCAAAAGCAAAGATTTGAGTTAAAAACATTCGCTCTGATAGAATATATTCAAGGATTTGCACCACATTTTCACATTTTTCAAAAATAGCAGATCTACAAGCTCATGAGCTTATATCACACCGATATCAGAACAGCCCAACATACGTATATTTGTTTTTTACATAATTAATTAGCTAGCATCCCCATTCTGAGGGGAACATTTGCTGAAAGTAGCAGATCTACAAGCTCCCTTTTGCACAATGTAGACCTTTGGTATAGAAAGAAATATCACACTGATATCAGAACAGCCTAACAAGCCACCTGGTTATAGAACCAGTGTCCAGTGCAACCAACTGAACCCAGTAGAGCAGTGGTTGGTTCCCCATAAGGGTCCATTTGGTTCCAAACTATCATTTTGCTGGGGACCCCCTGGAACTCCCTTAAGGATCCTTGGGGGGGAACCACTGCAGTACAGTACAACAAGAAACAACTACACCAACACCGGGTTATACAACCAATGCCCATGCAGTTCACCCACAGTGAACCCAGAACAGCCTACCACTACTAAACACACCATGTTTAGTACACATACAACCACCAGTAGCACACACACACACACACACACACACACACACACACACACACACACACACACACACACACACACACACACACACACACACACACACACACACACACACACACACACACACACGGGGGGGGTCCGCGGAGTTCGGCGCGGGGGTCCGCGTTAGTATGCGTGCGTGGGAGGATACAGTGACAGACACTCAAATGTGTTACCGTCTGTTAACCATTATCAGCACTCCGCTCAGTCCGCTGTTATGCTCAAAGTGGTTACCCTATAGAATTCTGAGGCAATCATCGCTACAACGTAGCGACGACCAAATTATTATCTCTCTTTTTTACAACAAGTTCTAACTCCTACATGGATTTAATTGTTTATAACGTCGGATGAGGTCTGATGCGGCCATGCAAAAATGATTATGGCGTGTAGACGATGGATTAACCACACACACACACACACACACACACACACACACACACACACACACACACACACACACACACACAGTCAACAAAAACACTGCCATTACCAGTGTCTTTAGGCGCTAGGCTAGATTAGCTGTGCAGTGTGAAGGTTGTAGCTTGGTTATTTTACCAAGACGACGTCTTCCAACCAAGTTTCAATACAACACAAAGCAGCATTGGTGTGTGTGGTGTACTGGTTATGCCGGTGGCGTTAGCTGGTGTTTGTGTGTGTGTGTGTGTGTGTGTGTGCGTGTAGTTATGACGGTCAAACTAACGTTAGGTGGTTTGAAAACTTTTTTTTACCAAGAAAACAATTTTGATTAAGAAAAGGATTTTTTGGGAACTTACCTCCGATCTTGTTCCTGTAAGCCACAGAAAAGGAGACACAAAAAAACAGCAAAACAAGAATACAAAAATAGCAGTTATATCCAGAGAAGTTGCAGTGGCGGGTCGAGTCAGTTTCGCTCAAACACGTCTGTTGTCGGCTCAGTGTCTGAGAGAAATGAGTGACGGAGAGAAATATTCAAACAACGCCAACACAATTCGGCCAATTGGAACGCAGCTCCTCAGTGGAATTGATTACCATACAAGCTGTACTCAGTTCATTGATTGTCAGTAAAGTG
Source organism: Electrona antarctica (assembly GCF_951216825.1). Taxonomy (NCBI): domain Eukaryota; kingdom Metazoa; phylum Chordata; class Actinopteri; order Myctophiformes; family Myctophidae; genus Electrona; species Electrona antarctica. Next base: position 51,795,404 of record NC_136812.1, on the reverse strand, counting down.
AACACGCCAAGTGAAGAGCACATGTGTCTGTCTGGCTGAGTGACAGTCCGTCCGTCCCCATTAGCCCGCCTACTGTATCCGGTTATTTGTGCACAGACAGGTCGTCAAACGGAAGACCATTTCCGTATCCTCTTCAGACAGGATACAACATTTCACAGAAGCGAAGTATTTATTAACAGTTTGCAGAATTACAGTACATTTCAAGCACAATTCAATCCAAAAACTTAACTATGGACGAGACCATACATTACACTTGTTTACAATATGGTACACCATGTTCAATTCATCAGAATTATTTTGTGAAACAGTCAACTAAAAGAAAGAAATACGCCTTTAGCTCTTGGCTCGATTGGCTTTGCCTGCCTGCCTGCCTGCCTGTATCATCATCAATGATCAAGTGGGAATAAGAGGTTTTGTAGGCCTTTTTCCTCGTATTTACGGCTCAAATCGCGCTGGATAAACCTAGCGTGCATGTTTAGTGGCTCAATGGTAAATCCATGTCGCCACCTGATTAAAATATGAATGCTTCTAAAGACCCTTAAATATCATTTCATCCTTTAGGGAAGGGGGAGGGGGGGGGGGGTGGTATCTTCTTCTACATGCGTAAATAGAATGTGACTGAACAGTGCCAGACGCCTAACTATCGCTACTGTCCCCTGGCGGCGGATAAGATATAGAGCCGTCCATTACAATGTCAAATCAGGTCTGTGATGTGTAAATAATTGGGAAGGGATTTATCCCCAAAAAAAGTATGCATAGATTATTATTATTTCATAAATAATGATAACACAGTAGGCCAGGGAGATTTTTTTTATGAGACTGGTCTAGGCAATAATAATAATAATAATAATAATAATAATAATAATAATAATAATAATAATAATAATAATAATAATAATAATAATAATAATAATAATTGTGCTAGCCAATTACAAGGTCAAGTTACCCCATGTGTAAGTATTTAAGAGGGGATTTATCCCCCCCAAATCATGTTTTAGCTACAAATGGTTACATTTTTCGCATTCGCGGCGCCCCCTATGAATGAAAAAAAGCCCTCCCAGTAATTTGTCCAGCCAATTACAATGTCACGTCACCCCTGTGTCAATGCGTAAGTAATTCGGAAGGTATTTATCCCCCAAAAATCATGCTTTTGCGATAAACGGTTACATTGTTCGCATTTGCGGCGCCCCCTATGGATGAAAATGGAATTGATTTTGGCTCTGGGTTGAGTAACCCACCCGTGAAGGTATTTATCCCCCAAAAATCATGCTTTTGCGATAAACGGTTACATTTCTCGCATTTGCGGCGCCCCCTATGGATGAAAATAGAATTGCTTTTGGTACTTGGTTGATTGAACCACCCGCGACATGTGATTCAAATTTGGGATGGATTGGACATTTCGTTCGTGATTTATGGCATTTTTTGTGATATAGGCCCCTCCTACTAACTTCGGACGACGATTACGGCCGAACGATACGCACTACCAAAATTCTGCAGTTGGTGTTTTAATCGGATGGGTCCCGAGATCATGTGTGCCGATTTTTGTGAGATTTGGACAACATATGTAGGAGGAGGAGCCAAAAGTGTGTTTTGGAGAAAATTCAAAATGGCGGAAAATCTATCATGACGCAAATGGGCGTGGCCTATATGGGGAGATGCGTCATGACCCAAGGAAGTCAGGGGAAAAAGAATTTTGATTTTACGACCAACGGTGCAAGAGTTATAAGCCAAAACGTAAAGTGGGCTGTTATAGCGCCACCATGAGGCCGACCGATAACATTATAAGTTAATTAATTTTAGTAATTATTATGAACCTACCCTCCAAGTTTTGTAACTATAGTGCTTACAGTCTCTGAGGAAAAAATACTTGAATGTGATTTTTCGCACTTTCCCATTCATGTCAATGGGGAAATTTAAATCACTAATAAATTCATATCAATTAAACAATACAACATTTCTCTTAACAAAATACAAGCTATCGATTCCCGAGGAAGCCGGTCAATTTGAGATATGGCTCAAGTGCGTACAGTCAAAACTGTGGGAGGAGTAGTAGTTTGAAATTTAGGGTTACTATAGAAAGAATAACTAGAAAGGTCGCAATTTTAAAAAATTGCAAAGTGTGGTTGCCGCAGTGGCTTACATATACCCCTCCCACTGATATTGCCAGCCAATTGCAATGTCGCGTCACCCCTGCGATCATGCGTAAGTAATTCGGAGGGGATTTATCCCCCCAAAAATCATGTTTTGCGACAAACGGTTAAATTTCTCGCATTTGCGGCGCCCCCTATGGATGAAAATAGAATTGCTTTTGGTACTTGGTTGATTGAACCACCCGCGACATGTGATTCAAATTTGGGATGGATTGGACATTTCGTTCGTGATTTATGGCATTTTTTGTGATATAGGCCCCTCCTACTAACTTCGGACGACGATTACGGCCGAACGATACGCACTACCAAAATTCTGCAATTGGTGTTTTAATCGGATAGGTCTGGAGATCATGTGTGCCGATTCTTGTGATATTTGGACAAAATCTGTAGGAGGAGGAGCAAAAAGTGTGTTTTGGAGAAAATTCAAAATGGCGGAAAATCTATCATGACGCAAATGGGCGTGGCCTATATGGGGAGATGCGTCATGACCCAAGGAATCCAGGGAAAAAATAATTTTGATTTTACGACCTACGGTTCAAGAGTTATAAGCCAAAACGTAAAGTGGGCTGTTATAGCGCCACCATGAGGCCGACCGATAACATTATAAGTTAATTAATTTTAGTAAGTATTACGAATTATCCCTCCAAGTTTTGTAACTATAGCCCTTACAGTCTCTGAGGAAAAAATACTTGAATGTGATTTTTCGCACTTTCCCATTCATGTCAATGGGGAAATTTAAATCACTAATAAATTCATATCAATTAAACTATAGAACATTTCTCTTAACAAAGTACAAGCTATCGATTCCCGATTTTTCCGGTCAATTTGACATATGGCTCAAGTGCATACAGTTAAAACTGTGGGAGGAGTAGTAGTCTGAAATTTAGGGTTACTCTAGAAATAAAAACTAGAAAGGTCGCAATTTTAAAAAATTGCAAAGTGTGGTTGCCGCAGTGGCTTACATATGCCCCTCCCACTGATATTGCTAGCCAATTACAATTTCAAGTCACACATGTGATCATGTGTAAGTATTGTAAGGGATTTATGCCCCCAAAAACCATGTTTTGGCTACAAATGGTTACATTTTTCGCATTCGCGGCGCCCCCTATGGATAAAAATAGAATTGCTTTTGGTAGTTGGTTGATTCAACGACCCGCAACATGTGATTCAAATTTGGGATGGATTGGACATTCCGTTCGTGATTTATGGCATTTTTTGTAAAATAGGCCCCTCCTACTATCTTCGGACGACGATTACAGCCGAACGATACGCACTATCAAAATTCTGCAGTTGGTGTTTTAATCGGATAGGTCTGGAGATCATGTGTGCCGATTTTTGTGAGATTTGGACAAAATCTGTAGGAGGAGGAGCCAAAAGTGTGTTTTGGAGAAAATTCAAAATGGCGGAAAATCTATCATGACGCAAATGGGCGTGGCCTATATGGGGAGATGCGTCATGACCCAAGGAATCCAGGGAAAACATAATTTTGATTTTACGACCTACGGTTCAAGAGTTATAAGCCAAAACGTAAAGTGGGCTGTTATAGCGCCACCATGAGGCCGACCGATAACATTATAAGTTAATTAATTTTAGTAATTATTATGAACCTACCCTCCAAGTTTTGTAACTATAGTGCTTACAGTCTCAGAGGAAAAAATACTTGAATGTGAGAAAATGCGAAAAATCGCATTTTCCCATTCATGTCAATGGGGAAATTCTATTCACTAATAAATTCATATCAATTAAACTATACAACATTTCTCTTAAAAAAATACAAGCACATCCTTTCCGATGAAGCCGGTCAATTTGAGATATGGCTCAAGTGCGTACAGTCAAAACAGTGGGTGGAGTAGTGCGTCAAAAAAAAGGTTACTCCAGTAAAAAGAAATAAAGTGTTACGATTACAATAGTCTGGTTGCCCTGTTAGGGCAACCACACTAATAAAGTGTTACGATTACAATAGTCTGGTTGCCCTGTTAGGGCAACCACACTAATAAAGTGTTACGATTACAATAGTCTGGTTGCCCTGTTAGGGCAACCACACTAACTAGAAAGGTCGCAATTTTAAAAAATTGCAAAGTGTGGTTGCCGCAGTGGCTTACATATGCCCCTCCCACTGATATTGCCAGCCAATTACAATGTCGCGTCACCCCTGCGATCATGCGTAAGTAATTCGGAGGGGATTTAACCCCCAAAAATCATGTTTTTGCGACAAACGGTTACATTTCTCGCATTTGCGGCGCCCCCTATGGATGAAAATAGAATTGCTTTTGGAACTTGGTTGATTGAACCACCCGGGACATGTGATTCAAATTTGGGGTGGATTGAACATTCCGGTCGTGATTTGTGGCATTTTTTGTAAAGTAGGCCCTTCCCACTAACTTCGGAAGCCGATTACGGCCGAACGATACACACTATCAAAATTCCGCCTGTGGTGTCTTCATCGGAAAGGTCCAGAGATCATGTGTACCGATTTGTGTGAGATTTGGACAAAATCTGTAGGAGGAGGAGCAAAAAGTGTGTTTTGGAGAAAATTCAAAATGGCGGAAAATCTATCATGACGCAAATGGGCGTGGCCTATATGGGGAGATGCGTCATGACCCAAGGAATCCAGGGGAAAATAAATTTGATTTTACGACCTACGGTTCAAGAGTTATAAGCCAAAACGTAAAGTGGGCTGTTATAGCGCCACCATGAGGCCGACCGATAACATTATAAGTTAATTAATTTTAGTAATTATTATGAACCTCCCCTCCAAGTTTTGTAACTATAGCCCTTACAGTCTCCGAGGAAAAAATACTTGAATGTTATTTTTCGCACTTTCCTATTCATGTCAATGGGGAAATTTAAATCACTAATAAATTCACATCAATTAAACTATACAACATTTCTCTTAACAAAATACAAGCTATCGATTCCCGATGAAGCCGGTACATTTGAGATATGGCTCAAGTGCATACAGTTAAAACTGTGGGAGGAGTAGTAGTCTGAAATTTAGGGTTACTCTAGAAAAAATAATAAAAACTAGAAAGGTCGCAATTTTAAAAAATTGCAAAGTGTGGTTGCCGCAGTGGCTTACATATGCCCCTCCCACTGATATTGCTAGCCAATTACAATTTCAAGTCACACATGTGATCATGTGTAAGTATTGTAAGGGATTTATGCCCCCAAAAATCATGTTTTTGCGACAAACGGTTACATTTCTCGCATTTGCGGCGCCCCCTATGGATGAAAATAGAATTGCTTTTGGTACTTGGTTGATTCAACCACCCGCAACATGTGATTCAAATTTGGGATGGATTGGACATTCCGTTCGTGATTTATGGCATTTTTTGTAAAATAGGCCCCTCCTACTATCTTCGGACGACGATTACGGCCGAACGATACGCACTATCAAAATTCTGCAGTTGGTGTTTTAATCGGATAGGTCTGGAGATCATGTGTGCCGATTTTTGTGAGATTTGGACAAAATCTGTAGGAGGAGGAGCCAAAAGTGTGTTTTGGAGAAAATTCAAAATGGCGGAAAATATATCATGACGCAAATGGGCGTGGCCTATATGGGGAGATGCGTCATAACCCAAGAAATCCAGGGGAAAAATAATTTTGATTTTACGACCTACGGTTCAAGAGTTATAAGCCAAAAGGTAAAGTGGGCTGTTATAGCGCCACCATGAGGCCGACCGATAACATTATAAGTGAATTAATTTTCGTAAGTATTACGAATTATCCCTCCAAGTTTTGTAACTATAGCCCTTACAGTCTCTGAGGAAAAAATACTTGAATGTGATTTTTCGCACTTTCCCATTCATGTCAATGGGGAAATTTAAATCATTAATAAATTCATATCAATTAAACTATACAACATTTCTCTTAGAAATGAGCAAGCACACCCTTTCCGATTTTTCCGGTCAATTTGACATATGGGTCAAGTGCGTACAGTTAAAACTGTGGGAGGAGTAGCGTTTCAAAAAAAGGGTTACTCCAGTAACATAATAATAAAGTGTTACAATTACAATAGTCTGGTTGCCCCTTTAGGGCAACCACACTAATAATAAAGTGTTACAATTACAATAGTCTGGTTGCCCTTTAGGGCAACCACACTAATAAAGTGTTCCAATTACAATAGTCTGGTTGCCCTGTTAGGGCAACCACACTAATAAAGTGTTCCAATTACAATAGTCTGGTTGCCCTTTGGGCAACCACACTAATTAGCATTATTAGCGTTATACAGTATGCTGTATATTTGATTTACCAATTCATAAGCACTTTTTTCATAAGCACTTTTCTCTAAGGCGTATCTTTGTAAGGTTGGTGAAATCCAAAGGTGATATTAGTCTAGATTCTGTACATTTCACATTTATTTTCACCGCTGCAATTAAGCAAGAGTGCTCATTCTCCAACAAACTCATGGGGCAATGTATATTCCTATACTGGATATGGAATAGATTGATGGAATAGATTCAGACAACAGTGTATAGGACATTTTATTTGTATTTATTACTTTTCTTTCTCTTATTTTACCCCCCTTTTAAGTTGTTTATTTTTTTCTGTGAACATAACCATGTGATCCCTTTCTTTGTATCTTAGTTATGTACTCAACCTATTGGTGTGTGTGTGTGTGTCTGGATATATATATATATATATATATATATATATGTGTGTGTGTGTGTGTGTGTGTGTGTGTGTGTGTGTGTGTGTGTGTGTGTGTGTGTGTGTGTGTATGTATGTCTGGCCTCGTGGGGAAAGATGGTGGGTGGGTGGGGAGGATAAGCCTATCTCACAGAATTTCCCCGCCCCCCTTAATACGCCCCCTTTTGGGGTTAGTGGTGATAGCGTGACGTCACTCCATAGACGCTACATGTTAACAGAGGTAATTTAAGAAGTCTACAACTTTTGTTTTCTCAAGGTAAGGTTTGTTCTATCTGTTCGAGCTGATTTACCATCTTGTTTGCTTCATAATAATATTGGTCTGTCACATTTTTACATTAGAAAATGTACTTAGATTCTCCAGAGAAAAAAACGTGTAAATGCTAATGTTAAAGACACCACTATTTACCGGAAGTGGGCGTGAAAAGTGGGCTGTGAGATAGGCCTATTGGGAAAGGAGTTGTGGGAGAAAATATAAAAACAGTTTTATTATCTTTCTGTGAAACTTGCATATGATGTCATACTCTTTGAATACAATTTATTAAAAAAAAGAAAAAAAAGTTAAGCCTCTGGACTGAACCAGTCTCATCACTCCTAAATCTTCTATTACAAAAAGTGCACCTATAGTAATGACAACCACGTTTTCTCCTATTTCCCAGTATTAGACAGCTAGTTAAGAAGCATTGGCATATAGCCTACTGTCCAGTGACCCTGTAGTAGGAAATGCTTTTTACACACCCCCTATTCTTTGCAAACAAAAGAGCAAGATCTAACAAGATAAGTGATACATTAATGAAAAATGATAACTATACAACCTCAACATTTTTTGTCCACTTTACCCTCAGGGAATTTTTATTCAGGGAATAAAAACTGTATTAATTGTAATGCTATGATCACTGGAGACACCATTTGCACCCACACACGGGTAAAAAGACAAATCAAAGTGAGAGGAAGAATCACGTGTAAGACAAAAATATGTAGTTTATATTTTGAAGTGCCCCAGTGGGTATTGCTATGTTGGAAAGACAAAAAGAGAATTGAAAAGTACCACAGACGAATAACAGTCTAAGTCCACACTATTGATCCATAATATATAAATAATAGATAAGGGTTCAGGACACCGAGGCCTTTTCGTGGAGGGGTCAGTCTGAAATTTGGACTTAGACAGTTTTTCGTCTGTGGTACTCAATTATTGAGCATAAGAGCAATAGGCCTATCGGAAATAATGAAGTCTCCAGTGGCCAGGCATTCGCTGCACACAAGTTAGGAAGCACATGGGGAAAGTAGAAAACGTTCTTTTACACAAAGTTTTTTTGTCAGTCAAAGTAAAATTTCGACACAATGTACACAAAGCAAAATGTACCTAGGTCTAAAATGTAATATCATACACGTTGATGATTTGCCAATGGATAGAACCATGTGAATCATTTAGCAAATACATTGTCTGAAGTACCTTATTCTAGTCATTGTTTTCTAAAATGGTGGCTATGGGTAAAATTAACTAGATGTCCGGGGGTAAATTGAGTCAATGGGAATCACTATTCATATTTTTTTTATTAAGTCTTTGCTACTGAAATTATACTGAATGACCTTTAATTTGCATGTACATACTCATTTAAGAGAAGTTTGCAATATTGTATTAACAATATTGCAAATATAAGGTTCTGAATAACACACTTTATTTAATATTATTTAATATTTAATATTGTTTAAATAATAAATAAACAAATAAGACTATTTGCAAAAGGGAAAACTGTTATTATATTATTATCGATAAGTGAATACATTCTGTTCAAGTTTAAGCTTTTAACATTAAAATATCATGTGGATCAACTTACCCCTTACCTGGGGCAAATTGAGCCACATGACCACTTTTTCTAAAAAGGTCATATTTTCATGGCCCTTTGTCATAGATGCTTACTCATCATTTCAATTGATAGAAGACATCCTGAAATATGGGTAGATCATTAGATTTTACTGCCATCTCATTTTGCCTTGCTTCCAGGACAAGTGGTTCATCTTACCCCGTTCTCCGACAAATATGTCACACAAGTCACATTTCATTGAGGCTGTGATTTAAAAACGATTAGCTTGGCTAACATTGTAACTCACACAATGTACAGATAGATGAACTGAAAATGGACGACCCTGATGTAAACAAGTCTTAGTGCTTTTAGCAGTTTTTGTATTGACCTGTACTTTCCATTCTACATACAGAGCTGTTGTGCGGCTCTCAACTCACTTTATGCCCAACTGCTCCCCCATGTGGTCACTTGGAGCAGCACACTGCTGGGTCAATACAAAGAAGTAATGTCACCTCAGGGATTATTGAAATGTACTTTACTGTACTGTACTGTACTGTGCTGTGCTGTGCTGTGCTGTGCTGTGCTGTGCTGTTGTGTTCAGATATATATGCACTGCGGTTAAGATGAGTTGAGGGCTCCCTTTAATTAAACGTGTAAGTATCAAAAGCATCTGGTGTTAATTATAGGGTTTAAACCTTTGACTACCACCAGTACTGTTAGTAATCGTGTTGATATTCAATCAATCAATCAATCAATCAATCAGTGGTTATGGCATCAAAAGTAAAACTATAGGAAGTATACTTTTCATTGTACAAAGAAACTAAACAGACATAACAAAAAAAAAAGATCTAAAAATAATCAATAACTGTGTCAAGCGGCAATAATGAGAGCGTATAACTACACGGCAGCACTGTGGATTTGTCTATATTAGGCAATATAGGCAAATGTGGGTTTCCTTGCACTTTTATTAATTATGTTACATGAATAAAAACTATTGAGTTGAGCTGTGAGAATCAACGTTTTTTTTTGTGGCCATAGAGCCACAAACTATTCTATTACTTTGTTACTTTGCACCACTGTATTTCTACGTTGTAATGTTAACATGCAGTCACTGTATAGCAAGCAAAACAATGATAAAGCATGTGTTATCGATCGTCCAAATGGAACCAAACGGACCCGAGTCACAGGGGTCCTTGAAAATAAAACTTTTGAGAACCACTAGTATTAGTAATAATAATAATGATAATAATAAATGTTATTTATAACACACTTGTTTTAGTAGGTCATTTCTCCCACTCCTACCTACTTGTAGCCTATAAGTAGGTTAACAGAGAGACGTTCAGACTGATTGATTGATTGATTGAAAAATGTATTAACAGTTTGCAGAATTACAGTACATTTCAAGCACAAACTCAATACAAAGGCTGTTAACTGTGAGTGGACGACCCAATTAAGCATGACACTTGTTTCCAATAGGGTCCACCATGTTCAATTCATCAAAGACTCATGCTCATGAAAGGAATAATATTCAGGACAAAGAAAAAAAGGATGACCAAGTAAAAGGCCTTTATGTCTGGGCTGGAAACATTAAAATACACCAACACGTCAGCTTGCTTAATTGTGACTTTCTTCAGGGGGTAGTGAATGTAATGCAGTCTTCATTTCTGGCCACCTGGGGGCATCACACAATAAAACAAAAACAAAACAATCATGGCCTACCCAAGAACATATTAGGGTTGTGTATAAAAACAAAAGTAAACTTTAGAAAACCTACATCATGAACGCTAAAATGATCAACATTGGCCAACCATATCTTAAATATATGTTTAAGTTATAGAAACCAACCCAGTTCAATACTTTCTTTAGAGAGAAAGAGCAACTTCAAGTCAACTCTTGATAGATACTATAGGTCAGCTCAACATGGGAGTGGGAGGAAGATCCTATAGTATCTTCTCCCACTCCCATGTTGAGCTTTGTGTCAAGCAAACTCACAAATTAGACTATAGTGAATTCATAATGAACTCTTTAGTTTATGTATACTCTTTGGTAAATTGTTTCTTCGGTGTGGTGCTGAGCTGAGAGCTAGCAGATCAGAAACATCCACACAGGAAGTGTCAGCCACAGAAAGTAAACACAGTCTCTCAAGTACAGGAAGTGGTCGTGTTCGTGTGCGTCTCTGTGACATGTTGTTCTTTCTAAATTGTACAGAGTATAGAGATCGACTACTATGCAATCAAATAAATCTGTATACAAGATCATTTCAGATTTCAGAGAGGGAGGGAAATACTAAATTAACTGTTAACTAAAAAAAAATTAAATCGCAGTTGGTAAAGGGGCGAGCAGTCTCGTATTCGCAGCAAAAGGCCCCGGATGGCGTCTATACAAGAATGCCACTGCAGAAGCTGCAACCAAGGGGCAGCTATAGGAGGCCAAAGAGGCACGTGACATATGCCTGTTCTGGTGGCTCATAGTCTATAGGTGCTGCCACACGGTCGAAAGAGCTGCGCACGTTCTCGGCTGCGCGCAGCTTAAAGCTTGAGTTTTTAGACAGCTGGTGGATGGAAATTAAGCTCCACCTCCGCTGAATTCTTGCGCGACGGCCAGATTCCCGGAAACGCTCTCCTCCGCTCAAGTCTTCCGCGGAGGTGGAGCTTCTTTTCCATCCACCAGCTGTCTAAAAACTCAGAATTTAAGCTGCGCGCAGCTTAAGAAGTGCGCAGCTTAAGACCGTTTTGCGCTATGGTGTGGAGACGGTGTGTGAGCCACCAGAACAGCTTAACCCATTCTGACCTGAGATCAGATTCTAAAAATGTCTTCTACATCCTGACAGTTTTCTGAAAAAGCTATATGTTTCTATGTCAGTCGTTCGATTTAAAAAAAATAGCTGACCTACAAGCTCGTAGCGCGCCACTCGGTGGCGCGCTATGAGCTTGTAGATCTGCTATTTTTCAATAGCTAAAGCATAACATAATGCTAACACCAAAAGGGGTTCCCGCCCAAAATGGGTGCACCATGGCATATGCGCCGAGCTCTTTGCAATAAACCTTACGTTGGCTTTTACTGTAATATCCACAATGTGTATTATGCATGTTCATTCATCATTAGCATCAAACAGTTGAATACATTGTGAGCATTCACACTGAGGACTGGAGCAGGGGGCTTTTTGACAACTTAAAAAAACCCACAGCACAAAAAAACCCCATTGCTGTGCAGGATGCAACATGATGTAGCTCATGGGTTAGTATATGTGTTTCACTGTTGTGGTTGACAGAGATATTTCGATACCATTATAAACCGCCTCTTGTCTTGCTGCACAGAGGTATACTCGCTTGTTCCAAGACTCCGAAAGTTCAGATCAAGCACACAAACGGTAACAATGCACTTTGAAGTCGTCCTCTCTTCTTCCCTCAAACATCTCCATCCGTAAACACGATAAAACACAAACTATGAATTATAATTACAATTCAATTTGTATATTATAAGCGTGTGGAAATATTAAACTGGCTTCTGAGTGATCAATCAAGGAGTATGTACGCGCATGTTGAAGTATTTCATTTGTACTCATTAAAGCAGATGAAATAGAATACATTGTATTGTTTTGGGAGGACATCGGGAGGTGGAGGGGATAGCGTGTGTTCTCCTCCACATGTGTTATGTCCTACTGGTGAAACTGACACTTCAGGTTCACTGTCTGTAGCCTTTTCACATCACTATACAGCAGCAGGAGACGACGGCACCGTCCAGCCCACCTCTTCTCACAGTGCAGCCTCCTCTTCTTCACAACACCAGTAGGAGGAGACTGTCAGTCAGTACCTCTGTCATAACAGACAGACAGACTGCCAGTCAGACAGACCAGTACCTCTGTCATAACAGACTGTCAGTCAGTCAGTCAGTCAGTCAGTACCTCTGTCATAACAGACTGTCAGTCAGTCAGTCAGTCAGTACCTCTGTCATAACAGACTGTCAGTCAGTCAGTCAGTCAGTACCTCTGTCATAACAGACTGTCAGTCAGTCAGTCAGTCAGTACCTCTGTCATAACAGACTGTCAGTCAGTCAGTCAGTCAGTACCTCTGTCATAACAGACAGTCAGTCAGTCAGTCAGTACCTCTGTCATAACAGACTGTCAGTCAGTCAGTCAGTCAGTACCTCTGTCATAACAGACTGTCAGTCAGTCAGTCAGTCAGTCAGTCAGTCAGTCAGTCAGTCAGTCAGTCAGTACCTCTGTCATAACAGACTGTCAGTCAGTCAGTCAGTCAGTCAGTCAGTCAGCCGCAGTGCCATGGCTTTGAAAATGAAATGGCTTTGTTGACAAGGGAAGTATCATGTTTAATTTAAACATTTCATGTTAAAGTGCATGTTTGCATAGTGAACTATGGATTACAACCTTTTTTTCTTCTTCTAATTTTTATCATATCTCCGATACAAAGGTCCCTGGTTTGAGTCAATTATTCTGAAGATCATTATTTCATCATTTATCATTTTGGAAAAAATTACAAAGACACAATGATCCAATTCCATGTCATTGGGTTGTGGGAGAAGAAAATCTAAATTCATTTGTTTTGCCTAAACCTAAAATGGAAAAAAAAAAGCTTAAAATAGACTTTCCCCGTGTTTATAAAAATATTATCAATTTGCTTGAGTTCTTGAGTATTAATGCAATGACACTATTGCGTTTTTACAAAATATAATCCATAATGGAGCCAATGAATCAAGTGATTTGACTGCAGTGTATTTGAGTGTGAAGTCCTGAAAAGACACAGGTGGGGATATGATATATAGCCTACGGCAGGGGTTCTCAACCTTTTTGGCCGGGGACCCCCGAAAATGCTTTGGCAACGTCTCGGGACCCGCGCCCCGCCCCCTCTCGACCCCCAATATAAATTGACTGCTACAATAACCTTAATAATAGAGACAATACACCATAAATAAATACTGAAACCAGATATAATCATTAGGGAAGATGTATGTATGTACTATGTGTATTATATGTAAACTCTTCATTTCCATTTTCCAGCCATTCAGTTGCAAAAAAAAAGAAAGAAAGAAAAAGTTGCTTTTTTTTTTTGATGACCCCCCCAAAATAATTTGGCGACCCCCAGAGGGGTCGCGACCCACGGGTTGAGAACCCCTGCTTTATGTACTGTACCTAAGTACAATTTTGAGGTGTGTTTCTTTACTTTTACTTGTACTCCTCACGCCCCTGTAATCTCAGAGGCAAATATTGTACATTTTAATCCACTACAATTATTTAAAAACTTTAGTTACTAGTTACTTTGTAGATTTTGATTATTATTATTTCAAAACATACATTACCCACTTCAGCCCTATATAGATTTCGACCATTTGAAAATAGCCGATCTACAAGAACACAGTCAGCATTGTGAGCTTATAGATCGGCTATTTTCTAAAGATTTGTATACATTTGAAAACTTGAAATGAGACATTCTGCATAATGAGTACTTTCTTTTGGTACTTTAAGTACTTTTGCACGTTTTACTCAAGTATTTTGAAAACTTGTACTTGTATTTTTACATTGCAATATTGATACTTTTACTTAAGTAAAACATGTGAATACCTTTTCCACTACTACATGGCTTTAGATTCCATACTGTATATATTTTCTTTTTTCTTTTTTTGTATCTATGTATATATTTTTACAGACCTGTTCAGCCTCAGGGAACCAATCAGGGCTCAGCTGGACACCAGCAGACCAATCAAAGCGGTACACTGGCGATCATCACTGGCGATCATCTTCTGATGACATGTACTACCCACTCCGACACGGTCAGTCTTTGAACCAATCATGTATGCTTATTAAGAACACTTCTCAAGGTTTAAATTAATGGAGTTTAATTTAAAACATTAGCTGGAAATAAGTGCATCAAGTCCATCACCGTATCCATGTTTGAAATTAAATGAAAAATAAACAATTTGTCCACTTAGGCAACGCGAGCGTCTATGAAGTAATGACTCGATCTCATCACGTTCCAAAGGGTACAGTGTAGCCTATAATACTGTTTACATATTCTCAGTGGTGGAAAAAGTACTCAATTGTTTTACTTAAAGGGGCATTCCACTCATTTTCAACATTTTACTATGTCATTAATATACCTTAGAGCTGTTGTGTGGAAATAATAAAAAAGTTCCCCCATTCTGTGTTTCCTAAAACTGGAGATCTGAAAAAAAATCATTAACATGGTGAAACACATCTTGATGATGTCATCAAGATGTGTTTCACCATGTTAATGATTTTTTTCATACTTTTCCATACAGTTCTAGGAAACACAGAATGGGGGAACGTTTTTATTATTTCCACACAACAGCTTTAATGTATATTAATGACATAGTAAAATGTTGAAAATGAGTGGAATGCCCCTTTAAGTAAAAGTACCAATACTGCAATGTAGAAGTACTTTGTTACAAGTAAGGCCTCACTCAGACCTTTAAAACATTGCTGCATGCTTGTTGTATGAATGCTGTGAGTGTCATGGCTGTTGTGTTTCGACTGCGCCCCTCCCCCTCATACAACACAAGTGTTGTGTCAGACCATGTGACTCCCATTGGAAATGCATTGGGGCAAGCTGTGTCACACCCTTTGTATACAGCAAGCATGCATCAATCTGTTGTAAAGGTCTGAGTGAGGCCTAGGCCTCACTCAGACCTTTACAGTCGGAATTGAAAATGTACTTAAAGTACTAAAAGTGAAAGTACTCATATTGCAGAATGTCCCATTTCGCAAGTTCAAACTGTGTACAAAATCTATTGAAAATAGCTGATCTACAAGCTTCAATGCGTCGCGACGCATTGTGAGCTTGTAGATCGGCTATTTTCAAATGGCCGAAATGTATAGGGTTGAAGTGGTTAATGTATGTTTTCGAATCAAAATTAAAATCGCCAGTAACTAGTAACTACAGTTTTCAAATAATTGTAGTGGAGTAAAAGTACACATTTTGGCTCCGAGATGTAGTGTAGTAGAAGTAAAAGTACTGGAAATTGGAAATACTCAAGTAAACTCAAAATTGTAATTAAGTACAGTACTTAAGTAAAAGTACTTAGTTACTTTCCACCACTGCATATTCTCAGTCATGTCATGCTGTTGTCCAGAGTTATTCATATTTTGGGTTATGATGTGGGTTGCTGTGTTGAGTAAATTGCCAGTATAACAGATATATCTCTGCTGTCGGGAAGAAACCTCTTAACTCCAAATTGTTCATTTTTCAAGAAATGAAAATTATAAATTCTTTCAGGAAATTAAGAAAACCATATATTTTCAAACAACAACAAAGCAATACTGCCCCATCAAAGTTGGTGTTGTGAGTTCATATTGTCAATTACTTGCATGAGAGGGGAAGCGGTGGTGGAGTTAGTTGCTTTAGCAGACAGTTTGAGGATCCAATGGAGTTAAGAGGTTTTGTCCAAAGCGTTTTTTTACTACTTTCCATTGGTTCAATAACAACACACAGACGTAAAGGGTGTTCAATAGCACTGATTTATGAAAAAAAAGAAAAGCTCAAAAACCACAAAAATGGAGTTAGGAGGTTTCCTCCCGACAGCAACGATATGATACTGTATGATGTATTGAACTCACGTGTGTTGGCCCACATTCTGCAAAGCTTCTAATCATCTTTCAACTCGTGTTTCAGTCACAGCCAAGAGAAGATGAAGTGGACGTAATGCTGTGTGTATTCCGCAGTCTGCTAGGCGGACGCGTGCACGTGACCTCGCCCTGTAGGGCGATGTCGCTTCTCGCCCTAATTGAGTGTATATATTCCATAGTTAATTTCTCTCTTTTTCTTCTCAATGAAAAGCCACTCTTTCTAGCGGACTGATGTTTGTGCAATGCATACTGCAGATGTACGATGTTTGCCAACTTGATGTTTTCATAGTACTTGATGTATTACATTTCCAATGTGTGGATGAGACTTTGGGCTCCATCTTGCGCCACCCTTATCCCATATCCCTAAACTAATTTGCCATTTTTTACTATTAAAAAAAAACATTTTAAAATAGTTCAACTAGCCGATCTACATCGAAACATTGTGAGCTTGTATAGATCGGCTTTTTATTTTTATTTATTTTTTTATAATGTTTTTTTTGTGACTTTCGCCTTTATTTTAATAGAGGGACAGACAGTAGGCTGACAGGAAATGGGGGAGAGAGATGGGGGGGGGGGGGGTGACATTCAGTAAAGGCCGTCGGGATCGGGAGTCGAACCCGCGGAACACTGCCAGACTTGGACTACCGGCCAAGGTGCCTGGACCGCTGAGCCACAGCCCAGGCCTATTTGAACTATTTTAAAAGGTTTTTTTTAAAATAGTAAAAAATGGCAAATTATTTTAGGGATAAGGGATAAGGGGTGGCGCAAGATATAGCCCCTACACTTTTACCCAATTGGTGGTGACATGTTGCATCATTGTTTATTACCTAGCAACAGGTGCAATGCCTTTTTCTGTGAATCTCCACATCTTGTGACTGTGAATATAGGGTCTGTTATCCATGTCACTGCCCAACAGTGTGCAAGCTGCTTGTTTCTCTTTTGTATAACGTCTTGTATTTTGAGCTTGGCATCTGCTTCATTTGGGTTTGAATGTGTGTGGTTTGGTTTTCCTCATCAAGGTATAGTCACCAGTGGCGTGCACAGATAGACACTAGGGGGTGCTAGAGCACCCCCTGCCCTTTTGGCAATGTGCCCTTTTGAAAAAAAAATAAAATAAAAAACTTTTTTTTCTTTCTTTTTTTTTGATTTTTCAAAAATAGCAGACCTACAAGTTCATAGCGCGCCACTCGGTGGCGCGCTATGAGCTTGTAGATCTGCTATTTTTCAATAGCTAAAGCATAACATAATGCTAACACCAAAAGGGGTTCCCGCCCAAAATAGATTAAGGCAACCGGCCGGTTCCACGCGCTGCACAAGGTGCCCTTTTTTAACTTGAGCACCTGCCCCTCTAAATGTCTGTGCACGCCACTGATAGTCACTCACCCACGAGTGCTGCAGAACCTGGTCGCTCGAAGATCTTGCCATGCGATGTCAGAGCAACTGGCGCTCAGTCATGTTTGGGTTAGAGCCTGCATACTGTATCTATTAATTTACATGCACGCACGCCACGCCACGCAGGCACGCACGCACGCACGCACGCACGCACGCACACACGCACGCACGCACACACACACACACATACACACACACTTGCCTTTATTGCCATTTGAACAAAATACAATTCATTGGACCGTAAATATAATAGCATAGCAAATATTAAAGTTATAACCCTATAAATAAAGCTGAATTGTTGGAAGTCTAATTGATATCGCACTGTAGTTAAATAAAAATGGTTATAATGTGAGGCATTTGTATGTGAGATTGTTATGATCAGTATGACAGGAGGTGCAGTTGGCCGTATAAGGTATATTTTCAAATGCGCTACCCTTTGAAAAAGGTTTGGACACCCCTGGTCTAGACTAGACACTTCCGCCTTGATGATGAAGAAACAGAATTTAAGTATTTTTTATTTTTATTTATTCTTTTACATTTACTCATATTTTTACATGCAAATAGACCAAATCCTCATGACATCACCACAGCCAAAAATTTATTTCCGTTGAACGCTGAAGTATTTTTGATTTTTATTTATTCTTTTACATTAACTCATATTTTTACATGCAAATAGACCAAATCCTCATGACATCACCACAGCCAAAAATGTATGTCCGGCTCGATAACACAGGCATTGGAGCAGTATTATTATATTTCTGGAAGAACAGGACACTTGTTAGTGACTATTAGAAATATATTATGTTGTTCTCAATATGCACAGGTTGACAAACTATAGACATTTACAAACATTCAAGATCTGGTCTATATAATGTCAATACTGTGTAAATGTCTTATAACTTGAGTGTTTTATTTGCATGCCCACCTTCTGAGTAGCATGGTGTTGGTTGGGTGGAGAGGCCCTAAAAGATAATTAGGGGCCTCCCTGAGTTAATCTAACGCTGCTGACCAGGTGTCGTGATTGCAAAGAATTGTCAGCTTGTAGATTGTTATCTTTGATGAGTGACACTATAGAGTGGGCTTCTCTTGCACACAATTCAATTCAAACTTTCAAAGGAGCTTTATTGGCATGAGAAAACATACGTTTACATTGCCAAAGCAATTAAGTGTCAAAATACAAAAAAAACTGTTGAAAAGTATATACAGTTGGAGGGTACAGCATTTTGTAAACAGAGCTATGCCACATTGCATTGTTAAACATGTTATACAGGGTATAAAGCTTTTCTGAAACAAATAGCAGCATTTTTGCAGTCAACTTTTAGCACTTACCCTAGTCCCTTAGTTAGAACTTTATGTAGACTTAGATAGCATTTTATACAGACTTATAGCAAGTGTATGTAGATAGCATTTTATACAGACCTATAGGTACGGCCACGGAGCCGACTTGGGGACCCAACGCAGCTCCTCCAAGGAAAACAAACAAATGAACGGAGCTGAACGTGAATCCCCCCCACCGCCCACCCCTTTTTTTCCCTCACTATATATGTTTCTTTTCCCTTTTTACCTCCTTTATGATGAATTCCTGTTCTGTCCTTTGTCTATATAGTACGTCTCTAAAGGTTTTTGATGAATTGAACATTGTGGACCCTATTGGAAACAAGTGTAATGCTTAATTGGGTTGTCCACTCACAGTTAACAGCCTTTGTATTGAGTTTGTGCTTGAAATGTACTGTAATTCTGCAAACTGTTAATACATTTTTCAATCAATCAATCAAAGCAAGTTACATAGACAGCACTAGAATTGCATTTTATGTAGTCATAGCACTTTATAGTATATATGTATAGTATAGTATGTATAGCTTCATTATATAGATATTCCACTGCTACGTTCTTAACTTACGCATGTTTCATGATAACTACTTTTTATGTATGTGATGCATTGCCATGCTCTTTGTTTTTGCTTATTGTAAATCGCTCTGGATTAAAAGCGTCTGCTAAATGCCTAAATTGTAGCACACAAGCCTTCGGTGCCATGCCATGCTTATCATGGTGTTAAATAGGGTGTGGATCTTTCTATGCAACGATTCACATGTGAACGTGCATCCAATATACGAACGAGTGGTCTTCGTTAAAGGCTGTAAGCTACACACATTTCATGAATCCAATGTCGGTCCTTAGAACATGCCTTGTTGTTGATTTCAGAACCCCCACTTCCACATTTGGTATAGCCAGAAAGGAGAAGAACCTTTGCAACATTTCAAATAGCTCAGTTGAGTTTTAACCTGGTTCACCAGAGTTCAGTTCCCCCTATTCACCTTTTTCTTAAACAATATTAAATGTATTTAGTACACTATTTATGGTACAGTATTATTTATATTCCCCAGAAGGCCCTAAATATATATAAAAATGTCTTCTACATCCTGACAGTTTTCTGAAAAAGCTGTTTCTATGTCAGTGGTTCTTTTCAAAAATAGCAGACCTACAAGCTCGTAGCGCGCCACTCGGTGGCGCGCTATGAGCTTTTGGATCTGCTATTTTTCAATAGCTAAAGCATAACATAATGCTAACACCAAAAGGGGTTCCCGCCCAAAATAGATTAAGGCAACCGGCCGGTTCCACGCGCTGCACAAGGTGCCCTTTTTTAACTTGAGCACCTGCCCCTCTAAATGTCTGTGCACGCCACTGATAGTCACTCACCCACGAGTGCTGCAGAACCTGGTCGCTCGAAGATCTTGCCATGCGATGTCAGAGCAACTGGCGCTCAGTCATGTTTGGGTTAGAGCCTGCATACTGTATCTATTAATGTACATGCACGCACGCCACGCCACGCCACGCCACGCCACGCAGGCACGCACGCACGCACGCACACACACACGCACGCACGCACACACACACACACACACACACACACACACACATGCCTTTATTGCCATTTGAACAAAATACAATTCATTGGACCGTAAATATAATAGCATAGCAAATATTAAAGTTATAACCCTATAAATAAAGCTGAATTGTTGGAAGTCTAATTGATATCGCACTGTAGTTAAATAAAAATGGTTATAATGTGAGGCATTTGTATGTGAGATTGTTATGATCAGTATGACAGGAGGTGCAGTTGGCCGTATAAGGTATATTTTCAAATGCGCTACCCTTTGAAAAAGGTTTGGACACCCCTGGTCTAGACTAGACACTTCCGCCTTGATGATGAAGAAACTAACAGAATTTAAGTATTTTTTATTTTTATTTATTCTTTTACATTTACTCATATTTTTACATGCAAATAGACCAAATCCTCATGACATCACCACAGCCAAAAATTTATTTCCGTTGAACGCTGAAGTATTTTTGATTTTTATTTATTCTTTTACATTAACTCATATTTTTACATGCAAATAGACCAAATCCTCATGACATCACCACAGCCAAAAATGTATGTCCGGCTCGATAACACAGGCATTGGAGCAGTATTATTATATTTCTGGAAGAACAGGACACTTGTTAGTGACTATTAGAAATATATTATGTTGTTCTCAATATGCACAGGTTGACAAACTATAGACATTTACAAACATTCAAGATCTGGTCTATATAATGTCAATACTGTGTAAATGTCTTATAACTTGAGTGTTTTATTTGCATGCCCACCTTCTGAGTAGCATGGTGTTGGTTGGGTGGAGAGGCCCTAAAAGATAATTAGGGGCCTCCCTGAGTTAATCTAACGCTGCTGACCAGGTGTCGTGATTGCAAAGAATTGTCAGCTTGTAGATTGTTATCTTTGATGAGTGACACTATAGAGTGGGCTTCTCTTGCACACAATTCAATTCAAACTTTCAAAGGAGCTTTATTGGCATGAGAAAACATACGTTTACATTGCCAAAGCAATTAAGTGTCAAAATACAAAAAAAAACTGTTGAAAAGTATATACAGTTGGAGGGTACAGCATTTTGTAAACAGAGCTATGCCACATTGCATTGTTAAACATGTTATACAGGGTATAAAGCTTTTCTGAAACAAATAGCAGCATTTTTGCAGTCAACTTTTAGCACTTACCCTAGTCCCTTAGTTAGAACTTTATGTAGACTTATATCATTTTATACAGACTTATAGCAAGTGTATGTAGATAGCATTTTATACAGACCTATAGGTACGGCCACGGAGCCGACTTGGGGACCCAACGCAGCTCCTCCAAGGAAAACAAACAAATGAACGGAGCTGAACGTGAATCCCCCCCACCGCCCACCCCTTTTTTTCCCTCACTATATATGTTTCTTTTCCCTTTTTACCTCCTTTATGATGAATTCCTGTTCTGTCCTTTGTCTATATAGTACGTCTCTAAAGGTTTTTGATGAATTGAACATTGTGGACCCTATTGGAAACAAGTGTAATGCTTAATTGGGTCGTCCACTCACAGTTAACAGCCTTTGTATTGAGTTTGTGCTTGAAATGTACTGTAATTCTGCAAACTGTTAATACATTTTTCAATCAATCAATCAAAGCAAGTTACATAGACAGCACTAGAATTGCATTTTATGTAGTCATAGCACTTTATAGTATATATGTATAGTATAGTATGTATAGCTTCATTATATAGATATTCCACTGCTACGTTCTTAACTTACGCATGTTTCATGATAACTACTTTTTATGTATGTGATGCATTGCCATGCTCTTTGTTTTTGCTTATTGTAAATCGCTCTGGATTAAAAGCGTCTGCTAAATGCCTAAATTGTAGCACACAAGCCTTCGGTGCCATGCCATGCTTATCATGGTGTTAAATAGGGTGTGGATCTTTCTATGCAACGATTCACATGTGAACGTGCATCCAATATACGAACGAGTGGTCTTCGTTAAAGGCTGTAAGCTACACACATTTCATGAATCCAATGTCGGTCCTTAGAACATGCCTTGTTGTTGATTTCAGAACCCCCACTTCCACATTTGGTATAGCCAGAAAGGAGAAGAACCTTTGCAACATTTCAAATAGCTCAGTTGAGTGTTAACCTGGTTCACCAGAGTTCAGTTCCCCCTATTCACCTTTTTCTTAAACAATATTAAATGTATTTAGTACACTATTTATGGTACAGTATTATTTATATTCCCCAGAAGGCCCTAAATATATATAAAAATGTCTTCTACATCCTGACAGTTTTCTGAAAAAGCTATGTTTCTATGTCAGTGGTTCTTTTCGAAAATAGCAGACCTACAAGCTCGTAGCGCGCCACTCGGTGGCGCGCTACGAGCTTGTGGATCTGCTATTTTTCAATATCTAAAGCATAACATAATGCTAACACCAAAAGGGGTTCCCGCCCAAAATGGGTTAAAAAATAAACTATTTTAAAAAGTCAAATAAATCAAGTCCCTCCCATGTGTATGTAAATTACACCCCGCACATCATTCTACATGCATTGCAACTCTGAACTCTGCTTGGGGGAGGGAGTCTGGGAGATAAGAGGGTTATTGCTCTGCAGGGTCTAATGATCATTTTAACAATGCGAAAGAGAAATAAATAAATAAGGGAAGAGGTTATATTCGTGGACAATCAGAAATAAGTTGGAACTTGTCATGTGCACACAACAAATTGCAACGTTGCAGAGCCCTGATGTAGCGTCCTCTCTCCTGACCACAATATGCCTATCTCACAGAATTTCCCCGCCCCCCCCCCCCCCTTAATACGCCCCCTTTCGGGGTTAGTGGTGATAGCGTGACGTCACTCCATAGACGCTACATGTTAACAGAACATGTAACATGTTTAAGAAGTCTACAACTTTTGTTTTCTCAAGGTAAGGTTTGTTCTATCTGTTCGAGCTGATTTACCATCTTGTTTGCTTCATAATAATATTGGTCTGTCACATTATTACATTAGAAAATGTACTTAGATTCTCCAGAGAAAGAAACGTGTAAATGCTAATGTTAAAGACACCACTATTTACCGGAAGTGGGCGTGGAAAGCGGGCTGTGAGATAGGCCAATACCAGTATATACGGTACGCCGTCTTGTCACTTCCTTCGGTGCAGCCTCCTCTTCACCACAACAGCAGTAGGAGGAGAATGTCACTCAGTGACTCTCTCTAGTGTCATAACACTACAGTCAGTCAGTGACGCAGGATGGAGTTAACATCACTCTACCTCCTAGTCCGTGAGTACAAACAAACACACTGTACGATTATTATACTTGTGAATGTAATGTTATGTGTGTGTATCCATTTTCAAGATGCCTCACTACTCTAATCTATAATAGGCTAATAGAAATAATTATAATACTTTATTTATATACTGTAGCACTTTTTTAAACACAGTTACAAAGTGCTTGAACAATCAACACAGCAATAACTAGAAAAAGTGCCCCTCGGGGCACAGGTCTCCACCAGGGCAGGTCAGGTTGTGGCCTCCTGGTGGTGCTATAATAGGCCAATGTGAAAAGGGTGCCATTTCTTCATACGCCTTTGATGGCAATTGGATGATTTGAGGCATTTTGTTCAAAAAATGTGTTTTGCAAAAATCAACCTGTTGGTGGCGCTATAACATGGCCAATGTGAAAAGGGTGGGATATATTCCTCAGCCTAGTAAGAAAATGTGTGAAAGATTTCACGTAAATTGCATGCTGCGTTCATGATTTGAGGCTTTTGTTGACTGTGAAAGCCAATTATAGCCAATTAGGATGAAATATGAAATATTGGACAGATCCGACTTGAGCACATGACCATAGAGATACTGTGTAACGATTTGTGAGATTTTTGGACAGAATCTGGAGGAGTAATATGAAAAAATGTGTTTTACAAAAGTCGGCCTCCTGGTGGCGCTATAAAAGGCAGATGCGGAAAATGCAGGTCAAAGGTTTTGTTACTGGAATAAAACAACTGTAGTTTCACAACACAACTTTATTGTCGGCACTCCGCCAGACCCAAACTCCACAATGACTCAGTTACATAACATCAGGTAACATCCGGTTTGTATCCACCGGTCTTACCTTAAAGTCACAGTGCATCACATAGCACACACACTCACTGAATATAGTAAGCAGGGAACAACATGAACTTAACAAACTCACTGTCTCTTAAAAAAAAATAAAAAAATGCATTGCAATAATTCCAAAACAAAATACAGCAACGTACAGCTTGAGACAAAGTTGTTTTTTCCTTTTAAAGACAAAGTCCTTCCAAAGTCACAACCCTAAGTATTCTCAGTAAGTTGCCACTGTCCTTCACCAAGGGCCTTCAGTAACTGAAGAGGTGAAGCCCCCTTTTTTGTAAGGCAGTCCGCAAGTTGTTCTTTTGTTTTGTTCCAAAGGATCCGCTCAACCTTTTTGGTGTGGATGAGCTCTTTGATGCTGCTGATTTCCAGACGAAGTCTTTTTTCAGTGACTGACTTTGTGGACTTGAGTGCATCAGCCAGTGAATGATTATCTGTGACACAGGTTATTGGTGCAGCATGAACAATATCACCAGCAGTCAGTTCAGAGAAGAGTGTAGACAGAAAGATAGCATTATCAATCCCGTCTGACATTGCCAGTGTTTCACCTGCAAGAGTGCTACGTACAACTCTCTTAACTCTCCTAGACTGCCATGAAAGGGGTGAAAACTTCCCATTCTCCCCCATCAGCACAATAAAGTGTCCTCCTTGTGTGCCTCCATCAGAAAGATTCCCAAAAGAGGCATCACTGAATGTAACCATTTTCAAAGCACTGTCTCTGCCCAAGTACTGGAAGTTGAGAATTACCTTCTTGGATTTAAGTTTAGACACTACCCTGCCTCATGAATAGTTTGAACAATTGCACTTTTTATGCTTGATGCCAAGTTGCTCGCATCGAACATGACATCTGGTCTGCTCTGTCTTGCAACCCAGAGGATTTGACCTATTTTTGACCTGAGTTCATCTCTCTCTTTCTCAGAGAGAGGAGAGTCCTGTTCCACAGCCCGTGCAGGATCGATATGTATGGGCTGCAAATGTTGTATGTAGTTCTCCTGGTGTATTTGTACTTTTCTGTTCACAGTGACAAAGTCTATTCCCACATAACAGAAGTTTTCATGTTCCTCTCGTCCGATTTGGAATGCAGATCTGAGCTGCGGTATCACTGTTTTGGAGAAGCTTTGTGTGCCTCCCCATATGAAGTCATCCACATGGCAGGCTAGAACTCCAGACACAGTACAGTCCTTATCTAGCCAGTAGAAAATGGCTGGATCAACTTTGGAAATGTTTCCTCCTGTTGCCAGCACTATTTCCTTCACTCTGTTGTACCAATAGAGAGAAGCATCCGCCAGTCCATAGACACACTTTTTTAGCTTCCATAATGTGCCTTCACTCTCAGCCTCAGGAGGAGGCCTGATGTAAACATCACGCGACAGTGTCATTCCCTGCAAAAATGCAGACTTTATGTCCATTGAATGAGGTGTCCACTGTCTTTGACAAATCACTGCCACAAGCAGTCGGAGGGACTCTGTAGCACATGTGGGGGAGTCCTTTTGCAAATGCGACACTTGTAACTCCTCAAAACCTCTAGCCACGAGGCGTGCTTTTGGTACTGGTCCAGTGAGTGTCTCTTTAAGAGTACACACCCACCTAGTAGAAACACATTTTTGCCCCTCATTTTTAACTTCCTCAAACACATCGTTATCTTTCCAGCTCTTTAACTCAACATGTTTTGCAAAGTCAAATGACACATCCTTTGTTACAAACACATCCTCACATACATTTGTGACATTTGTTAAAGGTAAATCAGTGAATCCATCATCACATACATTTGGCACATCATTTGTTACCACCTCAAAATGATCAATTTTCGACATGTCAGCTGCATCTGTGGTGCCTGCAACATTAGTGGGTTCAATATAAAGAAAATTATACCAGTCTTTGTATTTGCCCATAACTTTTCCTGCACGCCCCAAAACCTTAGCTGTGTATAAAACACCTCTGTCTTTGTATTTCACAATTTGTCCTGTTTTCAGACTCACACCTGTCCTCAGACTGACACCTGCTCTCTGCTCTGTACCATGTGTATCTGTAGTGTCAGCCGTGTGTTCTGTCTCATTTTGTATTCCATCTGCCATTTGTGTTGGCTCCGATTGTGGTTCTGTTTGTCTCAGTCCTTGTATGACCTCTAGGTCATTGTCAGCCATGTCCTGTCCTTGCTCCACGGTTGTGTCATTTTCTGAATGAGCTTTCTTCAATCTGAGCCGATGCACTCGAACACATGTTCCCCCATGTCTGACAAAAATCACTGCCCCGTCCTGTCCGATGACAACTCCTGGGCCTTTCCACTCTGGACAATCCACTCTCTTGTAATATACACGATCTCCACTGTCATATTTTTCATCAGTGTTGCGTGTTTGTTTCCGCAGGGCTCTCCGTATTCTTTCTGAACACTCCGCTTCTGTAAAAGCCCTTCTTGCTGCATGCAAAGCAGTGATGTGTCTTGCCACCCATTCACTTTTTGTTGTGCCCTCTAAAGCTGGGGGTTTATCAGTTAGTACAGAGGGCAGATTAGGATTCTGTCCAAACACCAGCTGATGAGGACTGTATCCATGGACATTTTGCATGGTGTTCTTTGCCATTAAAGCCCAGTCCATCGCAGTGCTCCAGTCACAACTGTTGCTGGCCTTTACTTTCTTTATAACCTCAGTAAGTGTCTGATTGTGACGCTCACAAAGTCCATTGCTCCATGGGCTGTAGGCAGCTGTTGTCTTTATTTCTATATTAAAATTTTCTGCCATATCACTCACCTCATCATTATTGAATTCGCCACCATTATCCGAAAATAATTTCTGGGGGGGGCCATGAACACTTATCCAGTCGTGGACAAAGTGTTTCACAAACTCTGAAGACCTCTTTGTGGTCAGAATGCTGCCTGCACTGAAGCGTGTGAAATGATCAATAATGTGGAGATACCACACACCTGGTTCAAGTTCATGCAAGTCTACAGCTACAGTCTCGTTGTACTGAGATGCCAGTGGTAGGCCAACAGCAGGCTTTGGCGTAGGTTTGCTGTACCTTTGGCATATTTCACATTCACTTACAATCTTTTGCAGGATGACAACACATTCAGCATCATTGTTGCCTGAGCTTTTTAGAAGCTTCTGTAATCTGTCAGCAGAGGCGTGGCCAAATTGTTTATGCAGTTTCAATAACATTTCCTGTTTAGTAGTCGTGCTCATATCTTCTGAAATGATCAGTATTTCATCTTCATACTGACTTCCATCCTCATATTGACTTTGTTTTTCTTCAGGAATAAAATCCTCTGTAGCTGCCAAGACCTGTTCTTCCTTTTTAATGTTCTCACTTTTGTTATCCATTATGTTCACACAATAATGACCAGAGCTTGTGAAGTCAAGTTTGACAGGATTGTTGAACATCACCGCCCTGTCATGTTCCATGTCCAGTACTGTCCCTGCTCTTTTCATTGAAGCTTTGCTTAAAAGCAGTGGAACATCAGCAGGAACTACTTCAGTTTCAATTTGACACTTGGTTTGTCCAATTCTTGCCGGAATTTTCAAACTTCTAGTGGAATAAACCACTTTTCCATCTCCAAACTTAAATGGCCTACGACTGAGCTTTTCATTTATTTTCATATCTCTCAACTCATTCTGGCTCAGTTTAGACATATAGCCATCTAGCCAGCCCTGCCCACACACTGTGCGTGTGCAAGCAGTGTCTATTATTGCTGAACCAAAACATTCTGTCATGAGGATTTCTGCTGCTGTGGGTGATATTTGCTCTCCATTGTCGGGCTCTTCAGTGAACAGAGTAATATTGCACTCCTCTACTGCACCTGAATTACGTTCAGCTTCCTCTGTTAGTTTGACGTACTCACTTTTATGTGGACAGTCTTTGGCCCAATGAAAGGTTGATTGACAGACGGCACACTTTGATCTACGGCCGTACCTGTCCAAGGGATTTGTGCCAGGCATTATTGCCGTCTTCTGTTGATCCCGTTGAGGCCAAAACTTGCCCTTCTGTCGTCTCTGCTCCGCCGTCGTAACAAACGCAGTATCTTGATTGATTCCCATGCTGTGAGCTGCTGACGTTTTCCCTCCGAATATCCTCTTCAATGCTGACTTCATGGACGCAAACGTTAGATCTGTACATGCTGTGAGAGCCAACTGACGGTCTTTCATGTCCAAGCATGCAGTATCCAATAGTTTGAAAGCCAACACTGCGTCGGG
Organism: Electrona antarctica; assembly: GCF_951216825.1. NCBI lineage: Eukaryota > Metazoa > Chordata > Actinopteri > Myctophiformes > Myctophidae > Electrona > Electrona antarctica. The sequence continues at coordinate 51,766,655 of NC_136812.1, read as the reverse complement.
AAGTTCCATTTTGTACTTTCGCATACGAGAATAACGTTGCTCAAAATCAATGATATAGTCCGCCATGGACACGCTGCCGTCTCTCTTTACCCGATCAAAGCTCGAGTAAGCTTCATATACTTGATCCTTCTCTTCTTTAAGAAACAAATTGTCAAGCTTTGCAATCAACGTGGCCATACCGTCATCTTTATTCAAGTCATCAACGGGTATTTCCATCGCCGTTTCTCTTGCACATCCAGATAGCGCCAAAACCACCGCAAGGGCTTGTTTCATTTTTGCAAGTTCCGTGACTCTGCTCCATATTTCGATTTCATTCTTCCACGTTTCATATGGCTTCCCTTCGTCGAAGCCTGGTGGGACTCTATAGTTTCCAGCCATCTCTGCTACCAATGTTACTGGAATAAAACAACTGTAGTTTCACAACACAACTTTATTGTCGGCACTCCGCCAGACCCAAACTCCACAATGACTCAGTTACATAACATCAGGTAACATCCGGTTTGTATCCACCGGTCTTACCTTAAAGTCACAGTGCATCACATAGCACACACTCACTGAATATAGTAAGCAGGGAACAACATGAACTTAACAGTTTGTCCTTGGCCTCTAGGGAGTGTTTCACGCAGATCGGTGCAGTTTTAGGTAAAAAATGTGAAAAGCTGCCTCATGGTGGCGCTATAACAGGCCGTTCTGGAAAATGTGGGGCAGAGGTTCATCGTTGGCATCCAGGGAGTGTGTGTGCAAAGTTTGGCATCGACCGGGTTAACAGTGCCGGGGATTAGCTGGTAACAGACGGACGGAAGGACGGACACACACACACACACACACACGGACACACACACGGACGGAGTGCAAAACATACTCTCTCCCCATGCCTTCGGCCTGGTGGAGACAACAACAGAATACATCAATAATGCAATAATGAAATAACAGTATAGAAAATGCAAGATAAGTTACAAACACAGATATAAAAAACATACTCTCTCCCCATGCCTTCGGCCTGGTGGAGACAATCAAGGAGATACAAAGGCCATTCTATAAAAAAATGGGTCTTCAGGAGGGATTTAAAACGTGTTAAAGACTCAGTTAGCCTCAGGTCCTCTGGTAGGCTATTCCAGAGCATCGGGGGCCTTTACCACAAAGGGTTAGGGTTAGGTCCTTTGGTTAGCAATTTGGCCTTATGGGTCACCTTCAGTAGACCCCGACATGATGATCAGGTCAATGATAAATTAAGGTCAAAGGTCAAAATTGCACAGAGTCCAGAGATTTTTAATTTGTGTGAATTTCAGCCTCTGTGGGGGGGTATTTATATGCAAATATCATGACCAATGGCATTGCAATGAACATCAATGATGATGTTTAGGTGAAAAAAGAACATTAAAAAAAATAATTAATTAAAATAAGTTTGTTGTATAATTGCAACGCTGGGTGTTACAGGGTTAACGTGGAAGTGAATTAATGAATTAATTGCATGGCAGTTGATCATTGGATGATGAGTAAAGGCCTATATTCATACTCCAGTTGTAGGTGAGAGATGTGTAAAACAGATGTGTAAAGTAAAAATCACACCCGTGTGAAGTGAGAGGCGCTAATGTTTTAAAGTCTAACTCATGTTGATTGGGTGACGTAACGGTGATGTAAAACAAACGGTGCCAACACAAACATTAAATGCCATTAACAATAAAGAGACAATATGACGTGATGAGGCACACTATGTAAATGTTGCCGTCATTGTCAATTTGCGTTTTTAAAACAAACATTGAACTAAAAACAAACATTAAACCTGTATAGAGAGATGCGAGTATAGGCCTTTACTTGTATTATTTTACTTTTGTATTACTTAAATTTGAGATGGAAGTATAAGCAACTCTCTCTCTCTCTCTCTCTCTCTCTCTCTCTAGTGGTCAGTTCCATGTCCACAGCCTCTCTCAGGCTCAGTCCTGACAGATCTCAGTTCTTTAAATATGAGTCAGTCTTTCTGAGCTGTGAGGACAGACTGTCTGACTCCGCTGTGTGGAGACTGAAGAGGACCGACACCCAGAACATCACCTCAGAGTGGAGACTGAAGAGGACCGACATCCAGAACATCACCTCAGTGTGGAGACTGAAGAGGACCGACATCCAGAACATCACCTCAGAGTGTGGAAGGGATGGTAGTGGTGGTCGCTGGGGGAGGGTGAACAACACAGGATGTCTTGTCAGTTCCATGCTGTTATTTGACACTGGAGTTTACTGGTGTGAATGCTCAGAGGGAAAGAGTAACACTGTGAATATGACTGTGACTGGTACGTTCAGCAAATCAACAACTTTGTTCAGTGTATACTTGTCTGTTGATGATGTGATTGTGAAAACATATCAAAACCTCATCATGATAGTGTTGTTCAGAGTGATGTAACCTCAGTCTAACGTTCTTCTATTCTGATGTTATTTATCATCGTTCAGCTGGAGCTGTGATCCTGGGGATGCCTGTACTTCCTGCGATGGAAGGAAGTGATGTCACTCTGCACTGCTGGTACAGAAACGAGACGACTGCCAAACCGTCCTCTGGCCGCCCAGCTGATTTCTATAAAGACGGATCCCTCATCGGCACTGAGTCTACAGGACAGATCACCATCCACAGTGTTTACAAGTCTGGTGAAGGATTCTACAAGTGTAACATCTCTGGCCATGGAGAGTCACCACAGAGCTGGATGGATGTGACAGGTGAGATTGTTGTATCACGTATTCTATCCCTGTGTGTGTGTGTGTGTGTGTGTGTGTGTGTGTGTGTGTGTGTGTGTGTGTGTGTGTGTGTGTGTGTGTGTGTGTGTGTCTCTCTACTTTTAGCATGAATTAAAATTATTGACATTCATGGTTCACAGCTCTAGAAGTTTCTGTTGAGGAAATTGAAATAGATTCACAGCTCATAATGTGCGTTTAAGAGGAATATGTGTCTCATTCTTCTGCTGCAGACAACAACCATCCCTCTTCCTCTCTGCCTCCATATTTCTACGCTCTGATATCAGTTGGAATCTCCATCTTTCTGCTGATCCTGGGCCTGTGTCTCTGGAAGAAGTGCAAAGGTATGTCATTAATGTCCAGGCAGCCATTTAGAGAAGCAGTAAAGGCTTCCCATACACAAGGAATAATCAATGGGGAGCAGGTCATTATTGATAATGATCAATGGGGAGCAGGTCAATATTGATAATAATCAATGGGGAGCAGGTCATTATTGATAATGATCAATGGGGAGCAGGTCATTATTGATAATAATCAATGGGGAGCAGGTCATTATTGATAATAATCAATGGGGAGCAGGTCATTATTGACAAATAAACCCTGACATGGTGATTATTAGATCCCAACGGGAAACAATTTATTTCTCAACTAGAATGGTGCACTCCTCAGAGTGCAGATCCCTGCCAGGCATGGCTTTTGGAGTTCGGCTGTGAGCAATGTGAAGCATTAAAGATGTACATACTACTTACTGAATGTGGCCTTTTTCTTCTGCTTTTTTTCTTAACAGATCCATGTTGTGTCAAGTAAGTAAAGTATTGATCTTTGTATATCGAACATGGCTTTAGATTCCATATACTGTGTGTGTGTGTGTGTGTGTGTGTGTGTGTGTGTGTGTGTGTGTGTGTGTGTGCGTGCGTGCGTGCGTGCGTGCGTGCATGCGTGCGTGCGTGCGTGCATATATATATATATATAAAATTCTTCTTTTTTTTCCCTTACAGACCCATTCAGCCTCAGGGAACCAATCAGGATGACATGTACTGCCCACTGCGACACGGTCAGTCTTTGAACCAATCATGTTGCTTATTAAGAACACTTTTAAAAATTAAAATAGTTTAATTTCTAACATTAGCTGGCAATAAGTGCAATAAGTCCATCACCGTAATGTTTGAAATAAACAATGTGTCCACTTAGGCACCACGGACGTCTATGAAGTACTGGATCGATCTCATCACATCCCAATGGGTACAGTATACTGTTTAAATATATTATCATGTTATTCATTCATACAGAGTTATTCATATATTGGGGACATGTGCCAGTAAACAGATAATCACTGTATATGTGATTTATTAAGCTGGAATGAGAATTGAACTCAATGAACAACACAACTCTGGCACAACCAATTGAGAGATAAAAACACCAACGCATTCATCAAACTGTTGGCCCACATTCTGCAAAGCTTCTAATCATCTTTCAACTCATGTTTCAGTCACAGACTCATCAAGACCTCAACGTGCAGCTGATGCACTTTATGCAAATGTCAGAAACATCAAAGAATCAACATAAGATGAAACTCTTTGATAATGGAAGTGGAGGTATAATGCTGAGTGTATTTTATTTGCATGTCTCAATTAGACAATTCCCCCCATCTAGCTGTTATCAATATTATATATTTTAATGTTTACATTGTCTTTTTTTTGGAGTTTGGGCCTTTGCCCTCTCAGTGCTCTCTGCACAGCCCTGGGACAGAGTCACATAGACATCTTAACTCACACTTGATGATGGCATTAGCCTAATGGTGGTGTGATACTAAGTGAGTTGTTTTTATAGCGTGAATCTCGTTTGTGTCCGAGCCGTCGTCTCTTTCTGAAGGCTCATACATAGTCTGGATTTTCGGTGGTGGGGTGACCGCCGAACTACAACATGACGTCACTGAGCCGCGGTGAAGAGCAAACCACCGCCACCGCTCCAGCCCTTCTCTCCGTTTTTACTCACCACCGCTTAACGTCATTTCTGCTCCGGTGGTCAGCTCACCACCGGAGCGGTGGTCACCTCACCACCGGAGCGGTGGTCAGCTCACCACCGGAGCGGTGGTCACCTCACCACCGAAAATCCAGACTATGAATAGGCCTTATGTCTCTCTCCCTCTCTGTGAGTCTCTCTCTCTCTGTGAGTCTCTCTCTCTCTCTGTGAGTCTCTCTCTCTCTCTCTCTGTGAGTCTCTCTCTCTCTGTGAGTCTCTCTCTCTGTGAGTCTCTCCCTCTCTGTGAGTCTCTCTCTCTGTGAGTCTCTCTCTCTCTGTGAGTCTCTCTCTCTCTCTCTGTGAGTCTCTCTCTCTCTCTCTGTGAGTCTCTCTCTCTCTCTGTGAGTCTCTCCCTCTCTGTGAGTCTCTCTCTCTCTGTGAGTCTCTCTCTCTCTCTCTCTCTCTAATGCCATTTTATATTTTGCACCTGTTCTTTTGAGTGTCACTTAAATATAATGTTACAGTGTTGTGATGTTATTGTATTATACGGTTGTTATTATCTAGACTTAAAACACCCGATGGCCATTTATAGTGAGTTATAATAGTTAGAAATGTGAGTTATGATCACACTACAATGCATTGCAACACTGATCATAATAGTCCTACATAATTCCAGCAATTATGAAGTATTATAAATAATACGTAACCGTATAAGTCATCATAAAATGCTTTATAATGTGTTAGCAATATTTTTCTGAAGCATTTTCAATATATACGAGTTCTGCTTATAAGCAGATTAAGTAAGTATAATGTGCATTATAGACATGGGATGCATACTGTAGTAGCAAGGGTTACCGCCATTTATGTCTGTTTTGTGTCTTTGTACAATGAAAAGTATTCCTATACTGTTTCTTTTGATGCCCTAACCACTGATTGATTGATTGATTGATTGATTGAATACTGTATCAACACGATTACTAACAGTACTGGTGGCAGTCAAAGGTTTAAACCCTATAATTAACACCAGATGCTTTTGATACTTACACGTTTAATTAAAGGGAGCTTCTAGGACTTTGACTCAATTGATTTTCTTACATTCAGTTTCCAGAACAAGGAATAAAACTGTCTTCCTGCCCTAAATTCATCTTAACCGCAGTGCATATATCTGAACACAACAGTACAGTACAGTACAGTAATCCCTGAGGTGACATTACTTCTTTGTATTGACCCAGCAGTGTGCTGCTCCAAGTCACCACATGGGGGAGCAGTTGGGCATAAAGTGTGTTGAGAGCCGCACAACAGCACTGATTGATTGATGTACATTGTGTGAGTTGCAATGTTAGCCAAGCTAATCGTTTTAAAATCGCAACTTCAATGAAATGTGACGTGTGACATATCAACATATGTGACATATTTGTCATATAGTACTTACTGTTTACAATGCCAGCATTGAGTACAAAGTTTTCATCAAAAAGTATAGTGCAAAGTTTTCATCAAAAAATAAATAAAATAAAAATGGTGCACAATCTATGTAAAGCGCTTTTATCCAAAGCGCTTTACATTGTGCATTACATTCACCCACACATTCATACACCGGTGGGGCGGAGGAAACCACGCAAGGCAGGGTGAGGCACCAACCTGCACATCATATCAGGAGCAATTAAGGGTTCAGCGTCTTGCTCAAGGACACTCTGGGGGAGCCCGGAATCAAACTGGGAACCTTCCATCCCCGCGGTTCCCATCCGGCTGCTCTACCAGCCTCTACCCCTGAGCACCGGCTGCCACTCTTTCAAATAAATAAACAATTTATTTTTTTAACATGGTGGAATTATGGTTTTGAACAGCAACGTCTTGGGGGAAACAGATAGCTCTGAGCTTTACCGGTAACTGAGATTGTTTTGGATAGAAGTGAGAGGGAGCAGTCATTTAAAAGCGTCGTCGGAGCAGAGAGAGACAGAGAAGGAAGTGCAGCATGTGGAGTATTGATTGATTGATTGAAGAATTTATTAACAGTTTGCAGAATTACAGTACATTTCAGGCACAAACTCAATACAAAGGCTGTTAACTGTGAGTGGACGACCCAATTAAGCATTACACTTGTTTCCAATAGGGTCCACCATGTTCAAATCATCAAAACATTTAGAGACGTACAAATAGACACTTCTATAGACAGAACAGGAATTCATCATAAAATAATAGATGTAATAATAAAGTAATAGATGTTCCATCAACGTTACACCTTCAGACCTGGTTTGTTGACACTCCGTTCATCTGACTGACCTCAGAGACACCATCCATAGGCCTGGACAGAAGATGGGAGAGAGAGATTGTATTGAACTGGAGCGCTATAGGAGATGGTTTTCTGTCTTGTACAGTCTGACTGTACAACTCCTCATCTGGCTGGCTTGATCAGGTTGATTAGGACAGGGGTTCTCAACGTTTTTGGCCGGGGACCCCCGGAAATGCTTTGGCAATGTCTCGGGACCCCCGCCCCGCCCCCCCCCCCCGACCCCCAATATAAATTGACTGCTACAATAACCTTAAACCATTTTGGGCGGGAACCCCTTTTGGTGTTTTAAGCATCGTTATAATTTAGCTATTGAAAAATAGCAGATCTACAAGCTCATAGCGCGCCACCGAGTGGCGCGCTACGAGCTTGTAGGCCTGCTATTTTTGAAAAATCATGAAAACCCCCCCCCCCCCTTTTTTTTTTTTTTTTTAAATAATTTGGGGACCCCCTAAAATATTTTGGCGACCCCCCGAGGGGTCGCGACCCACGGGTTGAGAACCCCTGAGTTAAGCCATCATATTTGGTCTTCCATGGGAAATTGCATTTCCCTCCTCTTCTGGTCTATCCTGACAGGTGGTCTTTCAGGCTAGTTTTGAAAAAATCCAGTAGCCTTCCGCAATGTTTGTTGCGAAAGGCTTTAGAATAGAATGTTTTGGCCATCACCGATTTGATGTCTGTATACCGTAGTGAGCTGGAACAAGTTACGCTGTAGTTAGTTTGTTTATTTGGTTATTTCCCCCCTTTTTTTTTGCATAAACCCCACAAATGATAGCAGCAGTTCAAGTTTTAGATTAGATTAGATTCAATTTATTGTCACTGCACATATTATACAAATACTTTGACAATGAAATGAATAGTGGCGTCTAGCCAGAGTGCAATACAGTAATCAAGTGATTCAAGTGATCAATCAATCGAAAAAAGGCCATTTTGGGGGTGAACTATGTTTTTAAATTGTCACTTTTGTCATCTGGGGACCCCCAAAAAATAATGTGGGGACCCGACCCACATGTTGAGAACCACTGCAGTAGCCTACCTTAGTGCCAAGACACATGTGGTATATTCTCACACGGAGAGATTGAATTATCTCCCGACAATGACCACCTAGGGTTAGGGTTGCCTATAGGCAGACATTATTTATCCCTTCCATATTAGGTATGTTAGTTCCCAACCTTTTTCATGTCAAGGACCCCCAAATTGACACTATAATTAGCCTGTGGACCCCCATTTGAAAAGATATGCCAGGGACCTCTCATAAGAGAATATCTTTTACGGCTCTAGCAGTGATTCTCAACCCGTTTAATTTCAAGGACCCCCAGTTTGACATGCATTAGACTACGGACCCCCATTTAATGGCATTTCTATCTCTGAGACCCCAGTTTATATTGTAAAATCAATGTTAATTTAACTCTGAGAGTGTACAAATGGACCCTAAAACGGGTCCATTTGGTTCCGTTTGTACACTCACTTTGTTACAGACCCATAAGGGTCCATTTGGTTCCAAACTATCATTTAGCTGCAGGGGGACCCCCTGGAAGTCCCTCAAGGACCCCTGGGGGTCCCCGGACCCCACTTTGGGAACCACTGATTTAGACACATGTCAGGGCTGTATTCCAGAAGGCTGGCGCAACATCTGTTGAATTTAAACTTGTGTGATCATCAAGCCGTATGAAATATATATATATTTTTTAAGATTTTTTTTTGGCTTTTTCCGCCGTTATTGATAGGACGAAAGTAGTCTGACAGGAAATGGGGAGAGAGATGGAGGGGAAGACACGCGGCAAAGGCCGTCGGGATCGGGAGTCGAGCCCGTGGCACGCCGTCAGGCTGGGTGCCCAGACGGTTGAGCTAACTAATATTTATAGTTTTCTCAGTTCATCAACAGATGATTCAATTTGGGGGATGAGGATTGATTAAACTGGGATTTCTTGGTTAAGCCCAAACCATCCATGTTCACTATGAACTTGAAGACATTACATGATCAAAGTGATTCATTATTATGGATTCTCTCAGACACCCAAACATACTGTTTGGCTTCATTTTTCACACCCGCTGAGTCGCTGAGCAATAAACCCATACAATACAAACCCATACAATGACTCATAAGCACATACAATTACTTCTTACACACATTCAATACAAAATAATACCTCACCTTTGTCAATGCACTTCTATAAGCTGGAGTGTTGCCTTTCAGCTGGGAATGGGAGGAGTGGAGGTGCTACGTCCTCCCTCCTCCCAGTGGGGGTTCCTCACTGGCAGGACAGCCAGTATAGAGCGTCGCAGTCCCGCCCCCTACCATGGACCAGGAAATGAATCCCAATGCATTATTCCCATAGACATTTCTTAAAGTATTTATTTAAAGACGGTTACGCCGCGGACAAAGCCAACTCGAGTCGTGACAACTCATGACAACACAAACAATATTTTGGACCAAACAAATAATTACAAAGAAGAAAAACAACAAAAAAAAGTGTTGTAACCTGCCGTTTTTTTCTTCTTTCACGACTGGAGTTGGCTTTGTCCGCGGCGTAAACGTCTTTAAATAAATACTTTCTGAAATGTCTATGAGGAAAATGAACAGAGAATCATTTCCTGGACCATGGTAAGGGGCGGGACTGCGACGCTCTATAGGGTCAACATAACAATACTATTGACCAGATCTGTAGGTGCAGCATTTGAGTGAACCAAAGTCTGGGGGATATTTTATTTGCTGGCTAAAACAAAAGTGGGATTTTACACACAAAAGTGGGTTTCTGAGAGACTTCTATGTCCATTCCATGTATCACACGTACACATGATAGTTTATAATCCAAAGCATTTCCACCTTGGTGATGAATAAACTGAATGATGAATAATCATAACTTAATACTGAAAGATAGATTTTTACGTTATTTTACTTTGATTTTTAGATGCAAATAGACTGTAGGAAAAAGCTTCTGCACACCTAGAGTTAATTAAGGCGTAGGAGCAGGTGCATAGGCAAGTGCACATCAATAATACAATTAATAAAAGATACGTTTCTGTCCCTATAATATACGGAATCATCATGCACTAAACAGATTCTGTGATTAGAAAGAGGTGCAGCTTGTGATGATGATCAATTTGATGACATCAAAGGCATTCAAAATTGTTTTTCTTTTTTCTAGTTATTTGTTCGGCCAAAAAATTGGGTTTGTTGTCATGAGTTGTCACCATCCGAGTTGGCTTTGACCGAGGTTTACAGGTCTTTAAATAAGACTTTATGGCTTCATGGCTCAGTGGTCCAGGCACCTTGGCTGGTAATCCAGTCTGGCAGTGTGCCGCGGGTTCGACTCCCGATCCAAACAGCCTTTACTGCATGTCTTCCCCCCCCATCTCTCTCCCCATTTCCTGTCAGCCTACTGTCTGTCCCTCCATACAAATATATAAAATAAAGGCGAAAGCAAAAAAAAAAAGAAGAAAAGAAATGTCTATGAAAAAAAGGTGCTGCTCTCATGACACATTGAGAGTGGAAAAATGCATATATGCGTATATACACACAAACCAAAGATAGCTTGTATTTTTAGGGGGGGGGGGGGGGGGTCTTGGGGGGCAAAATAGGGCCCTGAAAAAACAATACCTTCGAGAAGTGAGGACATGCAAATTATAACATTGATGTTAAGTAACACTTCATCATGGAGCCCTTTTGGGTGAAGGGTTTGTAGAGTATGGATCCAATATGCTTCATGCTGTTTGAGTAACAGATCATGGTTCTCACTTCTTCTGGGCAGGCGGACTTGTTCTCTACCCATAAAACGAAAGGAGGAAATGGCATGTTTAGAATCACTGAAATGGACAGCAATAGGATAATCACGGTCGTTTCTCTTATGTTCACTGATTTGTTGCTGTGTGTGTAAGACCACGTACCAGACAGCTCAACTGTCTGGTACGTGGTTTTACACACACACACAGGCCAGTCCACATGGGCAACGATTCAAAGAATCATATAAGCCACAAGTAATGATACTGAACTTCTTGCCTGTATGGGGATGAAATAAACACCTAAAGTATTGATGCACTGAGCACAATTGCCCACAGGGATAATTGCCCTTGGGCAAGGGACTCAGGAGGGTCTGTGTTTGTGTGATCCTAAAGGAGACTGAAAGTCAGCATGCACAATCTCGTTTTTTTTTAGGCTTTGAGGCTTTTTATGCCTTTATTGATAGGGAACAGTAAGCAGAAAGGAAAGGGGGAGAGAGAGTGACATGCGGCAAAGGCCGTCGGGCTCGGGAGTCGAACCCGCGGCACGCCATCCGGCTGGTTTGGCAGCCTAGGTGCCCAGACGGTTGAGCAAAACGCCCGGGCCACAATCTCTCAAGTTTTTTGAGGGGTGCACCTACTGCTAGCCTATGTCCAGGTTTTGGTGTCTGTGTAAACACAAACATTGAAGACAAAAGTGAAATTGTGATTGGCCGGAATGTAATTTGTGACGATTTGATTGAGCATACATGTGATGTATGATATGATGATAAGAGTGGGCCTCACTTCACACGGGTGTCATTTTTCCCCGTCTGAATGTGTATAGGGGGGGGGGGGGGGGGGGGGGGTTGAAATCAGGTGATATTCTGGGCCAGATGTGACTAGTCTTGGTTTGACTTGATCTGGCCCCAATCGAGACGTCACGTCACTAATTCGTCCAGGTCCTGACCGTGCCTGCTGGGGTAGTGAGGCCGAGGCATCTTGTCCTCAAGAAGAAAATGGACACATAACATTACATTCACAAGCATCGTCACTGACTGACACACTGTTATGACAGAGAGAGTCACTGAGTGACATTCTCCTCCTACTGCTGTTGTGGTGAAGAGGAGGCTGCACCGAAGGAAGTGACAAGACGGTGTATCTACTGGTGTCGCATTCTGAGAACCCATCGTCAAAAACGGAAGGAAAAACATCGCTGAATGGTTATGATCCTAACGTGAAGTTTACTTTGGAATGTAGCCGAGAAAAGGTAACTTCCCAGACATGTGGATAATGATGAACAGAGGCTGTCTGTCCACTATCTTGTATCAAAAAGAAACTGTTTGCAATACATTTCTACTGGCCACTAGTAACCACCCCCCGCCTCTTATCAGGACTTTAGTAAAAAACAATACTAAATGAAGGTTTGATTAAGAGGGAAAATACAATTCTCATATTCACATGCAACAAAAAAAACAAATAAAAAAATGTAATAGTCAAGGAAAGGCAAGTTTATTATAGCTTATTTAAATGGTAAATGATGCAATATATATATATATATATATATAGTAGACAACTTTAGTTTTTTTCAACCAAGGTTCATGTTTTACGTTGTTATTAGAGAAAGTAAAAGATGAGTGTTCATTTTTTTTCATTTGCTGCTTTCTTTCGTTTTAGGAATTTTAGCTGTTTTGTACAGGGGGGGCGGGGGCATTCAAGCATTGGGCTAAATGTATTTCTTTACAAAATTGTATAGAGATTTCTTTTTTTAAATTATTTACTATAGTCCTACTACACTCCAAGAAATTACACCTGGACACAGAAGATCACAGGATCTACTGAATGTGAAGGAGGCCTACTGGGGGAAGGCTTATACTGTGTGTCATAGGCTCAATATGTCAGTTTGACACATTCAGTAGATCCCGTGATATTTTGTGGCCAGATGTAATTTCTTGGAGTGTAGTAGGACTATAGTAAATAATAAAAAAATAAATTCCTATACAATTTTGTAAAGAAATACATATTTAGCCCCATGCTCGAATGCCCCCGCCCCCCTGTCAAAAACAGCTAAAATCCCTAAAATGAAAGAAAGCAGCAAATAATAATAATAATAAATACACTCACCTTTTACTTTCTCTAATAACAACCTAAAACATGAACCTTGGTTGAAAAAAAACTAAAGTTGTCCTTTAAGATGGCTCAGGGGCCACTCTTGAAAAGTTTACACATTTATTTTGCAACAGAACACAACCAATGTTGGAGGAAACCGTGCAAGGTACCAACCTGCACATCGGGAGCAATTAGGGGTTCAGCGTCTTGCTCAAGGACACTTGGACACTGACTCTGGGGGATCGAACTGGCTGCTCTACCAGCCACTCTACCCCTGAGCCACTGCCACCCCTGAACAAGAATGTATTTCACACGCAAAAAAAATAAAATTATTACATTACAAAACAAAAGTGCAAAAGTGCTTACACAAAGTTAAAGCTGCCTTCAGACCTGGATAGTTAGGTGCGGTGCGATTACATACAAAGTCAATGCAAAGACGAGAAGTTACGCAAACGGGTGCGGCACGATACCAGGCGGCCCCGCCTGGTATCTTCGCCCCGGCTGGAAAAACTCCAACTGAATCGACGTTCGGTTCGCGTCCCCCCCCCCCCACCGACTCCACGCATGGTGTCCTGACAGCCAATCAACATTGATGTTGTCCTGAACCCCAGACATGTTTTGGTCGTTTGATTTTATTCATCCAGTACTTCCAACTGAACTGACTGCCGGGACACCACTGCAACTCATAAATTATACTATGTGTTAAATATATTGAAATGAGCAGTCTTGTGAGCGGGTCCATTTGGTTACACTGCTAAAGTTAAATTATGGTGTATACAGCCATTCGGCGCGACGAGAGCGAGAGCGGAGGGTCTTTTTTTAATCACCGCTAACCTGCGCGACCAAAGTGAAGTGACTGAAGCGACTGGAACGGGGCGTTACTAGCGCGACGCAGACAACGCGACTGCGTGGGGGCCCAGAGGCAAGGGGGGCACACGGCTGCCCAACCATGCCGTCTGTAAAATAAAATTATAAACACATACATAGATGCAATGACAGTTGAGTTGAACAAAGTTTGGCGGAGCCTGGTGGTGTGGCTGCTGCTAGCACACACACACACATCATAGGCACACACCACACATGTGCCCCGCGGCCCCCGCCTCCCAATAATAACGTGTAGGAAGTCAGTCAGTCAGAAGTGTCTGTGGCGAGTTTGCAGTGGGCTTTCCCAGTCTCGAGTCCCGACAGCCAGGTACGTTCACAAATCGCAACTACAACTGTACAGTGCCCCGCTGTTTATAAACCAACACGCAGTTTGGGCTTGTTTTTACAGGCCGCAGCTGTTGCTCTGATTGCAATCGCGACAGGTACCGTCACAACTGCTGTACAGTGCCCCACTGCGCTGTTTATAAGCCAAAAATGGTCCGTTTGGGCTACGTTCATCGGCGAACGCGCGCGCGAGGGCGGGGGGGGGATCTGCTGTCGGGGGCACTCACTGATCAGCCTGCGTTGGGGCCCACTGACATCTAGTTACACGTCTGGACTGGAAACAAATATATCTTCAGGTGTGAACGCACCTTTACAGGACTCCAATTTACTTTCCATAATGTACTTTGAAACAATACAAATAAAATTACTAAAATAACCACGGTACTTGACCTTAACATTTTAGCGCCCTATAGTTGAGAATGTATATATGTCGCCTGCATATCTTATCTGGCTTATCCAACATAAAAACAAAACATTCAATGCCTGTTTCATGACAGCTCTCCTGTCACCCGGTGAATTGCTACTGTAGGTGAGTTGATGAAAATTACGAGAAGTACACAACGTTGTTGTGCAGACCTATATTCTTTAGTGCTGTTACTCTGTGTCCAGCACTAGAGACCAACTGGATGTGCACAACCCACTTCTGAAACCTGCAAACGATAAGGCACATTTCAACAATTACGGTGACATTAACAAAGTATCAAAGACAGTGAACATTGCCAGATTATGTCTTGTCCTATGTTTGCTATACACACAGTAACATGTCCCCCATTCAGTATCCAGATGAAGGAAGAAAACAAGCCCACACTAGCCTCCTCAACTCCACCGTTAACTGCATATCTGATTATATGAACCCAAAATTACAAACTAGATAAAGTGCCCCTCGGGGCACAGGTCACCACCAGGGCAGGTCAGGTTGTGGCCTCCTGGTGGTGCTATAATAGGCCAATGTGAAAAGGGTGGGATATATTCCTCAGCCTAGTAAAAAAGTCTGTGAAAGATTTCACGTAAATTGCACGCTGCGTTCATGATTTGAGGCTTTTTGTTCAAAACGGGCCAATCCAGCAAACTTTGAAAGCCAATGTTAGCCAATTAGGAATTAGGATGGAATATGAAATATGAGACAGATCCGTCTTGAACACATGACTATGGAGTGTGTAACTATTTGCGGGATTTTTGGACAGAATCTGGAGGACTAATATGAAAAAAAAATGTTTTTCAAAAGTCCGCCTCCTGGTGGCGCTATAACAGGCTGTTCTGGACAATTTGGGGCAGAGGTTTATCGTTGGCATCCAGGGAGTGTGTGTGCAAAATTTGTCATTGACCGGGTTAACGGTGCCGGAGATTAGCTGGTAACAGACAGACGTACGGACGGACACACTCACACACACACACTGGACGGAGTGCAAAACATACTCTCTCCCCATGCCTTCGGCCTGGTGGAGACAATGTCAGTGTTGACTCAACAGGGTGTTGCTCCAAGTGACCTTGCATGCGTGCGTGTGCATGCGTGCGAGAGACAGCTTGTAGATTGTCCATTTCCACTCGTTTGGGCCACAGGGAGACATAGAATGTCTCCTTTGGGTCTCGAGCTAAAAAGCAGAGATAGAGGAGAAGGAAGTGCAGCTGGAAGGTGAGGCTACATGAGTGGAGTAGATGTTCCATCAAAGGACCGACCTGGGCAGAAGATAGAGACAATGGGGGGGGGGGGGGGGGGGGGGGGGGGTCAATAATCAAAAGGAGATATTGTATAGAAGTGTAGAACTACCATTTGCAAAAAAGAAGGGTTGAGGTAAATGACCCTGAGGTAAGTTGACCTGAATTCCAACATGAAACATTCCGTACCTGTCCTTGGTGTCAGCTGGATTTGCAATTATGAAAATTTGGCGTCCCTTGGCATTGCTTCGACTCTTAAGAACCAGGAGGACAATGAGCATGATCATGATGATGACAAGGGCGATGATAAGACCACCCCACCAGGGAAACGTTCCAACTGGAGAAAGCTCTAGAGAGATAGAATGACAGATGAAGAGGAGGGAAGAGAGAAGTGAGAGATGAAGACCAGAGCTTCAGTCATCCATCCTCCTTACAGCTCCATGATCAACTATTGTTACACAACTCAAAAAGCAATTTCTCATTGATTTTATAGTACCACTCAATGATATGATACACAAGTATATACAGTAGGGCTGTCAAATGATTAAAATTTCAGATTAATCACAGCTTCAAAATTAATTTAATCATGATTAATCACCATTCGAACTATGTCCAAAATATGCCATATTTTCCTGTATATTGTTGTGGAAATGTTAATATAAATGACAGAAAGCGGATTTAAATTTGTTTTTTGTTTTCTAATGCATTTATATATGATGTGAGCATTTGTAGGCCTAGCCTACACTTTGAGTTAAATTAACACTGGCTTTTGGCCATGTAGACTGGGGTCCCCCATGAGGAAGTCACTAATGTTGCTCTGGAGAGGGAAGTCTGGAACACTGGTGGAGCTGTTGCCCCGCGACCCGACCACGGATAAGCGGTTGAAGATGGATGGATGGATGGAGACTGGGGTCCCAGTCCAGAGATAAAAATCATAATGAAATGGCCTAGGCTACTTTCTATCAATTTAATTTGGGGGTCCTTGAAATTAAAATGGCTGAGAATCAATGGGTTAAACTGTAGACTATAGTTAATTCACAAAATACAATAACATGGCACATAACCATTTTTGAAACAGGGCTTGGTTTAGAAAAGCCTATATTTTGCGCTATCACATACAAATGTAGGTGTTAAGGCTAGAATGGCATTGTAGAGAAGTGGACTATAGTGAGAGACGAGATTGTCTCTCCTTCATTGCGGGACTGCAGGACTCTGGAGATAGTTAGTCGTGAATGATCAGCTTCAGTCAGTGTTTTGGTTCGTACCTGGAGTTGTGCATTATCTGCGCTGTGCACAGCAGCACAGGAGAACTGTCTTTATATCCATGGTCGTTTTCAGTTGCTTTCCATGTGCGACACAAAAGTACCATGTGTTTGTTTTGGTAATAGCCTACTGCAGGCGCAGCCATGCTGATTCACGTAATCGCGTTGGACAAAACTAAACCAGGCGGACCAACGTTAATGGCTTAATGCACGTAGGACCCGCATTTTCAAACTGTCCACAAGTTGCGACGGACCCGACGGTACTATAAAGTGTTGTGAGGGATTCTTGCAGAGCGCTGCGTCTGATCCCGATAGCTACACAGCACTAGTAGTGTGCGTGTGTGCATGCGTGCGGAGGAGGAAGACTGGAGGAGGCGTGTGTGTGCGTGTGTGTGTGTGTGTGACTGTGTGTAGCCTAATGAATGATGATCCAAAGGGGCTTTGCTAGGCACTGTAGGCAGACAAAGTAACGCAACAGAGTTACAGAATCAAACCACTTGGCAACCCATTGAACCCAACTACAATACACAAGCTACAGTGTATCTCTCTGGTGTTGTTCAATCATGATTGTGCGCTACACAGTGACAGATTTGTTATGCACTGGACGTTCCTGAGCCTCGCGTTAGGGGCTTATACTCTAAGGTTAGGGGGAACACTGCGCATGCGTTAATTGCGTTAAATATTTTAACGCAATTAATTAACGCAATTAATTAACGTCGTTAACGCGTTATTTTTGACAGCCGTAATATACAGTTATTGAGGCTGGCAGGCAGACAGACAGACAGATATGACATCATATCAATTTTAAAGTAATCTGGATAGTGGATACACTTCCAAATAGTTACATCGATTCCGGAAGAATAAAGGGGAAAAATGGAGATCTAACAAATAGCCCTTTTGGTGTTTTAAACATTGTTATAATTTAGCTATTGAAAAATAGCAGATCTACAAGCTCACGAGTGGCGCGCTACGAGCTTGTAGGAGCAGGAAGAAAAAGTGGCACAAATCTTTGAATATATATTCTTTCAAAGTGAATGTTTTTAACTCGGGTCTAAATGGGTTAAGGTATCAGTGTATCTTTTTATCCATCTTTTCTTTATCTTTTAAATAAGAAATAAGATGGCAGCTGTTTTCGCTGCCGAGTGCTGACAAACTCCTGGGACCTTGTGTATACAGTGTACACATAAAGAAAGATTACGGTACAGTACTGTATGTATGAAATGGAAACATGACATGAGAAGTTCATAAACGACTTGTTTTTTTTGTACATTCATGATTCTGCTCTCCTGAGGTCACAGATGGGCTACTTTCGCCGTTTGATTTGTCCTTAATGTTGGTGCTAAATCACACTTAAACTCACCGCCAGGAGCTCTGAACTTGATTCAATATTCAGAATAGATATTAGTTATTCATTTGATCAGGCCTGCCCCCTACTATAGGCCTATACTGTAAGCTCATTTAAATTCAAACTCCGTGACTCATTGGCGACTCATCCCGAGTCTGGTTTAGTCATTCTAATGAATGGGGACACCACCTTCATTTTCTGATGTGTTCATTCAGAGGTGGGCAACTTTGACGATGGAGAGGGCCACTATTATATATATTTCCACACTCACTCCCTAGGGCCATATATTACTGTCGTCGCAAAAATAGCCGATCTACAAGCTTGTAGATCGGCTATTTTTGCTATATTTGAATTGAAAACCTGAATATTCTTTTGCTATTTTTTAATTGGAATCCTGAAAAGTAACCTTTTTATTGAATTTCAAATGCATTTACCGGTAGTTATAGTTATGTTAACTTTATGAAAAGACAATAACATTTTAATACTATAGTCATTAAGTACTAGTCATACTAGTCATGAAGTAATTAAAGCGGGTTTGGAATTGTAACAGCTGAAATCAATACTATATCAGTATTCTGATATTAACATGCGGGCCGCATTAAGTGAAGGTAAGGGCCGCATGTGGCCCCAGTTGCCCACACCTGTGTTAATTATTCCATGTTATTTATTTTATTTACTGCTCTGACAGTACAGTATAGCCTGGTTAAATACAGCATCTTGGACCTTGTGGGATGTAGATAGAAGTGAAATAACAGGAACATAATGTTACAGTACCTGCTGTAGAACCTTTGTGACTGTCTGGGGCACGCTCACCTGAAATAACAAGACATATCAGAATTAAACAGACACTGATGAACAAACGTTTACTATAATTAGGGCTGTGAATATTTGGGTGTCCCACGATTCGATTCGATTCCGATTCTTGGGGTCACGGTTCGATTCAACTCGATTCTCAATCCAAAAACGATTCAAAATGATTCTCGATTCAATACATAGGATTTCATCACAATCTACTCCAGTCTTGAACTGAAGTGACTACAGTAACTTGAAAATGACTGAAGACATGATGTTTACTGTGATTAGGGTAAGCTTACATTTCATATCACAGACACCATGTAGTGAAAACTCCTGTAACTGTAACCAGAAAAAGAAATCTTTAAAAAAAAAGAAAAAAAGAAAATCGATTTTTGGAAATTATGAATCGATTTTGAATCGTTCATAACGGAATCGCGATTCTAATTCGAATCCCCTAACTATAATGCAGTGAAAGGTTAATATTGATTGATATGAGCATCTCCTAAATGCCTGAATTGTAAATTGAAACCTGGATTCGTGTTGTATTGTCCAATTAAGAAACCTTATTTTATTTTTGCCATGTAAATTCTATAGGACATTCACCCGCATACTGTAATATTTCAATATTTTTGTGTGCATTTCACATACCATTGAGTAGTGACTAAGCCTTCGGACATACATTTCTCACATACTAATCTTTTTTCCCTTTTACATGCGTAGGGCACTGTTGTAATCTACCAGAGTCTGGAATAGCATTCCAGCAGCCACATCGTAGCACGGCTCCTCAAGTCAATAGACTTTCAATCCATACCTCCTGGGCGCTTTAGCTCTGAACATGATTCAATATTTAGAATAGATATTTGGTATTCATTTGAGCAGGCCCTGCCCCCTACTATGTACTGTGAGCCTATTCAAATTCAAACTCCACGACTCATTGGAGAGAGATGCATTCCCCGAGTCTGGTTTAGTCATTCTAATGAACGGGGGACACCACCTTCATTTTCTGATGTGTTCATTATTTTCATGTTATTTAACCCATTTTGGGGCAGGAACCCTTTTTGGTGTTTTAACCATTATGTTATGCTTTGGCTATTTAAAAATCACACCCGTGTGAACTGAGTGGTGCAACTCCCCCCCCCCCTTACACCTCCCCCCCTCTCTCTCTCGCTCTCATTAGCAGCACTCACAGTGCAGCACTATTTCTATCTCTCTGTTTCTGGCACGACAGCGCCCCTACTGGTACTCATGAGTCACACATGAGTCACACTCAAACATAGGTTAACACGAGTCACATAGGTGTCACACGGACACGGACATTGCTGTTCCTTGGAGTGGTTGCACCACTCAAAAATAGCAGATCTACAAGCTCAAATCTTTGAATGTAATGCTTTCACAGCAAACATGGGGGGGGGGGGGGGGGTGGAAGCTGGAACAACATATATTCAGGTGAGGGTCGGCAGCCAATTACATATAATTTTTGGGATTGCTTGACATGAAAATGTTTGAGAACGACTGACATAGAAACATGGCTCTTTCTGAAAACTGTCAGGATTTAGAAGACATTCGTAGATTCGTCCTCAGGTCTTAATGGGTTAAAGGTGCTCTGACAGTACAGTATAGCCTGGTTAAATACAGCATCTTGGACCTTGTAGAATGTATATAGAAGAGAAATAACAGGAACATAATGTTACAGTACCTTCTGTAGAACCACTGACACTGTCTGGGACACGCTCACCTGAAATAACAAGACATATCAGAATTAAACAGACTCTGATGAACAAACGTTTACTATAATGCAGTGAAAGCTTAATTGATTGATATGAGCATCTCCTAAATGCCTGAATTGTAAATTGAAACCTGGATTTGTGTTGCATTGTCCAATTAAGAAACCTCGTTTTATTTCACAAATATACATTATGTCACATACTAATATACTCTCACATACTAATTTGGCAAATAACATGGTATGTTAGTATGGCATTTCAGATGTAGCCAGTTTCTCTGCCTCAAAGAATAGAATTCGAGAGTAGACTGGATGTATTATGTTATGTGCAAGAAGAGAGTGCTGGAAGATTTCTATTTTCTAATACTAGTTTACGGCAATCTAAGGACATACAGTATCAAGCTTGAGGACACAACTTGGTCCGAGAAAACCTTTTCAACAAAGTCAACAGCAACTCTTTTTATTTTACTTTTATGACAAATGTTTTTTTTTTTAATCTATCATATTTTATCAGTAAATGTATTGTCTCACCAACTACGAGTTGAACAGTGACTTTCTTCTCGAATTCAGGAACGTCGCATGTGTAGATTCCTTCATCAGATGACGTCACTCGGGAGACTTTGAGTGACACGTTGCCTTTCTTCACTTCGTCCATGAAGAGGGATGTTCTTCCCTCGTAGGAAGGATTCTTATTGTCATTAAATTCTCTCCCGTTCCTCTGGAAGTAGACATATTGGTCTGGTGGTAGGTCTGTTCTGGTCCACTCTACTGCATCCAGTTCGTCATTAGTGGGCTCAACCTTACATGGTAGAACAGCATCGCCTCCAACAGTCGTGCGCACTACCAGGTGATTCTCTGAAGATAAGATAAGATAGGATAGTTACACCATTATTGATCGTGGCGATGGTACAGGTAAGAACAAAACAAATACAAAAATAAAAAATAAAAAAATGTCTATATGGCGGCATATAAATACCATTTACTCTCGTCTAGCTTCAATATTTGTAATTGCACCTGCATGCTTGTAACAACTTAATTACACCTAGTGATATACTGTGACAGCATCAGTCCTGGCTGTGTGTGTCAGTTGGACGTGCAACAGCCATAGCTCCTACAGTTAACTGGATGAATTCAACATAATAATAACAACCACCACCACCACCACCACCACTGGTATAAACAACCACAATGGAAACTAGAAAAGTGCAATTCTGGGAAATTGCAAGTGTGGTTGCACTGACACAAGTCACGAGGAATCCATTTTATATTTGACAACAGTGTGTGTGAAGCATGACAACAGTGACAACAGTGTGTGTGAAGCATGACAACAGTGACAACAGTGTGTGTGAAGCATGACAACAGTGTGTGTGAAGCATGACAACAGTGACAACAGTGTGTGTGAAGCATGACCACAGTGTGTGTGAAGCATGACAACAGTGTGTGTGAAGCATGACAACAGTGACAACAGTGTGTGTGAAGCATGACCAAAAGCTTAAAATGTCTGTTGTGCAAAAAAGCAAGTTCAACTATTTGGACCGAGAACAAGTGTGTTGCCTGCCCTTCATCCGTTTGGCCCGTTTAATATCACTCGTTACTGCCTGTACTTGTCAAATGAATTCCATTGTGGCAGAGTAGACATTACATCTTTTGAACACTTTATTATACCACAGGTAACGTTCACATTCACATTTGAATTTCCAGCATGTAAAACTACCCGTTCTTAATTATTTGTTTGTGTTTTTTTACCGCTTTTTCTCCCCAATTTAGTCATTATGCCAATTCATTCCTCTCCGCACACATTTCTGTGTTGTCACTGCTATTGTATGTACTGACTCGCCTACCACAAGTGCGCTGCGCTGACTGAAATATGAGGAGAGCCCTCCCCTACTGGGCGGGGGTTTTCTTTTACATGAGTAGGGCATTGTTATAAAGCATTGGCTTCGTGCGGTGCCACTCAAAGTGACTACTGGGTTGGGCTGCTGGATTTGCATGTAATGTCAGAAGCAGTTGAGGGCTAAATGGTAAATGGTAAATGGTGCATTTATATAGCGCCTTTATCCAAGGCGCTTTACATAGATTGTGCATTACATTCACCCATTCACCCATTCACACACACATTCATACACCGATTGCGGCGGAAGCCATGCAAGGTACCAACCAGCACATCGGGAGCAATTTGGGGTTCAGTGTCTTGCCCAAGGACACTTCGACATGTAGCCAGGAGGAGCCGGGATTCGAACCGCCGACCCATGGATCATTGGACGACCTGCTCTACCTCTTGAGCCACAGTCGCCCCCAGGGCTGATTTCACCCGCGTGTGTGAGGAGCCTCCACCAGGAGGACATAGTAGTAGGGCCTTCAGCCTTCATCCTCCCACTCAACACTCCCTGCTGACAGGTGCCGCCTCAGCCCGTAGGATTAAATGCAATGACAATATTGTCACCCTCCCCGTCCGGCTTCCATCCCCCGAACACGGGCCAATTGTGTTCGTGTACTCGCTTGAGTTGACAAAGCTGGATGCACCACGGTGGATTCGAACACACAACCAATGTACATTTGGGCTAAACACATTTTCTAGTTCATAAACTTTAATGTACTGTAGGTTGCATTTACCGATTCTGTGGATGAGCAGAAACAGAGCTGTAATTAGGAGACTTGAGGAATGTTTCTTCTTATTGTAGGTCACATGTGCGTACGCCATCTTCATATCTAAAACAATGAGAAAGAAAGAAAGAAAGAAAGAAAGAAAGAAAGAAAGAAAATTAATGAGTTATACGGCCATGGAGAATACTTGCATTTTAATTTTCAAGTTGTACACATGCCAATTTGAAAATGCAAATGCAATGTAAATTGCTTTTGCTTTTTCATTCCGTCATAGAATGAGCACACCTGGAGATGAAATGTAAATGCTATTGCATTATATTTTCACTTAAATGCGTTCAATATCTGAAAGTTAAAAAGCATTTCTCTTATTTCATTAGAATTTTCTAAATTGCATTTTCATAATATTATCCACTAATTTGCGGGGTATTTTTTGAAAATTGAAAATCAAATTATCTTTTATTTTGTATTGTGTCATAGCATGAGCACATCTGTAGATTAAATGTAAATGCTATTGCATTTTAGATTTATTTTTGTCTCATGAAATGCGTTAATGACCTGAAAATGAAAAAGCATTTCTCTTATTTCAATTGACTTTTTGTATTTGCCATTTCATTTGAATTTTGGCAGCTTTATGCTTCCATATGGGGAGAGAGTATGTTTTGCACTCTGTCCGTGTGTGTGTGTGTGTGTGTGTGTGTGTGTGTGTGTGTCCGGCGTCCCGTCCATCCGTCTGTGGACAGCTAATCTCCGGCACCGTTGGCTTGATCGCAGCCATTTTTTTTCACATTGGCCTCTTATAGCGCCACCAGGAGGCCGCTTTGTGCAAAACAATTTTTTGGACAGTACACCTACAGATTCTGTCCAAACATCACGCAAATTGGTACACAGTCTCTCTAGAGCCATTCAACGAAACAGGTCTTTCAGATTTTTCAGACTCCATCCTGATTGGCTAATATTGGCTTCCGAAGTTCACAGGAGTGCTCAGGAGTGCTCAGTTTCAAACAAAATGCTGCAAATCATGAACACATCGTGTGATTTCCGTGAAATTGTGCACGCACATTCCCACTAGACGGAGGAAGAAATGCCACTGGAACATTTGCAACTCAGCCTCATGGTGGCGCTATAACTGGCCGATTAGTGTTTTTATTTCTATCTGCACGGATCTGTGTAAAACTTTGTATGCACACTCCCTAGAAAAAAAACTTTGCCTGGAATTTTTCACATCTGCTCTTTATAGCGCCACCAGGAGGCCGACATATGTAAAACACATTTTCTAATATTACTCTTTCAGATTTTATCCAAATTTCAAGCAAATCGGTACACATGCTCTCCATAGCCATGTGATCAAGACGGGTTTGTTTGATTTCTCATAATCCATCCTGATTGGCTATGATTGGCTTCTAAAGTTTTCAGGAGTAGCCCGCTTTGTACAAATCACCACAACTCCTCAACGCAGCGTCCGATTGCGGTGAAACTGTGCATGCATATTCCCACTAGGCTGAGGAAGAAATGCCACTTGACAGTTTTCAAATCAGCATCATGGTGGCGCTACAACAGACACACACGTTTATATTACTCCTAAACATGTTGCCAAACATCAAACACACTCCTATCCTCCTGGTGGAGACCTGTGCCCAGAAGGGCACTTTTTCTAGTTTTTATTCCATGCATTTAGTTATGTAGTAAAGTGAAGATTTGTATTTTAATTTATTGTATTGACCCCAAGTTGAGAAACAAAATGATCTGGTGACAAATGATGACGCGTCGATGTTGTCAGTTACTGGGAAGTCGGATGTCAAGAACTTCCACAGAAAAGTGAGTTAGAATTTCAAGGGAAACCGTACCTGACTGCCTGGTAGCCCGTCTCCGGACCCCCCGGGTTGAGCTCCTTTGGACCCCTACCACGTAGGGTCCGGTATCACCGGCTTCAAGCGACATGGGATGCAATCTGATTTACCCTGACTTAGCCCTGTGCTGCGGTGTGGGTGTCACGCTGACATATTCCAAACGAAGCATGTGAACGCTATAGGAGACAACGAACCATCTGACCCCCCCCCCCCGCGAACGGCTCAGAAGCCGTTAAGTATTTTTAATGTTTGTACGACCGTTTTGGCAGCTCTGAAATTCTCTCTTGTTGACATCCCATTGTACCGCCTCCAGCATCTCGGTTGGCTAGCAGCGCCTCCCTACGCACCTCGTAGGCGCAGCTAGCCAACCGAGATGTCAACAAGGAGGGACCGAAGAGAGAATTTCAGAGCTGCCAAAACGGTCGTACAAACATTAAAAACACTTAACGGCTTCTGAGCCGTTCGCGGGGGGGGTCAGATGGTTCGTTGTCTCCTATAGCGTTCATATGCTTCGTTTGGAATATGTCAGCGTGACACCCACACCGCAGCACAGGGCTAAGTCAGGGTAAATCAGATTGCATCCCATGTCGCTTGAAGCCGGTGATACCGGACCCTACGTGGTAGGGGTCCAAAGGAGCTCCACCCGGGGGGTCCGGAGACGGGCTAACTGCCTGGTTGAGTCACCATTATAAGGAAATGTGGCCATAATCAATCGCAAGTGTCTGCAGTGCTCACATGTTACAATGAACATGCAACATGAGTTTAATATGGAAGGTTAATTTATTTCCCCCACACCACGCCAATATCCCCCCTCCCAACACAACAGGAGGTTGATTCTCAGTCAGGGTGCCTGGTTCATAATCAAAAAATAATGAACAGTGGTGTACTAAAAACTGAAACTCTGATCCAAAAACGTTATCCTTTCTTTTCTCTCATTCACGAATACACCAAGCTCATCTTCTTTCACTTTGAAAACAAACAGACCGGCACAAACTGATTCGGCACAAACAAGGAACTAAATTATTTTCGCTCCTATGCCACCATGGAATGTGGAACGCCCTACCAACAGTCATTAAGACATGCGAATCCCTTGACTCCTTCAAAACCGCTCTCAAAGGGCACCTACGGACGGCTGCAATTCGAAACTGGCCCCCGTAAAATCTGAATCTCCCCCCACCGCCCCCTCCCCCCCAACTGTCTCCAGTTCAAATGTTCAAATGTAAACAACAACACAGCTGCTGCGCCTTGGATCTATACCTCATAGCAGATCTCCCAGACTAAAACGCGTCGCGTCCGCGCCATGCTCTAGGCTTGTAGATCAGCTACTGCATCAGTAGGAAATGGCCGTGTATAGGCCTACGTGTATTTTGACATGCAACACCAAAACAACAACACAGCAGAATCCCGCCTAACAACCGCCATGGCTGCATCCTGCATTCTGAACGCACACAGACAACCGCACACTGCAGGTTGCATTGCATGTTGCAAGGAGTTACATATCGGTGTGGACTGGCCTTTCTTTGAGGCGAGCCTGTACTTTATTCAATAATCATCATATTTCCAAAACACACTAATAAAACTTATAAAAGTGAACGATAACGCACCTTAATAACAGCAAGCAACAGTGTTGAACTCGATCTGTGTCCATGGACTCCGGGAAATGGAGGCAGGCTTTCAGTTTCAGTTAAAGCAGAGAGAGTTACGACAACTCCGTTCACTTCATGGGGCCTGCAGACTGACACCGCGGGCACGGTGTCAGTCATGCATTGGAGTACATGAACCAAGTGACCAGGCTGTTTTCTTCCCCCTCAATGTCGTAACTCTGTTGTCTATGGGTTAAACTTTAAAGAAAATAAGAGGGGCGGGTTTTAGATGTTAGCCTACTCCCTACTCCGAGTTCGTACACATTGATAGACATTGTACATTCTGTAATCTGAAATAAACAACAGACTATATTCTTGGGTCTCAACATTGTATGGTTTATTTAATAGATTTTGTTAAATGGCATAAAACAAGTTGATCGTTTATCGATGTATCTCGCAGTTATGTGGCATCTCTCTCTCTCTCTCTCTCTCTCTCTCTCTCTCTCTCCCTCAGTCCCTCCCTCTCTCTCGTGAGTTTCGGAATCGTTTTCATAGAATTGGGAGTGGGACCGCACCGACGGCAATAACCTGTATTTAAAATGTTTGCCTAGGGTCAAGGATCACAACATATATGAGTCTATTCAATACAGGGACGAAATGTTCTTATAATCGTCGTGGGGGCACGTCTCTTTTTCCCGTCCTTATTGTCTCCACCAGGCCGAAGGCATGGGGAGAGAGTATGTTTTGCACTCTGCCTGTCTGTCCGTCCGTCCATGTGTCCGTCTGTGTACAGCTATTGCAAAAAAGTCCAAAAATCCCGCAAATCGTTACACACTATCTCTATAGAGCGTCGCAGTCCCGCCCCCTACCATGGCCCAGGAAATGAAACCCAATGCATTATTCTCATAGACATTTCGTAAAGTATTTATTTAAAGACGGTTACGCCGCGGACAAAGCCAACTCGAGTCGTGACAACTCATGACAACACAAACAATATTTGGACCAAACCAATAATTAGAAAGAAGAAAAAAACGGCAGGTTACAACACTTTTTTTGTTGTTTTTCTTCTTCGTAATTATTTGTTTGGTCCAAAATTTCCATTATTTCATATCCCATCCTAATTGGCTAACATTGGCTTTCAAAGTTTGCAGGATTGGCCCTTTGAAACAAAAAGCCTCAAATCATGAACGCAGCGTGCAACACTGCAATTTACGTGAAATCTTTCACAGACTTTCCTACTAGGATGAGGAATATATCCCACCCTTTTCACATTGGCCTGTTATAGCGCCACCAACAGGTGGATTTTTGTAAAATGCCTCAAATCATCCAATTGCCATCAATGGTGTAAGAATGGTGTAAGAACTTATAGTGCCACCAGGAGGCCACAACCTGACCTGGCCTGGTGGAGACCTGTGCCCCGAGGGGCACTTTATCTAGTTTTATTTTATGCTATGATAAGAAACTATTCTCCTTCCTGGTTTTCATTCAGTTGTTCAGTTTACTGTGTGACATATTTGGGCAGTGTGTCAGTGTGTGTGTGTGTGTGTGTGCGTGCGTGCGTGCGTGCGTGCGTGCGTGCGTGCGTGCGTGCGTGCGTGCGTGCGCGCGCGCGTGTGTGTAGGTGGGCAGGCCTACCGTACTTCCGAACCAATGCACTTATTTTACTTACTTTCTCAGGACAGGTATTCAGACTGCGGCAACGAACATGGGTAGGCTGCTATTATTAACCATAACTTCCTGACTGACTGCTGCCTGCCTTGCTTCAAGTCTTGTTGTACTTGCTTGGCCACTGTCGTGTGGTATTTGAGTCTGGAGATGCTGTGTATGGATCTTGTTTCCCGGGGGGCGGGTTCAAACATTTTCTCTTTGATGCAATTGGTCAGAGCTACTGTCAGTCAAAGGTCTCAAGCATTGAACGTCACTGTACCAAAGCCCGCCCATATTGCATACCATGTCCCGATTGGCCACACCAGTTCTCTGGTGTAGGAAATGGGCGTACAATTGAGCCTCTCCAGATCGTAATCCGTCTGGCTTATTAGCCAGGCTTAGGCTTGGGCAATATACCGATATATCGCGGAGTATATAAAACACCACTCAATAATACCGAATA
The DNA here is from genome assembly GCF_951216825.1 of Electrona antarctica. Taxonomy (NCBI): domain Eukaryota; kingdom Metazoa; phylum Chordata; class Actinopteri; order Myctophiformes; family Myctophidae; genus Electrona; species Electrona antarctica. The sequence continues at coordinate 51,737,746 of NC_136812.1, read as the reverse complement.
CCGTCATAATACTAATATCGTAATTTTACCGTCATGTAAATATGAGAGGAGAGGAGAGGAGAGGGGAGGGGAGGGGACATTTTGACTGGAGAGGAGAGGAGAGGAGAGGAGAGGGGACATTTTGACTGGAGAGGAGAGGAGAGGAGAAGAGAGGAGAGGAGAGGAGAGGGGAAATCAGCCCGTCAGTGTGATATATTAATGTTTTATTAATACAACCGATAATACCGATTATCGCGGTATTATTCACGTTATCAATATCGATATCAAAAAATCAATATCGCCCAAGCCTAGCCAGGCTACAGCTGAATGGCAACAGTGGGGGTTCCCAGTTTGATCCCTGCAGGCTTCCCCCAGAGTTAGTGTTGAGCTGAACCCCTAATTGCTCTTGATGAGCAGGTTGGTGCCTTGAATGGTTTCCTCTGCCATCGGTGTATGAATGTAATGCATGCAAGCTATGTAAAGCGCTTTGGATAAAAGTGCTGCATAAATGCACCGTTCACCTTTTTCATTTAAATATTTATCACTCAGTATTTATTCCTCAGAATGTCCTAAATAAGCTCACACTTCTATAAGATAAGATCTTGACTTTATTGTCACTTATGAGACATACAAACGAATACAATACAAACGAAATTTCGTTTAGTGCATCCATAACACAGCAGATCAACAGAGAGAGAAAAAGTGCCCTTCTGGGCACAGGTCTCCACCAGGAGGATAGGAGTGTGTGTGATGTTTGGCAAAATGTTTAGGAGTAATATAAACATGTTTGTTTTCTTCATTTTGTTGAGGAAATGCAGAGCCAGATCACTCATAGCATCTCTGAGGATAGAATTCTGGATGAGCAGGACATGTGCAGCATTTTGAACGAAACGGGCCACTCTTTGGAACTTTGGAAGGCAATGTTAGCCAATCAGTGTAGAATCTGAGAAATCCAACAGACTCGTCTTGATCACATGACTACAGAGATCATGTGTACCGATTTGCGTGAGATTTGGATGAAATCTGTGCGACTAACATAAGCAATGTGTTTTGCAGAAATCGGCCTCATGGTGGCGCTATAACCGGCAGATGTGGAGGGATGCAGGGACAATGTTTTTCCATGGCCTCTAGGGAGTGCGCATACATAAGTTGTATACAGATCGATGCAGTTATAGCTAAAAACAGGAATTGGCCTGTTATAGCGCCACCATGAGGCTGATTTGGAAAAAAAATTGTGGCATGTCGTCCTCGGCTTAGTGGAAATGTGCGTGTATAATTTCACGGAAATTGCTCACTGTGTTTGTGATTTGTGGCATTTTGTTCGAAACAGACCAATCATGTGAGCTTTGGAAGCCAATCTTAGCCAATCAGGATGGAAGGTGGGAAATGGGGCAGATCCGTGTTGATCACATGACTATGGAGATAGTGTATACCGAATTGTGTGATGTATGGATAAAATGTGTACGAGTAATCTACAGAAATGTGTTTTGCCTAAATCGGCCTCATGGTGGCGCTATAACAGGCCGTTGAAGAATATTTGGGGCAGAGGTTCGTCGTTGGCATCCAGGGAGTGTGTGTGCAAAGTTTGGCATGGATCGGGCCAACGGTGGTGGAGATTAGCTGGTAACGGACGGACGGAAGGAAGGAAGGACGGACGGACGGACACACACACACACACACGGACGGAGTGCAAAACATACTCTCTCCCCATGCCTTCGGCCTGGTGGAGACAACAAAAAGGACAAAGAAAGAAAGAAACACTGATGGGGCAACTTCATGGCATAAAACTGTTAGTCCGTCATAGTCCAGTCAAGTCATCTCAATCCATTAATAAGAGCACTATAATGCACCATTAAAATAGTACAATACACCAATAAAATCAAATAACGGGGACCACACAATCACAAGATTAAATAGATGAAACAATTTGCACATGAACTTTGAAGTTCATGTGCAAATTCATCATCCATATAGGGGGGTACCACAGGGGATTATATTATACTATTGCACTTGCCCATGGTCTATATTGCACTTACCAGTTAGGACAGAGTCATATGCATATGCGAGTGTGTGTGCGCGTGTGCGTATGTGAACCGAGCAGTGTTTTCACTGTGCACGTGAAAACACTGTCTTTCTCACATCCTCATCTGTGACTGTCCAGTTTGTCCACCACTTCCGTCAAGTGCAGCCTGCAGTGCATTGTCACTTCCTTCAAGTGCAGCCGCCTCCTACGAAGCACATCACCAGGCAGTGGGGGGAGTCACCAGTGAGCAACTCTGTCAGTGAGCAGCAACACAGGATGGAGAAAACACCACTCTGCCTTCTAGTCTGTGAGTAGAATCGTACAGTGCAATTTAGTGTATTCACTCATGGGTTTAATTAATGCTATGTATGTTTGCCCATGTCTCATCATGAGGACAAGATGAGGAATTTCAATTTGCCTCCCTAGGCTCTATTAAGGTCAGGGCTTTGGTAAGAAGTTGAAAAACTAAGAGACAGTTTTCTGAAAAAGCTATGTTTCTATGTCAGTGGTTCTTCGATTTTTCAAAAATAGCAGACCTACAAGCTCGTAGCGTGCCACAACATAATGCTAACACCAAAAAGGGGTTCCCGCCCAAAATGGGTTAAAATGGATTCTTCTGATTCATAGGTTTTAATGTGAATTGTATTTCTGAACTTCACAAAGACTTTAGGATGGTCCTTCGTGTTGGGATGATATCAGGATTGGTTTCCAAAGCAATAGGCATATAGCATAGCTGTGTTAGTTCTTAATGTTCTTACCACAGTTGTAGTCCCTGCATTGAACTCCGTCTCACTCTTTCTGCCCTCCCCCTAGTGATTACTTCCATTATAACTGTCTCAGCAGAAGTTCCAAACAGTGGTGATGTTATGAGAGGTAAGTTTCTCTTCTACTGACAACAAATGATCCACATATTATCCTAATGGAATCAGTGAAATATTGATTTTAACAAACATAGTACATACTATCAGGAAATCATATTTATTCTCCCTCTCTGTCCCACAGCCTCTCTCAGACTCAGTCCTGACAGATCTCAGTTCTTTAGAGCTGAGTCAGTCTTTCTGAGCTGTGAGGACAGACAGTCTGACTCTACTGTGTGGAGACTGAAGAGGACCGACACCCAGAACATCACCTCAGTGTGGAGACTGAAGAGGAGGAACAGAAACAACATCACCTCAGAGTGTAGTGATGGTGGCTGGGGGAGGATGAACAACACAGGATGTTTTGTCAGGTCCATGCAAGCTTTTGACACTGGAGTTTACTGGTGTGAGTCTTCAGAGGGAAAGAGTAACACTGTGAATATAACTGTGACTGGTACGTTCAGCAAATTAACAATCTTGTCTTTTTGTTGTCTAGGAAAAGACAAAAAGGAAATAAAGAGAAAAATAAAATCAGTGTAAACAATATTATAACATCTGTAAATTATATTCCATATTCGCAAAAGGGGTAGGAATTTTTTTTTTTAATGAAAACGTATCCGGTCCTACCCCTTCAAACCTGCCATACACACAACAATCAAACAAACAAGACAGTCGAAATGATGCTACATGACTTCTTTTGTTTTTGTTTTTCTGTTAGAGAGTAGGCCTATGCCATGTTAAAACCTCATCATGATAGTGTTGTTCAGAGTGATGTAACCTCAGTCTAACGTTCTTCTATTCTGATGTTATTTATCATCGTTCAGCTGGAGCTGTGATCCTGGGGATGCCTGTACTTCCTGCGATGGAAGGAAGTGGTGTCACTCTGCGCTGCTGGTACAGGAACAAGACGAACACTAAACCGTCCTCTGGCCGCCCAGCTGATTTCTATAAAGACGGATCCCTCATCGGCACTGAGTCTACAGGACAGATCACCATCCACAGTGTTTACAAGTCTCGCGAAGGATTCTACAAGTGTAACATCTCTGGCCTTGGAGAGTCACCACAGAGCTGGATGGATGTGACAGGTGAGATTGTTGTATCGCAAACACTTTATATAAGAAGTGATACAATACCGAGAGGAATGTGCTGATTGGTCAGCTGCTGTATAACCCCTATAGAGCGTTGCAGTCCCGCCCCCTACCAGGGCCCAGGAAATGATTCTCCGTTCATTTTCCTCATAGACATTTCAAAAAGTATTTATTTAAAGACCGTTTAAGCCTCGTACAAAGCCAACTCTTGTCGTGACAAATCAGGACAACAAACAACAATTTTTCGGGTTGAACAAATAATTAGAAAGAAGAAGAAAACGGCAACACTTTTTTGTTGTTTTTCTTCTTTGTAATTATTTGTTTGGTCCAAAATATTGTTGTGTGTTGTCATGATTTGTCACGACAAGAGTTGGCTTTGTACGACGCTTAAAAGGTCTAAATACGTTTTGAAATGTCTATGGGAAAAATGCATTGGAAACTATTTCCTGGGCCTCATGGCGTCGTCATGAAAGGGGGCGGGACTGCGACGCTCTATAGGGCTGATACAACAGATGTCCCGTCAACGCAAGCTTGGAGGTTCTAGAGCAGCTGATCAATCAGGTGCAACTAATGGCAAGGTGCGGTAAACTGTCAAGTCAGGGAGGCCAGCGGGACGAAAACATTTGGTTAGGGTTAGGGGGTATTTATCGTTAAAGGTATATTCAGTGATTTGACTTAATTCAAATTTCACTTGTTTTTTCTTTTTTTCTGGATAATCCTCCCTACTATAGAGTGTGCTGACCATATAAGGAGTTCCTCCCTGTCCCCAGTGAGCCCCTGGGGTCAAAAAACCCTAGTTTCAGTTTTGGTGGCGGGTGGCAAAGCCTTCATCCAATCAGGATGAGAGGGGCCTTCCTCCAATCATGATAGAGTGGGGGCGGGCCTTGGTGCACATGCTGTTGGCCTGTTGCACTCCCCCCCACTGTAGAGCGTGCATGTGCACATTTTGTTACCGGGGCGGACTGGGTGGTTTTCCAAATCACCCAAATCACTGAATGCTCCTTTAACAGAAATGTTAACGTATTGGTCTGGGGCTGTGTTTATCGTGAAGCAGGGCCATAAGGTATGATGCACGTATTCTAGTATTCTATTCTATGCACGTATAAGGACATTGCATTGGGGGATAATAACCACTAAGGTCCTACTGTATATAACTTCAGAAATTACCGGAAATGGACAAACTATGAGTTCACAATGTGGCGCAAACTCACAATATGAAGCGTCGTGATCTTGGACAATGTCACCCAGCGACATGTTCAAAATAGGTGGTTCACAGCCACGTTTGAGAATATTCAGGAGGAAAGGCAGCATCTTTTTCAGTACGCATTGTTAGCAGAAGCAGAGTCTATAAACCCAGGCATGCACTCACGTCTATGGAACTTTCAATGATGCATCCTCTCTACTTGTTGCCTAAGGATATCATTCTGTTGAGGCTGAAATTGAAATGATTGACGTTAAAGAAAAAGCTCTTAATGTGCGTTTAAGTGGAATATGTGTCTCATTCTTCTGCCGCAGACAACAACCATCCGGACACTCCCTCCACCACGCTCCCTCCCTCTTCCTCTCTGCCTGCATATTTCTACGCTCTGATATCAGTTGGAGTCTCCATCTTTCTGCTGATCCTGGGCCTGTGTCTCTGGAAGAAGTGCAAAGGTATTGTCATTAATGTCCAGGCAGCCATGCAGACTAGAGAATCAGTAAAAGCTCCCACACAATATCATCATCCATTGAAGTCGCCGAGTGTCAAAATAAAATCTGTTGTTGGTATCGATGGTGGTGAGGGGTCACACAAATATAGCTCATCGGACTGAACAAGCTCGAGCCACTGTCAACTGTCGATAACAACATATGGGGGGATGTGATGTGAATGGGGGGTAGAGTCCTCTGGTTCGCTGTTTACGTTCGTTGTTCAGCCCGACCATAGTTCTGTCGACATGTGGAACCGCTGCTACACACAACTGCAGGCCCGGATTAATTTTGGAAGCTCGCATGCAGGTCCCTGTGCGAGACAATTTCAAATAGTTACAGCTGTTGCTTCCGTCGAAACCGTATTCACAGGTCACCGATTTCAATGTAACGCAACACAGGAACCAGTCGGTGGGAGGAGACTCAAAAATACCAGATCCAGCATCGGGGAGCAGCAGCGGCGGTGGCTCAGGGGTAGAGTTCCCGGATGGTAACCGCAAGGTCGCCAGTTCAATCCCGGGCTCCCCCAGAGTTAGTAGTGTCGAAGTGTCCTTGAGCAAGACACTGAACCCCAAATTGCTCCTGATGTGCTGGTTGGTACCTTGCATGGTTTCTGCCGCCATTGGTGTATGAATGTGTGTGTGAATGGGTGAATGTAATGCACAATCTATGTAAAGCGCCTTGGATAAAGGCGCTATATGAATGCACCATTTACCATTTACCATTTTATAACTACAGTATGTGAAATTGGGAATAGTAGTGGCGATATAGTGCTGGCGGTGCGCTGAACGCACGCGTGTTCATTCACTGGGCGCACAAACGCAAAAAGGGTTGTAGTGCCTAAAGTCCTATACTTAATGGCACTACTGGTTGCCGACGGCCAGGTGGAAGTTCTTACGTGTGCCAGTACAAACTGATCTCCAAAACATGTCCGTTGAGTTTAACTTTGCTTTATTCTCTGCAGTCATTTTCCTATACAACATACAGATACAATAATAAGAAAGAAACAGTAACAAACACAGGGGACCAGCCCTCCTGAACACAGTGGAAAACTGTTAGCCTCTGCCGTCTGCCACTGGCAACACCTGTGCCTGATTAGCAGCCTGGTTAAATACCTGGGCTGGCCCAGACACTGACCAAGCTGCAGTGACACTGTCAATCAGCAAAACATGAGGTCATAATGGCTCTTACAAGGGTCATTCTTGATTGTGTTACGTGCCCGCGAATCACATGCACGCACGTGTGCATGTGGCATTTTGATTTGGTGTAGCGCCAGGGTCCTCGGAGGGGTTGATTCGGCACTGCACAACGTTAGTCTGTGTGCGACTGAACTGAACCGAATCATAGAATAGAATAGAATAGAATAGAATAATGTGTAACCACAGCACGAGTTCTGCCCCACGTGTTTTGTATCGATACAAGCTCACAGCTCTTGTTAACGCTCCACGCTGAATCTTAGGACTATCCTCCACAGACATTCAAGCCAAGAGTTTTGAATGTGGCAGCGGTGGCCGAACGGATAGCGGCGCGGTCTTGATACCGGAAGGTTCCTAGTTCGAATCAGCCGTCCGACACGTTCAAATTACCACCGCTGAAGTGCCCTTGAACAAGGCATTGAACCACTACGATGAAATGTGTTCTATGAGCAGGGCCTGGCTGGAAACAAGTTCTTGAGCTTAGCCCAGATACCCTGGGTAAATATAGATTTCATTTCATTTCATTTCATTTCATCACAAATTGGGCCCACAAATTCAATCTATATGAGCCATCTGCTCCGCTCTTTATTAAATATTCATTATGACCTAATACCTATTGACAAAGTAAATGTTTTTTCAAACATGTTTATTTATGTTTAAATTTTAAAAATGCAAACAAGACAGTCTCCCTCCTTTTCATAACTTATTTCGTGTTACGTCTGACATTCACTCCTACCCCACAAGGGCAAAGAGATGATTTTGAATTACCCTTTTGTCGTACTTCAAAACATCAAATGTAGAGGCCCTCATTTGTGGAATTCTCTAAATGCATCACCCATTTTGACCTGAGATCAGATTCTAAAAATGTCTTCTACATCCTGACAGTTTTCTGAAAAAGCTATGTTTCTATGTCAGTCGTTCTTCGATTTTTCAAAAATAGCAGATCTACAAGCTCATAGCTCAAAGCTCATTAGCTATTTTTCAATAGCTAAAGCATAACATAATGCTAACACCAAAAGGGGTTCCCGCCCAAAATGGGTTAAGTCTTCATTAACCTTGCCAATATTCAAAAAACATCTAAAGCAATATCTGATTTCTTCCTCGCTGTAGTTTACATGATTTAGTTTGATGTGTTATCTTTTCTTTTGTGTTGTTGTTGTTGTTTTTGTTGTTGTTGTTAATTCCCCTTTTGTGCAGTCTCTGTGTTTTTATCTCTTCATTGCACAGCTGTTCCCTTTGTCAATTTGTAGTCTTTTGTATTGTTCTTATTGAACTTTTATTACAGTGCAGCAGCTATATTGATATTTTTAGTTTGACACTTATGAGTACTTAGATGCACCAATTCAGATTCCATGCACGTGAAAATACCCAGCCAGTTCTAAAACAACCACAACAAACAAGCAAACAATGACTTGTACCAACAGCTGATCATTTAGGTATTAACATTATACATATTTAGTGTGTACATATAATTGTATTTTATATTAAGAGTTGATGTAGTGAGTGCTTGTGTGTATGCAGGCTGCTGCAGGGCAGACAGACAGAGTGAAGATGTGACGTATGCTGATGTGAGAGTGAGACAGGAAGCTCAACACAAGAGGAGAGGTATAGAGTCACTCGTACTTTATACTCTGCACGCACACTTATTCTGTGTTGTTGTTTCCACATCTGTGCTATAAATAATATTTCACTTGTGTCTCTTTTGTATTTATTCACAGACCAGACCAGCTCTGTCGGTCAAGACATGTACTCCACTGTGAAGATGAACACAGGTCAGCCACATTGTATACTGACTGAGGGCTCAGGGGTAGAGTGGCCCGTAGAGCGGTAGATTCTCACACGATTCTAATTGTTTCCTTGACAATATTCATTGTCTTTAGACTGTGAAGTAGATAGCCTCAACAAAACAAATAAGTGCAGTGAGACAATTTAAAATACCCTCATGGAGCACGCTATCTCTGCGCGTCCTTTTAATCGGTGAAGTTTAAGAACGGACAAAAGTGTTTAACATGTATTTAATCAAATTGCATGAAGTTAAAATATTACATAGATTGAATAATAAGAATGAGTTTTCAGAGATCTCTGGGCGTCCAAAATGCTCTCCCTCTCAGCAATACAAAATCACAGAGTGGCAGTTCATGAAGTCTGGCACCCATATACGTTTTAACAATGCAAGGGAAGTTCCAATGAATCATCATCTCTGTGCGTCCCCTTGTCGGAGACTTCTGCTATTCCTTAGGGTGATATATTGGTCATATAGCCATTTTCAACCGAAAGCGAAAGAAGACAACACAGCCTAGTAAAGGTGGCCTTACACTAGCCGATCTTTTTCAATCTGAAATCTGATAGCACCACACAGTCGGGCACCCCCCGAGCGTCAAAAATGCATTTTTGACGCTCGGGGGGTGCCCGACCGCTCAAAGCGCGATCTGGATCGGCCCGATCAACATCAAGAATGTTTGATATTTGCTCGGCCCCGCTCCGATTATCCTGTAGTGTGTGGTGCTATCAGATTTCAGATTGAAAAAAATCGGCTAGTGTAAGGCCACCTTTAGGCCACCTTAATTATGGGAACTAATGGGTGAACAGTCATCGCTTGAACACTTGAGTTGCTATGGGTGTTATGTTCGTTTCTCAATACTTCCTGAGAGGTGCCTATTTCTGGCCTGGGGTGACAGCAAGGGGCTTTTTGCCCTGTGAGAGGATAACTACTATACACACAGTATGTACAACATGTCTGGGTATCATGTTGGCCTTGATTGAATGAACTGCTTCATGTGGTATTCTGTTGGGAAGACAAACTACAACTAATAATGTGGGTCAAGTGTTCAAGCATAGACACACAATAACATAATATACTCATAATATTCAGAAAAAACTATATTATCACACCATGCCATAACTAATTGGCACTTTAAAAAAAAAAAAAAGATTAATGGATATGATTAGACAACAATATAATTGAAGAGGAAATAAGCAAAGGATATCTCAACAGAGGGATATTCCAAAAAACTGTAGACGCTGAACATTACCACGTTCAAAGTGTGGCACCTGGAGCCAACTATTGTTAGCCTGGCTAATAAGCCAGACTCAAATCACACTGTCGTGTGGTATTTGAGTCTGGAGATGCTGTGTATGGATCTTGTTTCCCGGGGGGGCGGGTTCAAACATTTTCTCTTTGACGCAATTGGTCAGAGCTACTGTCAGTCAAAGGTCTCAAGCATTGAACGTCACTGTACCAAAGCCTGCCCATATTGCATACCGTGTCCCGATTGGCCACACCAGTTCTCTGGTGTAGGAAATGGGCGTACAATTGAGCCTCTCCAGACCGTAATCCGCCGGCAAGCAATTTTTTGTGTGCCAGGCTAAACTATTGTGGCTTTAAGCAGACAAACAAACATCAAAGTGCTTGACTTATAAACCTCTCTTAAAGACTCTCTCTTGTAGCAAAAACATGAGTAACTAAAATGAATGGTTGGACAGCCAACTAGTTAATCATGCAGCACTGTGCAGGTGCAGGTTGGTGCCTTGCATACTACGTACATCAATGACAAACTTCACTTCATCATTTATTGTTTTATTGTTGTTTGAACAGGTGCAGATGTTTGAGTGAAGAAGAGAGGAAGAGTTCAAAATGTATATCGCTTGTTTTCCCCAATGCACGCACGCACGCACGCACGCACGCACGCACGCACGCACACACGCACACACACACACACACACACACACACACACACTTGAGTCGCTGTCACCTGTCTATGGGGGGTTAGTTTCGCGTGGCCAGACTGTTGCCTCTCGCAATTCTCAAATGCTTCCGTCATACAGTCTGGAAAACGGAAGCTCTTTCCATGACTAAGCGATAAAGCGGATGTGAAGCATCTCCTCACTTGGTGCAGCGGCCAAAACAAGTCATGTGACTATGCTTCAGTGAATCTTCTCACTACTTTCCACAGATAACATGAATCTCCCGCTCATGTGACTCTATGCTTCAGTGAATCTTCTCACTACTTTCCACAGATAACAATCAAGTCATTTTGAATTTGAATGATCACAAATTGGGCCCACAAATGCCCAATCCAATTACAGTGCAGCAGCTATATTCATATTTTTTTGACACTTATTATGACTACTAATTCAAATTCCTTCACGTGAAAATACTCAGTATTCATTAAAACGACCACAACAAACAAGCAAACAATGATTTGTACCAAGTTGATGTAGTGAGTGCTTGTGTGTTGCAGGCTGCAGGACAGACAGACAGAGTGAAGATGTGACGTATGCTGATGTGAGAGTGAAGCAGCCAGCTAACCACAAGAGGAGAGGTAGAGTCACACACACATTCATACTTTATTAATACACAGTAATACTCTCATCAAACACTTATTCTGTGCTATAACTAGGGTTGTCCCGATACGATCACGAGATCGGAAATCGGGGCCGATCACGTCATTTTCAAATGATCGGAATTGGATCGGGAGCAAAGAAATGTGATCGGGACATCCCTAGTATCGATTTTTCATCCATATCATGATGTTAGACTGGATATTGTCTGTGATTTGGGATATCGTACTATTGTGATATGGCATAAACGTGTTCTATAAAAATATAAATTTCGGATCGGGAAAGATCAGATGCTCAGGAGCAAAATAACGCGATCGATCCCTAGCTATAACGTTATTTCACCAGAGAGTCAAATGTTTCAGTTTTAACACTTGATGTCTCTTTTGTATTTATTTCCAGACCAGACCTCTGCAGGACAAGCCATCTACTCCGCTGTGACGATAAACACAGGTCAGCCACATTGTTGTACACAGCTATATGTTGATGACTTTAATCAGAGATTCAGGACTCACACTTCTGCCTAGTTTTCATGAAAGGAGAACAGTTGTAGTCAGTTTAGGCATTATCTTAGTTTACAAATCAGTGTTAATTTGTACAGCAAATTATGATTTAGTATTAGTCTATACAGTCTATTTGAACACACCATTTAGTTTTAGTTCTATTTATCTGATATCTGAAATTGTTCAGTCTTAGTCTTAGTCTTTTAGTCATGAACACTGGTTTACATAAAGGAGAACACTCCTCCGGACCTCATGGCTTGGGGCATAAATCTCTGACAGAAAGTGTAAATTGTAAAGAATGCTCGCGTGCACGGTGGCACAGTCGGTATAGTGCTGTCGTCTCACAGCTAGAAGGTCCTGGGTTCGATTCCCGCTGGGGGCGCTGTGTTGGCGATAGGGCCCTTCTGTGTGGAGTTTGCATGTTCTCCTCGTGTCCCCTAGGGTAGGAACCCTCACATGTTCTCCTCGTGTCCCCTAGGGTAGGAACCCTCACATGTTCTCCCCGTGTCCCCTAGGGTAGGAACCCTCACATGTTCTCCCCGTGTCCCCTAGGGTAGGTACCCTCACATGTTATCCCCGTGTCCCCTAGGGTAGGTACCCTCACATGTTCTCCCCGTGTCCCCTAGGGTAGGTACCCTCACAAAAAACATGCAGTAATCCTGGTCTCTAAACTACCTCCCCCTGGCCAGCCTGGGGGCGCCTGATGGAGGGGAAAGGAACTGGTCGGAATAACGTGTTCCTTCCATGCGCTACGTCCGGCCGGGGAAACTCTCCCCTGTTAGGTGAAAAGAAGCAGCATGGACTCATGCATAGAAGAAAGCATGAGGTCAGTCCGCTGCCCTCCCCAGGTTGGCAGAGGAAGTGTAGCGCCCAGGATTACATTAGATAATTGATACTGGGTGAAAAAATGGGTTGGAAAATCGTGGGATAAAAATGATTTAAGAAAAAAAGAATGCTCACATGCATCACGTGAGTCCACTTTCTCACCATAATTATATCATATTGTTAATAATGTGAACCACACTCCACTGCCTGCTATGGAATGAGGGAGGTCCCTTCTTTTTCTTTTAACTAATTTTTATCCCACGATTTTGTAACCCCTGTGTCAATTATCTAATGTGATCCTGGGCTCTACACACCCTCCGCCAACTAGTCCCCATATATATGGGGGACATGGGGAGAGCAACGGACTTGAACTCATGCTTCCTTCATGCCTGAGTGTCCAAGTTGCTCCTTTACACCTGACAGGGGGGAGTTTCCCTGGTTGGACGTAGCGCGTGGAAGGAACACGTTATTCCAGCCAGTTCCTTTCCGGGGAGGTCCCTTCTTAACACATAAAAGGGAAAGTAGTGCAGGACAAACAATTAACAGTTCACATAAAACAAAGCGCCACTATTTTATTATTTCAACGTCGACACAATAAGGCTGTAGAGCTTATTGTCTCCACCAGGCCGAAGGTGTGGCCGAAGACCGTGTTTTGACCCCTGTCCGTCCGCATGCGCACGTGTGTGTCTCCGTGTGTGTGTGTGTGTGTTTGTTCGTCCGTCAGTCCACCAGAGCAGAGCCAGCACAGCCACATTTTTCATATCAGCCTGTTATAGGGCGGCGGTGGGTCAGGGGTAGAGTGGCTGGATGGTTGCCAGTTCGAACCCGGGCTCCCCCAGAGTTAGTGTTGAAGTGTCCTTGAGCAAGACACTGATGGTTAGTATGTGACGTCACTGCACCACTCAGTTCACACGGGTGTGATTTTTACTATTTGACTAGTTGCCTAGTTTACTAGTCGACTAGTTGTTTAACTACCTATTATGTTATGTTTTTTTTTTTAATATATATATATTTGTACATTTAAAAACTTTACATTGGTGACTATAACTATAATCTACCTGATCTTGAGGCCTACAGAATCAGGAAAAAATAAAAAAATAAAACTTTTTTTTTCTTCTTATCAACTAGTCAACTAGTACCAACAAGGTCGACTAGTGGATTTACTAGTCGACTAGTTGCTTAATGCCCTAGTCCGTTTATGTTTATCTTTCAGTTTGTCTTTTATTGTTTTATCGTTTGCTACAGGTGGAGATGTTTGAGTGAAGAAGAGACGAAGACTTCAAAGCAGTCATGCTTGCTGTTTGTTTGCCCTAACGACACGCACACACACACACACACACACACACACACACACACACGCGCACGTGAGCGTGTAACTTGTGAGCTATGGAACAAACTGAAACTTTGTGCAAGTGGATATTTTTTTGTGAAACCATTAGCGGAAGAACATGTGGTTTTCAGATGAAAAACCACAACCTCTTCCCCCTAGCTCCAGGCCTCAGCGTGTGACACGCCCCCATGTGACCACTGTTTGCTGTCAGTGAGTGCATAGTATACACGGGAAGCATGCATCGTATGTTTGAAGTGTTATTATATGTCTAATTTACAACAATAAGTTTAATGTTGTTATTGGGGACTCTCTAGGTCGTCCTCAGACGAGCCCTCCGTCGTTGCTTCCAGTCACCCCGGTTCTCCGTACATCTGGCCAGCTCGTTGGTGCTTTGCGCTCCTTTGCGTCGTTCTTGAGTACATCCACATATGTTAATGTAGGACGTCCCATGGTGACCGGTGCCCGTGTGTTGGTTCCCACACCACTAGTTTGCTGGCTGGCAGCTCCTGGTGTCTTTGGCAGTGTCCTGCTACTATACTCTCATTCTCCTGGCTGCTATATTTTTTTGGCTCACTTTTTTTTGTTGGCATTCCATCATACAGATTCTTGTTGGTAACATGTGCACTCTTGCTGATGTTAATTACTGCATGCACGCAGCATTCTGGTGTAGCACCTAGCATCTAGCATCTAGAGACTTCTGCAGGGTTGGCTTCAGGGGTCCAGCATTCACTGCCGTAATAGGAGAACAGACTCTACCGTTGCACAGAAGATGCCGAGTTCGGTTTTGACGTGGGATCGAGGTTGGAGTTCCATAGTGGTGGATATGCTCCGATGATGGGACACATGAAGATGAAGAGGCATAACAAATAAGCAACAGCTGAGAGCAATGCCCAAGCCCTTGGACAAAGTTCATAACTAGCCACTTCTGTACTTGTCAGGACAGGAGTGGGTGCATACGTTGGTTTGGTCCGACATACTAACATTCCAACATGCATGTCCAACAGTTCGACACATGCGTGGCTGGTTAAGACTCACCCGTGGCATCCCTGTGGGGTTAGGGTTAGGTTATAGGGTTTTAGGTAGGGGGTGTCGGACTAGTAGTACGTTAAACAAAACACCAAGCACCCGGACATGAGAGTTTTGTTACTTCATCAATGTCCTATGTTTAAGCTTTAAGGAGCCATACCTGTTTTAGTAAAAAAAAAAAAAAAAGTCAATAAATAAGATCTTTTAAATTTTTTATATAAGCCTATATGATTCCCGGGCTGAATTAGAGGCCAAATCTCTGCCACCGTTCATCGGTTAGTTCGTTTCTTTTCCTTCTTTTTTCCCGTGCGGTCGAAGGGCCTCTCCATTGTCTCCAACTCCATTTCCCTGGCTGAATTAGAGGCCCAACATGTCCCTGAGTCATACATGTACATGTGTGTTTATTGTAATGGTTGTCTTATGTGTATAACCCCTCTAAAATGAGATGCTGAATCTCAAAGGGCCATCCTCTCAATACAGTCTGAACAAATTATGATTGTATGCATAACGTCTTTAATAGTGTTAGGCCTGCTATATGCCACTGAATACCAGTAACTGTACATTCAACATTCTGTAACAATGTTTATTTTTTTTCATATAAAAATGAAAAAAATACATCCTCTGTGTCAGAGCTGTTATTGTACAGATGCACTGTATTAATTTACTTTATACCACATTCCATCCTGTATGTAATATTGATTATTGACATTTCAACTCTAGACAATGGTTGCATCTCATTTCCATACTAGAGTGGTCCAGGCATGACACATTTTCATAGGCTATCCCAGAAGTTGGCATCCTCCTGGTTCCCTTGACAAAAGGGCATTTTTGCATTAGTATTTTTTATTATTGTTTTGCTGAAAATAATCTCTGTGGAAAATAAAAGTTATTTTTTTCTCTTTTTTTGTATGAACTTTTCACAATAATGTAAATGAGTAAAATAAAAGGATACAAAATAAAAACAAACTAAACAGGCAGTCCCATATAAAAGGTGTCTCCCATACTAAATGGAACTTTCCTTTGACATTGTTCTTTCTGGAAATCCAAACTCATACGATGCAGAATCGATGCAAAATAGTGTGGTGGTATGAAAAAAATATATATATACTATAATATACTATACAAGTAGGGAAGTGACAGCATCCTGAATCAAGTTTTTGAAACAAAACAAACAAGACAACACAACATGGCATGGTCACCCTTCAGAGCAGAACATAAATAATGGACATAGCCGTGCACCCACACATAGTTCCTCATAATAAATATGTGAACACGGAACACGGTCACGAGCTCTTCCAGTTTCTCAATATGGCTGCAGTGACGAGGCCTGCAGTCACTAATGCCATGTTGTGCCTGGGAGACCCCTTGTGGCAAAAGTGTGCACTTGTTGAGCAAGGTGATCTTGTTACTGCTTGCTTGCTTTCTTGCAAAAAAAAAATCAGACCTGTCTGAAGTGAGTGGTGCTGTACTGTACAGGCCTCACAGCTTATCTTTCCACAAGTCCTGCACCTACTTTTCCCCCTACACACTGCGGCCACATGCCCGTACTCTTGACAGCAGAAGCACCGCAGTGGTGCTTCTTCGAACGGCCTCACTCTGTATAGCTGATGTATTCAACATATATTCTCTCCGGCATCTCTTCCTCGAACGTCAGACAGATTGACTTGCTGTCCTCCTTCCTTCCATCCCTGCTATACCATAATATTGACCAACGAGCCACACCACACTGTTGTGATGTGATGTGACATTCTGATTCCTGCCTCAGTCCAGACCACACATCCCAAATGTAGTTGTTGTTAAGAGATCATAGCTTATTATCACCTTCCTGATAATAATCCAAAAGAGCAGTTGAGACGAATAACCATCTAAGTCCATAGTAACGATCCATAATGTATATTATAGATAAAGGGTTTGATTGATTGATTGATTGATTGAAGTATTTATTGACAGTTTGCAGAATTACAGTACATTTCAAGTACAATTCAATAAAAAAAACTGTTAACTGTGAGTGGACGACACCATAAAAGCATTACACTTGTGTACAATAGGGACCACCATTTTCACTTCATCATAACATTTAGAGACACACTTCTATAGCCAAAAACAGGAAATGATCATAGGAGGTAAAAAGGGAAAAAAAATACAGTGAGGGGGGAAAGGGGTGGGGGTGGGGGATTCAGATTTTACGGGGGCCTTTGAGAGCGGCTTTGAAGGAATCAAGGGATTTGCATGTCTTAATGCGTTCCACATTTTGGTGGCATAGGAGCGAAATGAATTTAGTCCCTTGTTAGTGCCGAATCTGGGTTGTACATGGTTTGTTGAACTCCCTCTTGTGTTGTGGGTTGGACTTCATTGACATTAAGGAAGTATTTAGACAGGTACATGGGTATCTTGGTGGTGTATCAAATCTTGTGG
This sequence comes from Electrona antarctica, assembly GCF_951216825.1. NCBI lineage: Eukaryota > Metazoa > Chordata > Actinopteri > Myctophiformes > Myctophidae > Electrona > Electrona antarctica. Next base: position 51,720,480 of record NC_136812.1, on the reverse strand, counting down.
ACCAGACCCATTGCAAAAAGATGCTGTGGGTCAGGACAGATAGGGAGCACACGTTTTAGATTCACTCAGTTTGACAACTTTCTGAATATAACATGAGATGCAGACTGAGTAGGGTGAATCAACTTTAAGATTGACGCATAATATAAGGCCAGTAGGCCTATAAGAAACACAATAATGAAAATAGCTGTTACAGTGAATATAATTAATAATAAACACAATTAATTGGTTTCTGGTTGTAAAGTACATGGTATTGAGAGTATAAATCCAGTATGCTTCTCTGCCTGGTATAGACTATAGTTCCTAAAGGATATCAGCACATCGTTGCATGGCAGGGATTCTTTCCATTCCCCAGAATGTTTAAGGATGTTGGGGAGCCATGGTTGGCTTGAATTTGGAATCGTTATCAGTGTTGTCTTCTTCACCCACAGTCCAAGGAGATAAAGTAGATTTTATTTTATTATTTTTTTGTCAGACCTGAGGTACAGTTGGAGGCCATCGATATTGTCCTTTTCTTTTTGCTGAGGTTTGCGTGATCTGCGCAAAAGGACAGTTAACCCATTTTGGGCGGGAACCCCTTTTGGTGTTTTAAACATTATGTTATAATTTAGCTATTAAAAAATAGCAGATCTACAAGCTCATAGCGCGCCACCGAGTGGCGCACTACGAGCTTGTAGGTCTGCTATTTTTGAAAAATCGTGAAAATATTTATTTCAGAAAACAGAGGATTTAGAAGGATTGTTTTAAATTTTGAGGTCAGGCCTAAATGGGTCAAATGATAAGGGACAATATCGGTGGCACCCAACTGTATCACTCCTGTGTGTGTGCGTGCGTGCGTGCGTGCCTGCGTGCCTGCCTGCCTGCCTGCCTGCCTGCCTGCCTTCCTGCCTGCCTGCCTGCCTGCCTGCCTGTCTGTCTGTCTGTCTGTCTGTCTGTCTGTCTGCGTGCGTGCGTGCGTGCGTGTGCGTGTGTGTGTGTGTGTGTGCGTGCGTGTGATTTTTACTAGTTTTAATGCATTTTACCATCCATGATGAGATTCGTAGGGTGGCAGCAGAGCATATAGCAGCACAGATTAAATTAAACCATTCAACCACCATTAAAGCAGCAGCTTGTCAATATCTTATCAATGTCTGTCACTCAATTTCATTTTGAACAACAACAGGATCTGCATCAGGTCAAAGTTACTCAATGAAGCCGTGGGGAGCTCTCGTTAGACAAGGATCTGCATCAGGCCAAAGTTACTCAATGAAGCCGTGGGGAGCTCTCGTTAGACAAGGATCTGCATCAGGCCAAAGTTACTCAATGAAGCCGTGGGGAGCTCTCGTTAGACAAGGATCTGCATCAGGCCAAAGTTACTCAATGAAGCCGTGGGGAGCTCTCGTTAGACAAGGATCTGCATCAGGCCAAAGTTACTCAATGAAGCCGTGGGGAGCTCTCGTTAGGCCAAAGTTACTCAATGAAGCCGTGGGGAGCTCTCGTTAGACAAGGATCTGCATCAGGCCAAAGTTACTCAATGAAGCCGTGGGGAGCTCTCGTTAGACAAGGCCAACACTTGATGTGAAGGGATTCAAAACACAAGCGTCAAAGTGCTCTTTAAGGCCTCATTCACACGTACCAAACACCAATCAAGCAATGTTTGGTCGTTTTTTTGTTTTTTTGGGCCACCACAATGCTTTTCCAATGGGAGTCACATGGTTTGATCAAACATTTGTGTTTGATCGCTGATTGCTGAATGCTCCCCCCTCATCAAACAAAAATGTTTGGTCAAACCATGTGACTCCCATTGAAAATGAATTGGAGCAGCAATCAAAAAGCAATCAGGCATCACACACGGACCGAACATTTGTTGTGTAGGTGTGAACTAGGCCTAAGAAACCTGATGTTCACAGTACAGAACTACACCATGTTTGATATAGTCGTGACTGTACAAGCCAGGCCCACATACTGTACATACATACAATTTATATAGGCCTCAAGTACTCAAAGTCGCCTTACAAAACAGAAACAAAATAAAAACAACTTCATTAGTTGTTTTTTTTAAGTGCCCTTGAGCAAGGCACTGAACCCCCAACTGCTCCAGTGGAGCTGCTTAGTGGTGAACAGTATAAAGACTGTGGTTGTACTGGTCAGCTCCCAGGTTTAAAACAAAACTGTATCCTCTTGCAACCTGCAGAGGGCACAAGAAGACACTGAAGAGATCATTCAATTGTGAGTATTTATGGGAAATAGAGTTGCTTCCACAGCACTCAACACAGAAACAACAGGAAGGCACAGACAGCTTGGCAGAGTGATCATAGATAGATAGATAGATAGATAGATAGATAGATAGATAGATAGATAGATAGATAGATAGATAGATAGATAGATAGATAGATAGATAGATAGATAGATAGATAGATAGATAGATAGATAGATAGATAGATAGATAGATAGATAGATAGATAGATAGATAGATAGATAGATAGATAGATAGATAGATAGATAGATAGATAGATAGATAGATAGATAGATAGATAGATAGATAGATAGATAGATAGATAGATAGATAGATAGATAGATAGATAGATAGATAGATAGATAGATAGATAGATAGATAGATAGATAGATAGATAGATAGATAGATAGATAGATAGATAGATAGATAGATAGATAGATAGATAGATAGATAGATAGATAGATAGATAGATAGATAGATAGATAGATAGATAGATAGATAGATAGATAGATAGATAGATAGATAGATAGATAGATAGATAGATAGATAGATAGATAGATAGATAGATAGATAGATAGATAGATAGATAGATAGATAGATAGATAGATAGATAGATAGATAGATAGATAGATAGATAGATAGATAGATAGATAGATAGATAGATAGATAGATAGATAGATAGATAGATAGATAGATAGATAGATAGATAGATAGATAGATAGATAGATAGATAGATAGATAGATAGATAGATAGATAGATAGATAGATAGATAGATAGATAGATAGATAGATAGATAGATAGATAGATAGATAGATAGATAGATAGATAGATAGATAGATAGATAGATAGATAGATAGATAGATAGATAGATAGATAGATAGATAGATAGCTGTATTGTCATTCAGCAGATACATAAAATGCATAAGAGAACGAAATGTTTTTTCACTGCATTCTTCCAATCTGATAGTAAAAAGAAAACTAAATTACTATATTTCTAAAATCTAAATCCACTTTTAAAACAAATAAAAAAAACACCATTAGTTCATAGAGAGACAGATATTGCACGATATGAGTCCTTATAGCAGTATAATATAAAGGGTAGGGTATTGCACTTGTTCAAGAGTCTAATGGCTTGTATTGGGGAAGAAGCTCACACCATATATCCCAGTTTGAATGCGAAACATTCTGGAAGTTTGCAAAGGAATGGGAATTTGATCCCAATGTCACCACGTACTCAAGACTCCATGTGAAAACAGTAAACAAAAAACAAAACAAAAAAAACAATAATAATGATGCATGTATATCCGTCCTACAGTAAGAGAAAAACGAGGACATACAAATTAAAGCTTCTGAGTTCAAATCCGCAATATTCTGACATCAAGTCCACGGCCATGGATCTCTGAACTCTCTGCCAATCATCATGATGCCTCAGCCTCTGCATGCAGACAGGAGGACTGGCAGGTGGAGGAATCATTCAACAGGTGGAGGAATCATTCAACAGGTGGAGGAATCATTCAACAGGTGGAGGAATCATTCAACAGGTGGAGGAATCATTCAACAGGTGGAGGAATCATTCAACAGGTGGAGGAATCATTCAACAGGTGGAGGAATCATTCAACAGGTGGAGGAATCATTCAACAGGTGGAGGAATCATTCAACAGGTGGAGGAATCATTCAACAGGTGGAGGAATCATTCAACAGGTGGAGGAATCATTCAACAGGTGGAGCACATGATGGAGCTGCAGATCATATACCTGCTGGATGTAGAAACATGTATTCTACCAGCGGACATGAGACCGGTCCGGCAGACATGAAAGCTGTGAAACACCGTGACCAGGAGGCAGCATGCAGGTCGTCCGACCTAAACCACAATGGATGAGGATAAGGATGGTGACAACATGGACAACGAGGACACTGTTGACAGAGACACAAGTGACACGATGGACAGAGACATGGCTGACACTATAGAAACATAAGACTCACTGTGTGTGGACAGACATGGACAACTCACCTTGGACAGACAGGGACATAAGACTCACTGTGGACAGACAGGGACATGAGACTCACCAACAGACTCAATGTGGACAGGGACATATAAGACTCACTGTGGACAGACAGGGACATAAGACTCACTGTGTATGGACAGACAGGGACATCAGACTCACTGTGTGTGGACAGACAGGGACATAAGACTCACTGTGGACAGACAGGGACACATAAGACTCACTGTGTGTGGACAGACAGGGACATAAGACTCACTGTGGACAGACAGGGACATAAGACTCACTGTGGACAGACAGGGACATAAGACTCACTGTGGACAGACAGGGACATAAGACTCACTGTGGACAGACAGGGACATAAGACTCACTGTGGACAGACAGGGACATAAGACTCACTATGGACAGACAGGGACATAAGACTCACTGTGGACAGACAGGGACATAAGACTCACTGTGGACAGACAGGGACATAAGACTCACTGTGGACAGACAGACAGGGACAAAAGACTCACTGTGGACAGACAGACAGGGACATAAGACTCACTGTGGACAGACAGGGACATAAGACTCACTGTGGACAGACAGGGACATAAGACTCACTGTGGACAGACAGACAGGGACATAAGACTCACTGTGGACAGACAGGGACATAAGACTCACTGTGGACAGACAGGGACATAAGACTCACTGTGGACAGACAGGGACATAAGACTCACTGTGGACAGACAGGGACATAAGACTCACTGTGGACAGACAGACAGGGACATAAGACTCACTGTGGACAGGGACATAGGCCTACAGTAAATGACTAGACTAGCTGGGCAGGCACAGTTCACTATACGACAGTGTGTCAGGCAGGTGTACCAGACCAGTACCAAACAGACTTGACCTACAGTAAGTCAAGGCCTATAATAAAGGACTTGGTTCTCTGAGTCTATTACAAGGTCAGGGACATAAGACTCACTGTGGACAGACAGGGACATAAGACTCACTGTGGACAGACAGACAGGGACATAAGACTCACTGTGGACAGACAGGGACATAAGACTCACTGTGGACAGACAGGGACATAAGACTCACTGTGGACAGGGACAGGGACATAAGACTCACTGTGGACAGACAGGGACATACGACTCACTGTGGACAGACAGGGACATAAGACTCACTGTGGACAGACAGGGACATAAGACTCACTGTGGACAGACAGGGACATAGGCCTCACTGTGGACAGACAGGGACATAAGACTCACTGTGGACAGACAGGGACATAAGACTCACTGTGGACAGACAGGGACATATAAGACTCACTGTGGACAGACAGGGACATAAGACTCACTGTGGACAGACAGGGACATAAGACTCACTGTGGACAGACAGGGACATACGACTCACTGTGGACAGACAGGGACATACGACTCACTGTGGACAGACAGGGACATAAGACTCACTGTGGACAGACAGGGACATAAGACTCACTGTGGACAGACAAGGACATAGGCCTCACTGTGGACAGACAGGGACATAAGACTCACTGTGGACAGACAGGGACATAAGACTCACTGTGGACAGACAGGGACATATAAGACTCACTGTGGACAGACAGGGACATAAGACTCACTGTGGACAGACAGGGACATAAGACTCACTGTGGACAGACAGGGACATAAGACTCACTGTGGACAGACAGACAGACAGACAGACAGACAGACAGACAGGGACATAAGACTCACTGTGGACAGACAGGGAGATAAGACTCACTGTGGACAGACAGGGACATAAGACTCACTGTGGACAGACAGACAGACAGACAGGGACATAAGACTCACTGTGGACAGACAGGGACATAAGACTCACTGTGGACAGACAGACAGACAGGGACATAAGACTCACTGTGGACAGACAGGGACATAAGACTCACTGTGGACAGACAGACAGGGACATAAGACTCACTGTGGACAGACAGGGACATAAGACTCACTGTGGACAGACAGGGACATAAGACTCACTGTGGACAGACAGGGACATACGACTCACTGTGGACAGATAGGACATAAGACTCACTGTGGACAGACAGACATGGACATAAGACTCACTGTGGACAGACAGGGACATAAGACTCACTGTGGACAGACAGACAGGGACATAAGACTCACTGTGGACAGACAGACAGGGACATAAGACTCACTGTGGACAGGGACATAGGCCTACAGTAAATGACTAGACTAGCTGGGCAGGCACAGTTCACTATACGACAGTGTGTCAGGCAGGTGTACCAGACCAGTACCAAACAGACTCGACCTACAGTAAGTCAAGGCCTATAATAAAGGACTTGGTTCTCTGAGTCTATTACAAGGTCTATTTATTTGTAAAGGGACATTGGAGGGATAACTTGTCATGTAATGATTATTAGCCTATAACAAAAAAGAAGAAGATGTAAGTTGATGTTGCAGACGTGTGAATAGGCTTGGTCAGTGGTTCTCAACCCTTTCAGGCTGTGACCCCCAAAACAGTCAACAATTATTTATAGGGACCCCCACCCCACCAATAAGCACTTGGTAGCCTATAGGAGAGGTGCATTCAGGTTCCACACAGATAGGCTACATATTGTGAAAATAGCAGATCTACAATTTGTTTTAGCCTACAACAAATGGTATCGGTATTAAAGAGATCTTAAAAGTCCTTCACTGTCATCTGAGGACACCCCCCCTCCCCAACATCATTATGGGGACCTCCTAGGGGTCCCAACCCACAGGCTGAGAACCACAGCTGCAATGTGGGACGTCCTCCTCGGCTTGGCATCGCAGAATGCAGACTGCACAGAGCTCAGTCAGTATACCGTACGGTAGCCTGCTCTACACAGACACCTGCTGCTGTTTCCGTGGTTCTTTTGCAACAACCAGTTACTTAATAATAAGAATAAGAATAGGTCTACAACAATGGCAACATGCAGGACTCCTCGATTACAAATGGATCTTCACCATATTCATATTCGGTAAGTGACGTTTCTTCATTCTTTGTCCCTTTCAATTCAGAGATCAGGCTTTTTATGATTTATGAAGAAAAACATTAAGAGCTATTAACGCGACTTTATTAATAGAGTGATGTTGTTTCCCCTTCCAAGTTAATGCTTAAATCGTCTTTTGGAGGTACTGGGTAAAGGCCTAATTGTTTTCTTGTGCTAGCCTATTTTCTAAGTCGAGTAATGCATTACGCATTTAACCTGTCTATACCGTTTGGAACCAGCTAAGCGGAGGGTGGTGAGGTTCGGGCGGGGGGTTTCCAGCGTGCGCGCAGTCTGCGCACTTGATGATCTGGGAGAAAACTCAGAGAAGTAATTAAGTAAAGTGACTATAGACTATTGCATTTTTAATAGGCCTAATAGGCTACACATTTTGAAAAGGCAATATATGTAAATCAGTGGCGAAGAACTTTAACATTGATTTGTTACCGACACTGCTGTCCAGAGCAGATCTATGCCTCCCAGGCTTTGACTGACATAACAGTAAAGTGAGGATATTTTAGATTGGCCACGCGCGCTCGCGCACGTGTGTTTGCGTGTCGCGTTGGGCCGCGTTGCGTATATGCTTGTGCTTATGCTTTGCGCTGAACTTTGATGATGACGAAAATAACATTTCGTGTGTTCTCTTATTATGTCCACGCTCCACTCCCATTCCAACACAAACGCAGTTACAGTAGTACGCGGCCGCACGCGTATACGACGTACTACACAACACACACACACACACACACACACACACACACACACACACACACACACACACACACAAATCCAGCCCACGCTGGTGCAGACAGACACACGTACAACACATTGTGCATCACATTTCACTGAGGCTCTCAGAATGAACAATGTTAGTAGTTATACTCAATATTAGTGTAAATAAACAGTATTATACCGCAAGCATGATTTGCGTGTAGTCAAGTGGAGTAATTTGAATGCTAATGTTCAACCTAGATGCAGGGTTGCACATTTCATAAACCATGGTGGCCCTAGAATTTCATTTTTTTTTTTTTTTTTTTTGAGGGGCACTATATTCTATATTCAGTAGTGTAAGAGCGCCCCTGACGTACTTCACACAGGTGTGATTTTTAAATAAACTATAACTCTGGGAACTTTTCTTTCTTTCCAACCCCTCCACCAGTTTCCACCACACACTATTTTTGAGTGGTGCAACCACTCCCTTACGGACTTATGTGTGTGGGTGCCTGACTGGCTGGCTGGCTGGGTAGGTATGAGCATGAAAACAGCATGGTTGTTTTTCACCACCTGTGCGCAACCTAACACACATGCACACACACACACACACACACACACACACACACACACACACACACACACACACACACACACACACACACGCACATATTAACTGTATATATGATGATTTCGGGTGTGCCAGTACAGTACTGTACAGTGACAGTACAGTACAGTAGAGGGACCGGCACACAGTAGCTGTCATTTCTCAACTGTTTCGGACACGGGGCGGCACGTCAAAACCGGCCCGGCCCCCTGGGCGCGTTCCTGGGGGTCTGGAATTTTTCAAAAATAGCAGACCTACAAGCTCGTAGCTTGTAGCTTGTGAGCTTGTAGATCTGCTATTTTTCAATAACTAAAGTATAACATAATGCTTAAAACACCAAAAGGGGTTCCCACCCAAAATGGGTTAAATTCTCTTTATTGTTAATGGCATTTAACGTTTGTGTTAGGGGCAAGATGACGTACATTTTCCCTTCATTGTCAATGGCGTTTTTTAAACAAACATTGAACTAAAAACAAACATTAAACCTGTTTATAGGAGGGGCTAGCGCCCCACAAAAATATACATAGGCCTACAGAAAGAAGGACACCATTCTTAGTATTTTTTAAGATTCAACGTTTCGACCCTATCGGGTCTTCATCAGGAATCAATGCTCAGCTTTGTGTGCACTGGTGAATTTTAGCGATGATTTGATTGACTGATCGCCCCATAGCGATGATTTGATTGGCTGATCGCCCCATAGCGATGATTTGATTGGCTGAGCAAAGTACATATTGAGGATAAAAAGTGAGGGCAGAAAATTGAAGACGCCAATTGTGATTGGCCGGAATGTGATGATTTATGATGATAAGAGCGCCCCACTTTCTGTGGACACACACGCACGCACGCACGCACGCACGCACGCACGCACGCACACAAACACACACACACACACACACACACACACACACACACACACACACACACAGACCTCTTTCACTGTATGTGCGTGCACGCATACACGCTCGTGCTATTAATACCAGCCCCACTTGTGCTAAATAGAAGTGTAACTGTTTATCCAAGTATAAATGGGATTGTATAATGCCCATGTATCCGCTGTGGATTGACTGTACAGATTAATTTTTCATCGTGTACATTTTGACAGCAGTTATATTTATATGTAATACAAATATAATATATGGAATTTGGCTCTCTGCCACGTTGCTTTCTATGTTCAGATGTTAAAACCTGGACAAACACTCAAACACCGAACACTGGGTGTGTGACCCTCTTCTATTTGTTGTTGTACAGCTGACCTGCAGGTCGCAGCAGGTCCAGTCAGAACCGGTGTCTCGTGTGTGACCCTCTGTCTATGTGTTGTTGTACAGCTGACCTGCAGGTCGCAGCAGGTCCGGTCAGAACCGGTGTCTCGTGTGTGACCCTCTCTCCACCCTGACGGTTCGGCCTCCTACCAGCTGTCCCGGCCTCCTCCCTCCCATCACTGTGGCACCACCTGGGAAGATGGCAACGTGAGTCTAGCTTGTCCTTTAACTGCTCTGTCACTCTGTTGAGTTGAAGGTGTCTGTGGCTTTGGCTTTTTTACTATGTAGCAGTGGCTATGTGTGTGGCGTGACTTTTCAAAAGTGTTAACAATGAAAAGGGTATCTTTGGCCTGGGCCATGGCTCAGTGGTCCAGGCACCTTGGCTGGTAATCCAGTCTGGCAGTGTGCCGCGGGTTCGACTCCCAATCCCGACGGCCTTTACTGCATGTCTTCCCACCCATCTCTCTCCCCATTTCCTGTCAGCCTACTGTCTGTCCCTCCATAAAAATATAAAATAAAGGTGAAAGCCACACAAAAAACATAAAAAAAAAGAAAAGAAAAGGGACAAGACACGCCAAAAAAAACCATGTCTGTCTTGATGAAGGTCTAAGCGACCGAAACGTTGACCTAATAAAGAGCAAAAAATGTTTGGCAAGTGTCTGACAGTGTGCGGGACGTCTTCTTTGTCTTTCAAAGATATCCTTTTCATTATATGCTCTATTGCCCTACACACCTGTCTTTCATTATATGCTCTATTGCCCTACACACCTGTCTTTCATTATATGCTCTATTGCCCTACACACCTGTCTTTTGAGGCCTTTTGCTATAAACATTGCAGTGATAACATAACGTTGACTAAATGTAAATCTGTCTGTCTGTCTGTCTGTCTGTCTGTCTGTCTGTCTGTCTGTCTGTCTGTCTGTCTGTCTGTCTGTCTGTCTGTCTGTCTGTCTGTCTGTCTGTCTGTCTGTCTTGTCTTGTCTTGTCTGGTCTGTCTACAGAGGATTGTCGTCGCCAATGACCTTGAGGGCGACCCATCGCGAGTCACACATCTCACCAATCAGAGCATCACCCTGTCTGTGTGGAGCATGTCATTCATGGAGTGGAGTGCCTTTCTTCAGGGGTAAGAAAAACGTTTCTCAAAATATCATCACATTCTATAGCCTTCATAACAGGCTCCATTTTGTCCTTTCTTCTTCTTCCCACAATGCATCACTAGGATTAGGATGATTAAATAATAATGTTAAATAAAACTGTATAAAAATGCATGCATTGTGTCCCTGGTGGAGACAACATGATCCTAGTTCTAATCTGACTCCTGTCATGTCTTGTCTCCTCTCTGTCTGTCCTCCGACGAAATAATCAAAAGTGTGAAGGGTGAATTATCACTTAACTAGTGACAAACAGGACTAAAAAAATAATAATTCTGACAGTAGACTGAACTGGAAGATAGAACGCCATGTTTACAATTAGGGGTGCACGATTATGAAATTATGACCGATCTCCGATTATTTGCAGGGTCCGATATTATCCAAATATCTGTGAAAATAATCCAGATTATTTTGCGACCGATCCGATATGGCATTTTTATGGCCGATATGGTCGATTCCGATACTATTTACAATCTAGACAGACAGTATAGTCTGTAGTAGATGTAAGGGGATGAAAGAAGAGGACCCTTCAATTCAACAGCAATTATGACTTGACAAGATAGATTAGATAACAGTACTATTGTAGAGCTGCCAACTGCTTTAACGTTGCATATCGTCGCTGTCAGGTGGAGAAACCTCATATGTCCATAACCATTCCCTTTTAATCATCATTTATTTTAAAATTGTGAAAATAGATCTACAAGCTCGTAGATCTGCTATTTTCACTACTTTTGTGTGTGACACTCTTATATGATGATGAAGTAGGCCAGTATAGGGCTTTAACCCATTATGGACGGGAACCCCTTTTGGTGTTTTAACTAAGCATTATGTTATACTTTATCTATTGAAAAATAGCAGATCTACAAGCTCGTAGCACGCCACTCAGCATTTTTGAAACATCTTGAAAATGCGGCACAAATCTTTGAATATATATTCTTTCAGAAGACTTTTTTTTATTTCGACGTCAGGCCTAAATGAGTTAACACTTTAATTGCCCGGAACTATTTAATCCATTACATTCATGCGCCCAGTCGATTTATAAACACGGACGCCTTTTCCGGACGGACCGGCCGGAAGTTCATGATGTTGTGTAGCAGCTAACAATAGCCACAGCACTTTAGAGTCGATCGACAACAACGGGAGACAAGAATAAATCTATCGAGACTAGCGACTGGACCGCGGAGCGCCGTCTAACACAGGATCTTTTTTCAGAAAAAGACGGGATGATTTAGATCGCGATTTATGAACGTTTTAAGATTTTCGTTTTCATCAGCTAAACAGGGGAGGGAGTTTTTCGATGACGCCTCACTCTTGCGCGTCACCGAGGAGAGCCCAGCAGGCGCGCCTGGGCTATACAGCCATGCGATCTGTTCTCGTATCAATAAACTTCGTCTTTAGGACAATACTTCGTCCTGAGCGTCGGGTGTTACTAATAGAAAGGACAAAGAACTTTGTCCTGGGCGATGGGAGTGTTTTAATTTGTGTTAAAGAAAAACATGTTCGTCACGACAGAGACGATATGGAATTTTTGCTCTCTGCCACGTTTCTTTCTACGTTCAGGTTATAGGGATGCACCGAAAGGGAGATTCTTGGCCGAAACCGAATACCGAATATAGGAAAAAGTTGTCCGAAAACCGAATACCGAATATAGGAAACAGTGGTCCGAAAACCGAATACCGAATATAGGAAACAGTTGTCCGAAAACCGAATACCGAATATAGGAAACAGTGGTCCGAAAACCGAATACCGAATATAGGAAACAGTTGTCCGAAAACCGAATACCGAATATAGGAAACAGTGGTCCGAAAACCGAATACCGAATATAGGAAACAGTGGTCCGAAAACCAAATACCGAATATAGGAAACAGTGGTCCGAAAACCAAATACCGAATATCCGAATATGATAAATATTATATATCTTTTTTCCTCCCATTGCTGTCATGGCCGTATCTAAAGGTACATACCTGATTTATGGCAAAATAAATGGTTACGGCAAAACGTAACATAAATAATAATCACTATTATGGGTCCATAAAACATTTATTCAGCTCATTTGAATGCATTAATTGCATACACTATTCGGTGATATATTTTCTGCCTATTCGGACCGAAACCGAATAGGCCGAAAATGCATTTTTAGCCATTTTCTGCCAAATATTTTCTGCGGCCTAATATTGGGTGCATCACTAGTTCAGATGTTACGACCTGTACTGTACAGCACAGGGAGGACAAACACTCAAACACCGAACACTGGCTCAGTGAGAAACATTAGTTATAGCCAGTTCATTAATAGCCGTTTCAGTTCTTGATGTACAGTAGATGTGAGCCTATCACTGATTGAGTTGTACAGTTTGACTTTAGTTACATATAGACACGTTAACTATATTATTCTGTGGTGTTTTATTTTTCAATGAACCATGTCCATGTCCATAATAACATGTCTGGACATGTTCAGCTGTCAAATCTGTCTGCATCCTATTGCAGTTTGTTATTGGCAAAACGTAGGAAAAGTAATGGTGAAAAGTTACAAAAATATTCATATTTCATATTTGAGCTAAACACACACAGTAGCCTGTACTTCTACATCTTTATATTTAGTAATGACAATCTCTCTTCCAGGTGTCGTATAAGACAGAGTGCAGAGGTAAGAGTTCAATATGATCATTATATTACTTGAAATTATTTGAATTACCTTCATACATTTAATTTCATTCGGTCTATGAGTAGCATGACTTGCTTACTGTGTGACCTACTTAAATTAATGTATCCCTTTCAAATGGATTCATTGCACTTCCACATGTATTTCTCTGCAGAAACCAGTTATTCCAGTATTAAATATTGTCATTGTTTGTGTTGTCACTCAACGATAACTTCAGCAACGTCTTTCTTGTACTCTTGTACAGCTAACTGTGCAGCGAGAGAGAACAAAGGTGAGTCACAGAGTTTAAGGTATTTTCCATGCCTGCCGTGATGAAGCAACAACCCTTTCCTTCCTTGTTTTACTAGAGGTGTAGGTCACTTCTAGCCTGGTTTTTAACCACTCCCCCTTGAAATCGCATCGCATCAGGCTGTGGCTCAGGAGGTAGAGCAGGTCGTCCAATGATCCATTGGTCGGCGGTTCGAATCCCGGCTCCTCCTGTCTACATGTCGAAGTGTCCTTGGGCAAGACACTGAACCCCAAATTGCTCCCGATGTGCTGGTTGGTACCTTGCATGGCTTCCGCTGCAATCGGTGTGTGTGTGTGTGTGAATGGGTGAATGTAATGCACAATCTATGTAAAGCACCTTGGATAAAGGTGCTATATAAATGCACCATTTATTTATTTATTTATTTATCAGGCGATTTCTGGGAGGGGGTGGTTTATGAGGCTAAGTCACTTCCACCTTTTTGACCGACAGCCTCACACACAAACACCTCTGCAAAAAGATCATGTACAAGTTTAGTGCAAGTGTGCTGGAGAGACTGCTTGCCTATAATAAGACTCGCCTCTATAGACTCAGAGCACTTCTCTCTCTCCTTGTATCTCTCTATCCTTGTATCACTTCTTTTCACCTTTCTTCAACAGTCGCCAGTCCCCCCCCCCTCCCCTCTTGTAACCATTTTCGATACGTTTGTGCTTTATTCATCACAAATGTTTTGTGATAGCAAAACATTGTACATGTTTAGATAGCATGTTGTCACAAGATGTGGTTTGTTACAAATGTTTGACATGTAGTCATGTTATGAATATGGGATGCACATGAAACATTTTCATACCAATACAGTAATGGTTATAAAACAGAAAACAAGTTGTAGTCTCAGGTATGCACTGTCTGTATAAACAGTTTAGGCATATTTCTTGCAGCAGAGTTAGTTTAGTTTAGTTTACTCAGTTAGTTAGTTAGCAGAAGAGTTAGTTAATTAGTCAGTTTCTAGTGGCAGGCTGTGTCCCCTGCCAATATGGCAGCGATGTTGTTGTTAATACTTATATAATGTCAATATGTCTACAGTAACAGCAGGTCCAGTAAGAAGTGTGTCGTGTGTGACCTCTGTCCACGCTGACGGTTCGGCCTCCTACCAGCTGTCCCAGCCTCCTCCTCCGTACCATAGCTGTGAAGCGACCTGGGAAGATGGCAACGTGAGTGACACTCTGACCTGTTCACTGGCTGCTCGGGGGTGCCCGGCTAAAAGGGACGTGGAATTATAGGTTGTTGTTCCTCAATGTGTAAAAGTATAGCCTACACTGGATGATCCGAATACATATTTCAATTTGGTTTCATTATGGGCCAGTTATTTAGTTTCTTTGGTATGTTCCTTCTTCATTTATAAAGTTGACACCGTCTCAAAGGTGTGAGAGCCTATAGTGGTAGTGTGCACACAGAAGGACACCTTGTTTTCGTCAATTGTCCGCTCATTTTGACCAGCGAACACAGGAATGCTGTCAGAGCCTCCCTAATACACCCTGGACAACGCTCCACACGTCCTAGACTCTCCTCCCTTCCCTAAAACACCCTGGACAACGCTCCACACGTCCTAGACTCTTCTCTCTTCCCTAATACACCCTGGACAACGCTCCACACGTCCTAGACTCTTCTCTCTTCCCTAATACACCCTGGACAACGCTCCACACGTCCTAGACTCTCCTCCCTTCCCTAATACACCCTGGACAACGCTCCACACGTCCTAGACTCTCCTCCCTTCCCTAATACACCCTGGACAACGCTCCACACGTCCTAGACTCTCCTCCCTTCCCTAATACACCCTGGACAACGCTCCTGGTACATCTCAAGGGGTCTTTTTCCTAATAAAGAAACTTGAATCATCAATACACCCTGGACAACGCTCCACACGTCCTAGACTCTTCTCTCTTCCCTAAAACACCCTGGACAACGCTCCACACGTCCTAGACTCTTCTCTCTTCCCTAAAACACCCTGGACAACGCTCCACACGTCCTAGACTCTCCTCCCTTCCCTAAAACACCCTGGACAACGCTCCACACGTCCTAGACTCTTCTCCCTTCCCTAAAACACCCTGGACAACGCTCCACACGTCCTAGACTCTCCTCCCTTCCCTAAAACACCCTGGACAACGCTCCACACGTCCTAGACTCTTCTCTCTTCCCTAATACACCCTGGACAACGCTCCACACGTCCTAGACTTTTCTATCTTCCCTAAAACACCCTGGACAACGCTCCACACGTCCTAGACTCTTCTCCCTTCTCTAAAACACCCTAGACAACGCTCCACACGTCCTAGACTCTTCTCCCTTCCCTAAAACACCCTGGATCTCAGCCATCTGATTATTAGCTTCCTCAAGGCACTACACTATTCTCTCTGCACTGTACTTATGTTACTTATGACCATTTACTCTGCATATTCCCATCTCACACTTGTAAATCGCTCTGGATTAGAGGGTCTTCTAAATGCCTAAATTGTGAATTGTACAAATGCACGCTTTCATGCACGCACACACGCACATGCATAGGAGAGGTGTGTGTGTGTGTGTGTGTGTGTGTGTGTGTCTTTCCCCTTTTTCTGCTGTTTAACAGTTTGAGAAGTGGGTGGTGACACATGACTGCTGTGGTCTGGGCCACAGACTCTGTGGTGACAGACCACAGCTCTTCCTATAGCATTACTCTCTAAAAATTGCTTATTAATTCCAATAATTAACAAACAACCTCCACTGATTCATCATAACTGTTGTCTAAGACACACACACACACACACACACACACACACACACACACACACACACACACACACACACACACACACACACACACACACACACACACACACACACACACACACCCCACATTATGCTTCGGAAGTATGTTTGCCTTTATTTATATACAGTATACGCTAATGTCTGTCTGTCTGTCTGTCTGTCTGTCTGTCTGTCTGTCTGTCTGTCTGTCTGTCTGTCTGTCTATAGAGGATTGTCATAGCTGCTGGTTCTGATCGGAGCGAATCACGAGTCTCACACCTGACCAATCAGAGCATCGCCCTGAATGTCTGTCTGGGTCATGTGACGTATAGAGTGGAGTGTTTTTTGGAAGGGGTAAGGACATCTTTCTCACAGGACCCATATATATAACATCACGTTTCACCCTGTCTTCCTTTTTGTGTACCAAGAAAATCAACAAGTTGCAATACATGATTTGGCTCTCTGCTAGGTTACGATGTTTTTCCAGCACCGAATCCACAGTGAGAAACATGGGTTCAATTGAGACAATGTAGGAGAGACAGGCAGTATGAGAGCTGATAGGGAGACAGTGTAGGAGAGACAGACAGTAGGACAGCTGAGAGGGAGACAGTGTATGATGAGAGACAGACAGTACGTCAGCTGAGAGGGAGACAGTGTAGGAGAGACAGACAGTACGTCAGCTGAGAGGGAGACAGTGTATGATGAGAGACAGACAGTAGGACAGCTGAGAGGGAGACAGTGTAGGCGAGACAGACAGTAGGACAGCTGAGAGGGAGACAGTGTAGGAGAGACAGACAGTAGGACAGCTGAGAGGGAGACGGTGTAGGCGAGACAGACAGTAGGACAGCTGAGAGGGAGACAGTGTAGGAGAGACAGACAGTACGTCAGCTGAGAGGGAGACAGTGTATGATGAGAGACAGACAGTAGGAGAGCTGAGAGTGAGACAGTGTAGGAGAGACAGACAGGACAGCTGAGAGGTAGACAGTGTAGGAGAGACAGACAGTAGGACAGCTGAGAGGGAGACAGTGTAGGAGAGACAGACAGTAGGAGAGCTGAGAGTGAGACAGTGTAGGAGAGACAGACAGGACAGCTGAGAGGTAGACAGTGTAGGAGAGACAGACAGTAGGACAGCTGAGAGGGAGACAGTGTATGATGAGAGACAGACAGTAGGGCAGCTGAGAGACAGACAGTGTAGGAGAGACAGACAGTAGGACAGCTGAGTGGGAGACAGTGTATGAATGAGAGACAGACAGTAGGACAGCTGAGAGGGAGACAGTGTAGGAGAGACAGACAGTAGGACAGCTGAGAGGGAGACAGTGTATGATGAGAGACAGACAGTAGGGCAGCTGAGAGGGAGACAGTGTAGGAGAGACAGACAGTAGGACAGCTGATGGGGAGACAGTGTAGGAGAGACAGACAGTAGGAGAGCTGAGAGTGAGACAGACAGTAGGACAGCTGAGAGTGAGACAGACAGTAGGACAGCTGAGAGGGAGACAGTGTAGGAGAGACAGACAGTATGAGAGCTGAGAGTGAGACAGACAGTAGGACAGCTGAGAGTGAGACAGACAGTAGGACAGCTGAGAGGGAGACAGTGTAGGAGAGACAGACAGTAGGAGAGCTGAGAGTGAGACAGACAGTAGGACAGCTGAGAGGGAGACAGACAGTAGGACAGCTGAGAGGGAGACAGACAGTAGGACAGCTGAGAGGGAGACAGTGTAGCAGCTAGTGCTAAACAAAACCTTATCTTCTATCACATACTGTAGGTCAGCATCCATATTGCATCATTTTATTGGCATGACAAAATATACACTGTATTGTCAAACATAGCAAGGTAATGATGACACTATTTGAGTTAAACAGGCAGGCATGCATGCACGCCCTCGCGCACGCACGTGCACATGCACACACACACACACACACACACACACACACACACACACACACACACACACACACACACACACACACACACACACACAAACACACACACACACACACACACACACACACACACACACACACACACACACACACACACAGATTATTGCATTATTATGTACTTAATGTATTCTAATTATGAAACCTCTCTCTCTCTATTCCAGATCTTATACAAGACAGAGTGCAGAGGTGAGAGAGCCCAATATGAACTTTACATTCCTAGAAAGCTTTCAGTCTGACTCGCTGTGGTTTCACTTGATTGATTCTGCTCTTTCCAGTAACTCTCAGAACCAGTTATTCAAGTATAAAATATTGTCTGTTTTTGTTGTCATTCAACGATAACTTCAACAATGTATCTTCTTATACGCAGCTAATTGTTCAGCAAGACCCAATAAAGGTGAGTCGCAAGCCTGTGTGTGTGTGTGTGTGTGTGTGTGTGTGTGTGTGTGTGTGTGTGTGTGTGTGTGTGTGTGTGTGTGTGTGTGTGTATGCATGCGCACGTGCATGTGTGTGATTTGATTTATTTGATAAATTCCTGATACTTCTACATTTCCTTTGTGATCCCACGCAAATAATTGCGGCGTAGGTATGGTATCTCACTGATAAAACATGTGTTATTCTAATATAGTGAACAAAAAAAATCACATATAAATAATAATAACATTCGACAACAAAGACATAGTCTAATAAATGTGTGTCTCTGAAAGCATCCACACGTCTCTATTTATTGTAATACAGTATTTCATCATTGAAATTATCAAAGGAAGGAACGTTATTGTACAGTAAGTACAGTACAGTACAGAACAGTATGTCTTTCCAGTAATGAAACCCCAAGTCTGTTATGACCTCAAAACGTCCTCATTTGACTCAGTGTGTGAGTCCCTCACAGACAGTTCAAACTAGTCGCTCACACCCACAAACCATTTTTTGGCAAGCTCCTCGACCCAAAGAGACAAAAGAAATAGTACCTCTAACCATGGTGTTTCCTCAGAGTAAGCAGAATACGACATTGCGCCATCTTGTATATACATTTATTTATGCAGGTCACATGATCATCACCTGATGATCCCGATTTGCACACAGGTGAAGTAATGACCTTAACGGTGCATAATACATGTCAATACCTACTGTTCACAAAGAAATAAACATCAACGTGGACCGCTCAGCGTACTGGAAAAACAAACCTTATTAAGCTTAGTAAGACACCCCTGAAATAGAGTCAAAATACGATGTCCTTATCACATTGTGAAGTGGGAATCTACAATATCACAGAGAATCATCTAGGAGGAGAACAACATAGAATCTGAAATCCTGGAATCAACCTGTTAAGCAGGTCTGTAGCTTTTTACAACATAGTTATTCAAAACACTTTATATCATGAAGGATTTTAAACGTTGCATTTTAAACACGGTATTCAGAAATATATGAAACAATGTCAATACAAAACATAACACTAACATGGTTGATAATGCTTATCCAAGTAAGTGTTATCACCCGCACAGCAATTATTATTATTATTATTACGTACGCGCATACGTACGTACAGTCAGGCCACTACGCGTGTGTGCGTGTGCGCATAGCCTATACGTTATTTCAGTTCAAGTTCTATTAAAAAAAAATATGATATAGAGGGTATGCGCGTGACATGATGACATCATCATCATCCCCGGAAGTTACCCGGGCTTTCTACTCTTGCTTCTGAAGAAGGCGGTCGCTTTTTCTTTTTCTGCAAGTGGAGAAATCAGTGGCGGCGCGCACAGTCGCAGCGGCCCAGTGCACTCCCAGCACATCATAATTTCGTTATACTTGTACCTGTAGTCCTGTACCTTGTTATGACAATAAAGTTCTATTCTATTATGCGAGAACGCCTACTGAGTGGCAAAACATCCTACTTTCTGGCCTTGACAGCCTACATCCACACAGAAAAGTCCTATCTGATAGCATTAAATTACATTAAACAATGTCAAACTCACTTTGCTACTCACTTTGCCACTCGATTTGCCATTCACTTTATGCATGCGCATACCCTCTATAGTAGAATTAACAGTAAATGTAATCTCTTCTATTTCGAACAGGCCCAGCTCTGACCTGTCTTGGTACGTGGTGTACAACAGAGCTATGGAGAGTCGTGCTGGCAGTGGTCCTTCCCCTTGGAGCCGTCGTCCTGGTGTCCTGTCTTGTCTACCGTCTATGGGTCCACTGCACCTCCAAGCGGAGTTTCAGTGTTGTCGGTGAAACCTGCGACGACGGGCCTGCATACAAGGTCTCCTACAGTGCTGTGGCAAGTCTGGCAACATTGAGCGTAGACGCTGCAGGAGAGGACGCTAAACCTTCAGAGGACAGAGACACAGGGTTCTGACCATAGAGTATAAAGAAGGATAGAGACTGAACTGGCAACAAGTCTGGCAACATTGAGCGTAGACGCTGCAGGAGAGGACACTAAACCTTCAGAGGACAGAGACACAGGGTTCTGACCATAGAGTATAAAGAAGGATAGAGACTGAACCGGCGCAAAGCTCCGCCCATCAGGTGCGATGAATCTACATGATATACCATTATTCATGATTATTGTACTCAAAGCTGTGTATTTATGCACTGTGCCATATACAATAGACAACCTCGCAACACCTGTTACCATCCAGTTCACACAGGGAAACCATAGCTTTGTAGAAGTGAGCCTTTAAACCTCACATCTCAGCCATTGACCACGATTAGTCAACCGTGGTGTTTATCTCAACCACGTTAAGTCAACCATGGTGTTTATCTCCTACAGCTAACCACGATAAGCTTCATTACTGGGTTACATTTTCACACCCATTTAAAAACCAGCATAAACTCAGGATTATCTCACAACTGTATCGTCTAGGGCAGCGGTTCCCAAACCCTTTTGGCCATGCACCCCCTGTTACCTCCTGACCTAGCTGACGCACCCCCCTACATAAAAAATAGAAATGGCATAAGCTATATATTTCCTATATAACACATATGAACCTGAATATGGCATATATATGCAGCACCATATACTTGCCATATATTGGCATAATATGTTAATATATAAATAATAAAACCATAGCACCACCATTAGCCTTTTCATGTCGCGCACCCCCTAGAAGGCGCTCGCGCACCACAAGGGGTGCACGCACCACCGTTTGGGAACCACTGGTCTAGGGGTCTATCAACACTCAGATATGTCCCAGAGTATCCCCTCAACCAGCCCAGGCTTTAGTGTTGTAACTAAACAGCCTATACCTCTGTATTTTTAGGACATTGTCTCACATGTGTGTGAAGAGACCACTCCAGACCTCATTACCCCTATTTTTTGGGGGGTGGCCGTATAGTGAATAGAGAGGTCATCTGGTAATCAGAAAGTCACCAGTTCGCCTCCCAGTCTGCCAAGTATATGTGTGGAAGATTAACATGCATTTCCCCGATGAGAAACAATGAGTTTCTAGTAATGTGGGATATCCTACAACCTCGTCATTTATAATTATAACTAGTCTTTCAGCTGTGGAAGTTGAAATACATAATATACTATGAGTTACATCATATAAAAACAACTAAACATGACATTTTATTGAATATATATGTATTATATCTTCCAATATATATATTATATACACTAGTATGTACATTTAACTATATAGTTTAATATTAAATAATGATATAATGAATATATCAGAATACATATTGTGCATGCTTGCACTATAATGAGGAACATGATTGTGTGGTTAGTGCAATACAGCGTGCAAACTAAAACACATTTACATGTAGTAAGCTCTCAGAGAATATGGATAAACAAACTCCACTATAAAATGTAGAGGCTATGAAGTGCAGAAATAGGGATATTTATGTGAGATGTTTGGGTCACCTTTTATGTAATTTACTTACATAAATGTGAAATATTGCACATGTCATGTACTATACTGTAGGTGTTGGCCTAGTATTTAACCAGGCCAATATATTATAACATATTCCCTCTCATACACTCCTGTTCGATACTGTAATTCATATTGTATTGTATGTATTGCATATGGTATAAATGTTTTATGTCAACTGTTAAATATGGATTCCCTGAGGTTGATGTATCTGTGAGGTGACCGAAAGATCAATTGTCTATTGTTCATTTGTTCTGTCAAGATTTTTTTACTTCATTATATCCTACAATATTGTGACTATTATAACAAAGTGTCCTTAATCATGGATGATTGGTAGAAACTTTTCTATTCTCAAATGAAATACTATTTTTACTATATGATCCTAATTATGATGAATAAATTATATAAAATAAAAGAAGTGCTGACCACCTCTGAATGTTTTCTGTTTACGATACTTTTTTTTGGGTAATGTGTAGGCCTACGGTGTGGTGTTGTCCCTGTCAGGTGAAACCTAACTGTATGTCCAAAATTGTATATTAAAAAAAAAGAAACAGGAAATGGGGGGAAAATAGATATAAATATGTGTTTCCAATGGATCTATGAGGTTTCTGCAAGACAACAACGAATTACGGTATAGCTCTTTATAGGTCAAAGGATGAAGTGATAATAGTGGGTGTCATGCCTATAGACTCTGCACTGTCCACTAGCATCGCCATATTGGCATGGGGCAACTTGCCGTACAAAATACGGCAATATTACAATTTCAATACAGCCATTCTTCCATCGCATATATTATGATGATGATTACAGTTTATTCTTTGTTGCCAACTTGCCATATGCTATTTGCTTTGCTTCTGCTATTTTGATTTGATATTTTGACCTTATTGTATGCATTGTTGTCCATACTACTGATGCAGTTCTGAATAAGAATTTGTAAAATTGCAGGCAGTGCTGCAATGATCGTGCATGAGACAAAGAAAGCAATGGACCTCCTTGAGACACGCATCAGACAAAAACAAGTGGTTGAGAGAACAAAGACACTGTATAACTAACTCCAATAGAATCTATCTAGTCAATAAGATGATTATTTACAGTTGCCCATATCATATGGACACAGGAATCAGGAGCCTTGACAAACTAACCCAAACCCAGTGTCATCTGAGGTAGGCTACCTGTCCAGCGTATTGTCTTT